>NC_140083.1:32245198-32977497 GCF_964194135.1 Talpa europaea | reverse complement strand
AGGTGAAATCTTTTCCTTCCCTTCTCCCAACACTACCCATTGACAGCTGTTATTTGGCGTGTGTTCATTGCCGTGTTCTTAGCTGTGTAATGAAGTCTTCACTAGAGTGTAACTTGTTGAAGGAAGACAGTGTTTTATTCTTCTTTGAACACCTGAAATACTTTCCAAAGCAGGCGCTCAATAGATTTTGAGTGACTTCAATTGTGCTGAATAGCTCTTTTATGGTTACTTCAAACTCACTCCTGATACAGTGACTTCTCTTAAATAATAATCTTATTGAATTTGTTTTGTACTTTACAGTTTCAAACTGCATTTCAAATGAAACGGCTTACTTTATTTAATCTTTAAAGAATCCTAGGAGATGGGCAGAACAAATCTTATTTCCATTTCTTAGATGTGACTAAAAGATCTCAGAAAGGTGAGCGACTTGCTCAGGGTCATGGTGCTTATAAATTACAAAATCCAGTGCTTCTAATTCCTAGGAGATAACGCTTTCAACCCTCCATAACAATCTCTTGTGTGATGGTGAAACCTCAGGTGACTTTTCAGAAATGGAAAGATCTCCACAGCATTAGAAAAGACATGACATTTCCAAGGCGACAGTTGAAATTTGATGTGAAATTCCATCTGACATGTTTGTAGCAACTTTAATTATTTAGTCAATTTAATAACAGAATATTTAAAGCAGTCAGAAAAATCACTGGGCATAACCAATTTCATCCATAATTCAGACATTTTTGCACCTCAATTTTCACTCTTCACTTCTGTTTTGTGAACTAATTGGCAACACTTGATGGAAATTTAAGATGTAGATGGAGTAGAACAGGTGGAGCGGTCGCATCTTCACAAGGAAATTAATTTATACGCACACAAACACACACTCGTATTCATAGACTCTGATCCTGCCAAGAAAGGGCCCCAACAGTGTGGTTAGCTGCAATTATGGCTAAGTGTCATAAAACAATTTTGGCATATCATGGCGCCCACAGGAATTGCAGTGATCTCTCTGTTCTTGGTCTTCTAAGCACGTTTCAATCTCATATGAATTCATCCTTGCAAGTTTTCTTTTTTTCTGTTTTGTTTGTCAGAAAAGTAATTTGACTACATCCTGCTATTCGTTTTGTGATTTGGGGATGTCGTGAAGGCAGCTATCTTGCAAGCTGGACTAGAACAAAATGTGTCAGTATGATTTATAGGAATTGCTGTGATTCTGCTATGATGAACAGACAGCCCCATAGATGATAGTGTGTATGCACAAATGCCTTTTTACAAGAATGGTTTTACTTGAATTTACTGAGGGTTTTTTTTAATGCTCCTTTAATTACATGGTTATTATGGAATGCTTGAGTAGAAACAGTTTTTGATTACTTTGTGCTGGCTTTTTGGTGAATTCTGACACATATTTTTCTGACTGGACAACTGTGAAAAAAAAGTCCTCTGTGAGTTCAGACTAGATTATAGTCCTGACTGGAGAAGCCAAGTGACTCAACATATTTTTCTCTAACATGATTTGGAGTGAATGCCAAGATATATGTTGTATATTAAGTAAAAAAATTCAAAATTGTTGACAAATCTCATTCTTTTTTTTTTTTTTTTTTTTGATAATAACTCATATATATTTCTATTCATATTAATTCAGCTTGATGAAAAGAACACAATCTTTGAAGATTAGCTTATCCCTTACTAAGAACATTATAGCTTGTTTTACATTGCTTTAGATAATAGATTAAAGTGATATAAATTACAAAACTTGAGCTTTTAAAATAAAAGAACACTAGTATGTGCTATAGATGACAATGATCTAGTCAGACACAATAAGTATATTTTATACAAACTTTTACATTTATCAGAGGTCCTGGTAAGACTCTTAATTTAAAAAGAATAAATGTTATTGTAAAAATATTACTGTAAACTGCTACATAGATAAGTATGAGAAATTAATTTTCTTAAAAAATATATAAATATTATAGAAAAAATTAATATCTAATTAATTTTTAACAACCACACAATAATACTTCCACACAATAATACTTCCAACAGCAAGAGGAGCAACTAGTTATTTTTTTTTTTTATAAATTTTATTGTTATATTCCCCATACAATTGCAGCCCCCCATTCTGACCCCAATCCCTCCCCTCCCGCCCCCGCCCCCCTAAAAGTGTCTCTGGTTCATAGTTTTTTGTTGATTTTGATTTTCACTTTCTTATAGTTATTCATTTTCCTGGTCCATTATTTAAGTTTTCTAGATTCCTGCTATGAGTGAGACCATCCGGTATTTTTCTTTTTCTTTTTGGCTTATTTCGCTGAGCATGATCCCTTCCAGCGCCATCCATGTTGCAGCAAATTGCATGTGTTTATCTTTTTTGAATGCTGAGTAATATTCCATGGTATATATGTACCACATCTTCTTGATCCAGTCATCTATTTTTGGGCATTTGGGTTGTTTCCAAAGCTTAGCTATTGTAAACAGTGCTGCTATAAACATAGGGGTGCAGGTGTTCTTTGGAATTGATGTTTCTGTGTCCTTTGGGTACATACCTAGGAGTGGAATTGCTGGGTCATATGGAAGCTCTATGTTTAGTAGGTCCAGAAATCTCCACACAGCTTTCCACAGTGGTTGGACCAGTTTGCACTCCCACCAACAGTGCAGAAGAGTTCCTTTTTCTCCACACCCTCGCCAACATTTGTTGTTGCTAGTTTTTTTAATATGTGCCATTCTCACTGGTGTAAGATGGTATCTCATGGTAGTTTTGATTTGCATTTCCCTGATGACAAGTGATGTTGAACATTTTTTCATATGCCTGTTGGCCATTTGCATTTCCTCTTCAGAGAAGTTTCTTTTAAGCTCTTCTGCCCATTTTTTGACTGGATTATTTTCTTTGTTGTTGTTGAGTCTCATCAGCTCTTTGCAGATTTTTGTGATCAGTCCTTTATCATTAGTGTTGGGTGCAAAAATGTTCTCCCAGTTGGTGGGGTTTCTCTTTGTTTTTGTTATTGTCTCTTTTGCTGTGCAAAAGCTCTTTAATTTGATATAGTCCCAGCTGTTTATCTTTGCCTTCACTATCACTGCTTTGGGTGATGTGTCTGTAAAGATGTCTTTGATGTGCAAATCACGTAGTGTTTTGCCTATATTTCCTTCTATATATTTTATGGTTTCAGGTCTTATGTCTAGTTCTTTAATCCATTTTGAGTTGATTTTTGTGTATGGTGTGAGGTGGTGGTCAAGCTTCATTCTTTTGCATGTAGCGACCCAGTTTTCCCAGCACCATTTATTGAACAAACTTTCTTTGCTCCAATGCATAGTCTTTGCTCCTTTGTCAAAGATTAGTTGACCATAAATCTGTGGGTTTATTTCTGGATTTTCTATTCGATTCCATTGGTCTGTATGTCTGTTCTTGTTCCAATACCATGCAGTTTTGATGATTATGGCTTTGTAGTATAGTTTGAAGTCTGGGAGTCTGATGCCTCCATTCCCTTCTTTTTTTTTCAGGAGAGCTTTGGCTATTCGGGGTTTTTTGTGATTCCATATGAATTTCATCAATAATTGTTCTATTTCTTTGAAGAATGACATTGAAATTTTGATTGGAATAGCATTGAATCTGTATATTGCTTTTGGAAGGATGGCCATTTTAATAATGTTTATTCTTCCAATCCATGAGCAGGGGATGTCTCTCCATTTCTTTGTGTCTTCTTCTATTTCTTTTAACAGTGTTTTATAGTTTTCTTTGTATAGGTCCTTTACCTCTTTTGTTAGATTTATTCCCAAATATTTGATTTTTTTTGTTTCAATAACAAAAGGGATGGTCTTTTTGATTTCTTCTTCTTCAGATTTATTGTTTGTGTATAGGAAGGCTACTGACTTTTGCGTGTTGATTTTGTATCCTGCCACTTTACTGAACTGATTGATGAGTTGAATTAGCTTTTCTGTGGAGTTTTTGGGGTTCTCTATGTATAATATCATATCGTCTGCAAATAGTGATAGTTTGACTTCTTCTTTTCCTATTTGGATTCCTTGGATGTCTTTCTCTTGTCTTATTGCCCTGGCTAGGACTTCCAGTATTATATTGAAAAGCAATGGTGAGAGTGGACATCCTTGTCTTGTTCCAGATCTTAATGGAATTGCTTTCAGCTTTTCACCATTGAGAATGATACTGGCTGTTGGCTTGTCATAGATGGCCTTTATGATGTTGAGGTATGTTCCTTGTATCCCAAGAACTTCAAGGGCTTTTATCATGAATGGGTGTTGCACTTTGTCGAAAGCTTTCTCAGCATCTATTGATATTATCATATGGTTTTTATATTTCTTTTTGTTGGACAAATCTCATTCTTAATAATTTCCTATACAAGAGTGAAAGAGAGAAAAGAGACTTTACAAGTGTGAAATGTTCTGTATAATTTTTCAGTCAATATGGGTTGGGAAGGAGGAACTGTCACCAAGTCATCTAATGATTGTCTAATTTTGAAGCCAATACAAATGGTATGTGCTTAGGAAATTTCCACCATTGCCTATTTCTAAAAATCAAAGTCACAGGGTTTGGTATTTGTATATTGTTTTAAAGCAAGAAGATTAGAGTTGTGTTGTGTATATAACAGAAAAGAACACCTGTGTTTGTTTACCCCTTCGCATAAAAATAGCTTATTACAAACGATACAAGTTCATTATAAACAAACCAACTTAAACTACAAAAATAATATAAGAAGTATGTTAAGTCTTATCACTCACAGACAACAATTTTGAATATTTTGGCAAATATCTGACCAGACATATAACTGTGCAGTCATGAATGCTTGTGCTATAATTAAAATTGGGTCAAAGCAAGTATATTATCTTTTTTATTGATTAACATAATGTGTTCATTATTCCATATCAATAGATATAGATTTGTATTATCACTATTAAAGATTGCAAAATATTTCAGTGTTTGGCTACTCCATAAATACTTTAATTCTTCATTGATGGATTTTAAATTATTTCCAGTTTCCAGCCTTTATACATTGGTTCAAAGTCACAAACATATATTCATTATTGTAACAACTCACTCAATAAATTTTTAGCAGGTGTTTTCTACATACCATACTTATTCTAGGTGCTGTTGATAGAGAATAGTGAATAAGACATTTAAGGCTTCTACTTTTATGGAACTAACATCATAAAGAGGCAGTCAAACAAATAAGTAAACAAGCTAATTCCAAATAGCAAAATATACTTGAATGAAAAGTCAGTGAATGTGACAGTACTGGAATGAGAGGGAAAGGAAATATGAGCCACTGTAGTCAAGAAAGGCCTTTCTAAGAAGACAGGATTTTTTCAGAAACCTGAACAGCAAAAGCAAAGACTTTTCTAGGTAATTGCGTTAGTGCTGATTTGGGATGATCTTGGAGTGTCTGAAGAATATGAATTTGGGTATCATGGCTCCTATGAGAGAGAGAGAGGAAGGGGGAGGGAGAGCAGGAGGAGAAGAAAATAAGACAGGACAAGTGGGCGGAGGTTGAGTCTACAGGGCCTGATAGGCTATGATTTGGGAAATTTTTTCAAATGTATAAATAATATTTGAGTAATTTAAGTGTGGAGGGTGTGCTGATTTTAGGTGAAGGAATGAGGGAACCATTCATTTATTCAATCTGTCATTCATCAAATATTCCTGGTGCAATTGTCTCATACCAACCATGCTCTAGGTCCTAGAACCTAGACTAGAGGAGATTCCAGTGATTCAGTAGTGATTAAAAACCAAGGAATCTTTGCCAGAAATTATTGGACTTTAAGCATTTATTTTAAAACATATAGCTTTATGATTAAAGTCCTTAAGTTTGGTTTAGGATTGGAGGTCAGATCATGACAGTAGAAACAAGATTATTCTGGGAATTATTGCAAGAATATAGGGAAAATATTATGGCTTCAGCTGTGGAGGACAGTGGAGAAGAGAGAAGAGGATGAATTGAGGTTAATTTTAGAGGCAGAGTTGAACAGACTTGTTGAACTGGAGGTGAAGGAAAAGAGGAATCAAGGATAAACAATTAGATACTTGCAGTTGCCACTTTATTAAGATGGGAAATATTGGGATATTACAAGTTTTGCTTGGGTAAAAAGGGTTTTCTTTTTCACTTGCTAATTGGAAATTGCAAGTGACATTATCTTCTTTGGAGAGACTTTAAAGTGGCTTGGCTTAGTATTTCTAAATTCAACCAACAGTGTTTGAGATTGTTTCCCTAAATTCTTGCCAACTCTGGATATTGTCACTCTTTTTAACTTTTGCTAATCTAATGGGTAAATAATAACATTTTGAAGTGCTTTATGTCTTTGATTATAGTTAACACACACAAATATGTAATTTTAGTTAAAGAGTAGGTTTATTTGTCCTAATGTGTCTATTGTCTCTGTGTTATTCATTAATTTTCATTTTCTTATTGATTTATGAGAGTTCTTTGTATATTAGAAATAATGATTATTTGCAACTTTACATTTGTGTTGCCATTTATTATTTAGGCTGATTTGTGGTAACTATTAGCCTTATCAGAGTTTTAAATTTGTATAGAGTCAAAACCATTCATCTTCGTTTTTAAAAAATTCTTGCTTCAGGGTTTTGTTTTACAACCCAGTTGTCAGTTTTCCTTTCAGATTTAAATGAAATTATATAATCCTCTTTTCCATGTCTCATGGAAACATCCTTTCTAAAACATCTGCAAATTCTTGATGTCTTATCTCTCACAGTATTTTCTGAGTTTTTGCCACAATAGACATTTGACTTCACACATATCTGACTTTCTGAATTTATCTCTTTTTTTGTTCTGTGCCAGTTTATTCATCATTCCTTGAAAGCCATTTACACAAGGGATTAGTCAGTCCTCTTATAGTGTGGTCCACAAACCAGCAGCAGCAGCATCAACTGGGAATTTATTAGAAATGCAGATTCTTGTGATCCCTTTCCAAACCGCTCAAACCAGAATCTCTGGATTGGCTGCACAGCAAGCTGTATTTAAAAAACCTCCTTCTTATTTTGAAACTTACAGAGTCTAAGAATCACTGCTTTAGATCTGTTTTTCTCCCACAGTGCTTTCCCCTTTATTTATGTTCATGTCATATTTCTAAATACTAGAATTTGGGGGCAATATATTTGAAATGTGTTATACTGTTCCCTTGGTAGTGTTTAGTGTTATATTACTATTTGAGTAGAACAGTTTACTGCACCAGCATTCTTATATACTTAATACCAGAAAAGTTTTGGGTTTGTTTTAGTAAATACAAACTCGTTTTTCATTACTCTCATCTCTTATTTATTACCTTCTTTATGTCTCAAATTGTCCCAGTGTTGTACAATCTGCAATATCAGTTGCTGATAGACATTACTATCCGTAGCATATGTTGTGTTCTCAGTTCTAGCATATAAATTTTTTTCACACTGATTCAAATGTGTATGGATAGCCTTGTTACTAACTATACATAATCTGTTATACACATTTAAGGGCCAAGAGTTTACATTATTTGTATCATTATATTGATTTTTAGATTAGGTAAAGAGAGGACTAGGGCTGTGCCCCATCATGTTGAGATTTTTTTAGGATTATCTATGAATGAGTTTTAATTTTTGTACTGGAAGATCAGCTTTTTGAATTTGAGAGCATATCTTGCTCTGTTGAGAAAGGGCTTTAGATTGAAACTTAGTTATGAATGAATTGACTAATTTGATGTGATGTCAAATTGAAAAGACCAATCATAGGGATAGATTAGAAAGGGATATGAGAAATCTTTGAGGCTGAAGGATATGCTCATTGTCTTGATGTGTTAATATTTTCATGGGTAGATAAATGTATCACAACTCATTGTATTGTGAACTTTAAATATATCAATGCAGTACACATCAATTATACCTTAATAAAGCTTTTAAAAAAAGCCCCATGGATTTTTGTAGACCAGTTGATAAAATTTGCCTTTCAGTATAGTTTATGCAATTTATGTGGGTCATTGGTTTATTCTTTGTAGATTTTCCTGTCTTGCCATCATTTATGGGGCAAAGAAAAAATATGGCATAATGCAGTGACTTTTCTAGGCCTATCTTTGTGATTCTGAAGTGTTACTAATACAAAGAGAAAAGGTGAACACAAGTAAGGTAAAATTGTATTTCCAGACATCCAGAAGTCAGAGTTTCAGACTTGATTTATGTTTCACCAATCAGATGCCATTGCATGACAATTTGATTAAAAAATGAACATAAGTAGGAAAGGTGGGACATTGGGTCACAGGTTGTGGAAAAAGTTAAGCGGTTCAGAAACCAGTATATGCAATGGATTGATTGCTTCCTGTCACAGAGGTGACAGTGGTCTCAGTCATGTCAGAGTTAGTGTGGTTTTGTAGTCAGCAGCAATGCAAATGGACTCCTGGTTGGTTACCTTCCTAGATGTAGTGGTGATGGACTTTCTCAGCACAGTAGAGGCAGTTGATGATAAGGATGATGAGCTGATACTTGGAGATTAGCCCAGAGTCTACTCTTTCAGCTCTTTAAAATTTATGGAAGCACGTATATTTAGATATATAATGCTTTCTGCTTAAGCCAGTTAAAGTAGATTCTGTTGTGTGCAACCGAGACCTGAGTGCCAGAAGTGGTTATGGGCAATAAAACATCAAAGAAATAAGACTTGATTGCATTTAAAGGAAACTACAGCACAGAGTGAGTAGTTAGATAGATTATCATCCTCATTCATCTGAAATAACATGCCTATTGATGGCAAGGGTTTGAAAGAGAATAACTGCTATGTAGATCACTAAGGAGGACATGAGAAAGAAAAAAGACTTAGGAGTTGGGTGGTTTTATTTAAATTGCACAGGTGAGCTAAAAGAAAAAGGGATAGGCTCAATATTTTTAAATCTCAGTCTTAGAACTGAGAATCAAGGATTTTTTAAAACTTTCCTTAGAGAATCTCTTACCTTTTCTAACCCTACTCAGGACTAATTGAGATGGAAATCAGATGGAAAGTTAGATGTTGCAGGTTGTTGAATGATAAGGTAGGTTGAATTTATAGTTTTGTCATTTATCTTTTGCAAAATTGAAAGCATAGCCTTTGGAAAACTCAGATCCTGCCATTGAGATGGTGTCATTTAAGAGGAGCTGGATAAATCTGCATACTTGCTACCCCGGACCCTCACCTAGTCTACTGGGCTTTCAGAAGCAGCTTGTGTACTGATGTTGATCTTGCCTTATTTGAAGATCCCTTAACAACCTTCCCTGAGACAGATCCCTTGCAAAAGCTCTTGCAGCAGCTTTTACCTTTATATCTATAGCTAGATCAGATCCCTAATTGATTCCTAGGAAACAATTGTAGTATCAAGCCCAGGGGAAAAGACTTACAAACAAAAGGAGTTAAATGATTTTTCTAATTCATTTATAACAGGGAAAAGCAGGAGATTATGTGTGGGGAATGGATTTTGAGAATACTAGACCTCTAAGACTTTGATAGGTCTGAACTTAGTCAAATGAACACATCAGAAATTTGGGATTCATCTGTATCTTGAGCATCTAAAGATGTTTTTGTTTGGTCTGATGGCTGGCAGAATCCTGGACTTACTGATGGCTCAGGTTGAATGAAATGGAGATGCCAGAGAATCTGAAATAATGAAAAACAAATTCAAATGTTCGGGAATTAGGAGTATTAGAATGAGGTTAAAACATGTGATTAACTCAACTGCCTCATTTCTCTCAAGAGAACCCATGTTGTTGATTAATATTTTGATGAATGACTGGCCTCTGTAGGCTGAAAGTGAAGACAGAACAGGCTGCCATTCAAACAGAATCCTAACTTCAGTAGGAATGATAAAATTTTATGTAGCAGCAGCCAAGTGTGGTACTAACTATGCCAGAATGACTGAGCACAGTTATCTCAATAGGCAGAAATTGTTTGGTGTTAGAAATTTTCAGTGGTGATTTATTGATCTTGGGGCCCTAGAAATTAAATGGATGGGTCACTACTAAATTGAGTCTGTAAACAGAGATCTGACTTGAGATATCATGGTAATCATGGTCTTCCTAAAATTCCCAGAAGTACATAGATTTAGAGCCCCTTGAATGAAAGGGAATTATTGTTTTCTCTCCTTATAATGTTGGATTCCTCCTTATTTATTGTAACCATGGATTTCTGGCATCATTATTCATTTTGGGCCACCATTAAATCTATATTTTTAGTCCACTAATGGTCAGTATCCTTGAAGAAAGACTATCCAAGGATCAAAAGGACATACTGTAAATCTCTCACTGCTGACAACAATGGGGTAAAAGAAGATTCATGTTTTAGTGATTATTGATATTGGCTCCTAATAACACTATTCCACAGGACCCACTCACTACTGTGGGTTCAGTAACAAATGTAGATTTTGCCCATGTCCTCAGAGTTTTTTTTTAGGTCCATGTTTGTATGCTGTGGCTGTTTTTCCAACTTTTGATTTTCAATGCTCACACACATACACATCACACTCTCTTTGGTAAGTAGCCATTATCCTTTTGAGAAGCAGCTCTTGGTGTGCTATTAGACTAGTAGACACTGGCCCCCAGATATCTACTGAGCTGTTTCTACTGATCTGAGTGATGTCTATTCACCAAATTATAAATTAGGGCATAGTTAGCAGCACTCTACCCAAGTAGAAATATACTATAGGCTATAAGTCCTATGCAAGTCCTTGTACTATACTCCAATCTTCTTCACCCTACCACCAGGATTTCATGGAAATTCCAAATAGCCCAAGAAAGAAAAAAATTCAAGTTTGTTTATAGATGGTTTCTTATGATAATGTGACATGAGTTGGAAGTAGACTGACTGTGGAAGCATTATAGCTTTGCTCAGAAGTATTCATGAAAGGCAGGAGAAAGGAACTCCTCCTAGTGAGCAGAACTTACAGTGGCATGTGGTCTACTTTGCCTATAATGAAAGAGAGCTGAATGTGTATATAGATAGCAGAACCTCTGATAATGCTGTTTCATTCATTATCATTTCATTATAGCATGAATGAGAAAAAGAATCAGACCAATCTTATGTAAAATCATGTTATCTGAGGTGCTGCTTTCATTGTATATCATTTAGCTTAAAGTTGCAGTTTCTAAGTACCTATCTATGATGTTAAGTGAGGACTTGCTGTATTTTGATTCCTAGCAACAGTTAATGGCTGGTGGTTGGAAAATATAAGATTGGTGGATTGGTGTCGAGGAAATATGAGGAAGAGGTAGGTAGATGGACCTAATGAACATATTTATCCTATAAATGGAACTGAAACTTCTTGTTTCTGAAACTTTAGGCTCTGATGCTTAGAGTTCTTAGTATATAAGAGGATTGTATTCTCTAGAGGATACAAGAATTTATTTGGAAGATGAGACTATCAATGGACCAGGTTAGGCTAACATAATTGATTATAATTGTCAAGGGAGAATAGAGAAGGGAGTGTGTGTAGAGCACTGCTAATCCTTTTGAATGTCTTCCGTGACTACTAGTCTGTGGGTGGAAAATGCAGCAGCTCTGCATGTTGTGGAGGCTGTCCTATTTGAAAACAAAGGATGTAGATATTGAGCCTCCCTGGTGGCGTAAGGGGTTGAGCGCTGCGCTGTAAAGCTGTCCGTAGCCTCTGCAGCGCGAGTTCGATCCCCAGTTGGGAGCTACCCACATGGCACAGCAGACCTCTCCTGACTCGCCCGCTGCTCCTCTCAGCAGTGTACTTCAGTCTATCTACCTGTTCTGTTCCCTACTCTGTCTCTGGTGAATCCTCTCACTCCCCACACCTCTGGTCTGTACCCCAGCTCTTGTATGCATAAATAAATAAATCTTTAAAAAAAAGGATGTAGATTTTATATGAATGCTAAGTAGAGATGGGTAGCTTTATAAGCAAATATTCCACTATTCTTCTAGAATCAAAGTTTGAAAAACTAAAAATCATGTTTCACAGGCTCTCTTGCAGCTAGAGTTCTGGACACAAGTTAGATTACATCCATCAGAAGCAATTTTTTTTTTTTTTTTTGGTGAGGTATTGTTTAGTAATCAAGTCACATGGGTAGAGAGGCAGGATGTGGGGTAGCCATTTTGTTTATATAGATGGAGAATAACAGAGGTTGCTTTGTTCTGGGGTCATCTGCTAAAGCTTCCTAATTTAGAATGTCACTCCCTGACGCAGCAGGTTCTTGCAGAAACAGATTTCCTGATTATAGCAGAAACAGTGTGACTTTCAGAGCTGTTCAGATTCGATTCTGCTTCTCTTGACCTTCCAACAATTTTGTAAGCACTAATTTCCTTAATCAAATCCTGTTCTGCTTCAATTAACTAGAATGGATTTTATTTTCTGCAATTGAATCCTGTCCAATATACCTTCCTTCTAGTTTGGAGATATTAGTGAGTTTTTTTTTTTTTCAGAAAAAATCTAACTTCCAAGCATCCTGTACTATTCTCTTAAAAAGGTGTATTATGTAGAATGTTGGCAATTTTTAAAAACTTAGTCCAAATTTAGACCATGTTTCTTAAATGTGTTATAAGGTTAGGACCCTATCTTGTTTACAGGGTTGTTAGAATTTCTTTACTACTTTTGTTGAAAGTTACTTTTACAGAAAAATAAGAAATCTTTAATAAGTTATTATATGAAAAATCTGGGACTGATTCATCCTAGCTATTTTAATTTCAAGCTCAATTTACATTCTGTTTCTCAAGCTGGCAAGCTATAACCGTGTCTTCCTTATCTATTTGAGGATTCCTTGAAATAGGAGAACAGATTTGTCTAAATCTAAAGATATCCTCTCAAATGATGTCAATGGGACAGACATTTAAAAAACATATAGACCTAAGGGTTTGATTTTACAAACTAGAGATGATCCCTAGGGTTCTTAACCTTGGCAGCACATAGAACAATCTGGAAAGTGTTAATGGGAGGACCACTCTTCAGACAAACTGAATCATTCTCTTAGGGTAGGTATTTTTAAAAACCTCCCCCAGATGATTATATCAGTGCTCAGTTACTTTAAAAAAAATACCACAGACCAGGTGACTTAAACAAAAGAAACTGTTTTCTCACAGTTCTAGTGGCTAGAAGTCCAAGATCAAGGTGCCATTGAGGTTAATTTCCAGTGAGGCCACTCCTGTTTGTAAATACCTGACATCTTACTGTGTTATCTCCTCCTCGCAGTCTTCCTCTGTGTGCTGACAGAGTGATCTTTGATGTCTTTTCCTCTTCTTCTAAAAACACCAGTCGTATGGGACTAGCCTCCTACCCTTAAGATTTCACTTAACATTAATTACCTCCTTCAACATCAATTTAGACACAGTCACATTGAGGGTTAAGGATTCAACATATGAATGGGGGCAGCACAAATTCAGTCTATAACAATGATGATTGACAACCTCTGTTTTAGTGGAATCATTTGGTTTTGGGCTCTGAATATATCAGGTTTAGTCTATGTGGCAACTTGAAAATTTCTGCTGGATAGAATGAAAAGAAATAACAGTAAATAGGTAAAGGTATGGGATGAGGGCAGGAGCTAGTTAACCAGAACATTTAGTCTAGTTTGAGTGATAACTGACTCAACTCTAATGCAAGCAGGCATGAGGTATTTGAGGCATTACATCCTAGGGTGGGTTACAATATTGAAAGGCATGAATCCTGAAGTAAATAAAAAGAATATAAAAGGATCTAATTTCAGTGGTAGGAGCAGTAAGAAATGGGTATGTGTTCTTTGAGCTGGTTTGAGGACAAAGTTTGTTTGAAAATTGGAAAATAAATCTTGAAGTTTTTTTAAAAAGATTTATTTATTTATGCATACAAGAGCTGGGGTACAGGCCAGAGATGTGGCAGGTGAGAGGATTCACCAGAGACAGAGTGGGGAGCAGAACAGGCAGATGGACCAAAGACACTGCTGAGGGGAGCAGTGGGTGAGTCAGGAGAGGTCTGCTGATCCATGTGGGTTTCTCCCTGGCAGACTGGGGATCAAACTCATGCTGCAGAGGCTGCAGATTGCTTTATAGTGCGGTGCTTAACCCCTTGTGCCACCAGTGATGCCCAAGTCTTGAAGTCTTAAGAACCAATCAGGACATTCCCGGGGAGCTTAGAAAGAGTGCCTGCAGAATATTAAATCTATACCTACTTTTAGGTGATGTGGAACTAGCTAATTTGTGAAGTCCCATTTGTTGGTAGAGCAAAGAATTCTTTTTAATTCCTGACATGACTCTCATTGAACTAGTATCTAGAGCAATGGTTTTTAAACTTCAGTGACTATCACCTGGAGTGGTTTTTCAAACATGGGCTGCTCGATCCCACCCCAAAACTCCTGACTCAATAGGTCTAAGGTAGGGCCCTAGACTTTGCACTAGTAACAGTATATTGGGGCTGCTTGTCTGGAAAATACCTTGGAAGTCATTGATCCTGTCTGCATGTAGTAGATATTTTATATGTGAAAATACTCTGAGATGTAAATCGACTTTTATACATGTCTGTCTCTAGAATTTCTTTTCTCTTTCTTTGAATGAATAGCTAAAGAACAAGTGTCAGAGAAGGCAGGAGAACAAGTTTTGGTAATGGGAGACAGGCTGCTGTATAGATACTCAGGAAGCTCAGTCTATCCTGAGAACTTCTGAGTAATGGGAAAGAGTCCTCCAGATAACACTCAACTAAGAAGTTATTATTTCTCCCTGAAGCTAGGGAGGTTAATAGAACCTCTTCCAGCATTAGCAGTGGCAGCATGTTTAGCAGGGTTTATGGGCACTTCTTATATTACCAGAATTATTTGACATAAGTTAACCTGTGTTTGCTTTGCTCCCAGTGGCCTCCCCTGCCTTTTTAACCTCTAAACCACTAGAAGGCATATTCTTTTCAGAGGGAAGTTTAGGAAACTTTGGAAATAGAGGCCTTTATGTGTCCAAGAAAAAGTATGGGATTGGTTTTGATGGTTTAGGAGCTTAAAGAAGGGGAACAAGATACAAGGACACTTCTTACAAATGTGCCAATACTCCTTTGTGCAAATACAAGGAGTACTCTTTCTAACATAGCTGAAATTTAAAATGTTAATCAGATACTTTAAAAAATTTACATATATTTTACATCATTGTTATTTTTTGTACAATGTTTGCTTTCTCAGGTATAGTTCCCACAGAATTCCCACCACCAATTCACCCATGCACCACCACCATAGTCCCTTGTGATCTTCCAACCCTTGTTTGGATCCCTCTCCCTCTTCCTCCCCTGCAGAATGTCCGATTTATAGTTACATGTTATTTCTTTGCTTTTTTGTTTTTTCCCCTGATCTCTTATTTGGGTCCCCTATGTTTCTCCTATAGTGAAACCATCAATATTTTTCTTTTTCCTTCTGACTTATTTCACTGAGCACAATACCTTCTAGCTCCATCCATGTTGCTGTGTATAGCATAAGTTTATCTTTTTTGAATAGTATTCCATTGTGTATATATACCACATCTTCTTGATTCAGTCATCTATTTGTGGGCATTTGGATTGTTTCCAAATCTTACCTTTTATAAATAGTGCTGTAGTAAACATAGGGGTGCAATAAACCTGGATTGGAATAATTAACATTATTAAAATGGTCATCCTACCAAAAGCAATTTACAGATTCAGTGCAATCCCCATAAAAATCTCAGTCATTGTCAAAGACATAGAAGAAATATTGATGAAATTCAAATGAAACTACATTTGAATCAATGTTTTTGTGTCCTTTGGGTAGAATCCCTAGGAGTGGAATTGCCGGGTCATATGGTAGCTCCACTTTTAGCAGTTTGAGGAACTGCCACAAAGATTTCCATAGTGTTTGGACCAGTTTGCACTCCCATCAGTAATGTAGGAGAGTTCCTTTTTCACCACATCCTCGCCAACATTTGTTATTGCTAGTTTTTTTTAATATGTGCCTTTCTCACTGGTTTGAGGTGATATCTCATTGCGGTTTTGATTTGCATTTCCCTGCTTATGAGGGATGTTGAACATTTTTTCATATGCCTGTTGGCCATTTGCATTTCCTCTTTGGAGAAGTGTCTTTTTAGCTTTTCTGCCCATTTTCTGACAGGATTGTTTACTTTGCTTTTGCTGAGTTATGTCAGTTCTTTGTATATCTTTGTGATCAGTCCTTTATCAGTTTTATGTAGTTCAAAATTTTTCTGCCAATCAGTAGGGTGTCTCTTTTGCTCCCCAGCTCATGGATTGGAATGATTAACATTATTGAAATGGTCATTCTACCAAAAGCAATTTATAGATTAAATGCAATCCCCATAAAAATCTCAATGCCATTTTCAAAGAAATAGAAGAAATATTGATGAAATTCAAATGGAGCCATAACAAATCTCAAATAGCCAAAGTTCTCCTGACTAAAATAAAGGAGAATGGAGGTATCACACTTCCAGTCTTAAAGCTATACTACACATCCATAATAATTAAAAACAGTATAGTACTAGAACAAAAAACAATGGAACCAAAAAGAAAGCTCAGAAATAAAGCCACACATAGATGGACAACTAATCTTTGACAAAGGAACAAAGAAAATGCAATGGAACAAGGGCAGTTTGTTCAATAAATGGTGCTGGGAAAACTGGACCACCACATGAGAAAGAATGAAACTAGACCACTACCTCACACCATACACAAAAATCAACTCAAAATGGATAAAAGAATTGAACATAAGACCTGAAACCATAAAATATATAGAAGAATATGTAGGTAAAACACTACAAGACCTACATCTCAGTAACATCTTTAAAGACATCCCCCAGAGCAAAGAAAGTGATGGATATTTTTTTGATAGAAAGTCAAGAACATCTCATGAGGAGAGGTTCTTTTCCTAATTTTTACAGGGTTTCCATTTGGGTCTCTCACAGAATATCAGAAGATACAGATAAGACAAAAAGAGAAGGAGCAGAATCTGTTGTGACAGTCCAGAAGCACAGGCCCCAGTTTTTGGGAGCCTTGTTTTGCTACCCAGAAGTTGCCAAATGAATGGTCTGGTAGACCATGAGAGGGACACTTCTCTCATGTTCCAGAGCTTAGCAGAATCAGAGAAACAGCACAAATCTACTACCTTGGGATAATTTACCAAATACCAAAACAGGTTGGCAGTAAAGATTAAGATTATATGACTTCTCAGGCCTCCCCGGTGGCACAGCAGGTTGAGCGCTGCGCTGTGAAGCTGTCTGCGGCCTCTGCAGTGGGGGTTCGATCTCGGCCGGCTGGTGAGAATCCCACATGGTGCAGCAGACCTTTCCTGTCTTGTCCACTGCTTCCCTCAGCATTGTATTTCAGTCAGTCTTCCTGTTCTGCTCCCTGCTCTGTCTCTGGTGAATCCTCTCACCCTCCCGCGCCTCTGGCCTGTACTCTGGTTCTTGTATAAAAATAAACAAATCTTTTTTTAAAAATAAAAAGAACTTCAGGAGACTGAAATTGAAAAAAAAAAGATTATATGACTTCTGTCTTCCATGATCTTTTCTACTCATTTGTCCTGTCACTGTCTGAATCATACTGTCACCCTTCCCATATGCGACAACTTGTTTATCAATTTTCTAGTTGTTGAATTTGCAAGACCTTACATATTCAGGGTCATCAAGTGAGTGGAAGTGATATCCTTTGTGAATCTTTGATTTTCTCCTAGCCACTGTTAAAATGAACCTATGAATTGCTGCCCTTCAATACCCATTAACACTCTAAGTCACAAGAGGGGCCTGGACATTTACTAGAGTAAAGGGTTGGGAAGGAAATATATCTATTTCACTGGGCAGGATGAGGGCACATCAGTTATCTTCTAAGAAATGCACAGGTAGAGGAAGAGATCTCTGTTATATACAACTAGCTATCTTGCCACCATCTTGTTGTTTCATTCATGTGGAAAGTAGCAAAGAGGACAGCAATATCTAGTTCGATTGCTGTATGGATCATGCACTGACCTCTCTGTGATGGCAGGCATAAAGACTGAGAATCCTCCATGAAAGCTAACATTTATGGAACATACTACTTGACACACAGTATTTCCCAGCAACTCTATAAAGTGTTTGTTTTGATGTTCTCCTATAAGTATTGGGAACTGAGGTTTAGGTCACATAATTTACCTAAGGTCATGCAGTAGCTGGGGCCAAGTTTAGACTTAGGTCTACCTGATTCCAGAGCACAGCATTATGCCAACTCTATAGCATAGACTCTTGTATTATTTTATTTCAGTTTGGATTGAAGGATTTGACTAATATGACTGGTACTTATGAGCGAGGAACACAGACAGACATAAGTAGGAGATAGGAGTAGGACAAAGAAGGCTACAAGACCAGAAGATGAAAAGAAAGAGTGACATGCAGGACCAAATTTGAGACATTGCTGTGGCCTCTCATAGCTAAAGTTTTCATCAGTGTCCTAATCATGTATTCTCGCTAGATGCTTCATAACAAGTTTTCATTATCAATACGCTTACTGGAAGCAGCAGAGTAGAGCTGCTTGTTAAAGATGCTTGTTAAAGATTTATTTTTTAAAGAATAAATCGGCTTATTAAGGACCTGTTTAATGTTAGTTTTTTTTTTTTAAGATTTATTTATTTATGCATATAAGACCTTGGCTACAGGCCAGAGATGCAGGAGGTGAGAGGATTCACCAGAGACAGAGTGGGGAACAGAACAGGCAGACTGAAATACACTGCTGAGGGGAGCAGCGAGCGAGCCGGGAGAGTTCTGCTATGCCATGTGGGTAGCTCCCTGGCCGGCTGGGGATCTAACTCATGATGCAGAGGCTGCAAATTGCTTCATAGTGTGGTGCTTAACCCCTTGTACCACCAGGGAGGCCTCCATTTAATGTTAGTTTTAACCAATATTTTTTCAAAGATATTTGGCTGCAGATTTCTTTTATGTGTAACAGCAAACTCCCCACTAGTTTCTACTGTCTCATTGAGATGAGATTAAGTTATCAACTTCACAAACACTGAGGTAATATCAGAATGTTATCTGTTATTAATGTAGTACCTTTAAAATTTTTATCTTTAAATTTATGTTTAAGTTCTTGATTTGTGAATTAAAACCAATTAATTCCAAAATAAGTCACTTTACCTCTTTAACTGTCTGTATAATACTCAAATAATATTATCTAAATAACAGTCAGGTATTACTAAATAGAAACACATGTTTAGGGACCACAGAGCCATTTGTAATCATTATTCTAGCAGAGATAATTGGGCAGGCTACAGTTAGGTGGAAATGGTATGATTTTATGGCCAGATAGACCCGAAATTAGAACAGAGCTAGGAAGTGTTGGTGTGATTTGAAGCTGAGTATGAAGGATTGTCACTCAGGTGCTCCCCAGCTATCTCACTAAATGTCAAATCATATTAAAGAGAAATGGTATAACTTCCCTCCTCTTCCTTCTCTAGACAGTGACTCTCTAACCTTGGGATCAAACTGAAGTGATCCAATGCTTCAGTGGGATTTAAAATTTTGTTTATTAGAGAAAGTTGTAAGCTTCTTTCTTGCAAGTATGAAACACAAAACCTCCCATGTACCTTAGACCATCATGCACATTCAGCATTCATTATCATTTTGTTACATTTGCTGCTTCTCTCTTTGTACATAGCCACATGTATTATTTTTTCCTGGACTATTTGCAAGTAAGTTACAGACTTAGTGCAGTGTCACCCTTAAATACTTCAGTGTGTATTTTAGTGGAACAAGGGCCTTCTTATTACCGAGTGATGGATTGCAAAGAGGCCAAATATTGTTCCTCTAACTATAGCATGTCCCTCTGTAATGTGATTTTGATGCTCTTTCCATTAAGAGGGGGAGTTTGTTTCTTTACTTCTTAAATCAGGATTAGCCATGTGACTTGCTTCTGACATAAGATATTGAAGACTGATGCAAGCAGAGACTTGGAAAACAGTTGAGCTTGAGGCTGGCCCTCTTTTGATGTTGGGGGCCTCTCTGCTGCCAGGTGAGCAAGTCTGGGCCAGACTGCAGGAGGGGGCAGACACGCAGTGTCATCTGGGCTGACATCAGGTGAAGTGTCTGAGGCCGTCCAGGCCATGCGCTTTAGCTAAACCAGCTCAAACTACAAGAATTACCTAGCTGACCCATAAGACAGAGAGAAGAAATAAATATATGTGATGTTAAGCCATTAAGTTTAGGGTGATTTGCTGTACAACAACAGAGTAAAATGTCCAAAAAATAAGAATTTAATAGCTATACATCATTATTCAATATATATATAATTTTTCCCATTTGTCCTATAGATGCATTTTATACATTTTTTTCCTCCCTAATTCATGGTCCAATCCAGGATATACATTACAGTTAGCAGTTATGTCTCTAGACAGTAGAACAGAAGAATTCAGAAATAAAATCCATGCATATGAAATCAACTGATTTTTGACAATTGTGGAGAAAGGATAGTCTTTTCAATACATGATTCTGAGAAAACTGGATAGCCAGAAGATGAAAGATGAAATTGGAACTTTATCTGACACCATCCCCAAAATCAACTCAAAATGGATCCAAGTCTTAAAATTTAAGACCCAAAACTATAAAACTCTTTGCAAAGCTCTGGACATTGGTCTTAGTAGTGATTTCTTGGATATGACATTAAAAGCACAAGGAACAAAAACAAACATAGACAAGTGGGATTATGTCAAACTGAAGAGTTTCTTCACAGCATGAGAAAATCAACAACAACAAAAGGGAACCTATAAAATGGGAGAAAAATATTTATCAGCTATCTATCTGATAAAAGTTTAATATCCAAAATATATTAGGAAACTTAATATATTGTCATGTCTCTCTAACTTCTTTTACTCTGGTGCTTTTAGCCAATATTTAATTTTTTTTAACAACTGAAATATTTGAAGAGTACAGAGCAGTTCTTTTGAAGAATGTCTTTCAAGTTGTGTGATAGTGATATTACCTTATGATTAGATTTAAGGAATAATTTTGGGGGGTGGGCAAGAAATCTGCATAAATGATCTGCATACTTCCTTCTCCGTGCTTCATATTAGAAGACACAGGATGTAAGTTTGTCTCAGTATTGGTTATATTAACCTCAATATTTCATTACTGTGATGTCCACCAAGTCATTGGAATACAGCCATACTTCCCTTTCCTATTACTGAATAGTTCATGGGAAATGCAGTCCCTCAGATGACCTGTTTCTCTTCATACTTTTGCCCAATTCTTTTAGCATTTGGTGGTGATTCTTGCCTGAGCCATGTAAATAGAGTGTTTGCAAAAGGGTGTAAATGTGATTTTCAAACATAGGACTTGACAATATCAAGTAAATTTCTTTATTATGATATAGTCTGTAAGATGAGATATCAGTGGTATCAGGTAGATATCACCTGACAGCTTTCTCTTGATAGGGTCAGTAGTGAGAGGAATGAAGAACTGTGTTTCTGCGTTCTAGCCATACCTTTGTCTTTCTCATACCCTCAGTGTTTTCACCTTCCTTGTTCTCTAGCTAATGAGTTAATCTGTTTTGCTTAAAGTTGAGTTATGTTCCTTTTACTTGTTACCAAAGTAATTCTAACTCTATGCCCTAACTCACCCACCAACCATTAAAAGTAAGACATTCAAATTATACTGTCAGCCTAAACATTTATGAAGTGGATTATGAATTCCATGCTAAGCATGTCATTTTGAACCCCTTATGAATAATTTCAGATGCAAAATCAATTCAGAAGAATTCTAGAGTCTGATTGTGGAAAAGGATCAACTCTGATTATATAATGCAGTCTGGGTTACTGTGTAGACTGAGGGGTACCCTGGGACCCCAAAACTTGCACATGTTCAATGGGTTCTGCCATCGGCTATGTAAAAACAAAGCATACTCTTAGCGTGAAAGAACTTTAATAGTGTGCATAGAGGGAGAAGAAAGGGTAATAGTTTCCCAGTGAAACACCCAAAATTACCCATCCCCTCGTGGATAAATGCCCAGCTAAACAGAGTAGGCCCAAAGCGCAGGACCACGGAAGTCCAAAAGCTTGCCACAAGTCTAAGGCACCTTCTGGCAGGGTAAGAAGAAAGAGGTATAAGGGGCCAGGCAAGTCTGGGATGATAGGAGCAAAATTAAAGTAAAAATCAAGTGAAATGCTGCCATTGGCAGCCTCCCCACGGGTCCTTCACCCAAATCTCTTCCAAGTGTCTCTACCTGTCTCTCCTCCAAGTGTCTCCTTCTCTGTCCCCCAAGTCTCTGTGCAAGTCCAAAGCCAAGAGACAATCACATCGTCTGTAAGTCTCCTCCATATGTTTCCTCTCGGTCTTTTTCAGACTCTGCAGCCTCACTCAGCTACACCCTCCATTAGGCAGGGCTGGGAACATTCTAATATATACTCTGTACTACTAAGATGGAGTTTAAGGTATAAGAAGTTCATTAGGAATTAATGTCTGTGAAAGGAAAGGAGAAGAAGCAGAACTGGGTCGAGGGAGAATTGTGATGTGGGCCCTACAAAGCTTTGGCCAGCTCTGTGGGAAGTAAGGGGTAAAGGTAGTTGGTATCAGTATCATCGGTTTGGCTGAAATTGGTGCTTTTTATACTCTTACCCTGTTCAATCTAGAGGTGGGAAAGATGTGCCCTCAGGCTGAGGCACGTCCATGTCCATCCAGGCTGACAGCAGGAGCCTGTCTGCTGGCAGTTCTCTCCATGCGAGGGCAGCAAGACCTGGGTGGGTCGTCTCTCTGTTGACCAAGATACTAAAAAAGCCACTGACGTGAACGTCTATGAGTAAGTATCTGATGTTCTCAGTTAAAACTAATTGTGTGCATTAGTGTAGTGGTATGTTTCTTCCTAAAAAACTGTTAATAAATTTATGATGCATGGGCAGCCAGTGTAACTTAGAATAGAACAAAATACAGCAGTAGAGATTGAGTCATTAAATGAAAAGTAATTACCAACTTCTTTGAAAATTTCCTGTCCCAATCCATTTATTTCATTGAATATAAAGGAACTTTAAAAATTTTACTTTTAAGAGGCTTCCTTCTCATTCAAGGGAAATGATAGTAGCAAAACCAAAATGGTCATTTTGATATCAAGACTCTTGTGGATTTATTTAAAAGAACAAGTTGAATGATAGCTTACAGAAAGGCAGAGAGCATTTGAGAAGAACAAGAAAAATAATGGAAAATAAAAGTTTTTTCTTCCATTGGTAAGGAAGCGGGGGCAGTCCAGTATTTCACGGTGACAAGTGAGCGGTGATAACAATAAAAGATATTCTTGGAATGGATATTCCCACAATTCAAGTGACTGGCCTTAGTCCAGGTCTTTATTTCCAGGTCTTAAAAATGATATGTGTTTGAGTATCACCAAAGGTTTTTTTTTTATTGGAAATTGCTATAACTAAGGACAGATATGATTGGAATTTGGAAGGCAGCATTTATCATTGCTAAATTGTGTTGCTTATATTTGTAGTTTTTTCAAAAGTACCAAATGTGGAAGTGGTACAGAAGATATCCATTAAAAGGGGTGTCTCCACGTTCCCTGCCCCTGCTAATGAAGAGTGGCACAGAGTGGCAGGGAGATGCTAAGAAGGCTTGGTGGAGGCTTGGAGGATACATCTGAAAGAGGGTGCACTTGCTTCATGGCTTTGATTTTGCACCAGGGACTTGGGGCCAGGGAAGGAGACATGTGGAGGAGAGACAGGTAGAGACACTTGGAAGAGATTTGGGTGAAGGACCCGTGGGGAGGCTGACAATGGCAGCATTTCACTTGATTTTTACTTTAATTTGCTCCTATCATCCCAGACTTGCCTGGCCCCTTTTACCTGTTTTCTGTGGTTCCCTGCCAGAAGGTGCCTTAGACTTGTGGCAAGCTTTGGACCTCCATGGACCCACTTTGGGCCAACCCTGAGCGCTACTTACAAAGGGATGGGTAACTTTACTATTATTCTTTCTTCTCTCTCTGTGCACACTATTATATTAAGGTTCTTTCATACTAAGAGTATGCTTTGTCTTTATGGGGCGGATGGCAAAACCCATTTAGAGCCTGCAGGTTTTGGGGGTCCTGGGATGCCCCTCATTCTGCCCATTAACAGAAGGTTTCCACTTGTAACAATTCTACAATATTGCTTGTTTGCTCAAAAAAATATGAGATGAGGTACTCTTGAGATTTGATTTTGTAAGTATACTTTGGCAATTGTACATTGTACCAGGAAAGATCTAGTCAATTTAAGTCATTCACTGGCATCTATTTAGGAATATATGCAAAACACAAGGCTTTAGAGATGAAACAAATAACAATATTATAAAAAATAAATAAAATTTACATATTTTTATAGTAAATATAAATTATAAATTCTACTTATGTGAAAAAAAGACTCGATGCCAAAATGTTTGCTGCAAAATCTGATTTACAGTGAGGTGTGCGATTGACAACAAAGTTGTTTTCCTTTGTAGAGAGCATTTTATGCTGAAGAGGTGCCTGAATCTTCTGGTAGATATTGAATTATGCCCCAAAGTGTCAAATGATAAAGCATTGTTAGAACTTACATATTTGTATTAACTAGAAATCATTAATTTTAAGCCTTTAATAGGAAAATGAACAAATACAAGGGAATATTTAGAACTGTGTTCTAATCTTACTTTGTCAAAGTAAACTTCAATGTATGTTCTCTAGTTGCAGGGGAAAAAGGCCTCATTGCCTTTTTATGGTGAAGGAAAAAGCAAAGACGTTTCTGAGAGATAAGTCTGGGGGCTATCATTGCCAAATATATAAATGAGAAGTGTTAAGTAGTTTTTCAAAGATCATTTTTAACATAGATTTCAGAAAATGAGCAATTTGTATGTTGTCAAGCACCATTAATTGAAATGTTTGCTTCCTAGTTTTGATAAATTTGCTTCACTGACTTGATCCAGAAGCTGATTTAACTAAATAGTCTATGCTTCCAAGTTGAAAAATGCATAGGAATAGTATTCATTTTGACTTAGTTTAGCAGCCTGGTGCTGTAATTAGAATACAGTACTGTGTGTCAGGAAATCCAGGCTTGGATATTGACTCATCAGATACTATGTGGCTACCAAATAATAATAATTATAGTAACAATAATTGTAAAAGTATTGATAATATCAAACCCCAATTTTAAAATATTAAAGGGAAGCTTGATAATAAATATGCTGATTTAGAGTTATAAAAACTGATTTTAAGAGACCCTATAGTTTATTCCTAAAACTAGTAATATAAAGGGACTATATTTATAACTGTTCTAAATAGAACCACTTCAATAACAGAGGGGAACAAAATTAGTGTAGCCAGTGGGTTTGACAAAAGATTTGATGAGAGATGGAAACTGAGGAATATCAAAATAGAGGTAGTTGGGTCTCCCTGGTGGCGCAGCAGTTGAGCGCTGGGTTGCAAAACTGCCCGCAGCCTCTACAGCGCCAGTTCGATCCCCGGCTGCTCCCCGGCCTCTGGAGGAGGGTCCCACATGGCGCGCAGACCTCTCCTGCCGCCCGCTGCTCCCCTCAGCAGTGTACTTCGGTCCTTCTGCCTGCTCTGCTCCCCGCTCTGGCTCTGGTGAATTCTCTCACCCTCCTGCGCTTCTGACTGTACCCAGTGCTTGTATAGATAAATAAATAAATAAATAAATAAATAAATAAATAAATAAATAAATATTAAAAAAAAAATAGAGGTAGTTATCTTGCTGGATAGAGTATTTTCAGAAGGGCTAATGGGAAATTTTTCCCATTTTTGACATCAGCTAAAAAGTTACTCCTTCCTCCTACCTACCATAGCAGGATATTTTTAATCCTAATAGAAGATATTTCAGTGTATTTGGCCAACACTGTTAAAATTGACTTGAGAACAGATTTATCTCAGCTGTGTAAACAAATATAAATTATACATCCAGGGCAAGAAATATAAAAATGTTTCTTTAAAATAAGAAATATCTTTGATACTATGCATCATGAGAAATTGACTGCAGATATAATTTATACAACTGGAGATATATAAAAGCAAGTATATTTGGAAGGTTCCCAAATGTCATTGAAACAATATGGTCTTGAGAAGAGATAAATTAGACAGACGGAACCATGCAAATGTCATCTATTGGAAATTTGAACAGGAGGTGACTGATGTAATAAAACTAGCTTGGAACCAGAAAATTCAGGTCTTAACTTATTGCAGATTTCTGGTACAAGAAGTTCATGACAACCCTATGAGAGTTGTCATGGAATATGTCACTGAGCAAACCAGAAACATATTTGAAAACAAGTGACTATTGCAAATAACATACTCCAAAGTCACTAAAATTTAGATTAGTTGCTTTTGTTTACTTTTTATAAACAGTTGGCATCATGGCATCAGTTTTTTTATAAGTTGTCCAGTTGAAAAGGACATATCTGTATTGGATAAGCTTTAAGGATGTTACTAATTACTGAAGGAAAAATAATTATCATAGACTTGATTTGCTTTGTAGTCAGCCCATAACCCTCATATATACATTTACTTCTCCCAGTTTCATGTCTCTGTGAATGTGCCCTGTTTTTTATGGAACCCCTACCTCCCTGTTTCTATAGCTCTAGATCTTACCTTCATATGGTACTTTCTCCACGAACCATATCTGATCATCCCCAGCTAGATATAATCTCTTCACATTTAAACTTTATGGTCATAATTCACTTATGGCTCTTTACTTTTGACCTCATATTTTAGTTATATAGTTGTGGGAAGAGTTTACTCTGAGTTATTATTTTGTCTGCAGAAGCTCACATAATGTCTTGCATGTATAGTAAGCACTTGTTAAATGAATAAACAAAGAGTCTAATTTCCAGACAATTAATAACCTGAGAAATATAATTGAGTCGACTAATGATCATCCTACTTATTTATAGGGTTTATAAAGGTACAGGCAGCCCTGCCTATTGTGGCTTTACATTATGTTGTTTCTACCCTTGTAGCATATGTAGTTCATTAGTACTAATACTCATGTCTCCATTCTAAAGTTTATTTGTTCTTTTATTAGCTTCTGCCTATGCCAACATCCATTAGAGTACTAAGTTGTATCTTTTTATAAAAATTAGTGTTGTTTTTAAAGCCTGGTTAAAATTTTAAAGCAGCTAGCATACTTTTAGGCTAAATGGAGCATGCAAAAATATTTGTCTGACCTGCATATTATATTTTAAAACATTGAATAGATGCCAACATTTTAAATTTGAAAGAATTCACATAAAAAATCTGTAAATTTCATCATCTAGATTTCTGGCTCCTCTTGAAAAATCAAATCTGACAATGCTCTGTTACCTTTTTAAAATTTTATTTTTTAGATTTAGTAGAAGAATTGGGGTATAGGCCAGAGGTGTGGGGGTAAAAGGGTTCACCAGAGACAGACTGGGAAACAGAATAGATGCATTTACTGAAATACACTGCTAAGGGGAGCAGCGGACGAGACAGGACAGGTCTGCTGTGCCATATGTGGGTTAATTCCCTGGCCGTTGCTTAAACTCAGACCATGGTGGTGAGAGTGCTGAGACTTAACCCCCTGGCCACAAGGGAACCACCCTCCCCAGCTTTTAGAACAACAGTCTGCTGGATTTGCATATGGGGGCATGGAATGTTGTCCAGTTATGGACACTTTCCAACCTGCCCCATCACACTTTTATGCTCCTTATCTGGTCTTTGAGTTCATTATCTCTATTATAAAGGTTTTGAAAAGATAGGGTGTGTTAGAGACTACTGCTACACATTAAAATTGGTGTTTTGTAATGGGCCTGGCTAGTTATGGGGGCTGCATAGTTCCTCTAGCTCACCTTGGTCATGATTGAGTTCTAGCCAAGGCATGGTATGGAAATAATATATGCTACTTTTTTTCAGTCTATCTCATGTAAGCATTTCATGCAGATTTCTCTTTTTCCCTTTCTGATACCAGGATACAGATAAGGACCTATGTATTGGCAGTCTGAGAGTAGGAATAACTTGCTGATTGTTAAGCACCAGACTGAGCAAGAAATATACTTCCATAGCAAAATTTTATTCATTTAGGTCTCTTACGTATGTTGATTAGACTAATGATCTAGCGGTCCTGTTTGAAGGAGTCTGATTCTTGGTTACAAATGTCAAGTAGGCAGAGGAAGAGTAAGAATGAATGACTATTTTTCCCATGGTGCTATTGGCTCTGTGTACCTTATTGCAGGTCTTGTGATTAAAAATTCAATTGTAAGAAGGGGTGAGGGATAGAAATGTTTGATCATCCCTGACTTTTAAAATGTTTTCTACTCAGAGGAGACCTAGCATTAGCATCAAGAACAAACTTTTACTGAGCACCTGGTTTAATGCTTTGCGTTCATCCCCAAGGTCATAGGATGATTTTGAATTTCTCGACTAATTTTACTGAATGAAATTTATTTTTAAAGATTTATTTATTTATTTATTTATTTATTTATTTTATACAAGAACTGGGGTACAGGCTAGATGCATAGGAGGGTGAGAGGACCCACCAGAGACAGAGCAGGGAACAGAACAGGCAGACTGACGAAACACACTGCTGAGGGGAACAGCGGGCAAGACAGGAGAGGTCTGCTGTGCCATGTGGGACCCTCGCCGGCCGGCTGGGATCGAACCGGCACTGCAGAGGCTGTGGACAGCTTCACAGTGTGGCACTCAATCGCCTGCACCACCAGGCGAGGCCCTGAATGAAATTTTTGAGAGATAAAGTAAACCTCAGTTTTTTTTTTAATAATTTTATTTGAAAGCTAAATACAAATTAATTTTTTGTTTGTATTTTTTCTTTTTAAAATTTTAAAAATATTTTATTTTATATAATTCTTATATCATTTTTCATTTTTGCACAATGTATGCATTTTCATTTTGGCTATATTGCCCATACAATTGCACCCCCCAATGTATGGCTTCTTTGAGAGCCCTGGCCTAGCCAAACCATGTCACTTACATCTTTCTAAATTACTAGGCTGGAAGCAAAATTCAGTCTTTGATGTTATTATAGTTTACATAATTTTTTAGGTCAAATTTTAAGAAATATATTTTTTGCTGTAACATGGGTTTACATCATTGTTTGCATATTGGAAGTGTAGGAGTCCTCTCAGGTGTTGTCACCATGTGGCACCTACCACTAAGACACCCATAGTCCACCACCATAGTCCATTGTGCTCCCTTCACACCTTGGTAAAGCCCCTCCCCCATTCCTCTCCCCTCTGGTAGCCTCAGTTCTGTAGTCAGCTTCCTAGTGTTAGTTCTTAGATTGTCTTTATGTGACCCTTTGTTTGGTTTCTCTATATTCCACATCTAAGTGACATTAGAAATAATTTTAAGTCCATAAAATTGATTATTTACATACTGCATAGATTTATGTATTCATATGCTATAGTATATTGGCCCTAGCATAATCATTGTATAGAGAATATCCTATCCATTGAAAGATTTGAAGCAAATTTTAACTGATCAGAGATGGGTTGTGTAGTCTTTGTCTTTGAAGTGTTCCTTTGGGCAGAAGTCTATATGGAAAAGCCTTGGAGAAATCTAGCTGCCCTCCTTGCTACTTTGCAAAAACTTCAGCTTGGGGATAAGGTAGTCAATACATTTGGCTTTTGATGCATTGTTCATGGTAATAATGTACTTGATGACATACAGCCCCCCCACACCTAATGTTTTTATAGTTTGTTCACTGTTAGTCTATTTTTGACATAATTTTTGGATGCATTAGGACAAAAGTGGAGGATGTCTAAAATCTTTTAAATGTGGAGTTAGAGGAAAGAATTTTATATCAGTCAAATTTAGAGCCATTCTGTTACTGAATTCACTCTGTGGGACCCATTAAATATTAATGGCTTTAGAGATGAATGCTATTTTAGAATACTCATATGATTCTTTGTGGAGCTACTCAACTTACTACAACTCTAGAAATTTTACCATGGTTTCTGGTGAAAAGCTAGTATTAGGCTCTAGTTACCACATTCCTTTGGCCATAACTAGAGTAACTATCCACAATAGAGATAAACAATTGATTTAAACTAAGTCGATCAAATGATCACACTGCTTTTTGTTTGAACAAACAACCATAGAGACTGAGGTAGATAATTGGAGGTTTCAAAGCTGTTTGTTATTGGGGAATAATTGGACCCAGTAACTATATTAAGAAAGGGACTGAAGGCTTACGAAGAACAAAGTGGTATATTTCTTCTAAATAAATTTGAATTGGAAAGACCAAACTGGATTGCTTTCCTTTAAGAAGTGCAAAGAGAAGCTAGTCTTCTATTACCCTTTCACCAGTAGGAGAAAGGCATGCCTGATGAACATACTGTACAGAAACCATACATATCTTGAGAGAGAACACCCAAGATTTGTGGGACAGGCTGGAAAAGAAGGGTAATCAAGAAGATCCTACATACTCAAGAATTCTTTCTTAGTCACATAGTAAGGTGATTCACTATCAGGGAATGGAGGGACAGAAGGGTTTAAATAAAAGCTGTACATCCTGTTCAATTCTCTTCCCTGAAGGGAAATTTCCAATTTTATGAGTCAAGACTGGGGAGGGGGAAGGGCTTGTTTTATATACGACCTTGGGATCACGTTGCGAGTCAATGTTATAGGGCTTGAGGAATTACAAATCTTCAGAGAAGGAAAAAAAAAATAAGGCAGGAGATGGGAAGATTGTGTACCTAACAGAAAAAGTTGAGAATTCACTTGCTTGACACCCCTTTTTCAATGAGGCCAGTCCCTTTTTGCTGTGAGCTCTCTCAGAGCCCTTTGTTTCCTTAGAACAAACTTTCATCATTTCATTTGGATTAGGCACTTCCCTTTCTTTTAAATCAAACCACCTTCAAGTCACTAACTTTTATTAAAAGTTTATTTTGTGCTAAACACTGTGGTATGTACCTGATGATCTTTAATTTGGTGAACTCTTGACATGTTATGATGGATGCAAGTAAAGATGCAAGTAGTTAAAGATTTAATATATAGAAGATTTAATATTTTAATAGACCACTTTGCCCAACTACTGTGCAGAACATGGTAAAAAGCATTTAGAAAATTCCACTCCCCCCTCAAAAGTAAAACACATCAAAACAAAACTAGGAGAATTATTTAATGCTTTCTTGAGAAAAGAATTATTTCCACAGAATTTCTGGGAATACATTTGTAGTAGTTCTAACATTTATTTGACATTATAAAATCGTCAAGTGCAGACAAAAAGATCATGTTGTTAGGTTGAACCATATGAAGTTTTCATTTTTTTATAGGTCAAGTGTCTTAATATAGGCAATCTCCTATGATTCAACCTCATTATACACTATAATGTTATATACATGACATAATAGTGTTAATGGGTTTGTATACTCGAGAAAGCTGTCTATAATGTAGTTTAGACTAAAGTATAGGGAGATGATTCATAAGTCCCAGGTCATGACTAAGTTGGAACTTGTCTGTACAAATGGAGAGTATGAAGAACTTTTTTCATAAAAGTTAAATCTTTTCAATTTAAAAATCCTGAGATTACAGAATTTTAGACAGTTGAATTCTTATATTGTAGGATTTCTTTTATAAAGTAGTGTTACAGGACAGGTACTTCAATGTCTCCCTAGTGGAAAAAATAATGGCAAGTGCATATCAAACAACCTTGCAAAGGCAAACAACCTTTAAAATTGTTCTTGATACTATATATAAAATTCAGATGTTTAGGAACCACCCAAGGGCACACAAAATGTCTGGAAGTAGTATGACACAAATATAGACAAATTCAACAAAATACTAGCAAGTCAAGCATTGCAACACAGTATAAAGATTATACATCTTGATCAGGTGGGACTCATCCCAGATATGCAAATATGATTATTAATAGAAACCCTCCAATGTTAGGCATTATGTCAACAAAAGAAAAGATAAAATCATGATAACATCAATAGATAGAAAACATTTGATAAGTTTCAGCACCCATATATGTAAATACTATTAACATGATGGGAGTAGAGAGAGCTTACCTTAATGTAATGAAGGTACATACAGCCTATAATATACCAAATGATGAAAAACTGAGGGTTTTTTCTCTTTAAGGTCAGGAATAAGAATGCCCACTGTCACCATTTCTGTTTAATTTAGTATTAGAGGTTTTAAATAGAGCAGACAAAAGTAAATAAGATGAATCCATTTTAGAAAGTAGTGAACTATCATTCATTGACAGTATGACTCTCTATATAGAAAATCCTAATCACTCCACCAAAAAGTTATTGGAAATAATAAATGAATACAGCAAAATGGTAGGTTACAAAATCAACATTTAAAATTCTGTTGCATTTTACATAAAAATAACAAATGAGGAGAATGATGTTATGAAAGTAATTCCATTCACAGTCATATCAAAAAGAATCAAACACCTCGGCATTCACCTAACTAAGGAGGTGAAAGATTTATACAACGATGTCACAAAAAGGCTCTAGGCTATACATATGAAGATGGAAAGACCTTCCATGCTCATGGACAGAGAGAATCAATATAGTCAAAATGATGATTCTACCAACAGTAGCTTTAGAGATGCAAAACAATGCCCATTAAAATACCAACAATATTATTCAAAGAAATAGAACAAAAAAATTCAAATATATGGAACCATAAAAGACTATAAGTAGCTAAAGCAACCCTGAGAAAAAGGAGGAAATGGAGGCATCATATCATAAAGCATCAGTAATTAAAACAATATAATATTGAATAAAAATAATCACATGCACCAATAGAACAGAATCAAAAGCCCGGTAACAAATCCATGTATATGTCATTGAGGGAGGAACTCTCTTTAACAAATGTTGCTGAAAAAATTGGGCAGCCATGTGTAGAAGAATGAAGTTGTATAACTCTCTAACTCCATGCACAGAAATAAATTCACAATGGATTAAAAGCATAGATATGGGCCTCCCCTGGTGGCGCAGGTAATTCAGAGCCACACTGTGAAGCTGTCCGCAGCCTCTGCAGCGTGGCAAAGCAGACCTCTCCTATCTCACCCGCTGCTCCCCTCAGCAGTGTAATTCTTCAGTCTGCCTGTTCTGTTCTCTGCTCTGTCTCTGGTGAATCCTATTATCCTCTAGCACATCTGGCCTGTACCCTGGTTCTTGTGTAAATAAATAAATCTTTAAAGGAAAAAAAAGCATTAAAAAAAACTTAGATATGCAAGGTTAAATCTGCAACAGTAAAATATATAGGAGAAACAATGGTGTTAGATTTCATGACATCCATAATAAAAATATAATTGGAGACTTGACCATATTTCAAATAAAAGCAAAAATAAACAACTGGACTACCTCAAATTAAAAGGTTTTTCACAGCAAAAGAAAATAAATGTAGACTTAAAGGACATCCTACTGAATGGGAAAAATATTCATGCATTATGCAACTGACAAAGGTTAATATCCAAGAAATAAAAAAAAAAACAATGATTTAACAGTAAAAGATAAAGAAGCCAATTAATAAATGGGCAGCAGATCTGAACAGGCAGTTCACCAAAGATGACATCCAGAAGGCCATCAGATAAATGGGAAAAATGTTCATCATCACTCTCATAAGAGAGATACAGGTCAAAACTACAGTGAAATATCATGTCACACCTATGAGAATATAAAAGACCCCCAACAGCAAGTACTGAGGAGGATGTTAGTGGGAATGTAAGCTGGTGCAGCCCTTTTGGAAATTTATCTACATTAAACTTAAAAATACTAAAAATGGAAATACAATCCTTCTGTATAGCATCTATTTGAAGAACATGAATCCATCAACTTACAATGTTATATGCTCTACAGTGCTTATTGCAGCTTTATTTACAATAGCTGGGACATGGAAACAACCTAAGTCCCCACCAGTAGATGATTAAATTGAGAAAACGTAAATCCACACAATGAAAATAGTATTCACCCAAAGGGAGAGATGAAATATTATCATTTAAAATGAAATGGAAGGCATTTGAGAGGATTATGTATAGTAAAGCCAGTTAGAATAACAAACACAAATATTGGATATTTACATAGTGGATGATTCAACAAAGCAAAATACTTTTAAAAACTAAAAGACACCAATAAGCAAGGGCATTTTCTGAGGTGAAAAGGGAGGGTGAAGGGAGGGAGTGTCAAAGGAGTGTAGGCTTGATGGTGGGAAAAAGACAAAAATAAAAAACTTTTTTTGCTGATCAGGAATTTTACTCCTGTCTGCTTGCTTTTGTAAGGTTTTGGTGGACTAAGCATTTATTGGTTTCTTTATTATATTCCTACATTCTCAGCTTAGCAAAAAAATCTTTTTCAATAAGACCCACATAGAATAAACTGCAGATAAGATTGTCTTTGGCATCCTCTCCCGGGGGATGTCCAATCACCAGTGAAAGTCAAGGTCTAAATGGGGTGAAATAAACTTAGTCTGGTTTTCTACAAATGAGTTTACAACATAAAAAAAAAAGGCAAGGAAGATACAGAGCTAATAGAAAAAAATATAGGCAAATAGGGAAAATCAAAGGCTGTGTAGCTCATTCCTTCATCATGGATTTGTTACCAGGTGGGTCTAAAAACTGTCACCAGGTTAGAACCTCTCACTGATTCTGAGTCTGGCTCCCTGTCACCACAAATACAAACAAAAGGGTGCTTTGATGCAGCAGAAGAGAAAAAAACAAACAAACCCACATTTATTTTAACCAAAATGGAGAGAAAGAGAACTAGTAGGGCAGAGGGAGGAGGAGAAGGTCCAGTTCACCGTGTGAGGTGGGTTGCAGTGTGACTGTTTCAGTCAGCTCCTCATTCACTCCTCTCCCAGTGTCTCCCACGCAAGACAGAGGTCTGGTGCGCCATCCAGCCAAGTGCTGCTGCCCTCCTCAGCAGCCCGGAGAGAGAGCAAGCCTATGTGGATTGCACCTTTTTAAATGCTCAGAAAATGATCACTCCACCCATTCCCAGCAGCAGCCCCCTTGCCAGGACATCAGAGGAGCGAGCAGACCACAGCACTGTGTAGGCATTGTCCTCTCCAGCTTGGCCTGTGCTAGATGTCAGACTAGGAGTTCGACCCCAGGCTGCAAAGCTCAGCTGCTCAGGGCTGCTCCAACAGATTCTCCTTTCATTTTAACATGCAATAACTTCTATTGCACAAAAGATTATTCCCCTTGTTGTGGAAGATCTTGTTCTTGTAGAGAAAGATTAGTTCTTGTGGAGGAAGATCTTCTGTGATTGAGGTCTTCTTTTCTGTCATTCCATGTGTGTCTCTTTTGCTTGAGAAACAGGCATAGCTCCACCTTGTAAACCATTATTGGGGGCATTCTCAGCTCTTTCTCTTATAAAACCTGAGTGAGCTGATTATAGAGAAGTTACCATTCTGCTCCTGTATCTCCACCTTCTTTCCTTCTTCCTTAGCACAAGCCCATATCTGATTACTGCAGAGGTTTCTGATGTTCTTTAATGGAGGGTCTTGTAAGTCTCAAAATATCTGAACTGTAAAGAAAGAAAAGAGAAGAAGAATTTATTTCACCTCCTTTTCTTCTTGTGCTACAGAAAGGAAGAAGCCTTTTAATTGCCTTCAAATGCCTCCTCTCTTGATTTATCTTTCCTTGATATAGTCAGCATTTCTAAGTTCCCTATCTTTTTTTTCCTACCTCCTCCTTCATTGAATGAAATTTCTACCCTCTATCCCCTCCCTTCAGCAGTGACAGCTCTTTCTGTGTCTGAGGGCTTCAGGCTTGGCTGTGTCCATTATAGGAGAAAAGTAAGATCCTCCAATTTTGGTTCATTCTGCCCTCCAGCAAGTGCTATGGTTGACTACTTCAGTAATTGGACCTAAGAAGGAGGGTAAGAAGGCCTTCCTGGGTGGTGCAGCATTGAGTGCTGGGCTGTGAAGCTGCCCGCAGCCTCTTCAGCGCTGGTTCAATCCCCAGCCACAGGGCGAGTGTCCCACATGGCCCACAGACCTCTCCTGCCGCCCGCTGCTCCCCTCGGTACTTCAGTCTGCCTGCCCTGCTCCCCGCTCTGGCTCTGGTGATTTCTCTCACCCTCCCGTGCTTCTGACTGTACCCAGTGCTTGTATAAATAAATAAATAAATCTTTAAAAAATTAAAAAAAATGGAGGGTAAGAACTAATTTTTTTTCATAGACAATAGAGTATGATCTCAAATGGGTAAAGTATGTTTCTTTTCTTAGCATATAAGTGTAATGTGACATTGTAAGACAGTGCCAACAAAATACAAGGATTTTGACTCAGGTTCTTGGTGCTGGCTTATTTTTGTTAAACATAGTCATTGCTGTTGTAAATGGTTTTCTATTACTATTCTCTAGGGGTGGCACCATTTTCAATTCGAGTCCATTAGATTCTGAGTCTCCTGGCTGATAGAAGAAGAATGGATGACTTGTATTCCAAATATCCCACTATTACATGCTGGGAACTGTATTTGGCACAGTGATAGGGAGATTAATAAGGTACAGGACCAACCTTTAAGAAGCTAATAGTTTAATGGAAACTATATTCTTGCAAACATTTATATTATCTTATACTATGTAGTATATAAGCCAGAAAAAGAGATTCTTGATACTGAAACAAGTTTAAGTTCCTATAGGATTAGTTGATAATTAATCACCTATTAGTACTTTTACTTTTATTATCTCATTCAACTCTTCTGATTATATTGTGAGATTGATAGCCAATTACAGATGATTGGGATTTAGGAGGCTGAAATAACTTGGTTAGGTCACCCAACTTCCGAGATGGAGAACTAGCATTTATATTGTTCAAAAGTTTTAAGTTCAAAACAGTGTAAGACTGTATTAGATGCATACAAATCAAGGAAGTGATAGAAAATAAATGTGAAAAACAATAGTAGAATAGAAAACCCTGGCCAAAAGTACAGATGTTCTGATGTTTGATGAATATAGTTAACAGTGATGTTTTTCTGACATTATTCTTCCACACAGTAAGGATATACTTTATGCAACAGTGACATATATTGTTGAAGCTATGATTCAGAGAAATTGCTAAAAAATTGTGGAGTCTAAATAAATTACACATGATTTGGGGACAGAAGTTTAGTAGTTAGTTGTTAAATGTCTTGAATAAGACAGCACTTGTTATAGTTTTAAGTAAATCCATTCAATTGCATTGACATTTGGAAACAAACTAGACTAGTTTCAGTTTGTTTAAATGTTAAAGCCATTGTGAAGATGGATCTCTAAAACAATTGGCATCACATCAGAGGATAGTGTTCTTGCAGCTCAGCTATCAGAATCTCAGACCAATTTATTCATACTCCACTTATCCCCACTCACCCATCTCTGCACCTAGTAAAGCTGGATAGAATTTGTAAATTTAAATGCCTAAAAGTCCACTTAAGGTCTTTAAATGAAGGAGATGGGCCAGGTGTTAACAGAGTTTCTTGGGCACTGCGCTGAATAAGAGTGTGAACTCATTTGAAGGGACAACTAATGCCTTAGCGGCTCCTGACAGTGTCATGTGAAAATGTGGACCCAGCTTTGCCACAGCATGCAAACTTTTTGGAAATAGCAAGAACTCTTGATGTTTTTGTGAAATTCTTGACTTTTTAAATTCTGAGAATAAATTCATCATTAAAAAAATATTTAGCATGACTAGAAGAGGAACCATGGCAGTGGCTTACATTTGGAGGTTGACAGTTTGATACTTCTGGATTTAGCCCTTTTCCTTTGCCCTTGGTGTCTGTCTTATCTAGTGCTCATACTCACTTTCCTCTGCTGCAAGCTGCAAATCATGCTCATTCCATAAAATCTAAGAGAAAAGCCTCTGGAGACAGACATGTCTGCCATTGCAGGAATTAACTTAAATTCCTATTATTTTTTCTCATATCTAATATGGGGATTATAAAACTTACTTTTGACATTGTGGAAGTACTTAATTCTACTCAGCTACAAACTTGAAAATGGTTAGCATGCTATATTTTATGTTGTGCATATTTTACTTTTCACTATAGCTATCTTGAGTACATAGGGCCTTGACTACTTCCCATCTCCATGGAAAACATGCTGACCTATTTCATTGATGACCTCATGATGGCAGGGTCTGATAAATAGACAGGATCAGGTACCCCAGAGGTCTCGGTAAGAAATTTTAACTTGAGAGTAGGAGAAAAATCCAAAGAAAATTCAGGACTATCACTTATTTGAAGTTTCTGGAGACTAGTGATATCCTCTCCAAAGTGTTTCTAAGAAGAAGGCACAATGCATTGTCGGTTACTTTGAGTTTTGGAAGCAACATATCTCACATTTGAAATCCGTTTACTGAAAGAACCCATAAAGATATTAGCTATGAGTGAGAGCATGAGGAGAAGCCCCAGCAGCTGGTCCAAGCCTCAGTGCAAAGCTCTGTAATTTAGTCCTCACGGGCCAGCAGGTTCAATGGTGCTTGAAATGTCGGTTTGGGATGCCCTGTGTGGCCTCTCGCTGACCTCAATACGGGCATCCTATACAAAGCAAGTGTATAGTATTTGGGAGTAAATAAGTGATCTTTTGTTGAGGAACAGGTCTTGGTTGTTAATGGATTATGTTAGACATTCAAAGTCTAACCATGTGAACGTAGCCTCTGTAAAGACCTAGGTGTTTTCTGCCCCACCAGGCATTAATGTCAAGTCTGTCTATCAGATGGAAATGGCATATATCAATCAGATCGGGCCTCTTTGTGTTCTGTAGGCACTAATAAGTCTAATTGGTAAGTGGATCACACTCCAATAAATGCTCCTTTTGCAGTATCATCTATCAACCCACCCATGACTGCATGAAAAATTTTCTGTAACTAGCTAACTGAGGAACAAAAATTTCAATTCTGGATTGCAGAGAGCTCTAATGTATAGTATACCATTGCACAAGAGACCTGCCATAGCACCATAAACCCACAGAGGCATGGACTTGAAGGACAATGAGAAAGAAAATATCCTAGTGGACAGAAATTTGGGGATATAACTGACTTTTGGGTTGCATCTAGGATATACACATTTTATTTATCTGGAAGGAAAGGTGGTCAGAATCATGGATCTATACTAATTTCTGGAGAGGCTAATGGTTTGGCTAGATTCAGGGATTTGGAAAGATCATGATTGCAAAATTAGTGATAAGTATGTTTGGGAAAATGTAGGTTTGTGGATAGATCACTAAGAATGTGCTCAGAATATAAGATTGTTTGGATCTCATGTGAATATTCATGGAAAAGCCCGCTTTATAGAAAAAAATCTCAGTAACCATGTGGAAAAGATAACTTTCTCTGTAGATTTCATTGTCTACTTCATCAACCACCCTGGTGCTTGATCAGTGGGCTAATGAGTAAGTGACTGTGGTGACTGGGATGGATATAATACATGGACTCTAAAGCACAGAATTCCCTTCACCCTGGATGATCGAGCTAATGCCCATCCTCAGTGTCCTGTCTATATCATACTTAACAGAAACCTGGAAGCCACCCATCACTGGTCAATTAGATCAGACCCTTTCTGTTAAAGACAGGGCAACAAAGTTATCAGCAGACTAGGTATCGCCAGTCAACTCATCCTGGATTTGATTTTGCATTCCCTACTGTATCTTTCTATAAGCACTCTAATCTATGATTTTCTGAATGTGTTAGTCTCTGTTATGGTATCCCATATAATATTGAGCCTGATCCAATAACTAATATAAAAATACAGTGGAATATTCTGATAGTAACATCATTCATAGACTGACAACTTTTTTATTCAGCTTTATTGAGGTATAATTGACACAAAAATTTAAGATAGTTTAAGTATATATGATGGTGATTTGATATACATATACATTGTAAAAGGATTACACTGAATTTATGAACACATCTTTCACCTCCCATTTTTACCTTCTCCTTTTTCTACTAAGAACATTTAAGTTCTACTCTCTTAGGGTTTCATATATATTATACAGTGCTATCAACTATAGTTAACATGTTACACATTAGATCCTGAGACCTTATTCATCTTCTAACTGAAAGTTTGTACCCTTTATCACCCTTTCTTTATTTTCTCACCCTCTAGATCCTGGGTACTACTTTTCCACTTTGTTTCTATGAGTTTGATTTTTTTTTTCAATTTAAGGTTCTATGTATAGTTGATCTCATGCGGTATATCTCTCTCTCTGTCTGGCTTAGGAAAATGCCCTCTAGTTTCATCCACGCTGTTGCAAATGACAAAATTCCTTCTTTAAGGCTAAATAATATTCCATCATATACAAACACACACCACATTTCTGAAGTTTCATCCATTTGACAATGACTTAATGGAATCCTTACTTGTTTCCATTGAAGACTGGTTAGTGTGAAGACTAGTTAGTGTGGATAATGATAAAAGTAATATGATTCTGGAACTAGTAGCTATTGCAATGGCTTGACTTTCTGACCTGACAGGCAGCTTCTTCATTCCACATTTTCTTGATTTTGTCAGCAGGCACAGATCTCTTAGTGTCAGTGTTATGATGTGATTTGGGGCTATTCCATGAATTCCAGCCTACATTCAATTTATGTAGCATTCCTAAAAGCTAAGTCACTTAATATCCTGTAATAATTTTCATACTGCTTCAGTTACTTAAAAATGGATTCTGGTTTCTGTAATGGACCACCTCTGACATAGGCAGGAAAGTCTTTCCCCAAATCCTAATACTATCCAGACAACTATCACCCTGTGCAGACCAGGGCAATTTTAACCTGTGCCTTTTATTTATTTTTATTTTTTATTTATTTTATTTTTTTTTAAAGAATTATTTATTCATACATACAAGAACTGGGATACAGTCAGACGTGTGAGAGGGTGAGAGGATTCACCAGAGATAGAGTGGGGAGCAGAACACGCAGACTGACTGAAATACACTGCTGAGGGCGGCAGCGGGCGAGACAGGAGAGGTCTGCCACTTCATGTGGGTTTCTCCCTGGCCAGCCAGGATTGAACCCGCACTACAAAGGTTGCGGACAGCTTCACAGCACTGCGCTCAACCACTTGCGCCACCAGGGGAGGCCCCCTTTATTTTTTTATTTTTAAAGATTTATTTATTTATGCATACAAGGACTGGGGTACAGGCCAGAGGTGTGGGGGGGAGAGGATTTATCAGTCAGAGTAGGGAACAGAACAGGCAGATTGAGTGAAATACATTGCTGAGGGGAGCAGCAGTCTAGTCAGGAGAGGTCTGCTGTGCCATGTGGATAGCTTCCTGACTGGGGATCGAAGACGTGCTGCAGTGGTTGCGGATAGCTTGATAGGTTGCATCTTAACCCCTTGCGGCACCAGGGAGGTCCATCCTGTGCCTTTTCACATGTAGCATTTTGTGAGTTTCAATATCGGTGCATTGTAATGTAATCCTAAAATGTTTCATTGTTGTTTTAATACTAATTAGAGAAAGGGAAAAAAGAGTATGGGTATGAATTCTTTGGAAGTTTAAGTTAAAAAATAATGGTTAAACTAGCAGTAAAAATGCTTACTGAATAGGTAACCTTGTGGACAAGTTGTTGAATATTTTGTAAATTTAGAATAATAATTTGTTCTCTTAAACATGTCATAAAACTATTTGAGGTATTAATGTGGCATTTTGTGATTCTTAGCAGTGTGCTACAGGATAGAAGTAAAGCAAACTTTAACATAATGTGAAAATCATATCTATTCATTATTTTTCTAAATCAGTGACTGAATTATTTTCTGAAAACAGAATCCTCCCACTTAAGTTGAGCAGTAGTAAAAGCTGCCTGCCTGAAAGTGTCTAAATAAAAGCTTTCCTGGGTTAGTTTTATAGATTGGAAAATTGGGGGGACTAGCAAAACCCAATGAACACACTTCCTGAAACCCATTTGGTGTATTTGCTGATCTCATTTCTCATCATTTTAATCAAGTACTACAAGTTTATAGTGTCTGCCTGAAAATGACACTTAAAACTTCACTGTTTTTATTTGATTTTCAAGGAAATTAGTGCTGTATCTGTGTGAACCTAGATCACCCATTATTTATAGCAGTGCTTCTTAAACTGAGGACTTGCTTGGCAAGTCAGGTAGGGGCTGATTTCCTACTTTTTTGAGATGGTCCCAGGTAATATTAATAGTCTGATGAACACATTTTGAGTAAGAATTTAAAAGCTGAAATTTAAAATCTCAACCAAGTTAGTGTCAGTCATTACAATGGACCTGTAACAGCATGGCTAACAGACACATGAAAAGAAATTCATCATCATTTAGTATTAGGGAAATGCTAATCAAAAGCATAATGAGATATAACTGCACACCTGTTAGAATGGCTATTTATTATTAAAAAGACAAACATTTCCTGTTCTCACTGTTAGTGGGAAATATAAATAGGTATAATGACTATGGAAAATAGCCTAGAGAGTCCTCAAAAAATTAAGAATATAAATACAATATGATCTGGCTATTTTACTTGTAAGTATTTATCCAAAGAATAGGAAAGCACTAATTCAAAAGACATCTTCACCCCTATGTTCACTCTAGCATTACTTACTATAGTCCTGATAAGGAAACATCCTAAGTGTCTATGGGTGGATGAGCATCCTTAAGATCCGTAAGATCTATAGTTGTATGTCTGTATCTATAATGAAATACTACTTAGCTATGAAAAGATTATATCATGCCATTTGCAACAACATGAATAGACCTAGAGGGTATTATGCTAAGTGAAAGATAAATAGCATAGATTTCACTCATATGTGGAAAATAAACAAAAACAAGCAAATGCTTTCTCAGCATCTATTGATATAATCATAGGATTTTTATCTTTTTGTTGTTGTTGAGGTAGTGCATTATGTTGATTGATTTTTGGATGTTGAACAACTTTTGTGTCCCTGGTGTGAATTCCACTTGGTCATGTTATATGACCCTTTGAATGCATTATTGGATTCAGTTTGCTAAGAATTTCTAGAGAAATTTTGCATCTGTGTTTATTAGGGAAATTTGTCTATAGTTTTTGCTTGTTGTGTTTTTTTGTATTTGGTATTAGAGTAATGTTGCAAGATAGGTGTTTGTTTTTTAAAGATTTGGTAGAAATCACTTGTGAAACCATCTGGTCCTGGATTTTGTTTTTTGGGAGAGTTTTGATTACTGCTTCAATTTCCTTGCATGTGTTGGTTTGTTCAGGATTTCTGTTTTTCCCTATTCAGTCTTAGATGATTGTATAATTCTAAGAATTTGTCCATTTCTTATAGGTCATTGAATCTGCGAGTGTATAAATGTTCATAGTAGTCTCTAATTATCCTCTGAATTTCTTCAGCATCTGCTGTATTTTCTTCTCTTTTGTATGTGGTTATTTATTTGAGGTTTCTCCCTTATTTTGTTAGTGAGTATTGCTAGAGGTTTGTCTGCTTATTTTGTTGAAGAACCAGCTTTTTGTTTTGTTAATCTTTAGGACTGCTGTTTTTATTTCTATTTCATTTATTTCTGCTTTGATTTTTATTATTTCTGTTCTACTGAATTCTGAATTCATTTGTTCTTTTTCTAATTCCTCAAGATGAGAGAGAGAATATTTATTTGAGCTTTCTTGTTTTATGATGTATTCTGTATTACCATATATTTTGCAGTTAGTACTGCTTTTGCTGTGTCCCATAAGTGTGGAAGGTTGTGTCCTCACTATTGTCTGCATCATGGTATCTTCAAATTTCTTCTTCAATTTCCTCAATAGCCTAGCAGTCTTTCAGGAACGTGTTATTCAGTCTCCATGTCTTAAAGGATTTTCCTGCTTTCTTGGAATATAATGTACTTTAAATACCTATTAGGGGCAGGCAGTCTAATTCTTTGCTTAAGACTAGTGTGCCCTTGTTTGTTTTATGTCTGGTTGACCTGTTCATTGGTGAAAGTGGGGTGTTGAAATTCCCTTCCACAAATGTTTTTTTTTTTTCCTAATGTCTGTTTTCAGAGTTGATAGTGTTTGAGGTTTAATTTTTTTTTTAAGATTTATTTATTCATGCATACAACAACTGGGATACAGGCCAGATGTGTGGGAGTATGAGAAGATTCACCAGAGACAGAGCAGGGAACAGAACAGGCAGACTGACTGAAATACACTGCTGAGGGGAGCAGTGGGCAAGACAGGAGAGGTCTGCCGTGCCATGTGGGTACCTCCCTGGCCTGCTGGGGATCGAGCTTGTGCTGCAGAGGCTGCGAATAGCTTCACAGTGCTGTGCTTAACTCCTTGCATCACCAGGGAGGCCCATATTTAAGATTTAATTTAATATATTTGGTGCTCCTTCATTTAGTGTGTATACATTGATGAGTGTTACATCTTCCTGATGTATTATTCCCTTAATCATTAGATAGTGAAACTCCCTGTCTCTGTTACCTTTTTTTAAAAAAACTGGAAATCTATTTTGTCTGATACAAGTTTGGTTGTACCTACATTTCTTTGGGTCCCATTTACTTGTTTTCCAGCATTTTACTTTGAGCCAGTTTCATCTTTGGAGTTAGAAGTTTCTCTTGAAGCAGCAGATGGTTGGTTTCTGTGTCTTGATCAAACCATATACTCTGTGTGTTTTAATTGGTGAGTTTAGCTCATTTATATTTAGAGTGATTACTGACATATAAAAGTCTTTTGCTGCCATTTGTCCTTCATTTTGTTGTTCTATCCATTGCCTTGTTTAGTTCTTTCTGCATATTCTGCTTTCCAATTTAGATTCGAGAACTCCTTTCAACATTTCATAAAGGGGGGGGTTAGTGTTTGAAAACTCCTTCAGTTTTCTGTTTTTCTAAGAAGGCTTTTATTTCTCCCTCTTATCTGAAGTAGAGCCTGGAGTAGAAGTTCTTGATTGAAAAGCTATTGGCTATAACCAGTTAATGAGGTTGCTTTGTGAAAACTAATCTACCACCATCATCATCATGTCATATTGTTATCAAATAAGAAGATGGCAATTGCATTTAAAGCACTTCAATTGGAAGAAACATTGTGAATATCGTAATTGAATAAATTTTCAGATTACTTGTAATTGGAAGTTGTCGCATTTATAACTTTTGCCTTAGATCTTCAAGTATCAGTATACTTATTTTTGCAACTGTTCTGATGAAATAAGAAAAATAAAACATGTACATCTTGTTTTTATGAATATTCATTTGGGCCCTAAAGTCTTATAATGAGTTTTATGAACATCGATATTAATATTCAATACGTCAGTGTTCCATATTTATCTGCATGTTAGAGACTTCATTTCAATCTCAGAAACTTTTTCCTTTGAGGAGGCATTTGAGCAATTGTTCATATCTGTAGAACTTCTAACACTGTATTTATGTAAAATTGCACTTCAGTATAATTGCCTATATAATTAACATTCAGGAAGAAATTATTTATTCAGGAGCACATTTCACAATTCAATTTTAGTCTGTGACAAAGAGGCTTTTAAATGTTAATCTTATGAAAGAAAATGGAGCAAATAGTAAAGGCTGTGGATTAATACAAGAGGCAGCTATTTACAGCATAACATTTTCCCTTACTGGGAATTACCTATTTTCTACTAGAGAATCTAGGCATGTTTCAAATCTCCCTGGGAAGTGCGGGGTTGAGTCTTATATTTTGTGCATGTTAGATGGTTTCACATTGGGTGACTGAATGAACGAGCAAAAATGGTTACAAATACATCTGCTGTTGAAGCTGTAAAGATACAGAAAGAATAAACGCAGATGGAATTAAATATGATCAAGAATATGTAGAAAATAAAATTGAAGATATACTTTCTTGGTCGCAATTCTATAGGGAATTTCTGCCCTGTATAATAATCTTTGTGAAGGTTACAGACAGGATCTATACCTTCCCTCCAACAACTAAGTTTTAATTTCAGCAGTACCATCTCTTCAAAATCACAGGAACTATTTCTGTTGCATACCTATTATTGTGGGAATTGATGGAAGTATGGTGGAAATAAGAGTAATCAGAAATATTGTCATCTACTATTTACACGTTTCTTTTCTGATTATAGAATATTATGTTGATGTAAGATTAAGAAATTTGATACACATTCAAGAGTACGTTAATTTTATTTTGTTTAGTGTTAAAGATCTTTAATGTTAGTATGCATAGAGAGGGAAGAAGAGAAAAGATACAGTTTTCCAATAAAATACCCAAAGTCACCCATCCACTCATCTGCATATTGAGAAATAAAAAATAAACAAAATAAAACAAAAATAAATCTTTGAACTATTAAGACTAATTAGAGGTTACTAGCAGGGAAGGAGAGGTAAATTAAGAAAAAGAGGATAGTAGTATAGTGAAAATAAATTTGTAGTGACTTTTTTTTAATTAATTTTTTTAAAGATTTATTTATTTTCATACAAGAACCAGGGTACAGGCCAGATGCACAGGAGGGTGAGAGGATTCACCGGAGACAGAGTGGGGAGCAGAACAAGCAGAGTGACGAAATACACTGCTGAGGGGAGCAGCGGGTGAGATAGGAGAGGTCTGCTGTGCCATGTGGGATTCTTGCTGACCCGCTGGGATCGAACCCGCGCTACAGAGGCTATGGACAGCTTCACAGTGCTGTGCTCAACTGCGCACCACAGGGAGGCCCTGTAGTAACTTTTAACAATGAATTTAATGTAGACATACATTTGATTTTCAATGAGGAATACCTGAAACATATAATGTTATAATGAGATGTTACTTCAATTAAAAAAGAAAGAAGAAATGTAGGAGAAAAGAAGAAACCACCAGTAAGGTAAAAGGAAAACCAGAAATAGGGATGACCTAGGAGCCTTATTTTCAGTGAGAGAAGTATAATCAGTTGTGCTAAATATGGCTACAGCACAAAAGAAGGTGAGGCCTATAAGTTGACTGTTGAATGTGGCAATAATGGGAGAACTGGGGGAAATTAGTATAAGGTCCTAGTTAGAGGAAATTCTCTATCAAAGGGAGTAAAGACAAGAAATGGAGCACTCCCAAGAGGTTGGCATAGAAAGGCTCAGAAAAATGATCCAGTGGAGAGGGAAAAAACTGATTCTGCTAGAAAGCAGGGAGATAAACTGTATTTTTAGGAAGGGAAAGGAGAAGGCATCTCATTCCCACATAGAGGTTGCCTTTCTCTGACTTTTTTGTGTCCTTGTCACCCATCACCGTTCACGTATGCTATCCTTCACTTACTTGGTGATGGTGATCAACCTTGATTCTGGAGTGGTAGTACCCAAAAGGCAAAGGATTATATGATTGTTTATGACTGTATCCCCTGTTGTACTCAGTGTTTGGCACATAGTAGATGATAACTAAATCTAGAGGGAGTAGACTGGTACTACGCCCTTACTTAAAACTTTTCAGTGATTTATTAGTACACTGAAGCTAAAAATCTAAAATGCTACTATGGTTAACAAACACTGTGTGTCCACCCCTTCCTTCCTCTCTAACTTCTTGTGTCCCTCTCTTCTATGTCCTAATTTGAGTTCCAAAAATACAATCAATTCTTTTCCCTCTCAAAGTTTAGATGCTGGTCTTTCTTCCAGGAACACTGTTCCCTCTTTTTCTGGGTAACCTGTGTTTCTGGATTTTGCCTTTACCTTAGATAGATTAGCTACTATCTCTTCAGTGTGGCCTCTTTGATAAGCATATTAATTAGGTTTCTTTCTATTTTTCTCTATCACTACATCTTCTGTTTTTCTTATATCTCTTATTTATAATTGTTTCCTTTTTAAACTGAATATAATCCAATACAATCAATTCATCCTATAAAGTGTATAATTTATTGAGCTTTAGTGTCTTCCTAGAGTTATGCAATAATTATCGTTATTTAACTCCAGAATGCTTTTATCACTCCAGAAAGAAATTCCATACCCATTAATAATCTTCTCTCCCCACCCCATCCCTCAGTTTCTTTTTAAAAAAGATTTATTTATTTATGCATTTGAGAGCTGCCATCCCCCCAGTTTCTGACAAACACTAATCTATTTTCTGTCTTTATGGATTTTCCTATTCTGGACATTTCATATAAACAGAATCAATACATGTAGCTTTTGATGTCTGCTTTCACTTGGCTTCATGTCTTCAAGTTTCATCTGTTTTGTAGCACATATCAGTACTTCATTCCTTATTATGCCTAATTAACATTTCGTTTATTTGAATATGCCACATTTCATTTGTGCATTCATGAGTTGATGGCCTTTTTGGTTGTTTCTGCTTTTTTGGCTGTTATAATAATGTTGTTATGAATATTCATGCACGAGTTTTTGAATGGACATTGGATATGTTTCCTTTTCTCATATTGTTTCCTTATTTGTCAATATTGGAAAGTGGATATTTTCTATGAGGTCGGGCATCATATCCCCAGAGACTAGCATAATTCTGGGCACACACAAAACATTCAAAATATATTTTCTGGAGAATGAAGGCTTGTGGGTAAAGGGTTGGATAACCAGAGACAGCCTGCTTTTTCAACTCATAGTGTGTGGAAATCATCTCATTCACAAGTGCACCACAAAGCTAGCGTCTGTATTGAAATTTAGTATTTTTGGATACTGAAATCTGAGCTATGAAGCCTGACTAAAAAGTTCTCTCTTTACCTGAATTAGGTGAAAGTTCCATGAAAATTACTTTCTCCCTAATTTAAAAAATGAAGAGATTGGGCCAGATCAGATATTTTCCAAATATGTTCTGTAGAGTGCGTGGGGTGCCCTTAGGCACCAACCCCTTCTTTGATCAAAGTGATTCTGGTTCTATGTGCTTTTTAGAGTATAGGTTTCCATAAATGATTTCATTTAAAAATGTCTGTTGGGGGCATGCCAGTGCTTAAAAACAGTTTACTTTTTAATTTAAAAAAAAAAAACACACATAGTTTAAAAGGTCATTGAACACACCAGAGGAAGGTTAAGTGGCTCTGAGATCTAACTTTTTTGTTATTAAGTATTTGGGAATCAAAGAAGGGAGGGAGGAGTCAGTGCCAACACCAGGAGGAGAGTTCTGTGATAGTTCTTTTGGGGGTGTGTTGGCAAAGCTGTGGAACCCGCATGTGCCAGATTGAGGCTGTGTATCAGAGGGGCAAAAGCCAAATGGGATGAAAATATGTACAGTTTGGGGCTAGGTTGTGGACGCCATAAATGCTGAGTGATGTTCCGCTAACTCCTATAATATCAAGGAGCCTGTATATTACTTTAAACAGCGGACATGATAAAAATGGCCTTTAGGAAGATAAAGACATAACACACTAGCAGGCTTTATTTCAGGAACTGAAATAAGCATTCAAGAGGCAGGTGATTTGATTAAATTACTTTGTTCATTATTCACTCAGCATCTGGGTGCGTGCTATTTAATTCTTGGATTATGTGAAGAGTCTTCTGATCTCTGTACATCGGTGTATTATGTGAGGGAGCGCACATAATTTTGGTGTTCAGATCCTAGTATGAATTTAAATTCTACAGGGTTTACCTGTGCTGCTGAGATTTCTTCTTTTCTGTGCTAAATTCATGAGAAGTAGTGAAGTTAAGCTGAAAGTCTTTATATGTCCTTTAGAGGTTATCTGCTCATGTCTACCCTTTTGGGTAGGGAAGGGGATGTGTCTCGAATGTAGGGCAGCAGTCAGTAGTTTTACTGAGTCTCAGGTATTCCTAGAGGAATAACAGAGTGACCTGGAAAACCCTGTGATTTCCAACATATTTATGGGTGGGGATTTATTTCCTATTGACTGTGTTACTTGAATAGAATAGGAACAGTGTCATCCCTAGTCCATTAGGCTGACATCTCTCGTAATTGAAAGTCAAACAGGTTTGTGTAGTAAAGATTGCTTGTGGATTTGTGTATGTGCTGAGGCGAGAGAAAGTGGGGTGGAGAGAAAATGAGAACGGAAGACTGTAAAGTAGTTGCTGAAACGCGAGTCTATTGAAGAACTTGAACTCTGTCATAAGAGGGCTCATTTACAAAGCTGTCCCAGAGCACACGTGCTGCCTCAGAAAACTTGCATCTTGCTTTGAGTTGCATTTCCTGCAGAAGTATCATTTGTGATAATGTTCTGTATCATTTATTTTTAAATCCAAAAAATGCACATAATCCCTTAGCTTCAGTGGAGGGTATGGACTACTGGAAAAAAATTTAAATGATAATTAGTTCACTTTGGAGATGAGGTAAGAAGGCACAGAGAATGAAAAGGAGATAAATGGAGAAATCACTTTTAGGGTCTGTGTTGTTAATAGCTAATAAGCGGTGAAGATGCAATCATCCAAATTGACAGCACAGGTTAAGCTGTAGGTATTGATTAGTTCAGCCACTGGGTCCTCTTTCCTCTGTGCAAGCGTCTGGTTATCTGACAGAAGACAGAAAAATAACAAGGGCTTATAAAACTGATAGAGTTTTATTGGACAGTGTGTTTTTGAGCACGCAAAGAAGGATACCTCAACTAGCCTGACCTTGCAGATATGACACTTATAGCAGCATTGGGGAGTGGCTTGGAGCTAAACTATTAGGGAGTCTGGAGTTGGACTGTTGATAAAGGAAGATTTTCTAGCAGAGGCAGCAGCATACTCAGACTTCTAGGGGTAAATTATGGAGAATGACATGTCACTGATTGCATTAGTTTGGTATTCCTGGAGATTTCTGTCTCTGTATTGTGAAGGAGATCAGTGTTGGGTAGAGCCAGCGAAGAATGGAAAGAGATACATCTGGAAGAGTAATCAAGGTCCAGATCATGAAGCCTCTTAGAACCAGGGTAAGGGGTTTTAGTGAAATGGAAATAAAGAAGAAGAAATGCTCCAGCTGTAAACAACAAAAGAATCGTTATATAAATTCAAATCCAGTAGGATATAATTCCATTAAGTGGAAAACAATTTTAGGTGAGCAGAAAAAGAACAAAGGAATAAAGTAAAAAAATGGAAGGGGGAGTGTATGGGGCAGGAAATGACCACTGAGCAGGTTTTCTGATCCCATGCAGACCGGGTAAAGGAGGAGTCAGAGTCCTCAGTGTTTTTTGCAGGTCTTTTTTTTGGGATTTACCTGGTACACAGCAGGCAGGGGTGCTGGGGGGCCGGGATGCTAACAGGCCTCCCAGCCCCCAGCAAGTCTTCACTTTATCTGGGTTCTCCGACCTGCTCTGCTTCTCTCTCGGCTTCCCTTTTGGCTGCTTCTGGCGTTCCTGTGACGCCGCCCTTAAAAGCCCAGTCTCAGCCCAGGTGAATCCCATCTACCTATGCCCACACCCTACTCCAGGTGCCCGCCATCAGGCATGCATTCGGGACCGCAACGATCCATTATCTATCCTGATGGCGGGAAGGCAGAAAAGCCTAACATTTTTCCTTACCCTACAGGGTGATAACAGTGTTTTTGGCTAAGTTTTTGAACTCACTAACTCTGTTAAGCTCACAGCTAATCCTGTGTAGCAGCAAAGGGTTTGAAAACACAGGGGAAGACTCTGAGGCCCCTGTAGGCGCCAGGTCTTCTGAGATGATTTTCAGCTGAATTGTAGGAGAGTTCACCTTAAGTAGTTAAGTCCTCACTGTCATCAGTAGGTTCTTGGAAACTGTGACTTGAAGTAAGTGAAGCAACTGAGGACCTGCTGCGCTTGTAAGAGTGAGGAAGTGTGCTGGATTAAGAACAAACGGGTCAGCATGTACCATTAAAGGGAAAAGCAGTTCGTTTCTGCCGATTGATACTCTGCAGCAAGCTTACCATGGTGCTGACACATTTTCAGTTTTGTAAAATATTGACAACTAATTAAAATTTACTCTGGCATTTGCCTTTGCTTATATCACAGCTACTTCCTCTCATTTTGCATTGTTAAAGTCATAAAACTGTGCAAATGATTATGAATTTTTACTAAGAAATAATCAACAGTTCATAAAGTTTCTATTTTTAATAACTTTAGAACACTGTCTTATTAAATTTGAGTGAATATATAAAATGTGATGTGGAACAGATATTTGCATTGGTTTTAGTGCTGCCACTTTCTGCAAGCAACCTATATGGGAAGCCAATTAATCATGATGGTTGCTTGGTGAAGTGGTTCAAGTCAGATTTGGAGATTAATTTGCATGCATCTCCATGGTAGAACTTGGCTTTGGATGTGCTAATGTTCTCCTGTTTCTTTGTTGTTCAGACTTATTTTCTATCAGTGTGATGTCTTGGACTCCTTTAACTCTTGATTCTGACCAGTGGGGAGGCTTGACTGGAATTCTGTGGGAAGAAGAGTACTTGGTTTCCTCAGGGAGTATCTATGTCATAGAGTTGTTGAGAAGTTTCAATAATGTAAATTTAGTATAGTCCCTGTTGAGTAAGTTCTCAACAAAATGCCTTTTAATTAATTGTGGCACGCACTTTACCACTTAGGAATATTTGATTCAGCTGATTGATTCTTCCTTCTTGAGATGCTTTTTATCCCTCACTTTCCTTTCCAGTATTTTCCTGGTTTTCTTCCTCCTTCTTTGCCTGTTTCTTTTTAGTCTCCTTTGATGGTTCTTTACCTTCTTTTCTTCTAAATACCAGAGTGTTTCAAGACTCGGTCCTTGCTTATCTTTTTTGTATTGACTCTTCCTCTGGTTAATTTCATCCATTGCCTTGACTTTAAATAGTAACTTGGAGAAGATTGTCACATTTATCTCCTGAGACTTGTACCCTTCCTTGAGCTCTAGACGCCTATATTTAATTTGCCACTTGGAAGCTCTACCCAGATGTTTATACATATCTTAAGCATAACGAGTCAATATCTTTCTCCTTTTTTATTATATACATTTAAGGCTATAATATTTCCTACAGATACTATAGTGAAATTCATAAATGTGAAGTAGTGGTTTATTATTTTCTCTTTTAAATATTTCTAATCTCCTTTATGAATTCTTTTTGATCCATGAATTGTTTAGAGGTTTATTTTAAATATTTCAAATGTGGAATCTTTTGGAGTTATATGTAGTTTTTGTTTTTCATTTGTAACTTTGAGATAGAGAAGGTGGCCTATATGAAATTTAACCTTTATTTTTTGTTGTGATCTGCCTTGTAACCTAGTGCATAATCAAATTTTTATAAATATTTGATATTTCTTAAAATTTGCGTTCTCAAATTAGCCTGTGTATGTTAAAATTATTACAATTACATTTTTATATGTCTGGTAGATTCAGTTTTGGTAAGTTGTTTGCTTCTATTAACGTCTTCTAAGTTGTCTAATTTATTGATGTATAATTACTTACAGTAGTGGTTCATGATCTGTATTTCTGTAGTGCCAGTTAATGTTTCCTCTTTCATTTGTGATTTTTGTCTTCTCTTTTTTTTCTCAGACTCCTTAGTTTTGTCAATTTTGTTTGTATCAAAAACAACTTTTATTGATTTTATGTTGTCTCTTCCATATATTTCTGATCTTACATTTGTTACTTTCTTTTTTCTACTATCTTTGGACTTAGTTTTTACTTTTTATGCTTCTTGAGATATATGTTTATTTGAGATCTTTTTTCTTTGGATAGGCATTTACACTAAATTTCTCTCTTTATAACTGTTTTTTGCTTTATCCCATCAGTTTTAGTATGATGCATTTCTCTTTTATTTTGTCTCAAGATATTTATTATTTTCCCTTTTGATTTCTTCTTTGACTTATTAATTGTTCAGAAATGTATTGTTTAATTTATAAAATTAAATTTATAAATTTTATAACTTAAATAACATACAAATTAAATGACACATTATAGCCAGTTTTTCTATGATTTTCTGTGGTAATATTGCAGTTACAAAGTTTGTCATAAATTGAGAACAATATCCTCCTATAGTCAGTCAAAATTCTACTCATACTTCTCTAGCAAATTAACCTCTTTGGGGTGAATTCAATGGGTATGTTTCAGTTTCCCTACTGCTGACTGCTGTAGCATTTGTCACTTTCACCGACATTTTCCTTTAATTCCCTAGAACTTTGTATATAGTACATTGTTCATGTCTGATTCACTTTTATCCTCTTACTTTCTTTCAATTTTCTACCACCTTCTATACCATTAATGTGCTAACTAAGCTCTTTTTCAATGTTCTTTTTTCTCTTATAAATTCTCCTTGGATGATTATGCCAACTCTTGAATTTAACTCTCATTTTCTGGTTGATGCCTCTCAACCTCTTCATTCTAATCAACCTCTTTCCTAAACATCAACCTCCTATTGTAATTGATTATTCAACATTTTCATCCATTTGGATGTCTCATAGGCATCCAAACATGTCCAAATCTAAATTCATTACTTTACTTTCAATGATTTTTAAGAATTCTATTTCAGTTATTATCACTGTTAAATCAGACAGGGATAACTTGGGGCCATTTAACTATGTTAAAATAAAAGACCTCAATAATACAAGACATTGTTTTATGAACATATATGACTTACAAATTAAATAATGAACTTCTTATACAGTTTTTATCTCAGTAGTAGAATTTTTAATAACTATGTTTCTTGGATTGTGTTGCTTTGTCCTACGTCAGGTCATAACAAACAACTGGCTAAAATGTAAAGGTTAGAAAAAGGTAAAGATTTAGTGGGATCACAATATTCATTTCTTCTCACACTTTCTAGAAGGTTGTTAAATAAGCTGTAATATACAAGGTATTCATAAGAAGGACATAAACTATTATTTTATTTTGGCAAAATTGCCATAAATTGCCATAGATAATTGAAAAGGTACTATTGTCCTTTAAAGTAACTTATATGATAATTCCTCTGAACTAATTCTACATGACCTTTTTTTAAATCACCCAGACAACTTGTTCCTCAAACAATCTATCACCTTTCATTTACCTGGGTCTTTGTTAATGCTTTTATATATCTTTTTGTTTTTTGTGTTTTTTTTCAAAGATTTATTTATTTTTTTACACAAGCACTGGGTACAGTCAGAAGCGTGGGAGGGTGAGAGAATTCACCAGAGCCAGAGCAGGAAACAGAACAGGCAGACTGAGGAAATACACTGCTGAGGGGAGCAGTGGGCGTGGCAGGAGAGGTCTGTCGCGCCATTTGGGACCCTTGCCGGACGGCCGGGATTGAACCAGTGCTGGAGAGGCTGCGGACAGCCCCACAGCACGGCACTCAACCGCCTGCGCCACCAGGGGAGGCCCTACATAGCTTTTTCTACACCAAAATTTTATTCACTCTTCAAAACAATAATACTATCGCTCTGAGACTATGAAACTCTCAGAATTATTTACCTTTATTCTACCAAATCACTGATTCTTTTACATTTTTTGAAGATTTTCTTTATTGTAAAAAATATACAGCATAAACTTACCCTCCTAATGGTTTTAACTGTACATTACAGTATTGTTAACTGTATTATATACATGGCTGTACAAAGATCTATAGACTTTCTTATCCTGTATTTTTGAATTTCTGTACCCGTTGAACAATAACTCTGCACTTCCTTTCCCTCCAGTCCTCGGCAGCTACCATTCCCCCTTCTGTTCCTATAAGTTTGATTTCATTAGATACCTCATATAAGTGGAATCATGCAGTATTTATTTTTAAGTGATTGACTTATTTATTTTTTTTTAATTTTTTTTTTTTAAGATTTATTTATTTGATTATACAAGCATTGGGTACAGTCAGAAGCGCGAGAGGGTGAGAGAATTCACCAGAGCCAGAGGGGAGAGCAGAGCAGGCAGATTGACGAGGTACACTGCTGAGGGGAGCAGCGGGCGGCAGGAGAGGTCTGCAGGCCATGTGGGACCCTCCTCCAGTGGCCGGGGAGCAGCTGGGAATCAAACCAGCATTGCAGAGGCTGCGGGCAGCTTCGCAACCCAGTTCTCAACTGCTGCGCCATCAGGGAGGCCTCTTAATTTATTTATTTTTAAGATTTATATTTATTCATGCATATAAGAAGCAGGGTACAGGCCAGATGTGTGAAAGTGTGAGAGGGTTCACCAGAGACAGAGAGGGGAACAGAGCAGGCAGACTGACTGAAACGCACTGCTAAGGGTTGCAGCGGGTAAGACAGGAGAGGTCTGCCACACCATGTGGATATCTCCCTGGCTGGTGGGATAGAACCTATGCTGCAGAGGCTGTGAACATCTTCACAGCACTGTGCTCACCAGCCCGTGCCACCAGGGAGGCCCTGACTGACTTATTTTGCTTCACAAAAAGTCCTCAGAGTTCATTCATCTTGTAGCATCTGACAGAATCAGGACCTCCTTCTTTTTAAAGACTGAATAATTATATATTACATACTATATTTTCTTTATCCATTCATTCATTGATGTGCATTTAGGTTGCTTCCACATCTTGGCTATTATTAATAATGCTGCAATGAATATGGGTGGGCAAATATTCCTTTGAGAGTCTGTTTTTAGTTCTTTTGATGATACGGCAGTTCTCTTTTTTAATGTTTTGAGGAAACTTCATACTCCTTGTCCCATAGTGTCTGTGCCATTTTACAATTCCACTGACAATGTGCCAGGGTTCCAATTATTCTACACACTTGCCAACACTTGTTATTTTCTGGATTTTTTGATAGTGGCTATCCTAATGAATTTTTGAGGTGACATCTCATTGTGCCAAAGCACTGATTCTTATTTAATATTGTTTTACACATTAGTTAGTTGTTTATATGTCTTTTTCTTCAGTAAATAGTGTGAGTACTACCTGCTTATATTAACTATATAGTGCCTGGGTCTTACATAGTATGTGCTCAAAGCATGCTTACTGATTTAATTTCTGTTGTACATAAACAGTATTCTACATCTTATTTGTCATACTTTTTCCAGCATGTATAGAAAAATTCAGTCTTTCTAACACCAGCCATATTCTCTACTTTAAAAAATAGAATCACATGAACTATGTTTCAACATTATTCCTTTTTCCATGGAATTCAAAATTGACTTAGTGTGGTAGCTCATCTATTATTGTTCCAAAATGAAGATTTTAAAAATGACATATGCTAATAATATAATTTTGAAAGTAATAGCTTTATTTTAAAATAAAGTGTTACATGCTATATATGGTTACTTATATGTAATATGTTTGTTTACATATATAAAGGAGGACATATTTTGTACATGATAAACTGGACTTGACAACTGATGGTAAGTGAATGAACTTCTTGAAAGCAACCGAAACTACATGATTTATTGAATACAATGGATGAAAATAAGACTTTTTACCTTTTCACTTTTAGTGTTGTACTCTGAGGTCCTCAACATTTTCTATTACAACTTGCTAAAGTGTGTCAATAAATCTCTACATTTTCTTGCAATGTTATTTTATCTTTCTCTTTGGCATCTGCTAAGACTTCTTCCTTTTCAGATTTTTTTTAAAGGCTGTTTCTCCCCTAAGATTCCCTGCTACAGCTGATGACCAAAAAAGATAGTATAAAATAGAAAATAGGAAAAGGACAGCAGGGCTATTACATATGGTCCAGTTACATTAACTTAGATCAAAAGAGCTTATTCTGATTTTTACCCTTTATGTCACCTGGTCCATGGAATGAAACTTTAGGAAAACTAAGAAAGGACGAGCTCAGTGAAATCATAAACAGGTCAGGACTTGAATTGAATCACATCACAAGGGATCAGCTTGAGTATAGAGAATCAGTCCTAGTGGGCAAAATGCACTTTTTTCTATGTTGGGGGACAGAAATTATGTAACAAAAAGGGCAGCCGCTTTAATAGATGGTTAAAATTCTGTACTTCTAAAAATTGTTACAAAAATAAAGTGTCGGCAGAAAAGGCCTTGATAGATTATAAGCCATTCTGATGAAAATATTTGAGTTGTTCTTTATGAGTAAAATATGTTGGTAGCTGTGCTTGAGTGATGAGAGGGCTGATTTATACTGCGTTGCTCTTTCTCTTTCCTGTTCGGTGTATCCAGCAAGTTAGGATATCCCCAGGCCTTGCCAGTCTCTCCACGTAATGAGGTCACATTAACATAAACACCTACATTTTGCTGCTTGGTGTTGCTCACCTGCACAATTGTGGGACTTCAATTTTTTCCTGTTCTGATTCAAAATCTCCTCGGTTTACTTAGTCAACTCTGGGAGAGTTCTCATGAGATTTGAAAAATAAGACCATTAATTTGCTTTTGTCTCTTTGATGTCTGCTGCTTATGAGTCATGAGGGAAGTGTCTCACACTGCCACTTGCTGGTGTTGTATTGAGTGTCTCTGTCCTTCTGTTGCTTTTTACCCAAATGGACCACTTCTATCACTTGGGCTCCATCTGCCTGTACAAATGACAAAACACAGCCCCTCCAGCTCTCACCTCCAACTTCCACTATTCACCAACCTCTACCTTTGGTATCTTTTCCCTGTCTTTTACACACACACACACACACACACACACACACACACTCACTCACCCCCTCCCTTATAGACATCACATAGTGTAGACACTCAGCCAAACTTCTCTAGCCAAGAAAATGTCCTTCCTCGCTTTTTTCTATTCGAGCAAATGTGTTGGGAAGAAGAGATTTTGTTCCATATATTTCCAGTAGTTTTTGAGATTCCACCATGAATATCTAACATGATAGCCATGATATGAAAGAAAAAGAAAATCAGAGAGTGAAAGCACTTGACTATGGGGGTGGGGTACAAAACAAAACCATAAGATTAGAGGAACTCAGCCATTGCAGTTTCATGGAAGATGAACAGAAATAAAAGCAGCCTATGAGAGTGTTGAAGAGTTTTGATTTCTGGGGTTCAAATCCAGTCACTTATGTGACTTAGGTCACTAAAATCCTCTGCACTTAAGTTTTCTCATTTCCTAATTGGGAATAATAATAATAATAATAATAATAATAATAATAATAATAGCAACCATCTCACAGGGTTATATGAGGATTGAATTAGTTAATATTTGAAAAATACTTGCTATGTACTATTTAACTGTTGACTTGGTAATTATTATCATTTCCCTTTGAACCTATAAATTAACCTTATATTCCATATCTCTCCCTTAATGAGGAGTTGGATTAATCTACACTTAGCTGTCTTTTTCAAGTCATAGTCATTGCCTCTCGATCTAGAGAAATTGTGGCCAGCAGGTCATTAAAACAATCTGCTCTGCCTAGGAGCTAAACCCCCAACCCATTTCACTGATTCAGTGAATTTTCCTGGACTCTATATATTTCTTGCCTTTCCCTGCTTTTCCAAGCTTACTACCTTGCCTCCTTGACCTTTCCAAATCAGCCTCTCTGTCTCCCATCATGAGTATCTTCTAGATATCTCCTGCCTAGCTGGACTTGTAGCCTTGGATTATTTGAGTCAGTCCTTTCCTATTGTCGGCTGTAGTATGCCATGGTAGGATTGGCTATTTGGAGACTAGAAACAGATGGATTATGATGAATATGATATACTGTGCCTTCGATCATCTTGGTAACAGGTGGCCACTCAGCCAGCTGGGGTCTTTTTGAGGACAGTTTCCCAGACCTCCCTCTGACCACATGCACTCCAGTCCAGATGGTGACATGGTTCCCTAGAGTCCTGAGTCAACCTAACAGGAGATTGCGGGGCTATACTGATTTTGCCCAGGGTCTAATACAAGCATGGGGTTTTTAAAAGATTTTACATTCTAATTCAGGAAAAAGGAACAAACCTTATGTGAAAGTCATGTTCACAATGTGGTTTCAAATTCTCTCACAGGAAGTCTAAATTTACGTGATTAAATTAGCATTCATAAATGTCAAGGCAAGAAAGCAAATTAACTCATTTTTAACCACTGGAAAAGAACACAAATGACTTTGGATAACCTAGTGTATTAGGGTATTCATTTTGCCTATCTGATTTTCCTTTGTAAAGATACAGCAAAATAGTGGCAAGAATATTTGTTATTTTAAAATATTTTGGGTGCAGGTTCACCTTGGTAAGAGATAGAACAAGTTGTGTTCAAGTAAGGTTAAAACTACTGGGAATTATAGATTAGAATTAACTCTCTTTCAAACAAATTATGGCTTACAAGAACAGTTATTTGCTTAAAGTTATCTTTGCTTATACAGTATTTTTGATACATTTATGCAAATGTTGATTAAGTCCTTCATGTTGCTTGAATGTGTATGATCACTGAATATTGGTTAAGGAAAGTAAGTAAAAATGTTCCAAGACCAAGGCACAGACACTTTTGAGGTTTAAAAAAAAAAATTACATGGTGTTATTTAAGACTGGCTGAGAGATTTTTAAAAATAAATTTCAAAGGAAATAGTTTATTAACTTTTTCTAGTAAATTAAAAAATCTTAGCTATTTAAATTTTAATTCACTTTGAAATAATTAGAACCACAAGTGATCAAAGTTTTAGAAGGTAAATTTATTTTTTCCAGTTTTATTTTTTTAAAATATGTTTATTACATCATTCTTCATTTTTGTACAGTGTGTGATTTCCCCATGAAATTCCCGCCACCAATTCACCTGTGCACCATCACGATAGTCCCTTGTGCTTTTCCTACCCTTGTCCTGATCCCTCTCCCTCCTCTTCCCCTACAGAATGTCTCTGGTCTATGGTTGCCTGTTGATTTTGATTTTTACTTTATTATAGTTATTTTTTTTTCCTGATCCCTTATCTGGTTTCTCCACATTCCTCCTATAAGTGACACCATCCGATATTTTTCTTTTTCTTTCTGGCTTTTTTCGCTGAGCACAATCCCTTCCAGCTCCATCCATGGTGCTGAGAATGGCATGAGTTTATCCTTTTTAATTGCTGAGTAATATTCCATCGTGTATCTATACCACACCTTCTTGATCCACTCATCTATTTGTGGGCATTTGGGTTGTTTCCAAATCTTACCTATTGTAAATAGTGCTTCAATAAACATAGGAGTTCAGGTGTCTTTTTGAATTAATGTTTTTGTGTCCTTTGGGTAGATCCCTAGGAGTGGAATTGCTGTGTCATACGGAAGCTCCATTTTTAGTAGCTTGAGGAAGCTCCACACAGCTTTCCACAATGGTTGAGCCAGTTTGCACTCCCACCAGCAATGCAGGAGAGTTCCTTTTTCTCCATATCCTCGCCAACATTTGTTGTTGCTAGTTTTTTTGATATGTGCCATTCTCACTGGTGTAAGATGGTATTTCATCATGGTTTTGATTTGCATTTCCCTGATGACAAGTGATGATGAACATTTTTTCATATACCTCTTGGCCATTTGCATTTCCTCTTTGGAGAAGTTTTGGAGACCCGTAAGGCATACAGTGCTGGGACAAGGAAAACATCAAGGTCATGGCTAAAAAACTGATCAGCTCACGTCGGAGGACTGGCCTGTGTACAGGTCAGGGTGTTCTCTCTGTGTCTGCGAAGCTATGTCTAAGGGACAAACTAGATTAGAAAAAGAAACAGAATGACCTGATGGCACAGAAACTTGGCGGTGAATATGTGCCCGGACAAGGCCAAATGCTAAGAGAATACTTCATTGTCTAGTAACTTTTATTTGTATCAATAAAAACAAGTTGCACCGGTTACTCGGGATGCTTGAGCATGAATGAGAGGCCTTGCATCCCCTGGGTTCCACTTCTCTTGAACTCTATTTTGTGTCTTTCATTTCTTTGTTTCCATGGTTTTCTCAACCCTGTTCACGGAGCTGGACTCTGGCAGAGAAGTGTCTGAAGGTAAATTTAAATATGCATTTTTATTTCTGATAGAGCAGCTTACATATTTCATGGATGAGTATATCATGACATTAAAAGTTTCACTAACATTTTCTGGGTAACATGGTTTCTTATTGAAACATCATAGAATTCTGATGCTAACCTCTTTGTTTCCTTGTTGATCATCAGTGTTCAGTGTGTCTGCTATTTCCCATCTCTAACCCTGGAGATTAATTCACTGAAGGACAGAACTATCAGATTAGCAGCAATAATATTGACCAAGTAACCCTCAATATTTGTATCACATATTTGAATTTATATTAAAGAATCCTGTTTTTTAAAAAATAAAACCATGACTTTGATATAAAGTGAACATATGTAAAATATTTAAGTTATTAATTAAAGAGGAAACCAGTAGGATATTGTTAGGGGGAAGTGATGTCCTGTTTTGTATCGGGGTTGCTCTACAACAATATTACAAATAGTTAAAAGGGGAATTTCACACACAGAGATTTTCCAGTGGACAAAATCTGTTGCATTTGTATTTCATGGACTCATTTGCATAAGTATGGACAAGAAACATTTTCAATACTATCAGTTTTCTAAATAGGCTTGTGAAAGACAATCAACGGAGAGATAACCTGATAGTTGAGTTAGACAGACCATAATTTTTTATTCATTTTGAAGTCATTCACAATTTCTCTTGATGTCTCTTTATATAATACTGTTGTGGACTGAATTGTGTCGGCTGCAAATTCATATGCTGAAATCCTAACCCCACCATGACAGAATTTGCACATAAGACCTTTAAAGAGATTTTATTTCCCTCTCAACTCCCAGTACCTCCTCCACCTAGAAACTTATCCTTTTCCCAAGGACTAGGCAGAGAAGAGGCATCAAGGCCTGTGGATTATAGCACACTACTGAGTTGTTTTAGGCTTTATTTTAATTTGGTTTCTGTTATAACAAACAAACACATGTTGGCTGCTGTTCATTACCAGGTAAACTTTGACTGTCCACCTCAGACAGATCCAAGAGCAGCTCTCTCCCTGAGCAGCTTCTAATCACGACTGTCCTGGAGACAGTCTCAGTACCCTCTGAAACCCTCACTGCTTTTCTTAAGAGTTACTTCTCCTTTGGTATTTGCCTGAGGCATCAGCATCCTTAGGCCTTTGCCCCAAGGCGCCTTTTTTCCCTCTTCAACTCCTTCCTTATAAAACAAGAGTTTTGAAATTGTTGAAGGAGATGTTTCTGAGCTGACAAAGCTTTCTTGCCTGAAAGTTATCACTGACAGAAACTTCAGTAACATTTCAGACATCATTATAATGGGAATGGTAGAATAGGGAAGTCAGTGGACCCTAAACAAAAATATACAAAAACATGTTTTAAAGACTCTGTAAATTGTCTTGAGGGCATACACAAAGGGTGAAGCAAATATTCAAGAAAGTCTACTATATGTGGTGAGAACAGCTAGAGCCTATGGCAGTCAAGTCAAAATCCACATCTTTGCCACTCCTAGATCCACATCTTTGGCACTCTCAGATAGATCATAAAACTCTACCTGGTGTGCTCTAACCAGGGCAAGTGTGCCTAAGCAGAGGGAACCCTTTGCTCCCAGCATCAAATGTGGGCTACACTTTCATCCCAGGGGTGGTAGGGTGCCCATATTTCTCACTCGCCCCTTCCTGCCAAGAAAGCAATGTCAAGAGAAGCAGTTACTCTTATTCTATCCCTCCCCCCCCCCCATTCATAGGGTGGAAACTCTATTTTGAATGTGGCAGACCTTAAATATGGGGACCTCATTCATTCCCTTCCTAGCTCTTATTCATAGAGATTCCACACCAGGCATGATAAACTGAGAGTAGTGGCTGCCACTTTGAGCTCCATTGCAGTGGTATTTTTGCAGGGGTTTTGCTCAAGGAGAAAGGCAGATCAGAAGTAGGAAGCATTCCACATGGTTAAGGGGATTTACTTTATATGTAACAAGTGAAAAAATATATGCCATGCCCAACATCAACCATTAAGGAGCACAAATGGCTATTCTAGTACTAGACAAAATATGTGTTAAAACAAAAAATGTTGCTAGAGATGAATTTAAAATATTTAAAATATTTTAAAATGATAAAAGTATCAACCCACCAGGAATATATAATAATTATAAATATGTAATAATTATAAACATATTTATCAGACATTTGATATTAACTTAGTTATCAAAGAACAGTAGACTACTTCTGAAATATTCAGTTATTGAGAGTAAACATTAATGCCATATTGAATACTAATATAGGCCTGGAATTTTGCCAGGCTTTGGGCACAAAGGTACAGATAACCAGTATTGAAGAAGTCAGGGGACATATGTTTTTAAAATGACTACTTTAATAATGTAACATGATAAAGTTTCTTATAGACTATTTGAAGAAGGCGTTTCAACAAGAACTAATTTTGCATAACAATAAAAGAAAACCAATTCACTCTGTTAACAAATTTTACAAATTGCTTTCTACCATTTCATTTGATCATCACATGTACTTGATTTTATATAACTAAAAATAATTGAAGTTCAGAAAAGTCAAGTCTGTAAAGGCAGTGTGTAAATATATCTACAATTATCAATGGAAAAAAGTTACCTATAGAAATGCATACCCTTGTAATCCCACTCAAAAAAAATATGCAAAAAAATAAGCACACACAGAATAGGTTTTGGAAGCATATAAACAAGGATGCTAAAAATAGTTACTTTGGAACAAATAGAATTTCTGGCATTTTTTTTGTTTTATACCTTTTTCTTTTATATATTTTCTGATTTTTTTTCTAATGAACATTAGAAAAAATGTTTTGGATGAATTAATTGACAAAATAATGAGGTTGTACCCCTGTCTCAAACCATAAACAAAAATTAAGATAGATCATAGACTTAAATGTAAAAGCTAAAACTATGTAACTAACTTAGTAGACCATAGTAAATCTTTGTGACCTTGGGTCAGGGAAAGTTATTTTTATACAACAACAAAGTGAAAGCAACAAAAGAAGCAAGAAATAAATTCATCAAAATTAAGACATGTCAGTGAAAATAATAGCAATAATAAAGTAAAAAGTTAACCTACATAATGGAAGAAATTATACAGCTGATCAATGAGCACATGAGAGATAGTCATTAATTATTAGGGAAATGCTAATAAAAAACCGCATTGTCATACCACTTCACATTCACTAGGATGGTTATAAGAAAAAAACAGGCAATACCACATGTTGGTAAAATTGATGGTGAAATATAGAGAAATTGATATACATTACTGGTGAATGTAAAATGGTATAGCTGTTTTGGAAAAAGTTTGACAGTTCCTCAAAAAGTTAAACATGGAGTTACGGAATCCAACAGTTGTACTTCTAAGTATATGCCTTTGAGAAATGAAATATATATGAACATGCAAAAGCATATACATGTACATTTACAACAGTGTTATTCAGAATAGCCAAAAATATAAGCAACCCAAATCTCTCTTATCTGATGAGTGGTTAAATAAAATATGATGTATTCATGTTATGGGATGTTATTTGAAAATAAAAAGCAATGAAGTATGACACATACAACAATATAGATGAACCTTGTAAAAATTATACTAAGTGAAAGAAACCAGTCAGAAGAGATTATATATGATTCCATTTATATAAAATGTCCAGAACAGATGAATCTATAGAAGAGACTGATTTACAGTGGGGCAGAGAAGCAGGAGTCATGGAGGGTGACTGCTAAGGGGACTGGGCTTACTATTAGGAGAGCTAAAGATGCTCCAAAATTAGATTGTAGTGACTATTACACAATCTTCTAAATATGTTAACAGGGGCCTCCCCTGGTGGTGCAGCAGTTGAGCACTGGGCTGCAAAGCTGCCCGCAGCCTCTGCAGCTCCGGTTCGATCCCTGGCCACTGGCGACGGTCCCACATGGCACGACAGACTTCTCCTGCCACGCCCACTGCTCCCCTCAGCAGTCTGCCTGTTCTGTTCCCCGCTGTGACTGGTGAATTCTCTTACCCTCCCGCACTTCTGACTGTACCCAGTGCTTGTACAAATAAATAAATACATCTTTAAAAAAATAAATAAACATAATAAAAATATTGAACTGTATATTTGAAATATGTGAATTATGTGGTAGGTGAATTATCTCTTAATAAAGCTGTTGAAGGGAGGGGACTGAGGTTCAAAAGGGCAGTGACTGGTCCAAGGCCACTTTAACAGAATGTGTCTAGATCTTCTAAATCTATATCTCCTGCTCTTTCTACTGCCCCATGCAGCTGGTTATAGTACCCTTGCAACTATCAGATCCCAACATGTTACTTATTCTTACCAAAATGATGGCCCTGTATGGGTATGACAATTTTATAAAGTCCCAAATAGGATTGTTTGGCATTATTTATATGCAAAACTGTGACATTGAATTTATTTAAATTTCTGCAAGTCAGTTGAAAGGATTACATGAGCTGAATAAAATAATTAATTTTATCATGGTACAACCAACAGTACATGAACCACCTAACTGAGCAATGAGAAGAAAAGTCTTACATAATTAATACTCTTAGATCGTCTTTACTTCTGTATGCATATACACTATGCTAACATTTCAAAATCAAAGACAGGTTGAAAATAAGCTCTTTTAGTCCTTATTACTGTTATATAATCAGATATTAATAGTTTTAAGTAAATTAGAACTTTGCACATTATGCAGATTAAGAATAAATAAACAGCTTTGATAATTTTAATATACTTTGTGAGAAAGTGCCTGAGAAATGACCGGTTAATGTGTTTAATAATCTGACTAATATTTTTTTGGAGAAGGCACACAGGTCTCCCGGTTTCTGCTCTAGCTATCTCTACAGAGCACTGCATTCTGAACACTGAACACAACACTTCCTGGAATGTAAAATAAAACCATTAGTTCTCTTTGACCCTATTCAAGGATAATTTGACTAGAAATTAATAACTGTCAACTGGAGATATTTTGTTGGTACTAAGGCAAAATGCTGCGTGATTCCTCCTTTGGGTTACCCACATTGCACATCACATTTAAATCTGAAGATTAGGTTACTTGCTGCATTGGGGGAAAGGATTTTAATTTGCAAAACAATTATTGCTTTTTTTGAGGTCTTGAATTTGATTTTCTAGATGTTTTAGATGTAAAGCCCTGGCTAACTCAATTGCTGAGTAACAAGAAAAGCTAATGATACGGTTTCTGGGATTGCAATAAAGTGTGCAGTGTGTTATTTTTGAACTGGGTTTTTATAAAATATTTGAAAAAATGATTCCATGACTACAATATGAAACAATAAAAACAGACAAATGGACAGATGAGTGGCACATACTATTGACCTAATTCTGAAATTTTTTTTTTGAAAGAAAAAAATAGATTCTGTAAGACAAAATTAAAAATGTGATTGAAACTATACTTAAGCATACTTGTTCTCCACTAAGAGTAATGTCTTTTTTTCCTACCTCTGGCCAAAGAAATACTTTTCTTTTTCTGTACATAGTCTCCTGAGTTGCTCATTTCTAACAGCAAGTCCTGAATCTCTGAAAGCCCTGCAGACATCACTAGAGAAAAGATTGTGCCTTTCATTTCTGAATCCCATCAAACTCATTTGTTGAGTGCCTTCTTTGTGTTAGGTTATCCCAGTACAGAACCTCGCTTATTTCTCAACACTTGGAGTTGTTATTTTAATTGTGATATGAGAACAATGAGGCTTACAGAGGTCTGGCATCTGTCAAAGAAGGCCAGAGAGCTAGTAATGAAAACAAAGGGGTTAGAGCCAACTCTGATTCTTAAATTCATTGTACACTTTTTTTGGCACCCTATTCAACAACTGTTTGCCCATCTTCAACTGTCCTTATGAAATTGTCATGACAGCAGGTGGCATAGTCTGGGATCACAGCTCAGTTATTAGGGTCCATGAAGATTTAGATAAATTTGGGTTCATGAGGCAGCATTTTTGTGTGTCTTCAAAAAGAGTTTAGAAGGACACATGCTGTGCGCATGTGTCACAGCAGTGCCTGGAATTAATTCATTTGGATGATGAGGGTGACACCTGAATTGCCTGGGGACCTCAGATGGAGACCAACAATCTGGAAGGTCAGCAAGCACTTGGTGGCTGACATGGATTGTGGCTGGACTGATATTTACTTCTGGGTCTTCTATTCCAACTGTACTTTAGCCAGAAGGAGAAATTTGAATGGACAATAAATTAAAGTTGAAAAAAAGTTGGGGCACTACAAGACATATCTGGACTGCATCTTATCTCTGCTGTTATTAGCAAATGAAATTAGGCAAATTAATTAGTATGAGTCTCTTTCCTGATTTGTTAAAATGCAGATAGCAAACTTTATCTTACTGAATTGCCATGGGGATTAAATTAGGCTACCTAAATGACTAGGCAGTACACACTCAATAAGTATTAATGGGTTTCATATTTCCCAGAAATCTATTGAATAGAAACAGCTAGGGAAAGACTGCTTGGATAAATTTTGTACTTGATTCTATGAGAATTCTAGGCTGGCAGCCTAAGACTCGTGCAGCTGCTAAGGCATGCCAGCTTTGTAGTGTTTTATATTTACCAAGCATTTTCCGTCCATTATTTTATTTGATTCCTACCAAATCCTCATGGTAGGGGCATGACTGACACTTTATATATCTACTAGTTAAGTTCCATTTAATACCATGAGCCGTCTGATGCCCAGAGAGCTCGCATTGCTAAAGTCATAGAATTGTCAGGTAGGGAAGTCAGTATAAAAACCAGGTCTTACGTCTTCATCAGTGTCTTCATTAAAGGTCTTCCCCCTACTCTGCCCCAAGAGTGGGGACATGGTAGTGCAGTAAGGTTCATGGCATTCAGATTAACTTGAAACTTACTTCTCTTACTCCTTTCTGAAATAAACATGCGTTGTAAGTAAAAAAGCATGCCTTTTAATGGACAATGCAGAATATATTTCAGTGATATTTTTGTAAGCTTGACAATTTATGTTGATTGATTTTTTTTGTCACCAAAACAAATATCATTTCTATATTTTCAATTATCATTTGCATTTCCTCTAAGGTCTTATGCCAGTCTAGTCATCTAATGAATTAAATTTGCATTTATTTCACTTCAGAAAGGTGAGAGAATTTCCTATTATAAATAATTTAACTGAAAAAAATTTACATAAATTGAATTCTCTGCATTTCATTTGAATGGTATTGGCTGTGAAAAGTAAACAGCAACCTAAACTTGATTTTTTTTTTTTTTGCATTTTGTCATTGAAAAGATTTTAAGGTAGTGTCAGTTTTTCTTTCGAAGTAAGATTGTAATAAGGGAATTGTTCAGATGAGCAATTGTAGCTTTCTGATTTCATTATATATGCAATAAATGTTTTTTTTTTTGAATGCCTGTTGTTGTGCATTGCTACCTTAAGAAAATAGAAAGAGGGTAATGTTTACTGATAAGAAATATTAAACACTCAAATGATGGCATAGGGAAGGTAGTCATATGCACGGTAGCTCTACTATTTCCCACTCAGAAAATCAGGCCTGGTAATGAACTTTGATTGTTCCATTCAATTGCAGCTAGTAGCCATAATGAATCAAATTACTCTATAACCTCATTAATACTAAATTGCTCTCTTTCTAGCCTTTGGTTTCCTAAATAACTATCCATCCACATCTTGGTTAAGGACTTTCCCTAGTGCCTTTAGTAATTAATGGATGGTAGCATTCCACAATAGCTTCTTAAAAAGCCAAAAATCATTTACTGTGTTTGGAAAAATTCAGTGGATGTCTGACAGGATACGAGAGGTCCTTGCATCTGTCAATCTCTTATTTGCTCATCAATGTACAGCATGTCAGTTAGATGGTCTCTGTAGGAAGAAGTAAGCCTTGTTAATCTCTGTAAAAGCCAGAAATCACTGCTCGATCATTCCAACTTAATGGCTGATTTTTATGCTGGAAGAACAGTGCATATACATTTAAAGTAGCAAGATCTCTGCAGATTCAACAGAATGCTAAGTGAAACAGAGATGCTTTCGTTGCACAATATAATGAATCAGAAACATGAGAAACATGAAAATTTAAAAAACATAAGCCTAAGTGTCAGATTGTAGAACAACATCTCAACTTTTTTACTATGTTTGATGGGAAATGTTAGAACAAAATATTGAACTTATTTGCAGAAACCCAGAGTCAGATATACTCATTTGTTTTGGGGTATTATTAAAATAAACTCCAAATCTAGTTTTAAACTTTAGTTCCCTTTGTCTATAATAGAGAATATATATTATTATAAGCCATGATGTAGCTCACTTCATGATTTAGCAAAAGCAGAAAAAAAAGCCTTTTTCTATCAATAACCCTGAATTTTACTGTTAGTCATAGATCAATAAAGATAACAAATATCTAGTCAAATAAAGATACCAATGTGAGCTATAGATAATTTAGATACATAAAAAAATATGTAGCTGCTTTCTATGGGATCATGATTTTATGTCAATGAGTTTTTAAAGTCAAATAATGGAAATTTTTATCACTGGTTTCTGGATCAGGTCAAAGAACTGATTAAAATATAGCTCTTAATGGCTGTATAAAGTATAAGCTTTCAACCAAAGGAAATACAAAGTTTGGAATTCTATTATTTTGATATTCTTCTAATATAAAATACCAAATACAAAGGCCTTTCTCCTACTACAGATTCCTCCATTTTCTTCCATGTCCATAATGATATTTCTGTCAAGTTATACCTAGAATAACTCCCTATTAGTTTTCTAGGGCTGCCATAGCAAATTACCATTAAGTGGGTGGTTCAATATAGCAAAGATTTATGCTCTTTGAGTTCTGAAAGTCAGAAATCTGAAATCAAGGTGTTGGCAGGGTTTATTTCTTCTGGAGGCTCTGAGGGAGCCATTCCTTGCCTCTCTCCTAGCTTCTGGAAATGGCTGGCAATCCCTGTTGTTACTTAGTTTATGGTTACAAAACTCTAATCTCTGACTCTCTCTTCACATGGCCTTCCCATATGTGTGTCTGTGTCCTAAATCTACCTCTGCCTCTTTCATATGAGGACTCTTATCTCTGGATTTGGGGTCTGGAATAACCTCATCTCAAAATTCTTAATAATTCATATCTGCAAAGACCTGTTTTTCAAATTAGGACAGTCACAGGCGCTGGGGGCCAGGACTTGGACACATCATTTTGAGAGCCACTATTGCAGCCCACTATATTCTCCAATAATACCTTAGCTCCATGAATTGATTCAAGTCTAACCTAAGTTAACCTAAGTTCTCCCAGATAGTGGAGAAATAAGAGAATGGATAATAATAAAACAAATTCTTCATTAAGACAAGTGTATTTAACATAGAGAATGGTCCTTTGTTCTAAGATTACCCATTCCTAGTTTCTTCTTAAATGTGATGGTAATAACAGATAGGAGTTGTTTATTTTATTTTTTTCTTTTTGGCATGTTTTGGCAAATACTGTACTAATGAAGTAAAGCTCCTAAACTGATTTCTTTACTAGGACTCTTTTTTGCTAGTGGTTAAAATTTTAGCTGTGTCTGAAATTATAGGTGCTAGGAGCTCTGCACTCATTCATCCAAGATTTATATTTCTTGAGTGCTTATTTTGTGCCCATTATTATAGATAATACATTAATTGCCCTTGTTCAGTTGAAGCTCTCATTGTAATGTTTAGATTTTTCCAGACTTGTCACCAAGAAGTAAGTATCTCATCAGACACAATGAGAGTCATATTCAGGGAAGGATCCAATCAGTTCAGGCTTGCCCATCCTTGAACCCATCACTGTGACTATGAGTGAGGGTGATTGGTCTAACTTAGGTCAAAATTCTAGCCTGGTGGTCTGTACAAAAGTCTTGTTGCTGGCAGGAAGAAAGAGATACTATAGACAAAATCAGAAAATATTGATGATTCTCTGTTGCTGGGACACAGAACGTTGCTAAAGGGCATCACAAAGCTGCTTTGTTTTTTGTGCACTACATAGTCGTGGCATTTAGCCTCAGGTGTTTGTGGACAATCCGTGGTCTTTCTGTCCATTTTGGTATTGATTTATGCATTCATTCACTGTGAATCGATTGAATTCTTGTGCTTAATGTTGGGGACATAAAAATAAAGAGTATATCTGCCCTTCCCACAAATAACTTCAGAACGAGAATGATTTTAAATATTAATTAAAATATAACATAGTAACTACCCTGATTGGGACATGGGGAAAGTGCCATTTGCAGAGGCGAAGAAAAACAGTCTGGAATAGGTTAAGATTTGCGAAGGAAAGGAGAAGCAGGGAGTGGGTCTTCGGGCATAAGTAATAAATGGAATGTAAAAAGGCATAGGCGTTTCAAAGGGCACCACATGTTTGCAGATCAGTTCAGGGTAGTTAGGAAGGGGAAGTGTGGTGGGGAGAGTGCAAAATGATACTGGAGGCTATGAAGCGAAGCTGAGACTGCAACTTTTGCAGTTTCTTAAATGTCTCTCCAACCTCCAGATTCTCTCTTTCTCAATCCTGAAAGTTGTTACCAAGTTATTCTTCTTAAAGTTTGCTTTGGTCACATCAGCTCCTTGCTGAAAAATTGGCTTATGACCTAAAACATATAGCCTGAACTTGTAGCTGTATTATAGAGATAATGAAAGTGAAATACTGGAGACCACACCTGGTACGGGATGTGCCTATTTGCCTTTAATTACTCTTGATCTGTTAGCTTCTGGTTCTTCTACTCTCTAGGATAGTCTTCCAGTTTTTTCTATTGTTTTCCACTCTATCCAAACCAGGCTAATCATGGTTCCTCAAATGTGCCTGGTTCCTTCCCACCTTTCTTGAACCTCATATATTATGAGGTCATCCATACTTCAAACTGTCAAACAAAGGTTATTCCATTTCCCTTAGTTAGAAATGATTTCTCTTTTCGTAGTACTTTGCTTTTGATGACTTTTAAAATAGAGTCTTAAACTACAGTGATTTATATACATGTATTCTATCTAATTTTCTACATCAGTGTATCTCTCATTGGTGTCTTTTTTAAATCTACTTTCTCTTCCATCACGATTGGTATTGCATATTTTTGGTGTGGGTCTTCTAACTACCTTTCCTTACTATGAAAACCAGTCTGTCTCTAAGATAATAACAAAGAAATATCACAACTTCTATTTTTTTATTTTAAAAGTGTATAGCTATTGATCTATTGATTAATTTTGTGTCTGAAATTTTTTTTACCAGTGAAACAAGACAAGAAAATGAGACATGGAGCAGGAGGCAGCAACATATAATTATTTGCAGGAGATATGATTAATTAACTGGAAATATAGTCAATCCAGTTTGTGAGAATAAAGTGAAAAGCCACTGTATTATTTAGACAGTTCACTAAGGCAGTTATGAACATATGAGACTTTTATAATATGCATATTTGAAAAGTGTATGTGTATTTGTGTGTTAGGGAAGAAGACAATGAAATTTAATAGCAGTAAAAACATAAATAGAAAATGCTAGAATAAATTAACCAAGAAATGTTTGGGAAGAGGACAAGTGGAAAAATAGATCAATTTCCTTGGGAACATGTTAATATTATGGAACAAGCTAATCTACTAATTTTAGACAAAATAAATTTCACTTTTTTTTTAAATTTAAATTTTATTTTTATATTCCCCATACAATTGTAACCCCCTTATTTTGACCCCAATCCCTCCTTTCCCCACCCCCCACCCCCCATAGAGTGTCTCTGGTTCATAGTTGTTTGTTGATTTTGATTTTTACTTTCTTAGTAGTTTTTTTTTTTTATAATTTGATTTTAGACCTTGAAAAGGATTCTAAAATTCATTTTGCAGATTAGCAACTTTGGAAAAAGGCAATTCAGGATAGGAAGAGTCCTATATATGATTAACATATATTACACAGGGCCTTCCCGGTGGCGCAGCAGTTGAGTGCTGGGTTGTGAAGCTGCCCGCAGCCTCTGCAGTGCTGGTTCTATCCCTGGCAGCCTGGCGAGGGTCCCACATGGCTCTCAGACCTCTCCTGCCGTCCGTTGCTCCCCTCAGCAGTGTATTTCATCAGTCTGCCTGTTCTGCTCTCCGCTCTGTCTCTGGTGAATTGTCTCACCCTCCCATGCTTCTGACTGTACCCAGTGCTTGTATAAATAAATAAATAAATAAATAAATCTTTAAAAAAAAATAGACACATATATATATTACACAGCTATTTTAAAAATAGATTAGAAAAGGTACAGAAATAGCTCATACTGATCAATAGCGGAGAGGAACAGGTCTAGAAATAAACTCAAGAACATGAAAGCATTTAGCTTAGTAACTACGATTTTTAAAATGAACAAAGAAAAGGTTGATTATTTCACACGTGGCACTAGGATGACTGGTTGACTTTGGGAAAAGAAGAGTTTAGATCACCAGCACACCAGACATTCAGCTGCCTGCTAAACATGACTTTAAACAAGGATGATTATTTTGTTATCCTTTATTGTTGTTGTGGGTCAGGAACTTGGGAGGGCACAGATGATTGGATCTGGCTCCATTTCTCTGGGGCAATTACTACATATGGTGGTGGGTAGAGCTGGAACAACTGGGCTCTGGGCTGGGTATCTCCAGTTTCAGGGTCTCTCCATGTGATTTATTTTCATGGGCTAGTTTGGAAGTCTCAGGAACGCAGGAACTGTCCATTTAATTTATTGGTATTATTTTGCATAAGTAGTTATCTGTTAACATAAAATTTTGTACATCAACATGTTATAGGACCTTTTTACATTATGAGAGGTTAAACTGACAATTCAAGTGATTGTATTTTTATCCTGCTATTGTAAGAGATGACATGGATTTTTGCGTGCTCTGTAGAGCATACTTGAACCTCAGGGTCTACATGTAATACTCACCTGCCTGTCACTCTTCAGGCCATGCTGACATAGAAATCAGTGACTGGAGATTTCTTTTTCCTCTCTGAATTATTAAGATAAATAATTGATTACGATGGATTCCTTTAAAATATTTAGAATTGCACTTTCAGTTAAAAATAAGAACATGAATATTTTCTTGAATATAAAGGTAAGTAGCTTAGTCTAAAAACAAAATAGTTCCCCAATAATTATTTTAACAGAAATGAACTTTTCTTTTAACAGTGGAGTAAAGAAAAAAATTTTTTTAGAAGACTCCAGGTGTGAAGGCATTTCTATTTTCAGTTTCAGAGCTAAAAAAGTTGTCAGCATGTATTCATATTGTTAACTTATTGACTGAAGCTTTCAAGAGTGAGTATTTCAACAAGCAAGGCAGAAGTTGAACTGCATTTTGTGACTGAGCTATGGAAATTTTGAAGTACCATTTCTGCCACATTTAATTGGTTAACACTGAAAGAGGCTCATCCAGATACAAGGGTAGGGGACATAGACCCATATTGATAATAAATTTTTGTATCTCTTCCTTTTCTTTATCATTAAATGAAATTCAGCGATAATGAAGTAACAGAAAAGAACATTTTCATTTTAAAAAGAACATAATTTAAAAAAGAACAATATAATGCTTTAATTATAAAATACAAGAAAAAGAGTATAACTTATAATAAAATAATATGTAATACATATTAATATGTAAGTGCTCAGGCATGTACTAGAAAACATAATGAAGTAGTCAGATGCTTGCAGCTACTTATAATAAATGCTTGGATTGAAGATAAAAAAAACAACAAACCAGAAGTCATTCTGTATATAGGAAGGAAAATTAAGGGGTAGAGGAGTGGGTGGGCTGTAATGAAAACTTGTGGAATGATAAGTAATAATAACCTGATTTACATATAATGGTAAGAATAAAGAAAAGAACCTTAACCAAGGTATGGGTAACAATGCCATGGTAAATTACAAGCTTTCAACATGGAGATTACGGAGCATTAGCAAGACATCCTAAAGGTATAGAAACGTCAAACAAATCTTCATTTGTTTGTACACCCTGTACATTTCAGATGTCTGGTACCCCTGACTGCTTCCTACCAAATGCCTGAAATAACACACAAAAATGGTAAGAACCAAAAAAAAAAAAAAAAAAAAAAGAAATGCTGAAAATTTCCAAAATGTTAATGAGTGGTTCCTCTCACAGGAAACACATCTTAAAATAATTGAAAAAATTAAGGCCAGATCATTTCATTCATATCCCAGTAAGAACTGCTTTTGTTGAATTAATTTTTAGGATAATGTCACTGGTGTACCCTGATACTCAACACTGAATTTTCTATAAAAGTAGTATTAAGGATGCTATTCACAACCTACAGGGTCTTCCATGCAGACTAGTGGGATGTAATTATGTCTTATTCAATACTGGGGTACTTCAGCTTCTCCTGAGTACTGTTCACTTTGAGTCATGCACTTAATCATACTTCCTCCTTGTGTTGGACAAATGAGGCTTTAAACTGCCTGTGTCCAGTGACCGTTAATGGGATGGCATAGAATGCCTTACTTCACTTTTGATTTTTATCTTGCCTCTTCTTTCCCTTTTGCTTTTGTCACTTCATAAATGTCTGCTTTTAAAACAAGTATTTTTTCCCTCTTGGATGAAATAACTCAAAATATTCAGTATTAGGATTGCAGATTGAACACATACTATAATCTCGCCCTCCTTCCATCAAATTCTGAGAACTCTAGGTACATATGTATTCTTTTTTTTTTTTTTTGGTGGGTTGGACCCTTGCCGGAGGCCAGGGATCGAACCGGTGCTGCAGAGGCTGTGGGCAGCCTCGCAGCCCAGCACTCAACCACTGAGCCACCAGGGGAGGCCCGGTACACATGTATTCTTAGCTGTGATTGCAAATAAGAAGAGCCTCTTTGGAGATAGAAAGCCACTAAAAAGTCTGGGATGCTTGCGGGTGTGATGTCTGCCCAAGAAAGCTCAGGGAGCTCAGGGATGACATGGCGCTATGGAGAGGTCAGCGTAGTGTTAGAGAAGGGCCTGGTGGTTAGATTGATCCTTTGTATCACCTCATTTTCAACCAATTTGTTCCCATATAACCAATTAGACTTTGGTGATTGGAAAGTGTTGTTTTTGCTCTGAATTTAGCATCAGAACATCAAGGTCACATGACTTCCCAATAGTGAATTATGGGGAGAAATTACTTTTTAGGTGTTGTAGTAAGTTCTGTATCCCTTGGAAAGAGTGGGGATCTTTGTAGGTTTTCATAATGCCGGTGGTTCCCGTGGATTACCATTATGAGCTGCTCAGACAAAGAAAGCAGTAACAAAATTCACTGCTAGGAAATAGTTTCACTGAGTATTCTACAACATTTTTATTCTATAAATCACCTCCAAAAGTTAAAGTGGACTATACATAATCTCAGTGGTATGATGATTAGTCATCTCTCTCCCACTAATGCAACTACATATAATGGTAACATTTTAATATTTTCCTCCCTCTTAAAAAAAATCCTTGTGAGCTCATTCAGCATTTAACTCTAATGTTTATTCTATTTTATTTATTACTACTAGGTATAAGTAGTTTTAATTTTACTTTAATATAGTAATTCACACTTTATTAATGTCACTTTCCTATATTTGAAGCGTTGGTTAGTCCTGTTTCTGCAAGAAGTTCTGCAGAGAAATCCTTTTCTTCCTTGTGAATAATAATATAATAGTATACTGTCTGTCATATAAAATGATGCAATTGACCAACTGTCAGGAAATGTTCTCTGAAATCTTTTCTAGTGATCATGTTGAATTACTCTGCTGGCTGTAGCTGGGGGAACAGTGTTATTGTTCAAAGCATTTTCTATAAAGTTAATTGGCTCAGGGAAGGAATGAGTGTGCAAACATACCCCATTACCATCACACTCAAACCAAGCCAATTGTTCAAATACTATTTATTACTATGACATATAATGATGTATAATTTATAAAAGCCTGATATCAGCTGCTTTTTTTTTGCATAGCATTGTCTCCACTGTCTTGGGAGTTAGAGAAAAGTCAGTACAAAGACAGAAGAAAGCCAGAAAATAGGAGTGGGTATGGGGGATGAAGTGTAAATTAACTTTAAACACAGGCAATGAAATTCATTCCAAACCTTTTTGTCCCAGTTTGGGAAAAAAAAATTCTGCTGGCTTCCTTGTATAAAATGTGAGTTATTAGGCATTTGATGTAGTGCTCTACGAAAACTCAATATGTTGTTTCTTTTCTTTGATTTCTGTGAAGCACACAATCCCTCTTGGGAGGTGGGAGATCAGTTATTGTATTCCTAAAGTGATCAAGAAAGCCAATAGTTTCTCTTGCAGTTTTGAGGTTTGGAGCATGGGTGTCTAATTGCCCAATACTTCATGATGTACCATGAAAAGAAGGACCAGAGAAAGAAATAAGCTGGTTTTTTTTTTTAAATTTTTAAATTTTTTTAAGGGGCTGAAGATTTTTCAAGGGGCAGTACAATTCCTCAGAGAGTAGAGGCTGCTCCTTTGGGTGGTAGAGGCCAGGTTCTCAACAAAAAGTAGAGCCTGAAGTTCTCATACTCCCAAGTGATATCTGTGTGGGTGTCAGGGAGGGCTGTATGCTAAGGGGGAGCTGTGGGGGCCACAGCAGAAGTGGGCAGTGATGATATGGTGCACTAGCAGACCAGTCCACCTTTGCATTAGCTGAGTGTGGTGAGCACGTCAACTGTGACCAAGGCATCCCCTCTGCTTCCTCATGGATCTTCTAAGAAAGGAAAGGGACCCATTTAAAATGTCTGACATTGCTGACTCTGGCTAATGAGGATCCAGAGGTAGATTTGACTTGATATAATGAGGAAAGATGACATTTCCTAGCACTTTGGGTCTGAGGAGCAACTGATGACATTGGCACACATACCATATCTTGCTCACTCCTGAGGGTTTCTAAAGGGATTAGTAGTATTCCTAGCTGTTTACCACTTTATTCTCTTTAAACTCTTACATGTACAAAAGTGTGGAAGAACTTTTTATTTTGTGAAAACTCTTTAAAATAAGACTAAGTGATTTTAATTGCAGTATATTTAAACTGACACATATTAATAAATATGTCATGTTAATAAAACAGAAATTACTTTTAATTAGTAGAAATTCAAGTTCTAATCTTTAAGTTATCATGTAAAATTAATAGACTGTAAACCTCATTGCTGATTTGTGAATTTCCAGAGACCAGCTAGCAATTGTTTGACTTATCATTGTACATCGACAAATAGAATCATTTAAGCATGCTGAGACTGGCATAATTAAATATGTCATGGAATTGGTGTAAGCTTCTTAACAGTTCTCTAAATGGATGAGAAAGACAACCTTTGACTAAATTGGCACATGATTCAGAAATTTTCTTATGACTCTATCAGGGAATAATTAGCTGAAAAGATGAGAATGGTACCTAAGATTGATAATAGCATCAATAAGCTATTTGAACTCCATAGGCTAAAAATGAATACATGGAAGAGAGCAATTAAGCACATTTGGTTTAAATAAACCGTCCTTCGTTGCCAGGGAAATTACCTACTGTGTTTATGTTTCCACTGGGAAATATTTCTTGGGGTTGGGGTAACCACAGCATTTTAAAAACAGTAGGAATAATAGCCAAATTTAAAATACTTCAGAAAAAAAGAAAAAAATGAAAAAAAAGCGCCCCCCGGCCATTATTATCTTAAATTGTAAGTAAAATAACAGAGTGAATATTAAGGGGGAAATGTATTATATATGCAGCAAGAGAGCTGTGAAGGCCTGGGTGATAAACAGCAGGGGCTTATACAGAACAGATCATGCCAGACATATTCAATTGCATTCCTTTGATCAAATTACAAAGTGGATGAAGGGAATTCAGTAGATGTAATATATCTGGACTTTGCTAAATCATTTGTTTTATGCCCTATGAAAGCTTACTTAAATTTTTAATTAAAATTAGCTTAAGTATTTACACTGACATGTAGCCTGAAATAAACTCATAAATCTAAAAAAGGAGATGAGATTTAGCAGCAATATATGGATTGAGGAAGAGCGAGGTGGAAAGATCCTGAATGGGTACTGGAGGAATAATGAGTCTCTAAGATAATGAGAATTAATAAAAAAAGAGGTGAGATGCTGATAGGGTGGGTGCAACAGAATGAAATGGATGACTCAAATATTACAACTTAGTATTCATTTTGATGGATCCAGGAACGAAGAATTTTTTCTATGTAATGTAAGAAATTATACAAATATGAGAATTTTACAGATTGTGCATGGACTAGCAAGAGGGTTTCTGATCTGCACTATCTGACAGTTTTATTCCTAGAAAAACTTTGGTTATCAAAAGCTGTGTTATAACTGTTGCTTCAGTGAGAAAAGGGCCACAGCTCCTAAAGAATTTGAGAATTGCAATAAAACAATTATATTTCCTCTAAAAGGTTTGCTAAAGATAGCCTGACAGCCCATCTAGATGTTGATCATTAATGATGGTGTTTGTGTCCTCATTACCTCCGGCCCCACTCCTAGCACAGCGCTTCTGCACATTCTTGTCATCCTTACCCCTATTATGATAAGAAAGCAACTATTGTCACAGTGCTTCAATTTTTTTCTCCTATGAATATGCTGACACCCAGGAATGATCCTTATTTGACTGACATCTGTGTTTCGCCAAACACATTTTGCAATTTATCAATCACATTGTATCCAATTCAGAATATGAAAATTCATGATATGGAATGAAAGCAGTATATAGAAGTGAATTGTTTAGTGACACGCCCAAAATGCATCTCATTTACGAGAACTGGCTATAATTTTGAGTAGCTGTCATAGATGGTGAAATCCTATAAAGCTGTAGTGTGAAGATATTCTAGCAAATTCCAGAGTTCCTCACACAGTCCTAAGCTTCCCCTAGAGTGGCTGATTGCAAGAGCTCTCAGGGCAATCTACAAGAAAGACCCATTGACCTTGTTAGGACAGGGAAATGTGTTTTCTTTACTCTCCTTGCTGGAAAATGTAACCCTCTCCCATCCCTGACACATACTTATAAAAGTTAGCTGTGCCTTATAAACTGCCAAAGCTTATAAACCAGAAAATATGGTAATGTGTTAAGCAGATATGTAGTTTTTTCCCTCCAGTAGCACAAAACTCTTTTTAAGGCAAACATATTGTTACTATGAATCATGATTCTGTTTTCATCACTCTATAGAAATGTAATTGAAAAATAACACACTGGGGTTATTTTAGGACCAAGAATTAACATAAATTGTGAAATGAAAATGAGTAACAGAAATGATATTGTCATTTTTGGAATTTGGACATTTATCAATGCTTGAAAGTCAGAACTCTGTTGTTACCACAGAATCAATTCATATACTAGGCAGAATTTTAGTTGGTGAAGAGTTTTAAATGACTTTTGAGAAATGAAAGTATATAACATTATATGTCTATTTGACAATTAAGAACAGACATGAAAATTAAAAGGAAAACATCAAAACACAAAGCAAAACATTTCATGTTATACTAGTCATTGAGAAGCCTACATTATACTAGTCATTGAGAAGCCTATTTAAGATCAGGCTGTCACTGTCTCTAGCATTTATTTACCTTCCCCGCCCTACTCACTTAAATCATGTAGTTACCACAGTCAGTGTGCATGTCAGTGTCCAATTTTGTAGAAGTGTGACACATTATTCAGTATGTGCTTGTCCAGGGAAACCTCCTGCTTACCAACTCTTTTGTGGAAGTGCTGCTGTTTTACAGCAGTTTGGGAAATTCATTGAGTTCTTAGCCAGAGTAAGGGTGGCCCATGGGGCCATTCCTACCTTAGATGCCTTTAACATATCAAGCCAGGCAGATGGTTTTCTTAGAGTCTAAGCAATGTGGAATATAGAGTCCAGGGAAAGCAACTATTATTAAGGCTTATCGATGGTTATCTACCTCTGGAAAAAACTTTCTTTTTTTTAGACCAGCACCTCTTCTGGACAGGATACATTTAACTTGGATTTAGGTACTTCCTTAGTGCCTATAATGATCATAATTCATGTGGTAGGATACATCTGACTTGGGAGTTACCACTATATTAAAGAGTTAAATGGTGTGGCCAGTTGGAATGAGGCTATGGAGTGAATGCAGAATTGGAGTAGAATTTTTGTGTCTTAGGATGACTTTAGTTTTTGTGCAGCAAAGCTACTTAATAGTCCTTTCATTTATGCCAAGTAGAACTCAAGATTTATTCTGAATGGGAGTCATTAATGGTAAGAAAACTGTAATTTTTTTGCTGAGGAATAAAAAAAAAATGTGTGTTTTCCAATGGCTGCCTGGGAGGGGCTTATTCTAAAATGTACCTCAGATTTTGGTTTTATTCAGATATAGTGAGGCCCATAGAACAGGAAATAAATGCCACTGAAAGATGGTTCCAGTTTCCTACAGGAGAGGTGATGTCATGCCATGCAAGGCCATATGAGAAAGCACAGGGGTCAGCCAGGAGGCAGAAGGAAGGGGATAGCATAGACAAACTTTTTTTTAATATTTAATGACAATGTTTTAAGCCATTAAATAAATTTCATATGTACATCTTTAAAAATCAACATCTTAATATGCTAAATTCACCATTAAAAGTCCAATTTTATCCTTCATATAATTAATCCCTTTTACCCAATTTGCCCACCTCCCCTCCCATACCCTTCTGCTAACTCTAGTTTAGGTTTATAATCTAAAAGTTTATTTTTGTTTAATTTACTCCATTTGTTTGTTTGCTTTCTCTATGTACCACACATAAATGGAATTGCATTATTTGTCTTTCTTTATCTGACTTATTTCACTAAGCATAATACCCCTAGCTCCATCCGTGTTGTTGCAAATGGTAGTATGTCATATTTTTTATAGCTGAGTAATACTCCACCATTTATGTTTACCACCTCTTCTTTTTTTTTAATAATAAATTTTATTTTTATATTCCCCATACAATTGCAACCCCCCCATTCTGACCCCAATCCCTCCCCTCCCACCCCCCACCCCCCAAAAAGTGTCTCTGGTTCATAGTTTTTTGTTGATTTTGATTTTCACTTTCTTATAGTTATTCATTTTCCTGGTCCCTTATTTAAGTTTTCTAGATTCCTGCTATGAGTGAGACCATCCGGTATTTTTCTTTTTCTTTTTGGCTTATTTCACTGAGCATGATCCCTTCCAGCGCCATCCATGTTGCTGCAAATTGCATGTGTTTATCTTTTTTGAATGCTGAGTAATATTCCATGGTATTTATGTACCACATCTTCTTGATCCAGTCATCTATTTTTGGGCATTTGGGCTGTTTCCAAAGCTTAGCTATTTGTTTACCACCTCTTCTTAGTTTAATCTGTTGATGGGCACTTAGGTTGATTCCTTGACTATGATAACAAATGCTACAATGAATGTGGGGGCGCACATATATTTTAAAATTAATATTTTTGAACTCTTCCAGTAAATTCCCAGAATTTTGTAGTTTTCCAAGGAAGGAATTGGGGAAGCAGGATGAGCAGCTGGTCAGCCTTTGCATCAGATAGTTTGAATAATTTCAGACAACATTGGGCTGGAGAGGTGATCCCTATTTGTCTAGTACCTTGTCATGGAGTGGTTAAGGCAGAGGAATATTGTCTCCTGAAGTATTAAAGTCAGGCAGTAGAGGTGATTCTTAGTTTGGGTTCTGGATTGGTTAGTTTTATGGGTGAGGTACACATCTGGGTGAACAGTTTTCTAAGAATTGACTACTTATCAGTTCATGAGGTTTCAGATGCCAGAGTCTGAAGAGCTCTTATTTTCTTCAGAAAATACAGTTAACAAGATTTTGGATTGTGGAGAAGAGACTTGGTAGTGAGAAATTTAAGAATTTAGCTCAAATATCTCTTTATATAGCTCTAACATCCTAGGAAAGCTCCCACCACAGGGCCTTCACATTTGAAAGATTCCTTCTACCTTAAGAACTCTTTCCAAACATAGTCTACATTTCTGCTGTTATTTCCTTAACATCTTTATCTAAATAACATGGTTACAGTAAATCATTCCTTCCCCATCATACTTAAGAATGCTCCCCTCACACTAGTTCCTTTTATCTTCATGGCTTTCTTTTTCTTGATAACATATATTTTACTTGTTTGTTTTGGTTTTTTTTTCCTCCCAAACTAGGATTCAAGGAGGGCTTTTTTTCTCCCTTTATAGTATCTTGTTCTTTATCTCCATGTACTTGAATAGAGTCTGTATAGATAATTCAGTAAATACCTGTGGGTGTTTAATAAGTATCTGTTGAATGAATGTGTAAATGAATGAACATTAATGTTGAGCATTCATCTCCTGAAACCTGAAGCTCCTGAAACCTCCAATAACATTCTGTTGTCCACATAACTCAGGTAATGGTGCTTTAGACAATGAATCAGGAGTAGTGTCTATCTTGGGATGAAATGGTGGAGAGAGACGATGATATTCCAGAAAGAGAAACCAATGGTAGGGGCCAAGAATTACACAAGACAAGGAATTCCAAATAAAATTGAAGAGAGATTTCCAGAAAAACTGTAGTAATTCTCTAGTGGTCAAAGTAAGGTTTGTGTTTCTCCAAGTATATGGTGTGTGCAATCAAATCATTTTATCTGAATTTTTTTTTAGAAAGTGACTTCAGTTGTTATTGCAAGATAAACAACAGAAACTTTTAAAAAATTAACAGTAATTAAAATTAGCATATTTGTCTAAGGTAAGTGCAGTTCATAGAAGAAAGGAAGTACACTGTGTTTTGTTGAAGAGCAAGGAGATGGAACTATTCTAGTATCATCCTGTACTTCCTTGATGATGTTCTCAGTGTATTTCACTGATAAATAAGAAATACAGAACCTCAGTGTAAATTTCATAGTTTGTGAGTCAATAGTGCAAGAACACATGCAAGAATTCAGCAATCTTTACATAAATAAAAACATTGCTATTGTTCCTAACTGCTTGGCAAAGTTATTCTCTTTCATACATATTCAAGATTCCACTTTGCAGATAATTTTTTTCTGGTCAGTGCAATACTTGCTTTATTTTGTCACCTAATTTTTCAATCACCTACTTCTAGCTGATAGCAAAAGAAATGAATAATATCCTGAGTGTATGCTCAATTCTGTGTTTGTATTACCAATGGTAGGAACTAGTTGTACATAACAAAAGCAGTCCATTCTTGAAAGTGATAATAATTTAAGTTATTTTTATTTGTGATGTGACAAGCCTACTGTATACTTATAGAACAAAACACTAAATTTTATTGTAAAGCTTGCTGATGAGACACAGTATACTTCAAATTTTTAGTATAAATGAATAAAGGACTTTATTTTCTATAAGTGCTATGGAGAAAATATTTAAATGTTGAGGAAAACCTTGTAATTTTTATGTTCACAATTTTGTCAAAGAGATGTTATCTTCCCAGCAGCATCATGTTATCAAAGATGCAAACCTTAAATCAGCAGCTGTTACACCTCCAGCAAGTTATGAATTTTTCCTGATTTATAGCAATCATTCTTTTTATTTCTTTTCTCAGTCAAGCAGAGAAATTAAGGTTATTTTCATGTAAAAGATACACACATTGTGAGTTAGTATCGCACATAATCTACATCTCTTACCTTTTAAATTAAGTTGCCATTGAATTGAATGTGATCTGAGAGCTCATTTTGATTAATAACAGAAATATTGTTAGTAAATACCGGGTAGTGACAACATTATTTACATAAAAATAAAGAGAAGATAACACAGACATAATAACAAGAATCATTTTTATGATTTTCATGATTTCTATTATACTGATATATTAGAACAAAATGAAAATGAAAGTTAAAGAGATTTGTGGTGGTGGAGGAGAGGCATGCTGCAGCTCTATTTTCCTTGGTTTTACGTGCTTTTTTGAAAAATTTGCTTAGTCTCAAATCGAGAAGGTTATTTTTGGAGAGTTTAGTAAACAGTACTTTTAAGTTATAATTCACTTCTTAACAAATCAAAGGTGACCTTATAGTTTTTACAATTGTGTGCTCAAATTAAATATAATTAATACTAAATGTTTGTAATGAATGATTTTTTTGTACTAAAATGATTCTTATGAAGCATCTAACATAATACCTGATGACTCTGAAGAACTAAGTACTGTTAACTGCCTTCATGTTACTGGTGAGGAAATTGAGACCCAGTGTCTGGCACAGTCTTAGATGGTGAAACAAAAATTCAAATCCAGGTTGTTTGACTCATCAGATAAGAAAACTTCAACAGCTAGAACTCCTAACTTATGTAACATGGGCTTCTGATCACAGGGAAGAATGCCTTGGAGAATCAAGTATCTTCTGGGAAAGCAACCAGTATAATAACCATCTTGTTCTTTTTTTTTTTTTTTTTTTTTTGTGGGACCCTCGCTGGTGGCAGGGGAACGAACCGGTGCTGCACAGGTTGCGGGCAGCCTCGCAGCCCAGCGCTCAACTGCAGCACCACCAGGGGAGGCCCCCATCTTGTTCTTGATAGGGACATTTTGCTAATATATTTATGGATTAACAAGGTTTATTTTATTTATCTCATATAACCTATTGCAGACACTATTTGTGTGCCTGTTAATGTTCCAAACCTTTTGTAAATATTAGCTATATGAGCTAGATACTATTATAATCCCATTTTATAAATGATATATCTGAGGTATGGTTTAAATAGTTTGCACAAGGAAACATAGCTAATAAACTGTACAGATTTGACATAAAAAATTTTTATCTTACAGTCTGCACTCTTAACTAGATTGTCTATAGCAGTTGGCTATTGCTTTTTGACAAACCACCTCAAAACTCAATGGTTTGCAACAAGCATATACTTGTCTTCCTCACAGGTCTTCAAGGTTTGGCTGACCTACTTAGCACTTAGCTGCATGGGTCTGCTTCTAAACATTTGTCAGATGGCTTTTACTGCAGCCTGTGTATTTGGGTTCAGGTCAGTTATATATGTATTTTTTAAGGGCTTAGGCTGAAGGGGAACAGCTACCCAGAGTTTGCTCTTCTCAGGTATATCAGTAGAGTGCTGCAACTAAGTCCAAATAGCATAGCCATGTTTATAAAGTCACTATTTACTTCACATCTGCTAATGTGCTATTGGCCAAAGCAAACTGGGCCAGTGCGCTACATCAGTAATGCAGGAAGTCTTTTCTTTCCAAAGTGGGAGGGAAAGCTAGTGAATGTTTCCTGAATAACAATCCAAGTTATCACTCTCTATCCTGATTACTGTTCAACTAGATTTAGGAGTGGGGGGTGTCTTAGTGAAGATTACTCTAGCTACTATGTTAGATAAGTCCCCAAAGCTCAGTTTAACAAAAATAGTTTGCTATCTTCATGGCACTTGGGCTATGTACCACAGCTCATTTATGGACTCCGCTAGTAATGTATCCTGCCTCTACCTTCCCTTGTGCCCTCAAGAACCTCTCCATCCAGCCAACAGACACAGAAGAATAGTGGGTTAGGCATGAAAACTTGTTAAGGACCAAATTTGGAAATCACCTCCATTATTTTTCTATATTCCATTGACTACAATAATACCATTACATGGCATACAAGGGAAGGCAGAAATAAACTACACTTGGGAACTCAGAAAGAGGATAAATGAATTTGGTGAGAGTATCTAGTTGGTCGTTGTCATGTTGGCTGGTAAAATACTTTTGAAAAACAAAGCATTCTTTCAAGTGAGTGTACAACAAAGCATAGGTTATTGAACTTGTGCTTCATGTTATTACAATATTGCCCAAACCAAGGAGGCTTGGATATTTAGTCTATTCTAAAATGGAGATAGAATGTTAATATAAAATGATAATGGAAATGATAATGTGTTGATTTGGGTGGGAAATGGAGAGGCAGAGCAAGCAGGTGAAAGTAGGTAGCCATCTTTCTTGATTTTTACCTATATCCTATGCTGTAAAAATGAGTGTGGAGAGCAGTAGCACAGAGTCTGCACCAGAATGAATCAGTCATTATGTACAAATGGGAAGTTTTGAAGTCCCAAAGCAGAATATGAGTCTTTTGAGGAAAATATTTTGTGATGGCATGATTTTCCTGGAGCCATTTAGAACAGACATTTCTCTTTGGTTTTATGAGTGTACTGATTTTCTGCAGGGTTTCAGAAAAAGGCACATCTTCCCAAATTAATCGTCACTGCTTTTGAGGACCATGACCAGTTAAAACTCTACATCATTACTTAACCTGTGGTTTTTCTTCTCTTTTTCTCTTAGTGTATTTTTAAAAGTAAAATTACTCATAAAAGACAGGTGGAAGATGAAAGATTAAATTTATTCTTCTACACTGCCAAATCGAACTCAATTTTGAAGCAGAGCTGTAGTCATTCTATGAAAGCAAGTATTCAATTAAAAATGTTATTCATATGACTCACCAATTACTAATGTAATTATTATAATGCTTGCTGCAAAGAGTAGAAGTTCAATTACATCACAGTGGAATTACTATAAAATACAAAATTGATATTTCTTACCTTTTCATTTTCAGGAATTTGAAGCATCTAAATCACATCTTGTAGCTGTCAGCTTTCAGTCATTAATTAGATCAGATATATTATTGACTGATGAAAGCCAGGTTTTCTTTGCTCCCTTTAAAACACTTAGAATAGTTGCTTTTGTATCTTGAATTTTTGACAAGTACTTTTTGTGTCAAAAACATATTATGTCATAGCATAAATCACTGTTTTAGTCCCTGAACACATGATTTTCTGAAGGAGATAAAATCTTTTAGATTCTGTTAAGGTGAAAAAACCATAAAACAAAATAAAATTTAAAAATAGTTCTCCATATATCATCACATTTAAACTCAATTTATAGCATCTGCTTTGCACAAGTTATCCTGCAAATTTCATTGGGAATGTGGATAAAACATTCTTGTGTTGATAAGAGGATACTAACAATGACAATTCTAATTATGAGAAATCATGCTTTAATAATTGATTTTGTTATTTTCCTGGGAATTTCTGTATCTTGTACCTTAAGAAAAGGCATCGTGGAATGTGGTTAAAATAATGCTTTTTTTTGGGTTTTTTAAACTTAGTTTAGGTGGTCCTAAGCAATATTCTTTATTTTCTGTCTCTTTTTTCTTTTAAGTAAAATTGTTGGTTCATGGGAAAGAATTATTCTCTAGAGTTAAAGCAGCTGGTGCCTCAGTATCATATTTTTAAGCTGAAATAGCACAGTAAGATCATTGTGGATAGAAAAGAAGGAAATAAATAAGCTTGTGAGATATTATCATTCACTTTACATCGAGAAAAACAAATACAGCTGCCATAGTCTAACGTTCACCATAGATAAATTGAAAATGTATATCATTATTTAACAGTGAAAAAAGAAAGTATCTACTGTGGGATATACAGTATTTTGGCAATGTGTCTTTTTAAAGCAAAGTAAATTGACTACTGGATGATAAAATTGCAGAGAGTTTATCAGAGTGCTGAATCAGAGTCTAAATGTACAGAAAAAAACCATACACATTTAGAAATGAACAACATATTGGTGTTTATTAATCTCTAAAATAGGTTAGAGCATTGTGTAGTATTTAAAAACTATAAAAAGGAATTGGAGTGGATTTTTATTTTCTGAGTGCATCTCATTTCCTTTGGCAAAAGGACTTGGCTTCTTTTGAGAAGGTATTTCTCTCCATTCTCATTCACATGGGAGAAACTTCTCATTTTACCACAGGAACCTGCATTTCTGACCATAAGAACTGCTGGCATGGGGGTGGGAGACATCATAGGAATCAGTTCTTCCCTAGGATTTTAAAAAAAATTTTAAGCTATTTTTGGGAGTTGGCACTAAAAGTACTTCCACAGTTAGTCTGTAACAGGAAAGAAAAAGGCTAAAATACAGCGAAAGTGGAGATGAGAGAGGAAAGACTCTGGTTTGCATTTGAGGTCCTGTGTCTCCGCTCTAAAAGTCCTACATGCTGCTGTGCTGAAGTTTGGTCCTTTATTTCTGTGAGATTCTACAATGTCTTTCAAATAAACATTCTCTCCTCATTTATTCCTTACTTCAGGAAATTCAGGTTCAATTTCTTTCATTTTCAAATAAAGGAATAAAGGAATCCTGGCATATGTATATGTATATTCAGTATAATGATGGATGTTCCTTTGAGTTAGGAAAATACTTAAATTAAGGCTCCAACATCTTTTTAGGATAATAAATTTTAATTAAATAATAAGTCATGTTGGATTATGTGGCTTCAAGGAATAGTTCATAGAATATTTTTCCTGAAGTTTCTCCAAAGATAATTTTTTATTTTATTTTCATTTAATATCTAATAAGAAAATAAGTTTGGGGCACTCATTTATACATTTATTTATAAGTAAACATTTATTGAGAATAACTTTATACTCAGCATGGTTGTAGGTGCTGGGTATACAATTTACAAAATAAAACAGAGAAGGTGTCTGCCTTCATGCGACTTATACAAGTGGCAATAGAATACAGACTGTAAACATAGCAAGTAGTGATAATGTTCTTTTAGAACCTCCTCACCTGGACCTTCTATTTTCATATAGTTTTTTTTAAGTCCTCTTTTTCATTTTAAAATTAATATGTTTCATTTTATTTTAAAAATGATTAGTGTGTATTGTGCAATATTTAGGAAATACATAGGCAAAGTAAAAAGAAAAAAATCTTACACTTGAAATAACAACTGTTACTATTTTATTGTATTCCTTTCCCATGTTACGTCTATGGAGACTCATCTAAGTATGCATATATGTATGTATATATGCATCAATCTGTGTAATATCTAGTTAAATCAAGTGGAATTATATTGTACATTCTAATTTTCTAACTCACTATTTTCACTTTTATGCCATCTTGAGAGATAAAATGGAGGCAAATAACAATTATATGGTTCCATGTTCTCTCTGTCATCTGTTAACCTCATGCCATCTGCCCTTAGCAGAGGGCTTCTTGCTTCTTTGTTTCTGCTCCAAATAACAATGAAAAAATTTAGTTTATTTTTGTATTATTTTTTCACAAATCTCAAGTCAATCTAGAATTTCTCCATTACCACAATTCCTTAGAGATCTAAACCACTTTTTTACATTCATTTGTCCTTTATTGTATGCTCGCAATAATCACTGCTGGTTGTGTATTGAACATCTCTCTTCCCCTTCTTTCTTTTTTAAAGGATTCCTGTATGGTTGAATTATCACCATCCTTTCCCTGCACTCCCACCATAAATGCAGCCATGTGCCAGACTTAGATGGCTAAATGGTACACTGTCTCATTAGTTCATGAAAATAATGATTTTAGCATGTTTGATATAGTTAGTCATCCCATGATTTCCAACAGTTTGCAATAAATCTTGAGCCACACAACTTGATAAAAGAATAGTTTTTTTTTTTTAATGGTTAGATTTTTTTTTTTTAAAGATTTTATTTATTTATTTATACATGCACTGGGTACAGTCAGAAGTGCGGGAAGGTGAGAGAATTCACCAGAGCCAGAGCGGGGAGCAGAGCAGGCAGAAGGACCGAAGTACACTGCTGAGGGGAGCAGCGGGCGGCAGGAGAGGTCTGCGCACCATGTGGGACCCTCCTCTGGTAGCCAGGGAGCAGCCGGGGATCGAACTGGCGCCGCAGAGGCCGCGGGCAGCTTTGCAACCCGGTGCTCAACAGCTGTGCCACCCGGGAGGCCCAAGAATAGTTTTTATTCTTACAAAGTTTAGATTTGACACCTAGTTTCAAAACTGACTTTCTTTACATCTACTTTCTATCTTTTCACTCATTTGAACAAGGTACAACCCATACTGTTGAGCTATTTATGGTAGCTACCTTTAACTCTTCATCAGTTAATTAAAAAATTTGTGTCATCTCAGAATTTGCAAGTATTGCCTATTTCTTACAATGTAGATTGGGATTTTCCTGATTCTTTATATGTTGAGTAGTTTTGTATTGAAACAGGCATTTTGAATATTCAGTTATGAGACTCTGGATCTTGTTTAAATCTTATGGACATTGTTGATAATTTTAACAGTTGACCTATTGGGTTTAAGTCATTAATTCCAGTCATTTTTCTATGAATTGTGGTTTTAATGCCAGTTTAATTTCAAAACTTTTGCTGATTTACGCAATTTTTTTTCCATGCCTAGTGTCCAGTGTTGGACTTAGTCTGGGTTTTGTGCTTCAGTTCAGTCATCAAAGTCTTTGACATGCTGTTTAGATCCATGTATGTTCAGCTCCAGAATGAGCCTAGGAATTCATAAGAAAACATGGTATGGATTCTTCAAGTTCTTCCCGCTCTAGAGACACTATCTCCTCAGTCCTTTATTGTTCCCTTTGGCTCTCTTTTATGGTTCTCTGACTGGAAAGCCAGGATTTATTTACCTTGCTCTGGCACACAATTTCTGCAACTGTATCCAACCTCAGAACCAAATTGAAATTTGTACCAACTTTCCAGAGTCCCCTCCTAATCATATATTTTCAGCAGGAGGACGGAGAGAAAAAAAACTCACAGAAGTTCTTGCCACCATTTTGGGACCGCAGACAGCTTCTTGGGTCGGAGAGGAAATTTCTTCTTCCCAGGGATTTTAGGTACATGTGGCCTCCTGCTACAATAAGTGTTTCTGGCACTAGATTCTCCTGCTCCTTGCGATTGGACTGGGGAGTCTCTTCTTGAGATTGCTGTATTCTAATTTTGGTGATTGATCTCTCTTAGAACCAACTGGTAGTATCCTGGAAGAAAAAGAGATAAACTCAGAATTGATTTAGTGGTATTGAATCCCTGTCTCCTCCCCAAATATGCTCTTCACTTTTAAGAATCCTCAGTTTTATCCATCTTGTCCTGGTTTTGTTACTGTGTTCAGTGGGATAGACAGCCTGAAAAACACCTACTCATCTTTCCCCAAACTGAAATGCCCTATAGTCACTTCTTGACAGTGATTGAAGAAGGAATGAATTTTTATTCAACTCTGGCCAATAGGATATGAAGTGAATCATGCGGGTGGGGGAGATTTAGCAAAATTTTTTCACTACTAAGACACACAAGAATAGATGCTTGCTTTATTTTACTTCTGAATGCCTTTATAGCAAGATGTGATATCTGAGACTACTATTGCCATTTTGCTACCAGTCTTGGGATAAAGGCAGCACACAGATGACAGAGTAAATACATAAAAGAATCTAGATCTTTGATGACATGATTGAATCTGCCCTACTTCAGTACTTCCTCTGATGACTGATACGTACTTTCCTTTAAGCTCATTTGAAGTTTGGAATTTGAAGGTTTTACTTGCCACCAAAAGTATCTTAAAGTACAGTTTTCTTTCTATATTTTGTTCAAGTTATTTTGATCTGAACTTTTTAGAGAGTCCCCTCTATAGTTATCTATGCTTTTAAAACCCATGCTGTCCAATGAGACAGACAGAGCCATATGTGGTTATTGAACACTAAAAATGTGGCCATTCTGAATAGAGATATGCTATAAAGTGCAATATGCACCACATTTTGAAGGATTCGTTTTAAAAAGATAGTAAAACACCTGCTAATAATTTTTATATTTATTATGTGCTGAAATAATATGTTGGGGATATTTTAATAAATAGGCTATTAGAATAAATTTGTTGTTTATTGTTGTTTATTTTTAAAATGTGGCTACCAGAAAAATTTAAATTATACATGAACTCACAACACTGAATCCTAAATTCATATATGTAATTGCTTATTTATGAATTCTACTTAGAAGTATAATAGATATTTCAAATTTAGTATTTTTTTTAAAGATTTATTTATTTTTATACAAGAGCTGGGGTACAGGCCAGAGGTGCGGGAGGGTGAGAGGATTCACCAAAGATGGAGCAGGGAGCAGAACAGGCAGATGACCGAAATACACTGCTGAGGGGAGCAGCAGGTGTGACAGGAGAGGTCTGCCATGCAATGCCATGTGGGAATCTCCTGGCCAGCCAGGAATTGAACCCGCGCTGCAGAGGCTGCAGACAGCTTCACAGCACTGAGAGACCCCTCAGTGGGGTCTCTGCGCCACTGGGGAGACCCCTCAAATTTAGTATTTTCATAATAAAATTTCTAAACTTCTCTTCAAATAGGCTTTTTTGGGGTAGTCTTTCTTACCCTATTAAATGACAACTCAGTCCTTGAAATTGCACAGGTCAAAACTTTGTCAAAACCAAGTATTTACCCTGGTTCCTTCTTTCTTGCACATCTGATATCTGTTGATTCTATATTCAAAAACCAATCATAAACCAAACCTATTTCAAACCCATTACACTGTGTTCTGTACTTTCACTTGAATTCATACCATCATAATTTACTTTCTGTATTGTTGCAACTACTTCTATTTTATTTTTAAAGATTTACTTATTTATACATACAAGAACTGGGGTACAGGCCGTGATTGTAGTGGGTGAGAAGATTCACCAGAGACAGAGTAGGGAACAGAACAGGCAGATTGACTGAAATGAACTGATGAGGGAAGTAGCAGGTGAGACAGAAGAGGTCTGCTGGGTCATGTGCGTAGCTCCCTGGCTGGGGATCGAAGTGGTGCTGCAGTGGCTGCAATGAGCTTCATAGGTTGTGTCTTTACCCCTTGAGCCACCAGAGAGACGCACTACTTCTATTTTATTTTCTTTAATTTTTAATTTATTTTATATATTCTTTACATCATTTTTCATTTTTGCACAATGTGTGCATTTTCATCTTGGTTATATTCCCCATACAATTTCCACCCCCCTTATTTTGACCCTAATCCCTCCATGCCCCCCGAACCCCATAGAGTGACTCTGGTTTATAGTTGCTTTTTGATTTTGATTTTTACTTTATTATAATTAGTCTTTTTCCTGGTCCCTTATGATCCAGCAATTTCACTCCTATGTATTTACCCAAAGGACACAGAATCATTAATTCAAAAGGGCACCTGCACCCCTATGTTTATAGCAGCACTATTTACAATAGCTAAGCTTTGGAAACAACCCAAATGCCCAAAAATAGATGACTGGAAGAAGAAGATGTGGTACATATACACCATGGAATATTACTCAGCAATCAAAAAAGATAAACTCATGCAATTTGCAGCAACATGGATGGAGCTGGATGGGATCATGCTCAGCGAGATAAGCCAGAAAGAAAAAGAAAAATACTGGATGGTCTCACTCATAGCAGGAATTTAGAAAACTACTTCTATTTTAAACAGAGACTGGAATGACCCTTATAAGAAGTCAGATTATATCACTCCTCTATTCACAGTCCTCCACTGGCATCCCTTCTTACCTGTAGTGAATGTTAAAACCTGGGTCCTATAACCTCTGAGTTTATTGCCTCCTATTCTCTCCCACATTCACTTCACTCCAGCCATATGACCTTTAAGGTGGTTTTCAAACTGCTGTAGGATCTTTGCACTTAATGACCCATCTATGTGGAATGTCTCTGATATTCCTGGGGCATCTGTTTCCTTGGGTCACTGTATAAAACCCTGTGAGATTTTATCATCCAACTTCAGTGCATCTTGTCTCCCTTATTTGTTTTAATTTTCCACCATAGTATTTATTACTATCATACACAGTTATTTTATTATTATTTTTTAAAGATTTATTTATTTATGCATACAAGAGCTGGGATACAAGCCAGAGGCACGGGAGGGTGAGAGGATTCACCAGAGACAGAGCAGGGAGCAGAACAGGGAGATGACAGAAATACACTGCTGAGGGGAGCAGTGGGCAAGACAGGAGAGGTCTGCAGTGCCCTGTGGGATTCTCCCCGGCCAGACGGAATCGAACCCACAGTGCAGAGGCTGCAGACAGCTTCACAGCACTGCGCTCAACCTGCTGCGCCACTGCGAAGGCCCCATAAACAGTTTATTTTTATGCATCCTCCCCCAACCCTGCCCATAAACTCCACCAAGGCAGAGATTTTATTTATCTCTAGCATCTAGAACAATAGTTGGCTCATGGAAGATCACTATATATTTATAAATGAATTATTTCTTCTTTTCTTATTAAAGATCATTCAGATTTACTTTTCATAGTTTACTTCTTGTTATCTTCTGAATTTGGATGTGCATTTATTCCACACTCAAATACATTTTTAATTAAAAAATGGAAAGAAGCAATAAAGAGGAGTTTTTCGTACTATTTAATTTTCTTTCTGGGGATTGAAAATATTAGCAGGTGAAATTACAAACCTCCCTGACAATTTACTTATGAGGAAAGTAAGACTTCCAGCAAAGTATCCAGGTAGTTATTTCATAATTAGTATCTTCTTTTGGGGAATATTTATTTCCTACACTTGATCTTTCTTGTCTTTATATGGAGCTGGCTGAAGTAGCTTAATGATGGCCCCTCTTTTCCCCACTTATTTTTTGCTTGGAAGGTTTTGAATTGGTAAATTTGGCAAGAGCAAAATGGTAAATTTAACAACACTATAAGTCTAACTCCAAATGATGGTCTAATATGTTTCATCTTCTTGCTGTTCATTTCCACTATAGATAAAAGTAATAATCATCCATGGATACATGCACCAACTGAAAAATAAAAACACCTTAATTTCCATAAAAGATGGATACCAAATAAAAAATTACTTGTATGTTTATTAATTATAATTTTAATATATTTATGTTTTGACTGCTTATATATTAGAAGTTTTTTTTAGTGATAATTCAATCTCAAAGAATGTTGTCATACTTAATGGTCCCACAAAGTTTTTGAAAATGAAAAATTTATATACATATTTTATTGAAGAAAATATGTTAACATTGAACAATAAGACTTTCAGGAATAAGAGTACATTGCATTAAGATCACATTTTTTTTTGGACTGAGGAATAAAAATATAACTTCAGAGAGAAAAAGGAATGATGTAAGATTTCAATGGAGAGCTCATTTATGTTTTCTTTAAATTATTATGCTATTTAAATTCATTTGAATCACATTAAACATAACAGGACAATTTTATTTTAAAATGTCATTTTTTAAAAAATGAGTAAGAGTAACATCTTTGCAACCATTTATCCTTATAATAAAAATTTTAGATGTTAACTACATGAAAGTACTGTCAATAATTTTTAAAATTCTTTTATGGAGTAAAGAACATTGGATGGTCTAGAGTAAAAACTGTCAAATTTTATCTGGGCAATTTCTCTCCAACATCTCCCATTCAATATAAATTCCTCTTGAAGAATAGAAAGTTTGTGTGTCAATACCTCACCAATTGTGTGACATTGACATGAAAGCATTTCTAATTCACCATGTCCATAGTTGGAAGTTCCAAAGCTCTTTCTTTGATTTTATATCTATACCTGTATCTGTTTCTCTACCTGTATTTGTATTTATATCTGTATCTATCTGTGTTTGTGGCTGTCTATGTCTATAATTTCCAGCTATTCGCTTCCCACATAACTACTTTTTCCTCTCAAATTTCATCCTTCAGAAAGAAAAAGCAATGAATGCACTTCTTCATCCTATAGTCCTACAAGAATACAAATCTTGAAGTTTTCTACGATTTTACAGTCTCTATAGAACTTTTCCAAGTTTCTTCTGTGGGAATTTTCCATTCTCTAACCCCTATATGGAGCAAAAGGATATTGTCTTTTCTTCAAAAGGTTTGCCTTTACTCATAAGGGTATATTTATTTATCATTATTTTTTTCCCACATTACATGTCCCATTTCAGAAAATTATTAAAATTTTTTATGTAAGTAAATTCATAGACACATACATTTATTTAAGGCATTTTTCTATTACTGGTGACCTATATATTTTGTTGATCCACCCTATTATTCTCAACTACAAGGTACAAAGCAGCATACTGTATTTACATTTCCATATTGATGATCATGTAAGAGGTTTTCAGTGCTTAGCTTCTTAGTCAGAAACTATGTTGCAAAGAACATTTTTATGAGTATGTCTCTGTACTCATGTTTGATGATTAATTACTTGGTCAAAGAGAGCTCATGTTAAATTTTAATGGATATTATCCTCAAAAAAATAAAACTGTGCTATTTTATTTTCAGATAACAATGAAAGAAATGTTTTCTTGTACCTTAATGGAAATGGATATAATCAACTTTTAGGACATTTTATCAATCAAGTTGGCAAAAAATGATTTTTGGGGAGATATTTTAATTTGCATTTTCTGACTTTGGGTGTATTACTCTGTGAGAAGTGGCAGGCACTTGAGTTCCCATATTGCTAAGTTACTATTTTTTCTCCCTTTGGCCATATTTATCTGCTCAGTATTATTTGGATATGGCTTTTGATTCCCCTCTGACTCCTAAAAAATACATTTTCCAGCATTCTTTTTGGATCATTTGCTTTTTCCTATTTTTGTTTCATCTTTCTTGATAAACTGTATCGGGAGGTCTTCCTCAAGCCTGCTTGCTTTCACCTCAAGCAGCTGACTTGCTTAACATAAATAGCTGGATATTGCTTCTGGCAAGAACACAAATCGAGGACACTCCCTGAAGGGCCAAAGGAATAATCACCTCACCTTCCATTTCTATTTCTCTTGCTTTTGGTTAGTTTCTAACACTCTGTTATTAAGTGTTAGAAAAGTTATTTTCTTTTGAAACTTTTCCCACCAAATTGCTTCTATAATCAGAAAAGAGTGAACTTGGAAATAATGATGTTTTCTTTTTCCAAACCTCTGAGTAAAATTGAAGGCACAGAGTAAAATTTATTGTCTTATTGTCAATTATTCAATCTCTGACAAAGAATATTCTGGCTTGAAAGCACTGTATTAGATCAGATGAAGACAAAAATCATGGTTATTTAATTCCATCCAGTTTTACAAAATGCATATGTTACATGCTAAAGTTCTATTCAGCATTTATATAGGAATTTGGGGAATATTTTTACTTTTGATCTCATAGGGTTTCAAGAACCTCCAGTGGCTTATCCACCATACTTTGAGAACCATTAGTTTAGAACAGTTGCTCTCCAGCTGAGTGAACATGAGAATCATTTGATCCCCGAGTCTCAGTCTTAGAAACTGATTGAATTATTATGGGCTAGACTTGGCCATTGCTATTTTATCAAAACTCCCTAGATCATGTCAACATGCAACCAGAATTCAAGATCACTGCTTGTAGAACTTTTTGCGGTTACTTTTGCATTGTTGACACTCCAGATCTATTTTAAGATTCTATTGAAAAACCTATAAGCACAAAAACATTTAAAAGACACGAGTGTTAAACAGTGAGAAGTAAACTCTGAGCCAGTGAATGATGTCTTGAAAGGACCCTAATCTTCCCTACCCCCATCTTTGTACCTAGCATTGGCACCTCCAAGTGCTGTGAACTGGACTTCCCGTAGGGGGCACTGCTGTGAAAGAGGAAGGAGCTTCATGGGCATGTGGGAACAGAGAGAGAGAACAAAGTCACACAGGCAGACATTTCTCCTGTTTTTTCTCCCTTTTTGGGCTTTAGTGCTTTGGCAGGCAATATAGTCCTCTCTCTTGAGATGCTGTGGCAGCTGTCAATCTTAACCTCGTTGTGGATTTGGCCTGGGTGGTACATTTTGAACTTTGGTTCTCTCCTTCTCTCCCAGTTATTTGGGACCTGAACAACCTCTTGCTTGTGTTTTCCTGCCAGGATTCATTGCCCTGGCAGCTCTGCTCCGGGGCCTTGGCCAATCCTTTTCAGGCTCTGCCTGTTTGGCTGAACTTTGCCTATGTGGAGATGGTTAATTTGAGCATTTGATTGGGAGTTCATAATTTGAATTCCTTCTCTCTCTAACTTCTCTGGCTCTTCCCTTTGAACTTCTAGTCAGTTAAAATCTTTGCACACCCTAGAGTTTGGTTACTTTGCATTGATGTATATGGGATGGCAAGAACCCTTAGAATGGGCAACAAGGGGTTTTCTCTTTAACAGTTTGGGATCCCTGGTATCATTTTGATTCCCTGACTGAGAGTCACCCATGGTGAGTTAGCTTGGCATACCCACAGCACTGGCTGTGGGTATGGAGAGAGCTTGGCATACCCACAGCACTGGCTACCATAAAGGCTGTGAGTATGGTTTAGTTTCTCTTGTGTATTTGTGTAGCATTTTTGCTTCAGATGGGCATCATTTATTCCTGACCTTAGATTGGAAAAACTGCTCGGACCTTGTGTAGACTATGTGTGTATATGAGCAATTTCTTTCTAATCATAATTTCAGAGATTTGATTTTATGTAAATTTTTTTATGTAAATGATTTTTATTTCTTTACTCTCTAAGTCCTCCTTGTTAAGCCCTTACCTTTTTCAAGATGGCATTTGAAACCATGTTTCAGCCTCAGCTTTCTAGGTCCAAGATTGCATCTGGAGCCTGATGGTAAAGTAATTTCCTGTTTTCTCCTTCCATGGTTTCCAAAATGGTGTCTTAGTACACATGGTGGGCTGCTCTGGAACTCTCTTCTTGCCCAGGATTTTGATTTTTTCCTTTTGGTCACCTTCTGAGATTTTTTGCCTTCACTTTGTGACATTGTTTGTTAACATATGTTAATTTCTGTGACATTGGGCTTTTATCTGTGACTATTCCCTGATCTCTTGCAGGATGCATGTAGCTGCATAGGTCAATAGGCAAGAAATAGGTCCTCATGAATCTCAGGTTGTGCATCAATTCAGGCTGAGTCCCACAGTGGTTCACTGACTTGAACTGTTAAATTCATGGTTGCGGGTTGAGAACAAGTAAAACAAATGAAGCCTCATGGTTTAGAGATAACTGGTAATTATAGCCTTAGTGGATTTTATTTTTTAGGTGGCTGAGTTTTACAAGACCTGTATCAAAAAAAGATAGTTTTTTTCTGGATTAAATTTGAAGGGGTCACAGCTTGGAATCCTTTGCACCATTTGGGATATATTTGCCATTTGAATTATTGAATTTGTTTGATTGCTGGTGAGAGACAAGTTTCTAGGGCTCTGGCTTCCTACCACAGGTTTGTTTTGGGAACATACTCTATTTGATTGGATCAAAGCACCTCTAGGGCCACAGGGAATACAGTCCAGAACCTTCATGTTCTTAGGTAGCCATTTGTGAGTTTTTGTATGTATGAGCCTCCTACTTTGCCTGTAGGGTCCTGAGCAACCTCCAAGGAAGGTAGAGAAGCTTATCTCCATTGGTAGGCTCCAAGGAAAGTCTTGGGAACCTCAAGAAGAGGAAATCTCATGTGGAATCTGGTGAGAGGGTGCCATGGCATTGCCCCCTGATGCCCGGATGTATCCCTTATAGCAAATTCCAACAAAGCAAGCAAAAATTCTTCGTTATTCTGCCCTATGAATTTTTGCAAAAATAGACCAAATGGATTTGAATTAGATGGAGCTTACAAAAGCATTTTGCTGTACTGTTTAATAGACTTGGAAGGAAGGTAGATAGAAAATTATTTATTTATTTTATTTTATATATTTTTTACATTATTTTTCATTTTTTATGGAAATCAGATTTATTTTTGTATATTAATTTTTAAAATTTTTTACATCATTGTTCATTTTTAAACAATATTTGCTTCCCCCCACCCCCTCAGGTGTAGTCCCCATAGAGTTTCCTTCACCAATGCACCCGTGCACCATCACCTCAGTCCCCTGTGCTCCTCCCTCCCTCCCTCTGATCCCTCTCCCTCCTTCTCCCCTGCAGGATGTCTCTGATTTATAATTGTCTGTTTTTGCTTTGTTGTGTTTTATATTGTTATTATTTTTTTACAGTGATGTCTTATTTGGTTCTCCTATATTCCTGCTATAACTGAAACCATCCGATATTTTTCTTTTTCCTTCTGGTTTATTTCACTGAGCATATTTCCTTCTAATTCCATCCACGTTGCTGTGAATGGCCTGAGCTTACAATGTACTCATTTTCATTTTGGTTATAGTCCCCATAAAATTCCCACCACCCTTATTTTGATCTTACTCCCTTCTCCCTCCCGTAGTGTATCTCTGGTTTATAGTCACCTGTTGATTTTGATTTTTTACTTTATTATAATTTGTCTTTTTCCTGAGCCCTTATTTGATTGCTGCCATGAGTGAGACCATCCAGTATTTTTCATTTTCTTTCTGGCTTATTTCACTGGACATGATCCCTTCCAGCTCCATCCATGTTGCTGCAAATGGCATGAGTTTATCTTGTTCGATTGCTCAGTAATATTCCATTGTGTATATATACCACATCTTCTTGATCCAGACATCTATTTTTGGGCATTTGGGTTGCTTAGATAGAAAGTTATTTTAATAGTATCCCCTCTTAACCATTTTTGATATTTTTCTCATTTTTTAAACTGTGTTTTCTGATATGTTTATTATTTGTTTGACTAATACCTCTAGCTCCTTTTCTCTTGAACTAATTTACTGTTTTCTAGGAAAAAATGACTTTGCCACACTGACTATGCATGGACAATGTCTAGTAACTGCTGTTGAATACACTATAACCCTGGAGAAATGGCCTGAGGTCACAACCCACCCACACACTTAACTTGTATTACCATAGAAATGGTGGAAAAAAATAAAATGGGGGAAATCACTAAAGGAACAGTGAGGAGCAAGCTCTGAGCCAGTAAGTGACATCCTGAACTGAGTCCACCTCCTGCCATCTCCCCCACCTCCATGCCCACACCCAGTATCTCAGGTACCTAGCATTACAATGCCCAGCATGCCATGAACTGAACTTCCTCAGGGGTATGAGTTTTGGCTCCCTGCAGTTTTACCCAGTATCATTGAGTCACATTGTGTAGGCCAGTGTTATTTTGCATGGTGAATGGACCAGAGTGATTTTAAGAACCCTCTTTCTTAAAATTACAGATACCAGAAATGGTATTTATAACCTCATTTTCATTAAGTGCAGACCACTGGAATCTGTGTCTGCCTTTCTGTCTGTTATTTGTCTATCTACCTACCTATCATCTATCTCTATGTCTATCTAAATATATGCAAATATTTATTCAAATATCTTCTATCTGTGCAAGTTTTTGTGTGTGTATGCACACATGTGTATATTGCATATGTATATATATGTATATTATATATGTATGCATATTCATATATACATATATAATTGATTATGAGGGAAGGTGAGCAAGAGCAGAAAGTTTTAGGATTTACAAGTTGTGTAGTGGTTTTTCCAAGAGGTGGAATTGTTATTGACTTTCATTTAGTCATGTCTCCTTGTAAGATCTATTGAGCTATGGCTATTTCAAGTGCAAATAGAGAACCAGGTACAGAATTTTTGATAAAAAGCATGTTAAGGTGGAAATACTTAGTTAATTCTTCTTACTTTTGTACATGTGAAATATGAAATTTTCCTAAGAAACTAAGTGGTCTTTATTTGAAGCCCTCATTAATATTAATTTCATTATTTAATTGATGGGAATTCTTTGGGTTTTAAAATAACCACTGAATCACTAATAAATTCAATTTAAATAAATTTAATATTAATGGAGACAGAAGAAGATGAATTCTGATTTTATTTTTAAATAAAAAGAGATTATTCTCTAGTACACATAATTCACAAAAATTGACTGTATGTTGGGTTATAAAGTATAATCTCATCTTTTTTGAATTATTGAAATTGCTGAGGATGATGATCTCTGACTACAATAGCATTAAACTGGAAATCTCTAACAAAATACAATTAGTATAAATCCAAATGTTTGGAAATTAGGCAGAACAATTCTATACAACTCATAGGTCAAAGAAGAAATCATAGAATATTTAAATTGAATACATTGATAATGTGACATATTAAACTTGTGGCATGGTGAAAGTATGCATACATACAAATACCCTAATAAATTTTCAGATACCAGAGGGGTTAGTAGTAGGGGGGCTTTTAATCAGGTGTTTGAGAGATACAAGTAAAGTTCTTGCATTAGTTTGAAATTATTTGGTTGTATTGGCTGTGTGTTTTTAAGTGTCATATTCTGGGACTGATCCATATGAGTCATGGTTGTACAAGCATTACTTTTTAACTTAGGTGATGAGTTGTTTAATGTCTGGTTCTTCTATCTGACCATGAGCTCTGTAACAAGATGATCTCTTCTTTTTCAGCACCCAGTACACTGCTTAACAGACTGGAGAGACTTAATAACTATTTGTTAAACAATCTTAGAAAAGTGTGTAGAATGTCAGACTTGTGTTTTGTGCTATCTTGTCTAATACAACAACTTTATGAGGAATGTATTCTTACTACTTCCATTTTACAGATAAGGAAACTAAAGCTCTGAATAGTAGTTTACTCGGATTCCCATGGCTGACAGCTGGGGACCCCTGCTAGCTGACTCCATTCCCAATATCTGAACTCTGCAGGTAGGCAGCATCCCAGTGAATGAACTGTTGTCAGAATGCAGTTGTTAACACTTTGCATATTATCCTCCCAGATGTTGTGAAAATCTAGAAGACCTCATTCTTTTTCTTCTACTTTCTGTAATTTCCCTTCTCTCAGCTGCAGGACAATGTTAAGAAGGAGATTTCAGATATGGACCTGTAGACCATGTCATTCTGGATGATTCCAAACAATCCTTGACCAGGATTGTCCAGCTGTATGAAACAAAGAACTGCTGTCACTCCACTATGACTGCACAGGCAGCAGTGAGACCACCTGTGATCAAGTCTTCCTTCCTCCTTTCCTTTCCTGTGCCATGCTGGAGGCCCCAACTTCCACATTGTTGGAGTATTGAGTACAGAGTTGGGACAATGAAACTAGTGGCAGAGACTTGAGTATCAGGAAGACAGTGGATGGTGGGGACAAGAATACATTGGTGTTAGGGGGCCTCCCCGGTGGTGCAGCAGTTGAGCGCTGGGTTGCGATGCTGCCCGTGGCCTCTGCGGCGCCAGTTCGATCCCCGGCTGTTCCCCGGCCACCGGAGGAGGATCCCACATGGCGCGCAGACCTCTCCTGCCGCCCGCTGTTCCCCTCAGCAGTGTACTTCGGTCCTTCTGCCTGCTCTGCTCCCTGCTCTGGCTCTGGTGAATTCTCTCACCCTCCCGTGCTTCTGACTGTACCCAGTGCATGTATATAAACAAAAAACAAACAAACAAACAAATAAAAAAAAACATAAAAAAAAAGAATACATTGGTGTTAGGGAGGGCAGTATACTTCAGCAGAATAGTCTCAAGGTCTGAGGATTTCTGGGAGGTGAGAGAGAAGGAACAAATACAATTGGAAGTAAAGGGAGACTGGAAATGAAGAGAGATCTTGGGATTTGTGTCTGCCTGTAGCTCTAGAATTCATTTCTCTGTTATTTTTAGGAGTTCCCTTTGAGCCCCAAGACATTGCCCTGGGAGTTCTCTAGTGATATTAACCAAAACACTAGTGTGTGAACGGATGGGCATATGGAGGAGGCAGGTGTTCAAATCTCCTAAGGCAGATGCAGTTTGGAGAGAAAGTTCAAATTTGGGGGAAAATGCTGGGGAATGCTGAGGTGCAAGTACACATCTGACTGCATCTCCAAAGAGTGTGCATACGGAGGGAGGACCAGCTACAACTCTTGGTTTCCTTGTTATCCTCCTTCTACCAAGATAATAAAGAAAATTAGAAGTAAATTCTTTTCAGTGGCTCTGTGGACACATTGCAAATTATATGCCATCATGGACAATGAGAAAATGTGACTCTTATCAAGGGAGGGAGGGCACATCACAGTGTCTGAGCAAGGGTGCACTGACTCCCAGGGTCCTGCAGAAGTGAAAACTAGAGGCATGATGCAGAGGTAAGGGGAGAAGCCCCAGCTTTCTGTGAGAAGAGTGAATGCTATAGGAGAGAGGAAGAGGAAGACACCTGGACTGAGGGCAAAGAATATGTCTTGTCTACCATGGGTGCTGAGAACAGTTGGACAGAGACCTTTGTGTACAGGAAGGCACTGTGTAGACTGAGGCAGCCCTGCTTGGCCTCATTCCCATTGCCACTGACCTTCACTTGTATACACAGGGTTATAAATTCATGGACTGTAAGGCCCACCCTTCCCCATCCTGCCAAAAAAAGCAAATTATAGTTTATTACTAACCTAAAAATAAAAGATAAACATATAAATCCTTTAGACAAAAACATAGAACAAAATTTCAATATTCTGGAGTATACAAAAATTTCACAGACAAGACACAGAAAGCACCAATCATAACCTAAAAAGAAAAGATAAATTGGTTCTTACTAAAATAATAACATCTGAATCTCAAAAGACAGTCTTAAGAAATAATGAAAAGTAAGCTATGGATTGGGAGGTAATATTCACAATATGTGTACCTAACAAAGGATTTTATTTAGAATACATAATCTCAATAAGAAGAATATAAATAGCCCAGCTGAAAAGAGAGGAAAAGATTTGAGTGGGCACTTCATAAAAGAAGATACATGAAGGTTAATAAGCACACAAAAAGATTTTCAGTAACTGTCATCAAGAAAATGCCACTTCGAACCACATTGATATTTCACTATATATCCACTAGAATAGCGAAAATTAAAAAGACTAATAAGCAAGTGTTAGAATGAATGTGGAACAATTGGAAATCACATGTTGCTGGTATGAATTTGAAATAGTCTGATAATTTCTTACACAGTTAAATATACACTCACCACTTGATCCTATGAGCCATTCCACTCCTAGACACTTATTGAAAGAAATAAAAGCATATGACCCCGTACAGAGATATACATGAATATTCACAGTAGCTTTATTTGTAATAAATGTATTTATTTGTAATAGGTAAATTTATAAAAATTAAAAATGACCCCAATGTCCTTTAACAGAATAGTGCATAAACTATATACACACAAATATGTATGTATACATATATAATATAAACACTATTTTGTATATGTAGAAACATACATGTGTATATAATACATGTAATAGAATGAAAGTCAGCAGTTACTAATACATAGAGCTGCATAGATAATTACTTTTTAAAAGATTTATTTATGATTACAAGAACTGGGGTACAGGCCAGAGGTGTGAGGATTCACCAGAGACAGAGCAGGGAACAGAACAGGCAGATAGATCGAGTACACTGCTGAGGGGAGCAGCGGGCGAGTCAGGCTCTCCTGGCAGCGCCATGTGGTTGACCCCTGGCCGGGATCGAACTCGCACTGCAGAGGCTGCGGACAGCTTCATAGCGCTGCCGTCAACCCCTTGCACCACTAGGGAAGCCCACATGCATAGATAAATATTAAAAACATTATGTCAAGCCAGACACAGAAGAATATACACTTTTTATTTCATTTAAGTAAAATTCTGGAACAGCAAAAATAATTTACAGTGATAGAACACAAAATAATTGTTTTCTGGGACTGAGAGATGGAGAAAAGGATCAAGGGAACTTCTTGGGATGGAAATGTCTTGTAATTTGAGTGTGTTGATTAATGTAGGGGCAAATTTATTTTTCAACATATATCAAACTTACATTTAAAATGAGTTTTTTTAATTGCATATCAATATTCTTCAATTTTAAATAAACACATTAATAGAAAATATTATAAAAGTTTAGAGAGGACAAAGATCATTAGGGCCTGACAGTTCAGAATGCAGAAATGTCAGGCCTGGTTAAATTATGAAAGGCACTTGAATACAGTGGGAAGATCAGAGTGTCTGGGAGTCAGATAATTCCACTTTGACAATGCCTCCTCTCATCTAAATTTTGATTTTATGGATTGTAAGGGGTGAGAGATATTTCTCTGTTATGCTAAATGTCAGATAATAAATTGAAACTGGATAAAATGGGAATTCATTGTGTATGGTCAAAAGACAACTAAATTAAAAAAAATAAGTTGCAAACAGACTCAGGAAACTCAAAGGATGTTTGTTGACACTAAGCTGCTTTTAAAAGGTATCAGAGGCTTCTCAGTATATAAGAAGGTGTTCAGACAGGATCTGAACATTTCCTTTTTTTTGGTCACAGAAAAGACCAGAGATAGACTAAAAGATTATTATTAAAGCTAAAAATGTATGCTGGTGTTGTTTCTTTCACATTTGCCTAAAATAGTGTGTGATTTTTAAATACACGATTTTAGAATTATTTTGATTTTTATTGCATACTATCTGTTTCTAAAGTATAAGATTGCCTAAATGATATTTTTTTCATAGAAAAAGCCCCAGTCTTAACTCCCTTGTTATAATTTAACTTTTTAATTTGTAATAATTGATATTTACAAGCAGAAATATTCAGTATATCCATCGCCTAGTTTGCGTTAATGTTAACATCTCAGAAAACTATAGTATAATATCACAATCAGAAAACTGACATTGATACAAATCAATCAAACTTATTCAGATTCTACCAATTTTACACACACTAATTTGAATTTGAATATTTGTGTGTATTTAATTCTATGCAATTTTGTCATATGTATAGATTCATGTGATCGCTATCAGTGAGAATACAAAACAGTCCTGTTGCAGAAAGACCTCTTACATAAATGCACCCCTTCCCTCCCACTCACCCTTACTCATGTATTTAACTCCTGGAGATCTTTAACAAATTCTCCATTTATATCATTTTGTCATTTAACAAATATTGCAGAAATGGAGTCATACAGTATTCAGTATATTGAGATTAACTTTTTTTTTTTTTTTGCTTAACCTAATTCCTTAGCGATTCATCCAAGTTGTTTTATGTATTAACAGTTCATTCTTTTTTAAAAAAAATCATTTATTTATGCATACAAGAGCTGGGGTATAGGCCAGAGTTTGGAGGGGGTGGTAAGAGGATTCACCAGAGACAGAGTGGGGAACAGAATAGGTGGATTGAAATACAATGCTGAGGGGAGCAGTGGGTGAGACAGGAGAGGTCTGCTGCACCACGTGGGTCACCTCCCTGGTCAGGGATTGAACTCGTGCTGCAGAGGCTATGGATTGCTTCATAGAGCTGTGCCTTAACCCCTTGCACCACCAGGGAGAACCCTAGTTCATTCTTTTTTATTGTTGCATTCTGCTCTATGATACCACAGACTGAGTAAGCGTCCACCTATTGTAGGACATTTGAATTGCTTCCAGTTTTTGGCAACTATGAGTAACACTGTCTTGAAAACTCATACAAAGGTTTCTGTGTAAAAATGAATTTCCATTTCCTTGGGGTAAAAGATGGAAAATAGAATTGCTGTATTGTATGATAACGCATGTTCAGTTTATAAAAACAACCCTGCCAAACTGTTTTCCATTATAGCATTACTATTTTGCATCCCTTCCAGCAATCTGTATTTATCTATATCCTTACCAGCATTTGGTGTTGTCACCATTTTAAAAATTTTAGCCATTCTGTTATGTTTGTAGTGATATCTAACTGGTTTATTTCCTTAGTGGAATTGCACTAAATCTACATATCATTTTGGGGAGAACTGACATCTTCACCTAATAGAGTGAATCTATAACCATGGTATTTCAGTTTCTTTTTTTTTTAAAGATTTAGTTATTATTTTTATGCATACAAGAGCTGGGGTACTGGCCAGAGATGCAGGGGGTGAGAGGATTCACCAGAGTGAGGAACAGAACAGGCAGACTGACTGAAATACACTGCTGAGGGGAGTAGCGGGTGAGATAGGAGAGGTCTGCTTCACCATGTGGGTTTCTCTCTGGCTGGCTGGGGATCGAACTCATGTTGTAGAGGCTGAGGATTGCTTCATAGTGCGGTGCTTAACCCCTTGCACTTCCAGGGAGGCCCGGGGTATTTCAGTTTCTTTAGGTTGCTATTGACTTCAAATTTGCAATTGTCATGTAAAATAGTAGGCATGTCTTGTAAAGTTTTTACCTGTGTATTTTCTTTGGAGTGATTATAAATGTATTTTAATTTTGTTTTCATATGTTCATTATTATTATATAGAAATGACATTGTTTTTTATGTATTGGCCTTTTATCCTGTGACCTTGCTGAAATCACTTTTTAGTCTCTAGGAGTTTAATTTTTGTAGAAACTTGAGGATTTTCTAATGGGCAAATGTCATTTATAATTAGGGATAGTTTTATTATTCATTCCAGAATCTTTGTGCCTTTTCTTTTTTTTCTTTACTGCAGTGGTTGAACTTTGAGTATTATGTTGAATAGGAATAGTGAGAACAGAATCTTTGCCTAATTCCAATCTTAGGAGAAAACATTCTACCTTTTACCATCGAGAAGTGTAGCTATTAGGTTTGTTAGTGGTCTTTATCTTGCTTTCTTCTTGTATATTTCTAACTTGCTGCATTGAAAAAAAAAAAGATTATGAATGAGTATTGGACTTTGTCAAATGCTTTTTTTGCATCAGTTGACACAATCATAACAGTTAGCTTGCCAATTCCTCCTCCTCATACTTTTAAGTTGTAGGCTAATGATGATGAGGTTTGCTATGAAAATGGAGTCTTGGTGGAAAGCCAGGTTTCAGTCATGGCTAGTTAAAATTAGAAGGATTATTGGAAAAAAATATAGTTCAAAAATGTATTCCTAATAGTACAGGAATTTGCTATAGTATATTAAAATTCAGTGGAGGTCAGTGGAATTAACTATGAATTCTTAATAAATGACAGTAATGAAAAGGATATGTATATATTTTGATTTCTAGAGCAAAGAGGAATATATTACATATTGAGTTATAAGAGCCACTATTCTGGGATTTACTGTGCCTTGAGGTCAGTAACATTTCAATAGCTAATAATCAGCAATAATATTACTTTGACTTTGTGGGGATTATAATTTATTCATTCTACCCATTTTCACTGTATTTAATGCTCATGTCCTCATTTCCTCTTCACCCAGTTTTGATTTCAAATTTACAATTCCTTGCCAAAACCTTTGATCTTCCATACCCTGCTCTTCTTATATTACAGTTAACATATCCTCAGTCCTATTAAATTTACTTTTCAGCTACTCGGGCCTTGCACCCACATGACAAAGTGTAGTTTCAGAACAACTTTAAATTTGTGTTCATTAATACAAAGTGGGCACTTCGGCTTAGTAATCCAAAAGTCCAACATTTCTATTTAGTCATCCTCTGAGACTACTGTGTTTTATATTTTCCCTCAACCTTCAGTGCCTTATTATATATCTTTACTTAGTTGATAATCTTGCTTTCCATTTTCCCTGAGAAAAATGGAAACACTTAGGAATATTCACAAGCTCCGTGGCCACATGTTCCACATGCTTAACGATCTTCCCGCTGTTCCCACGGTGAATTGTCTTTCCATAAAGCAAGGGCTGCCATTGTACTCCTAGATGCTCTCATACCTTTTCTAGGACCTAATTTCACCAATTTTCCCATTCTATTCTAAATCAAGATTTTCTCCTGGGCTAGAACATTGTTCCCATCAGCATGTAAACATGTTATAATTAATTCAAATCTTTGTGAAAACCATCACTTAATTCTTCTTCATTCTCTTCTGGATGATGTCCCATTTTATAAAAAAAAAATGGAGATTATTGCTTGCACACTCCACTTAATCATCTGCTCTTCAGTTACCCTTGCTTCCAACAGTCTGCTGAGCCTGTTCATACGAAGGTCACTAATGGCCTCTACATTGAGAAATATAATGATCAATTCTTTGACCACATATTTGTGACTATCAGCAATACAGACACAAAGAAACCTTGATCTCCCCCTCATAGCTGCCTCTCCCTCAACCCTTGTCATCTCAATAAATGCCAACATCCCTTTAGTTGATAAAACATTCTTGTTTCAATTTGAGGTGTCTCACACCCTAGATACAATTTGTAAGCAAAAACAAATTACTTCTCACCTGCTTTGTGGCTACCACCCTAGTCCTAGACTCTGTTATCTCTTGTGTGGACTATTTAAATGATCTCAAAGTGGTTTTCTCTTTCTCTTATCTTTTGGTGACTTCTCACTAAGTCCACCAAGAGGATTTCTCTGGAACTCACTACGAATTATGTTATTCTTTGGCTCAGAACTCTCCAGTAGTTTTTCATCACTCTCAGAATAAAAGCCAAACTTTCTTTTTTAAAATTTTTTAAAAAAAGATTTATTTATTTATGCATACAAGAGCTGGGGTACAGGCCAGTGATGTGGGGGTGGGTAGGGGGTGTGAGAGGATTCACCAAAGACAGAGTAGGGAACAGAACAGGCAGACTGACTGAAACACACTGCTGAGAGGAGCAGCGGGCAAGACAGGAGAGGTCTGCTGTGCCATGTGGGTTGCTCCCTGGCCGACTGGATCGAACTCGTGCTGCAGAGGCTGCGGATTGCTTCATAGTGCATTGCTTAACGCCTTGCACCACAAGGGAGGCCCAAAAGCCAAACTTTCTAATGGCCTACAAAACCATGTACAATCTCGGCTCCCTAATGTCTTTCTGCTTCCACTTCCTTTTCCTCTCTTTTCAACTTACTACTTTTCAATAACACAGAGCTCTTTGCTGTATCTCATACATACCAGCTGCTTTTTTGTTTCAGGGACTCTACCATGTCCTCCTTCACTTATTATACCTCACTTCATACAGGTCTTTGACTGTTATATTTATCATTGATTCCATCTTCCTGGTTCCACTACTCTATATTCCTTCACTTATCCCCATTTATTTTACTTCTTTCAGTGTTTGTCTCCTCTAGTAAAATGCAAGCTTGCTGAGTCAGGAATTACAATGTTTTGTTCATTATGCCAACAACATACCTTGCACATAGCTGTTACTTGACAAATATTTGCTGAGGGGCCTCCCTGGTGGCGCAAGGGGTTAAGATGCAACCTATGAAGCTATCCACAGCCACTGCAGCATGAGTTTGATCCCTGGTCAGGGAGATACCCACATGGTGCAGCAGACCTCTCGTGCCTTGCCCGCTGCTCCCCCCAACAGTGTATTTCAGTCAGTCTGCCTGTTCTGCTCCCCACTCTGTCTCTGATGAATCCTCTCACCACCCACACCTCTGGCTTGTGCCCTGGTTCTTGTATACACAAATAAATAAGTCTTAAAAAAGTGTTTAAAAAATAAATATTTGCTGAATACATGAATGAGTAAATACATAACAGGAATGGTAATCTTGAGATAAATTTCAGAAATAAACTGTACAATTTAACCCTTGCACCGGTGTCCATGCCTAAAAGAGATCAAAGTAAGTAGGAAAATATATCCAACTTCCCTCCTTGTGGTATCCAGGCTATATAAGGAAGCAGTAGTCCTTTGGGAGATCTGGGGATATTGGACCAGAAGAACATACTCACGATCCTCATCAACATGGAGAATCAGCCTAGAGGGCGTTAAACCAAAGTACTCAGACCTGCTAGGTATGAACATTCCATTGTGTGAAATGACCAATAAATGAATACAGTCCTAGTTGCAGTATTTCTTGACTTTACGGATCTCAAAAGAAATGAAAATGTTGGTAGTGGTTTTCATGAAGCCACAAATAGTGTTGTCTAGTTGGTTTGTTTGCCACCCTCTCCGTTGTTACCAGCACCAGCACCACCATCACCAGCACCACCATCATATCTGAATGATTATAAGGAGGAAAGCACTCGACTATATAATAGTGTATTTCCAAATTCTGTGAGTCAGATTCTGGCAAGAGAACTAAAATATTTCTCCAGATATAACTCAAGGCCATTATTTCTCAGATGCTCCTAATACATGAATTTGCTTGAGATCTTAGACAGTCTCTTTGATTGTTGCCATCCTTACACCTCACCTGTCATCACTAAAGGATGGTGGATATTTTAACTTCTAAAGTTTCTCTTTTTTAACAATTTCCCACATTCCTGACAAGTGCTATTTAGAGTGGCAGACTCTTTCATAGCTCTGCCTTATTGCAAGGATGATGATTGAGGAGGTTACAAGAAAGTTTAAAAAGGGTATGTTTACAGTCCTAATTTCCTTTCTTTTTATGTTTTAAGTAGGAGGGTTGAGTACTTTATATTATAGGGTAAAAACATTTGCTGGGGGTTGACTTCAATTTAATTAATTTCAAGGACATTTTTATATTCTTGGTCCAAAGAAGAAAGTAGGTGAACAGTGACACAATAAACAAACAAACAAACAAACAAACAAATAAATAAATAAAAAAGTCATGAGAAACTGCTGGGTGAATGAAGTGGACTGAATATACTATTTGAACTTTGTCATAGGGGTGGCATGGTGGGGGGCATGGTATTTTAGATTCAGAACACATTCTTTTATAAGGTGAATGCTGCTTCCAAATTAAATTAAGGAATGGAGAAAGGACAGAATAGAAAAGAAAGATAAAATATAAAAGTAGTTGAAGAAGGTATTTTCAGATATCAGATATGATTCAAATTCTGCCCATTGTTTTAATAATTTCCTAAAGTTTTCAATCCAGGGCCATGCATTATACTCAGCTGGCATAACTTCCAGGCTTCTTCAGTCTGGAAGAATTCCTCAGTCTCTACTTGACTTTCATGACCTTGAAATTTTGGAAGGTCTGTCATTTCATGAAAGTGTTCCAAATATCTGTCTGGTGTTTCCTCCTGTTTAGAACCAGGTTGGATTTTTTTTTTTTTTTGGCTTAAATATTAGAGAAGTGATGTTGTATTCTTAATTGCATTCTGTCAGGTGGTACTTGATATACTAAGTTGGTTGTCTTAGCTTTGAACACTTGATTCAGATGGTGTCTGTTACATTTCACCACTCTAAAGATAATTATTCTTTCCCTTTGTAGTTAATAAGCACTCTTTAATGAAACAACTTTTTTTTTTTAAGATTTATTTATTCATCTATACAAACACTGGGTACAGTCAGAAGCCCGGGAGGGTGAGAGAATTCACCAGAGCAGAGCGGGGAACAGAACAGGCAGATTGACGAAATACACTGCTGAGGGGAGCAGCGGGCGGCAGGAGAGGTCTGACATGCCATGTGGGACCCTCGCCTGGTGGCCGGGGATCGAACTGGTGCTGCAGAGGCTGCGGGCAGCTTTGCAACCCAGCGCTCAACCGCTGTGCCACAGGGGAGGCCCACATTTTTTTTTTTTTTTTTGCTTACTATTCATTATCTAGAATATATTTGAATAGCTGTTGGTAAACTGAAGGCCATTTAGCTTAGCTAAAATTGTCACAAAATTAGGTGGTAATTTCATAAGAAATTTTTGGTTTGGAGATTTCATGACTGGCAGAAACATATTTTGAGGATTAGGGAGCAATTACAGATTACTTTGAAGTGGTTTTCAATAAATAAGCATGATGTCTGTGATATTAACTTCTACACAACTTGATTTGTGAAAATGGATTTGGCTCCTTTCCCCTTACTTTTAGATACTTTATTAGTAAGCCTTCTCTTATCATTACTTCTCTTTAAGATCTATAGTTTGTGGGCAAAACATATTAGAAAAGCATGCAAATTACCATTATGTTCTATATATTACCTTTACAAATAATTCTGTGGGCAAGAGTTCTAGACTAATAAATGAGAGCATGGGGATAATTTAGTATGGTTTTCATTTTAGAACCAATTACCTGGAAATTGAAAAATCCACAATGCTTTTTTCCATGGTATTATTGTTTGAATTACTTAAATTTTTTTTTTTCAAACTTCATTTAGAACTATTTTCGCTGTCTTCTCAATTTGTTCTCCTGAGAAAGAACTGGAGAATACTGCACTTTGGGAAAACTTTAATTAAGTCAATTCACAACGGAGCACTAGAAGATAAAATTCCTTAGGTCTGATCCTCTTTAGAGTTGTGGAAACAGACAGGAGGTGAGGGTTGCAGCCAGCAGTGTATCTGCGGAACAGAAGCTTCCCTCTTGGGCAGGAAGGCTAGTGAAGTGAGACTGAGGTCTAGACCACAATTCATTCTCTTATTTTAATGGAATTTTAACTCTCTAATATGCAGGAAGTGTGTCAGAAGCATTAATGTTTGATCCTTAGGCAATCAGATCCGAGGGCTCATTCTGTTCAATTCATAATACAGATTATATTTTCTAATGTTACTAGAACTTGATTATTTCCACATCCGAGAAGGTATAACTCCTGCTCTAAACATAAAAGAGAGCTGCTCTAGACTTTGGAACATTAAAAAGAGAATTACTATAGGTAAATCTCATAGAACTAAATGATCCTATAATCACAGTTTGAGAATTATATATTTGGATGACTCTCACATCAACAATTTAATTTGGCTATCATAGCAAGCACTGAAAATGAAGAAGTGGCATAGAGAACTATTTGTGCACTTTATAACATTGCAGGTTAGCATAGTGACCAATAAAACACTTTCATGCAGTCTAAATAGGAACATATATACCTCTCTCCTCCATTTATATCTGTTTCTTTATAGATAAATATAGATAAAGAGACATACACAGCCAAATAAGACATAATGATAACAGAAGTGTTTGTAAACATTAATGTTAACTTGTGGACATACATTGATTTTAAACACATTCTTTACTTTAAACAGCTTTGATTTTCTGTCTAGAAGACAAAAGAGAACATTAATAGCTATCACTAAGTTTACCTAGTTTAATGTTAGCAGTTCTAAAAATGATCCACTATTAATAACTTTGTCCACATTTGAAGATTAAAGGAATGAATGATTCTTTGAAATTCAAATGTTCAGAAATGTCAAGAAAATATTTTGCTCAGTTTCACTTTAAGAAGAACTGAATAGAGTTCACAGAAGCCTCTTGACATTAAAGTGAAAGTTTGTTGGTATATAATGTAATCCAATTAATTAGGATCTGCTTAATTTGCAATCTGTAACAGGGTAGATATGGAGTGTGTTTTGCTGCTTGATAACTTGTTTTAAAAACTCCATATGCTTAACATGAATAAAATTAAAAGAAACTAAAATTCATATCTGAAGTTAAGCTGTTTTGAATGAATGTATCATTAATTTGAATGTAGAAAAACCACAAATCCCCCCCAAGAATACATGTCCAAGGCATTTTCTGGATGGCACTAGGAAGCAATTTATTCAGCTTAAACTGAAAGAAGCCATATTCATTATTAAAGCTGAAGCTGAAAACATGAATGGAAAAATGGTCACAACTTTTCATGGTCTCCATGTCAGAAAACCTTTTCTGTAAGATTTCTTTTTCTTTTTTTTTTTTTTTTTAAAGATTTATTTATTTATTTATACAAGTACTAGGTACAGTCAGGAGCACGAGAGGGTGAGAGAATTAACCAGAGCCAGAGTGGGGAACAGAGTAGGCAGACCGACGAAACACACTGCTGAGGGGAGCAGTGGGCGCGGCAGGAGAGGTCTGCGTGCCATGTGAGACCCTTGCTGGTGGCCGGGGATCGAACTGGTGCTGCAGAGGCTGCGGGCAACTTCACAGCCCAGGGCCCAACTGCTGCACCACCAGGGGAAGCCCTCTTTTTCTTTTTTTTTTTTAAATGTTAAACTCTAAGAATTAATGAGTTTATTTGATGATAGTCATGCAAAGATTAAGTGAAGGACTATAGACTGAGCTTTTTTTCTTTTTTTAAAGATTTATTTATTCATATAGGAGCTGGGATGCAGTGGCTGTAGATGGCTTCATAGTGCTGAGACTTAACCCCTTGTACCACCAGGGAGGCCCTGTAGATAGAACTTTGCCACTCTAAGGCACCTTTCATTTGCTCTTGTACCATACCCACGGGAAACTGGATATATATTGGAATGTCATGGAGAAATTAAAAGATCAAAGGGCACAAAAATTAATAATTGGTATGTATTTCCTGAATTTTAAAGCTCAGTATACTACTTCATGGACAAAGCATAAGACTTGCTCAAATTAAAGATGACTATGGAGTTAATTCTAAGGGTTTTCTGGTCTTATGGATAGCAAGCACTTGGCTGCTTTCATACTGCAAATGAGATTTTAGCAAGCCTATAAAAATACTTAATTTTTTTTTGTTGTTGGTGGTGTGTTTCTAGCACCAGTAGCTGATAGCTTATGACATTCAGATTATAGGTTAAATCTGTGGTGTTACTTCATGTCCAGGGAAAATTACTTTTTGAATAACCCGTAGTACAACTTTTGACTCCTAATAGGGCAGCAGGAGTTCAGATATGGACATTTATATTTTCAAAGTGGCCAGATTCACATGATTTTCATTTGCTGAGGTGGCTCCATAAATGCAATTTCAAAATTTATTTCTTATCACACCATAAAAAAAAACTTAATAAATCAATATTGCAAAAAGGAAAACCACTCTTTTTTATTTAGCTATTCAAAAGATTGTTATAATGTCTCTAAAATATGGAGAATACTAGGGATTCTAGAACACATTTCTCATGTCTCCAATACAAGAGATATTTCAACAAAGTTCATTTTTCCCTTAAAACTGCAGCATAATTAAAAATAAACTGAGTAAGGAAGCTCAATGCAAATTTAATCTGATGTTAGAAGTAAGCTGTGTATGCTATTAAATCAGATATAGGTGCTTTTTCTAAAACTAAACAGCATTTTGAATCACCTAGAATCAATTCTCATGGGACACTGTTGCAGAAAAGATGATGCTGAGTTAAGAAAACATTTTTCTTAAGGAAAAAAATCACAAGTTAGAGCTTGCCACTTATGTTATTGAAGATAAGTTTGGTGATTATCCTGTAAATGAACATCGATTTTTGTGTAGACGCCAATATTTCCAATCTCTGAGAAACTGTTCTGGTGTCTGGAATGGCCAATTGTAGAATTATGGCAAATATCTTCTGGTGAAGCAATTGCTTCTCCGAGAAAACAAAGAAATTGCTTCACATCTAAGTTTTGCCACACTGCTAAGACTAGCTTTAACACAGCAAAGAAAAAAAACCCCAAAACTCAAAACCCTACATATTTATTGTTACCAGCTAACCCACAAGGTGGCACTAAAGAGAAAAGTGACAAAAGTGAAGATCACAGGCAGCTTGTATACGGAATCAATTCTTTTGTGAGGATTAATCATCCTTCATGAAATGATCATCCAAAATTTAATATGCTAATAACTCAAAATATTCATATTCATGTTCATTGCTTTTTTCCTACAGACAGTTTTGGATAAAAAGTTCCATTTCATCAAGCAGCCAGTTATTTTCAAGAACAAGTAGTTTGAATTTTTCTGCAGTTCTTTTGTAGGGAAATTGTTTTTTTCCACATGCAGATGCCACAATAGAGGTGTGGTTATAAACTATTACCTTTTGTATTTAAGCTTATGTGTATGTAGAACCTGACACTTAATGCTCTTAATATAAAGATAAAAGAACATTACTAGTGTAATGATATATTTAGACCTTTGGTATTTGTAGTAATAGCATAAAGTAATTTTTAAAGCAGCAAGAAAGAGTTACTTCAGCTAAAGTCTAATTGCCTCCCCAAATACACATCTCATCTAACTTTCAAGGCATGTGCAGAGAACTTCCTAAATGTGAATGAGGAAATGCGCCCAGTAAACCATGCCCAGAGGCAGAAACAATGGCATAATTTGGGACAGCCATGGCATGGAGGATCTTTAGTTTAGTGCCACATAATGGAAGGAACTCTCCGTTCTCTAGCAAACATCTTTGATTAGCAGCAAGGAGAAGGTATAGACCCACCAACCAATCAACAAAGACTTTTTCAGTTCATGACGAAGATGATAATGTTATTCATGCATAGGAATAGAACTTGAAGGGAAATATGATTAATCTTTACTCAGTACAAAGTAGGACTTCAATGATTTGAAGACAATGCATTTTAACTTTTTACTATATTTTTCATCATTTGAAAGAGGTGAGGCACCATTCAAATCATATAGATTTGAATTGTCAAATAAGCCTGGGTCAAAGACACATTTTTTTATGCATTCGAGAGGTAAGATTTCTAAAGCATATAAGCTATTTGTTCTGCAATATGAAAATTATCTATTATCAACTCTTTTAACTACTTAGTCCTTAATTCAAATACTTCTGTTTTTCTTTTTACTTTATGAAATTATTTATTGTTCTACTTGGAATGATATTACAGTTTTTCCTATTTATTCATTTCATTTAACAAACCATAGACAGAACTTACCTTGGGCCAGGTACTATGCCATCCAGTGAGGGTAGAGCCCACGGCTATACCTTTAATGCAGTGTCTGGTCCTGACTTAATAATTTATACCACGAAAATCCATGTGCAGTTGTATAGTTTACATTGAGCTTACCGATAAGGAAGTAGTATGGTATAATGGTGTACAGGAGATGAAGAAACATCACGTAGTTTAGAATGCCAGCTCTGCCTATAATTAAATGACTTTGGGCAAGGTATTTCATCTAAGTCTCAGTTCCCACATTTCTCAAATGGAAGAAATAACAGCATTAACCTCATGGGGTTATTTTCAAGTTCAAATAAGATAACATAGTCTGTAGACAACTATCTGGCAGCCCTTGGAAAATCTTAGCTATTGTTATTATTATCATTAATTCTTTCTAAAAATTTACTCTAGAGTGTCTAGTAATATGGAATTTTAACATCTTAAATTTATGGAAAATTATTTTGGTACATTTACTATTTCTGTTTTTTTTTTTAGCTATCAGACAAATTGACTAATTCAACAGAAGCATCTTTGAAAAGTTACCCAGTTTCTATTGTTTGTGGAATTTGGTATACATTTTGCTTGCAGGTTTCATGTGTAAACAGCAAACATTTTCAGGATACATTACTCATCTTTTTATGGAGCTACCTTATCCAGAGCATGGAGCAAAAAGCCAAAAGTGACATTGAAGAGTTTAAACTTAGGAATTGCCAAAAAACAACACAATGTTCTTGAGTTCCTAATTCTCTCCTCTTTGGATAAGCATTTATTGCTAGAATTGAGAATGACACTGTGGGTATTTGGCTATGTTTTTTTCTTATATTTGTCATCTAGAGAGATCCTTTTTATGCTGCAAGACATGTTTTGTCATGGTGTAAGCATAATTATGAGACTTTCATAGGAATAACATACAGCAATATGTTAAATTAGGGATTTTTTTTTACATGAGGAAAAAAGATAATCAATTTTAGATAAAATTTCCACTCAGATTAATCTTTTTTAGAAACAGAAGTCAAACAACTAGCAATTAAATGGAGGCATTAATTATTGTTGGCACACTATATTTTTGCCAACATAATTGCACTGAGTTACGTCTAATATTAAACAAATCTCCTCTTCCATATTCAAGATCACGAGGGATGGTACATCTAAAAGGGTGATTCTTGCATGAATCCCTCAACATTGGTGATAATTTGGGCAAATAAAAACTTCACCAAATGATCACAATCATAAATTTCAAATTAACTTTTTAAATTTTTTTTTTTTGTTACCACATAGCAGCACCACTTTATCTAGTACACAGAGACCATTGTCATCATTGGTCATTGTCATCATTGAACTCCAACTGTGTGAGATCTCAGCAACACAGCCCTCTCAAAAATGTGATCAGTCCTGTTTTCACTGCTAGAGCAGCAGGGGTGTTTTGTACCCCCAGGCCCTTCATACTTTGTTAGTACAGTGTTGTTTTTTTTTTAATAACTTTTAGTTATTGGCTGAATTGTTTTTGCTTCTCAATGGAAAAGATTACTTAAAAAGCCATTGAGAATATGAGGACACTGATGTGTTACCTTCAGAATTTCTTTCACAATGTTTCAGAACTAGAAGAGATCTCTAAGTTTAATTAGCCTAAATCCAGTACATTTCAATGTGGGGAGGTGAGGGCAGACTGGAATCTAGTTCCTTCTCTGGAGTCAAACTGCTCCTGAATGTGAAACGGCAATCATACTTGAAGGGGCTGAGTACATAAGGGCACTAAAGTTGTGTCTCTACATATAAATCAGTGTGAAAAGAAGAAGCAGTTTGAGTGTATATGATCAAAGAGTAGAGACTCTGAAGCCAGCAGATTCATTTTGATTACTAATAGGACTGAGGTCTAGATATAATTAAAAATAACTTCTGTCTGATCTCATTTATATTAAACATTCATATTGTTTTCATTTTTATAAAGTCTTACATCAAAATGGTCACAATATGGCTTTAAAGGCATATATTAGCTAAATAAAACAATCATACAATTATATGAACATTGTGTTTCTGAGAAGAGTGTCAGGCACTTTGGAAAGTCTTATTCTACTGCATGCTTCCAGCATTGACAAAGTCAAAACCATCTCTAATTTAGTGACCTAAAACACCAAAGGAAACTTCTCTATAGGAGTATGAGTGAGTCATGTCTTTAATATCCCCCTTTTTTTTGGTTTGTGGGTACACTGAATATTCTTTAGAAAAATAATATTAAAGAGTTATTGAACCAAAATGCTTGCTTCTCAGGGAAAGGGAGCTAAAAACTTTCAGAAATTAAAAAAAAAAAGTTTACTGGGTCCCTTTTGTAAGATCGATATGACATTACATTGACATTCTTATTGGGTGTATTGGTGTTATATCCACTCTGTTAATAAGCTGGTGTCCACTCTGCTCAGGTCTTAAAAGAGCCATACATAATTTAATTATGGTCAGTAGAGACTGTACTAATTGGAAAATGTATGTTTAATCCTGAAGTGTTTGAGAATTGCCTTGTAGTAATTTTTTGAAAGTACAGATAAAGATTGATAAAGTAATAGAAAAAGCCTAATTTGAATCTTTTCTTGATTGGCATCTTTTTAAAGGAAGATCTTAAAGGCCCTTAGAGGGTAACCTTTTCATTTAAGTAGTGGTTCTCAGACTTTTGGTGAGTGGTTCTAGGCCTCTCTTATAGTTCAACTGAGTTGAATCCATGTATTTTAGATTAATATCCTGAAACGCCAGATTAGTAGAAATGAGAGAAATTGCTAAGAATCGTATGGCTCTTTTTGCTTGCCTGTACTATATATCCTGATTCTGGGAAAACAAACGAATAAACTCCAACTCCTCAGCTCTTAAAATGCATACAGCCAGATACATATGGACATCAAGAGCATGCAGATTTAAAAACAGAGCAGAAAAAAGTAACTTGAACAGAATGTGGCATTTCCCTTGGTCTGTTGCTAACGGCCCACATACAACATGCTTAAAAAAAAAAAAAAAGAAACCTACCCTGGCAGTTATTTTCATTATCATTTAAAAATGATTCAAACGGACTTTTAGAATGTATGGCACTGGGGATGTATCCCATCTGGGAATAGGTGGGAAAATAGCTTCATTGAGTAGGGCTATTTTCAGTGGTTGTTAGGTTGTAGTTGCTCATGCTTTTAAAGCTAAACACAATATTTTGATTATGTATTTTGAGGACTCTAATGCCAGTAGTGTTAAACATTCCTTATTGTAAGAAAAAGAATTATGGGCATGCTTTTTTAAATGCCTCTAGGGTTTGAAAATGTGAAAGAAACATGTAAAAAGGAATTACTTCATTTGCTTATTCTTTATCCTTTTTTTGACTTGATGCCCATCAGATTTTGTTTTATTAAAATTTAGAGATGCTTACCTGTTAACTGTTACCTTTGTGGTTGCTGCTTTCTAAATATTGTTCCAATTAGAGTTCTCCATGCAATTTCTGAGGGTTTGATATCCCACATACTAGTACACACTCTGCACTATAATTGAAAACTTTTGTAAACTGATATCAGCCATAACCAGTCAATGGTCTATGAACTTGCTTAAATCCTCCTGTGGCCAGCAAACATTTCCTACTGACAATTGCTCTAAAAAAGTTTAAGCAATTTTCACGATGACAATGAAAACTGTAAAAAAGTAACTGTGGCCACTGAAGTGAAAAACTGATCAATCATGAAATATATTTGTTCACCCTTCTAAGGTATATCTAAGGTAGTGGAGCGCATATCCCAGCTTTCTTCAGTCAAGTTTTGGGTACTGAATATTATGCTGTAGGCAGTAAGATTTTAATCATCTCCCCAATCTAAAAATAGAAATTATCTGAAGGGGAAAAACATCCCTTTTCTTTAGCCTTTACTTCCGGAGGAGGAATCTAATGCTTCAATGAGAACCATTATTTTAATACTGCACACCTGGACACGTCACACAATATAATATATGTAGACAGGCTTTGGAGAATTTATTTCAATTTACATACAATCCTCCAAATCCTCGGGTGAGCTCCATGTGAAGGCTGACACAGCCCCAACTCCGCAGCAGGCTCTTGCTTTGCTCGCGGTGTCAAGAGCCAAAGGCTCCCAAGATTCCCCCCCACACCCCCCAACCGGGAGGTGCGATGGGGCTAAGCAGTCGGCAAGAGGGGTGACTGCGGGGCTTGTTGCTCTGAAGATTTACAATGTACTTCTAGCAGGCGGCTCAGCAACCCCCTCTGTGGCTGTGGGTGTCTGGTGTGACAGAGCGGAGAAAAGCTTGCTAATCTCCCAGCGCCTGCCTCTGCCGCTCAGCCGCTCCCCTCCCTCCCGCCTGCCCTGCCTCCTCGCGCTCTCTCGCTCTCTCCTTTGCCTTTCTCGGGGAGTTTCAGTCCCTGAATGCAGCCAGAGTAGTCTTGGCAATCTAGACCCGGAGCCTCTGTGTACACATACACGCGCACACACATGCACACGCACTCACACACACGCACTCCGGCTTCCCCGACAGGGATACCGAGCAAAGCCGGAGCTGCATCTACCTGAAGGGGATGGCCCGGCTGGACACTTCTTGCTCACTTGTCATCTCCGGAGGTCAGAGCAACGTTGGAACGAGCGAGGCGAGCTGTCCGGTCTGCAACCTCATGCCTTTTGCCTCTACTGCTGCTTAAAGTGTAGAGGGTGGAGGACAAGGCTTCTCCAGGACAGATTCCCGGCACAGCTCTGCGGCCCTGGGACCTCACCCGGCAGGCTCACCCCCATCTCTTCCTTCCCGGTCATCCTCTCGTCCCCGGCTGCTGCTGCTGCGGGGTGCATGGCTTGGGCGCATCCGTTGCTGCTGCGGCCACTGCTGCTGCGAGCTCATCCCGCCCAGAGGACTGAACGCCGCCTCGGGAGTGGGGAGAGCCAGCGGCAGCCCTAACTTCCCTCTCCACCGCTTCTGTGGAGAACCGCCTGGAAGGCTCCCGCGGAAAGCCAGGCGAAGCACCGCGCAGGGGAGGGCAAGCCGGGAGCCGCAGGCGCACAGGGGGCGGGGGCAGCCTGTGCCCAGGCGCTCGGCGCCCGCCGGAGAAGTAGCGCGCGTTGGACGAGAAAGACGCTTTCCAAGTTGGGCGCGTCCCAGAGCTTTCAGCCCAGCGCCGGGGACGCGCGGGGGTGCACGGGGAGAGGCGGGGCTGATGGGGGGCTCCCGGGTGGCCGTCGCCTGCGGCCAGAGCCCATCTTAAAAGAACCCCGAGCAGCATCCCCAGGGTCCCAGCTGGCGTCGCGCCCTGCGCCCGCGTGCGCTCTCTGATGCCTGCGCCGGCGGCGGCCCCGGTGGCCCGCCCGCGGGGGGTGCGGGAGGGGGCGGGGGAGGAGCAGGAGGCAATGTGATGGCCCTGGACGGGGAGCGGGGGGAGCAAGAGGAGGAGAAGAAAAAGAAGAAGAAGAAAAAGAAGAGAAAGAAGAAGAAGGAGGAGGGGGCTGAGAAGAGCAGCTCACCCTTCCCAGCCAGGATGGGCGACAGCGACGCGGCGCCCCGGGCCGGCGGCAGGGGGCTCTCGGACCCGTGGGCGGACTCCGTGGGGGTGAGACCCCGCACCACCGAGCGCCACATCACGGTGCACAAGCGACTCGTGCTGGCCTTCGCCGTGTCCATCGTGGCTCTGCTCGCGGTCACCATGCTCGCCGTGCTGCTCAGCTTGCGCTTCGACGAGTGCGGGGCAGGCGCAACCCCGGGCGCCGACGGCGGCCCCGCGGGCTTCCCTGCGCGCGGCGGCAACGCGAGCTTCCCGGGCGCGACCCGAGGCAACCACCACGCGGGTGAGGACGCCTCGCAGCCCGAGGCAGGCGGGGAGGCCACCCCCGGGACCCCGTCCCCGCAGCCGCCGTCGGAGGTGGAGTGGCAGCCCTGGACGCAGCTGCGCCTGTCGGGCCACCTCAAGCCGCTGCACTACAATCTGATGCTCACAGCCTTCATGGAGAACTTCACCTTTTCTGGGGAGGTCAACGTGGAGATCGCGTGCCGGAACGCCACCCGCTACGTCGTGCTGCACGCCTCCCGGGTGGCAGTCGAGAAGGTGCAGGTGGCCGAGGATCGGGTGGCCGGGGCCGTCCCGGTGGCTGGCTTCTTCCTGTACCCGCAAACCCAGGTCTTGGTGGTGGTGCTCAATAGGACCCTGGACGCGCAGAGGAATTACAACCTAAAGATCATCTACAACGCTCTGATCGAGAACGAGCTCTTGGGCTTCTTCCGCAGCTCCTACGTGCTCCACGGGGAGAGAAGGTATGCAGGGAGGCGGCGCCCAGCGCTGCCCCACCCCGCCTGGCTGCTCAAACTGTTGGGCGACCGGGGACTCCCGGGACCAGCTGGCTTCTGATACCCTGGAAGCGAGGGGTGAGGGAAGAAAGCTAAGGTGGGATAGGGCCTGTCACCTAGTGCCTTGGGGGGTCTCCGGGATGCCTGGGGCGCTCATGGCTGCCAACTGCACTAACTCACCAGTGCCTAACTAGGAACACCACCCCCTTTGCGCCCCCGCCCCAGGTCCTTATTTGGTAGGGGCACACAGCTTTATTATTTATTTTATTTTAAGGGTAGTCTCCCTCCCCCCCCTTGTAAGCTAATCTGAGTGATATCCCAAACCTGTCCAGTGACCGTCAAGGGAAAATACCAGAATGCTGAAGGCCAGGGCAGCCACACAATAAGTTAGGACCACCGGGTGGGGCAAGGCAAAATCCCGACCTGCCTTCCAAAATAGGCTCACCCCTCCCTTCTACCCATCCCTGTTAACTGGAAAGCACAGAGTAAAGGATGGGCTTTGGCTGTATAAAGTTTTCCCAAACTGGAAGTTGAGGTCCAGAGCAGTAAGAGCAGGTGTGGTGACAGGCTAAGGGGGGTTGAGGGGTGACAGGTGCCATGGCCAGTGAGGGGAGAAATATCCTTGCAGGTGCTGCCTGCTCTCTTGTAAGGCAGAGTGCCTCCAGTTGTTTGTGCTTGAGTTACTGCTTCTGGAAATGATTCAAGTGGTGAAAAGAGGGAAAGCTACCAGCCAGCCTCCAATGCCTTGTTAGTGAGTGCCTTTGATGCCTTTTGATTTGGGCAGCATTCTGTCTTTTTTTTTTTTTACTTTTTGAGAGGCTGAGTGGTTCTCACCACTTGTTAGGAACTCAGATTTTGTAATCCAACAGCTGTAGTCCTAGCAGCAGCTCTAACTGTGGCAAAGGCTTGAGTTGATTGATCTAAGTTTCCTGACAAGAATTATATCTGGTGCTTGTTGGCCTTGGTATGTTAACTCATCTTACAGGGAGACTATAATGTATGCTATCAGCACTCCCTGTTTTACAGATGGGGAAATGGAGGCACAGAGAAATCTAAGTAACTTGTCACAGAGTGAACACCCAGGGAATTTGGCTCCAGAGTTCATGCTTTTAGTTTTAACATGCGAATAATAATAGCAGTAGTACCAATAACCCTGTCCTCATAGGATTGTTGCAAGTGACCAGGAGGTGTGTCTGGTACAGAGTGCCCACTGTAAACAGTCAGTGTCTGGTGGTTGTAAGCCCTCAAGCATATTCTTGAATGAATAAACAAGTGACTTTTGCTTTTTGCTCTAACCCTTTGCATTTAAAATGATATCACCTAATTAAATGACCGGAACCTGCAAACAACCAAAATAAAGTTAAAATGAAATCGACAATCTTGGAAGTGGAGACAGTTTGGAGATTCCTAATGATGCCACTGGCAGAGCTCCCCTGTCTCAAGTGATTGTTAAAACAGTAGAAAACCTGGGTTCAGAGCGCTCCAGGGGGCTTGGGGTCAGCAGACTTGTCAGTGGGGAGCTGCCACTGGAGCTTTGGTTTTCTGATCCCTGGACCAGAGCTCATGGGGTCAGAAACTCTCAGAAGTTGTTAATATAGAAGAGACTGGAGAAATTTTGGTGTGGCATGGGAGAACACAAAGTTTTGTCTCATGAAGTAACCTCATACAAATATATTACCCAATACTTAATAGTTGTATGATAGTTATATGAAGCTTCCTATAAGTGAATGTATAAATGATTCACCTTCAAATGCTGAAGATTAGATGTGGGTAATTTAATCCCATTTCTCCATGTATTCTCCCTTCTGATATATCCTGAAGAATACAAGTAAAATTATTTTTTAACCCCAATCACATCAACTGTGGGGTAAGGAATAGAAGACAAATTTGCATGTTATGGTTAGAAACAAGAGTGTTATGTCAAGATGTCAGTAGTGGGAGTTGCACATCCTTGCTGATAAATCTTGTGGTGGTGAAAGAAATACTTCCAACCAGTCCTGTTTTTTGAGGCATGCCAAAATATCTGTGGTGGATTGAACTTGTTTTGGTCAGTGACTTCAAATTAACAGGACTCTTAAATAGACCAGATGTTTCTGTTTGACCCAGAACTGATTTTTTTTACTCCTAGCACATATTTGTATTTAAATTATTTCCTTCAGTTTTCCCCAAAGATGTGAATAACTTGGTTGAAAGTTTAACCTTCTGCACATGTAGCTAAATTCTGGATCCCAACAGAAATCAGGTTGCAGTGTTTGTGGAGATTGTGGGATGGTTATATTTTAAATGTCTTAGAGAAAATTTTTATTCTGTTTTTTATTCTGTTCGCTTCATTAGGAGAGTGAATATGATAATTTCTTGGATATTTCTACTGGAGTTGATAAGGCAAGGGAAATCTAATAAACTTTCACAATTATGTCATCTTTACATATGTTTAGTTAATTTTTATTTGAAGCCATTATTGTTACTATGACTATTGGGAGAATTTTTAAATGTATCAATATCAAGAATTTAGGGCTGCATTTTTATTGGTGATGATTTTGTTTCTAAAATGCAGTATCAGTTGACATTTCAAAATTTACTTTCCACAAGGACACAGATAATTTTCATTTGATTAATGATTAAATATCTTGGTCTTTAGTTAATCATGTTTTTTGCCTATTTAATTATCAGATAATTTCTGTAAGGAAAATAAATATTTAAACTGCCACTGGGGAGTCACATTGAGCTACTTGAAATGTTTAAAAGAGCAATAGTACAATTCAATCCATACCTTACTTCGCCTACATGGAACAACTTATTAATACCCAATCAACCTTGAGTTTTCAGCTCATTCTTCAGTGGTCTAAAATAAAGGATTTGGGTGAGTGCAGGAAAATTAGATTTCATTATGTGCTATATACTTTTGATCCTGGGACAGTTTTAACCCCAACTAGGTATTGGAGGGCACCTGTTTTTGTCCTACTAGAAGCGCTTACATTTCCTAGTTCCCATATTGCTATGGAAAAAAGTTAAAAGACAAGCCCCCCCATTGATGCTCAGGGTTCCTTTACTTGAGGTAGAGCTTCTGCTCTCAGTTGACTATTTGAACAAAGGGAAATCTCTTCACTTGTTGAATATCGCAAATAAATAAATTCACCTAAATTTGAAATGTTTACACATGATAGTAAATTATCTCCATTAAACAGAACACATTCTCACTTTTTCCTTAAATAGGCATGCAGCAGGCAAATGAAAGGTGTTTATTTTTTTCCTTTCTGTAGCATCCTATAGTAGGATATACTTGCTTAGAATTAGGTAGAATGTTCATTTACCTGAAGTAATTGCTGCTTTTGGGTAGCCAGATGGTGAACACACCATGTTCAAAGTAGGGTACCTTAATTTAGATCTAGATGGTTGGATTGAAAGAGAAAATGTAGGCCTCCCTGGTGGCGCAGGGGTTAAGACGCAACCTATGAAGCAATCCGCAGCCTCTGCAGCACGAGTTCGATTCCCTGCCGGCCAGGGAGAAACCCAGATGGTGGCACAGACCTCTCCTGTCTCGCCCGCTGCTCCCCTCAGCGGTGTACTTCAGTCCGTCTGCCTGTTCTGTTCTCCACTCTGTCTCTGGTGAATCCTCTCACCCCCCCCCCATCTCTGACCTGTACCCCAAATCTTGCATAAAAATAAATCTTTAAAAAAAAAGAAAGAGAAAATGTACCCAAAGTAAACGAACATTTTATTCACTTTCAAAAGGCAGACTGTTTTTTCTTTGACAAACTTTGATTGGGTCTGTAACATTCCATAGTGGCAGAGACAGAACAAAAATAGTAGTTCTTCTATAAAAGATTATTTAGAGAGAAACCATGATCTCCAATAAAATGGACAAATAATATTGTGGTTCTCAAAGACAATTGCAAAAGTCTTGCAAAAAACTTGTGGAAAGGATAGAGGATTTTATGGGAAAGGATTTGGTCTTTGTAGTACTAGTATGCATGGTTTGATGCCCAGTAACTTTTCTGGAATGATTTAATATAATAGTTAGTAACAAGAACATTGTTATTTTAAAATGTTTATTTAGGTGAAGTTGGCTTACATCATTGTACTACTTGTTTTGGGGTTTTTAGGTTCCATCCTCTACAAATGTGTGTTTTCACATCATGCCCATCTCCAAAAACCTAATAATCTGCCACCGTGCTCATGGGTGTAGTGTTTTTATGTTGAAAGCAACCTTGTTCTCTCATTCACTTTGGTGAGGTGATATCTTAATATGAGTAAGTTGGAATATACAGCTTTTTGCCCCCCCCATAGAAGACTCTTAACTGGAAAGTCTCTGAGAATTACTGGTTTCTGTGAGCATTTAAATATGGTTCTTTGATAGACTTAACTCCTGTTTTCTTATTAGGCCTACACATGTAACTGAGTCCAGCGCTGGGTATTGGTACAGTTCATAATACCACCCACAAAACAAATCTAGAAACTATTTTTTAAATGCTTTTCCTGTTTAATAATAATACTTCTAGGGAAACAAGTCCAGGGAGTTTGTTATTTTTCCACTCTGCCATCTGATTCAATCACTCTGGATAGTAATAAAGTATGTATTTTATCTGAGAGTTAAATTAGTTTGCCTGTGTGTTTTTATTTTTTTAAGGCAACTCCAACAGAGCCTGTCTGCTCTGGATTTCTTTCAAAAATGGATCTCTGACTGGTTTCGTTTACACAACGTGCTAATTTTGGGCATTACCTGTGTGCATGGACTGGACACATCAATGCCGGGACAACCTCTTAGATTTGCTTGGGAGTGGAAGACATTTGCTCTAGATGATTGCAAAAGGATTCATTTCTTAAGCTTATCTTCAAAAGAATCATATGAAGTGTGAAGAAGAAACAATTTACCTTTAAGAGGTAAAGGTTTTGTAGTCTGTTAGGAAAGGTGTTGCTCCTTCTCAGACTCACCCTCCCACCAGCCACTCAGTGATCATCATTATTGTAGTTAGGGTCCTTTATATTCTTTGTGTTGCCTTTACATCTTTCCAGATTTTCAGCAGTGTCTGGGTTCCTTCCTCCAGAGTTTTTCCAGGTCCCATGCAGTCCTGCTTTTTTGCCACTAGAGAGTGAACGCTCCCTCCAGCACAGGGAATTTTGCTTCACAGAATTTGGAAGAATATAAAGATGAAAAATACTTCCCACTTTTTTCATTTTTCTGGGCATTCTGAAATGATTCATACAGGCACAGCTGGATGTTGGTGGGGAGGCCTGGAGGGTGGCGTGAGCTTGGCGAAACTGGGTAGATTTGAATTGGGATGAAGGGTTTCCTCATGCTGTCCTCCCTGCATTCAGGCTTATTTTTTCAGTCTTTGAATGCTTGAGTGGCCCCAGGGCTTAAGGAGCTCCGGCACTAGGTGTACAGGGTTGGCGGAGAGGTGACACTTCCCAGTTCAGACCTATGGTGACTTGCAGGGTGAAATTTTAGTTTATTAATCAAATCTTTCCCTATGAGTGTATGACTCAAATAACAAAATGATTAGAGGGTAGAAAATGGATATAGTTTTAGAATTTCTGCTGTTGGTTACTTCTCTTAAGAATAGGTTCAAGCCACTTTTGGTTATGTTGCTGGATGAAAAGCTCTGTGTGTTTATGTGTGTGTCTGTGGTCAGTGTGCTCAAGGACTCTGAACCAGACTGCCCAGGTTCATGTCCTCACTCTGCCACTTGGAAGCTTTTGAACATTAGTCAAAGATCCTAATGGTTCTAGATCTGGTATCCTCATCTGGAAATTGTGGGGGATGGTAGTCTATTTCACAGGGTTATTGTGAGGGTTGCATGAGTTAGGTAACAAAGCACTAAGGAAAGTGTCTAACAATTGCTAAGCACTTCTCTGGATACAAAATTATTATTACATTATTCCATGTCTGGAAATCTAGTATTTTGGCTGGTGCAAACTTTTTGCCTTGGGTCTCCCCTTAGTAGCAAGACAGTGGGGAGATGGTCACTGTGGAATTCCTCCTGCTGATTTGTTTTGCCCCTTACGCAGAGTTCAAATGATAGAGAGAGAAAGAAGCAGAGCCCTTCCACCATGAAAAAGAGAGCAAAGAAGGGCTGTGTAGTATTTCACAGCTAGAGAAACCCCATGCATGGCTCAGTTACTGTGAGATGAGAGGGGTAAGGTGTAGGAAGAGTGTGGGTAACAGATGTAATGCACATCTCTGTGGCACTGTTCTCTGTCAGTAGTGGGACTAGCAGAAACCAGACGCAGAGGCATCAGGAGGGTAGCTTCCTTGTCACTGGAAACCAGTACAGCTGATAGACAAACCCCAGGCCCCACGGGAATGCATGACTCACTAGCTATTGTCCTTAAGGCTGTATTTGAGTCTTGACAGTAGCAGTACTTTACATGATGCTTTGCTTTTTTCTAATATTAAGCAAATGAATCTCAGACACTAGGTTATTTATTCTCACTGAAACCTAATATTATGGCTCACAAAAGTAATTTAGGTGCATTCATAATTCTCTTTATCAATGGTGATCAAGTGCGCAGTACTTATTTCTGATGAGTATTTAGTACATAAATATGAAAACAATTGTGAATATTGCACTGTTTTTATAACACGATTATTCACATATGCACCACTTCCTACATACATATTGCTGGCATTATTGCATTATGTTTTTAGTTTACTAGAGTGGTTATTTTAAAAAACAGACTACATGGTTGCTTATAGCACTGAATATTCAGCAGGAGTACTTCTAAAGTGGCAGAGGTTTAATGACTTATTGAAGTACATAAAAACACAGTCTAAACCACGACCCAGACCCATTTTGACTTAAAATGTTTTGTCATTGAGTAATAATTTGCATTTTGATCAATACCCTTAACTTTAAATGGGACATGTGTAATTTCCATGACCTTGTATCTTTGTCCACTTATTGTCAACAGTTGACTAGTAGCTAGATGGTCCACTGGGACATTTCCTAAGACCTTGGAGTTTTTATTATCCATCTTAAACTATTGCAGTACTAGATAGATTACACTTGTAACACAAGCAAGTTCAAAGTTCATTTTTCATGGTGCTATATGTGTGGCATGCATCGAGGTGGCCAAAACTGAAACCTCTCAAATACACCATGCCATTTTTGAGGATCTCTCGGTTTTGGTGGGTTCCACAGTGTAAAGTCATGAATCAATCTGAATACTAAGTGTTATGCAAATGTTTATTTCCTCTGCATATTTTAACTTTATGAAAAGGCAAACTGAAAGTAATGGAACAGAAATTGTTTTGTATCACATACTGTAATTTGTTGGCAATATCAACCAACGTTAATGCATTACTTCTGCTGAATTTTATCATAATGACTTGACACGAATAGTTTGCCTAGTGAACTTCCGCAGAAATAAGAAAAAATCAATTCTCTATATCCTTCAGAGGCAACACAGAGCTTTAAGCCTCCTTTTTTAGCTCAACAAAATGTCAAATATACAAGTTGTTAAGAAACCAAGTAATTTATTTTAGGTAGAAGAGAATTAAAATGCATGTATATTATTCATATTTTTCTAGTTATGCTAAAGTGACATTCTTAGAATGACACTTCCAAGATGTCACTCTTGGAAGTGGATTTTTTTATGTAAGTGAGGGATTCATTAAAAGATAAAAATGACGAACATTTGAACAAGCAGGAGAAAACCCAGACAACAAAATATTTGTCCCCATTACTTTCTGCCTCCTGCTCTTTTATTTTACTTCTTTTTGTATTTACATGTGTATTTCATCTCCACACTGTATATTACAATGTTTTCTATTTTTAGTTAATTTTTGTGTTCTTCCTAGTGTCCTACTACCACTTCAGATTTGCTCATAAACCAAACTCATTTTCTATGCCAAATCACCTTCTCTAGACACATCCTGGATATTTTTAATGATGGGTAAGAGGAAAAGTCTCAGTCCCACCTATTGAAGACAACCATAAAATATGTATAGTGAAGGCAAAATTACATTTTGAAACGGGACAGACACTGTTGCCTGTTGAGGCCACAGAGCCTGAAACTGGCTCTCTTTGCTAGAAAAGAGGGTGTCAGAGGTGAGATAGGTGTTAGAGATGAACTGGCAATACTGAGTTCTGATGAAACCAGAATCAGAAAGAGAACAGACAGGGCAGGAACTTAATATGTGAGTCAAGCCTTTATTTAAAGGCTTATTTCTGTGTGACTGTAGACAACTTGTTCACATCTCAGTGTCTGGCCCTTAAAATATTGCCCAGTCTTCAAGACCAAATTCATAGGCTTCTCCCCCAGTTAAACCTTCCTTCTGTTCTTAAGACCAGTGGTCTTAACTGGATCCAATTTGCCCTGCTAGGGAATATTTGCAAATTTTGGAGACACTTTAGTTCTTTGCCACAACTGGGGAGGTGGGCGCTGCTGGCATTTAGTGCCAGCATGGACACTACTGAACATTTTACAGTGGATGTGTCAGCCCCCAACAATGAATGACTGTCCACCTAGAATGTCAGTAGAGCCAGAGATTGAGAGACCTTGCTTTAGGGGACTGCACTTCATACATTTTCTGTCTGTCGTGGCTTTGTGTTTGATTGTCTGTTTAAGACTGTTTATTTCATTAGAGTATAAACTCAGTGAGGGAAGGAAATATATACAATATATCTTTTTCTCCTCAGTACTGAATGCTCACAAATGAATGATATGGGAAGCAAAAGCATTATAGAATTTGAGGTAAAATAGTTATTTTGTGGCAGCATAATCTCACATTTTAAAAAACCTCATTGAATTCAAGAAATATTTTATTTCAAATTTTTGTTCCATTATAGGATCTCAAACTTGGAAAAGACCTTAAATGTAATCTAGTTCGACTGTTCTTCTTTACCAAGGGACTTCTTTTGATTTCCTAAATCCTGAATTGAAATTCAATTGCAATCATCCTCAGGTGCCAGACTGTGAAATTGGTATTTCCTCATTTAGACATTATCAGAATATATGTTGGCCCTCTGAGCACAGATATATACTGTGTGTATGAATCCATTAAGAATATTAATTGCAGGAAAAGTCACTAGATGATCTTTATAATTCCTTTCAACCCTGAGAAGCAGTGATTTAAATTGCTAGCTTTATTAACATATTTACTGACTACATAAGGAAAAGAGACTTCAAAACTTGATTCTTTGGCATAAATATTTGGTTTATTAATTTCTCATTAACCTGGGAGTATTTAGATCTTCTACATCTAATAATTTACTTCCTATTAATTACTTAATGCCAAACACATCTTTCATTGTTACTTAACAACTAATACATTTTAATTGCAACCTTTTTGTTGAACTCTTGCAGAACATTCCCCATAGTACTATTAGTTTTTTTTTTCAAATGTATATATACACTTTCTTTTCAATTAGATTGCAAAGAACTCAAAGTCAAAAGTACTTATATCTTTTTAAAGCAATTCCTGCAACATACCCAGTATAGGACATATACAATAGACTGACAAGTTCACACATGGCAGGCCGTGTCTGTTTACCCCATGACTGGCATTGGAGTACTCAGCCACTTAAAAGGTAAATGGGAAAATTTTTCCTCCTACATGAAATCTCATAGGTATCCTTAAATGGCCGCAGCAAAGACATATCAAGCTTAGTGGAGATTTTAATTAATAAGATTGATAGATAAGATTCCATAGCATTATGTAAGACAAAAGCATGTGAAGAGAAAGTTGCAAATGGGTGCATTTTAACTAAAAGGTACTGACATTTTAAGTCAAAACTATTACTATCAGAAAATAATAAGGAAAAATATTACCATGATGCTGATCAATTTGGAAAGAAGAAATTCTATTACCAACAAATTATAGCATTGTTTATAAATTATGGCTGAAGATTAATTTTACCATTTTTGAAATATAATTATCTTTGACTCAGGCATTGAAAATATGAATTCTAGACTCAGTTTTTACTAATTGCCTATATAATATTGGACAAGTCACTTAAGCTTCCTGCAACTATTTTTCAGTTCAGAAATTTATGAGAGTGGGACAATTTGTTTCTAAGATTGCTTCCAACTTTAACCTTATGTTTGTCAGAAGATTTATAGTTAAAATTTCTTTCCCATATATTATCTCATTTTATCATCTAGACAGTTTTGTAAGGAAAGCCTAGAAAACATTATTATTTTCCTTCTACTAATGAAAAAGTAGGCTTAGGCAGTTAAGTGATTTACCCAAGCCTGATAGGTAGCAGCCCAGTACCATTTCCAAGATAACTCTCCAAAACCCTCTCTGTGAGAGTAAGTATACAATTAATCTTAAAAACGTCTTGTTTTTCTCTTTTTCAAAAATAAGTTTTATAAAAGTATGCTCTCAATGATAAATGTAAGCTTCATAATTTTAAAATGGTGTAAACATTTATACCTCATAGGTTGAGCCAGCAATAGCCTGTAAGATTCAACACACATGTCAAATCCTATTGATTGGTAGTAGCTGCCTGAGTGCTGTGCTGGGAATAATTTTGATCCACATTTGGGCTCAGTGGGAAGTTATGCCATGTTAGATGAACGATTTGCACCCGGATGATGGAGAGGGGCATGGTGGCAGAACAGTTTATGAAGAAAAGAGCTTTCTTTTACTTTATAACTCAGCAATTTTGACAAAGGATCTGGTGTTGACTTGTCTTATATCAAGACTTGTAATTACTATGATTAAAAAAGTTTAACTTTAATGATTAAAAAGGTTTTGCTTCTGTCATGAATGTTCTCATAAACAATGACCTCTATTAAGAGTGTCCTTCTTAAAGTACTTAATTTGAGTATTTTCATTTATAGCCATAATGGTGAAAGAATGTAGAGGTTGACTCTAGTTAAAATTTTAATAAGATGCAGCTTTGCAATTTCATCTGAAAACCTGAAGGCATAATATATATGTATTTTACACACATGCACACACACACACACAAGCATTGGCATTTATTATAGGGATATTTGTTATACTCGTTATATCTATTAACTTATAATTTATATAATTTACAGTCTATATAGTAAATCTGAGTAGTAAAAACCAATGGTCTCATTGTTCAATAAGTCTCTTCAGATTATTCAATGTAATATAAGTTGTAGCACTTTAAGAAGCTTTGAGGGTACTGTGAAGTAGTGGCTGCCATTTATTTATTTTTAAAAGATTTATTTTTTTTTATACAAGAACCAGGGTACAGGTCAGATACACGGGAGGGTGAGAAGACTCACCAGAGACAGAGCGGGGAACAGAACAGGAAGACTGACAAAATACACTGCTGAGGGGAGCAATGGGAGAGACAGGAGAGGTCTGCTTGCCAAGAGGTTTGCTCTGAGGCCTGCGGGGATCGAACAAGCACTGCAGAGGCTGCAGATAGCTTCAGAGAGCTGCGCTCAACAGCCTGTGCCATCAGGGAGGCTCGTGGCTTCCATTTATTACCCATCTATTGGTGTTATGGATCTATTTGCTTTGCCTTGCACCTTCTTTTATTCTTCTCTTTAAGTTCTACAATTTTTTTTTGAGTGGGGCATGATTAATTCCTTTCAAGCCATGAACAACTAACTGGAGAAATTCAGTAATGGTCCAAGAGGATCAGGCTAAGAATGTTGTGAAGTCAGAATTCAGACCAAATTTTGTCAGGTTTCAAAGTTCTTTTTCATAACAAAATCAGGCCAGGTGCTGAAATTTGATTTTTTTAAGCAATGGTCTATGTTCTACAAGTATGTGATGACAACTTTTCAATTTGATTTCATGGTCTTTACATGTTATATAGCTTCAGGGAGAAACGTAAGGCACATCCCAGAAGGAGAACCGTTTTTCCCACAATTTGTTAATGTGATCCAATGAGATATTTTCTATAAAGGGTAATTTTTATATAGTAATCATTGCCCTGGGTTTAGAGAATTTAATTGAGACAAAAACTTCCCTGAAGAATTTTTATTTTGGGGGAAATACATGAATTGTATTTTTATGCTATTCATACCCTTTAGTTCAGGAAAAAATGTTATCTTGCAATTTGGCAAAAATAAGTTATTTTATCAGCAGATACATGTAAAATGGTAATAACTCTGGCCATAAATGTAATTGAGAATGTCATTTTCTTTTTTTCCAGATTCCTTGGCATTACTCAGTTTTCACCTACACATGCCAGAAAGGCATTTCCTTGTTTTGACGAGCCCATCTACAAGGCTACTTTCAAAATCAGCATTAAGCATCAAGCAACCTATTTATCTTTATCCAATATGCCAGTGGAAACTTCTGTGTTTGAGGAAGATGGATGGGTTACGGATCACTTTTCACAGACCCCTCTCATGTCTACATATTATTTAGCCTGGGCAATTTGCAACTTCACATACAAAGAAACTACCACCAAGAGTGGGGTTGTAGTAAGTATTTTATGCTTAATGATGTTTTTGGATAATGTGTATACTGTAAAGTAATCTGATTTCTTGATTAACAATGATTCATTCCTAACCTCTTCATATCTGATATAGCTGAGTTCTTAACCTTGGGGGGAGGGAGAGTTATATATCTGGTTTCAGGGAGTCAGAGAAGAGTCTTTTTATATTTAACTCTCTTTTTCCTTTCACTACCACCCCAACCCTCACCATCCCTGTCCCTGTTCATCTCCTGAGTATCACTGGAAGAGCTGTTGTCAGTTTTAGGCAACTGCTTACTTTCATTTATATTACTGGAAAAGCTGCTTCTTTTGATTATGGAATATTTCAAATACATTGAAAACATAGAAATAATACAGTAAACTACATATCCCTATTAGTCAGCTGTATATAATCTAAACATTTTATCATTTTTGCTTCAGTGATTTTTGAAGCAGTCAAACAATTTGATTAGAGTTGACCCTCTGTGTATCCCTGCCTCATCTAATTGCCTTGCTTCCTCCCTTATAGGGATACCACTGTCCTGAATTTGGCATTTGCCATTTCCATGCATATTATTAAGTATGTGAACACTTACTTACAAGACATACCATGCTTTAAAATTTTATTCAGAATTAGAGGCATAATTCTGAAACTTATTTTTATTTTATTCTATATTTTGCTTAAAATTCTGTTTTCATGGTTTATCTGAATAGAATGGTTGAATGATTATTTAAAAATTCTCATCCTCCTATAGATGAAAGTTTTGGTTTTTCTATCTTCAATATTAACAACAGTGATCCAGTGAACATTTTTGTATATGTGTTCTGCTGTGGTAGTAGAATTTCTATAAGGTCCAAATTTTGTACCTTTTATCCCATGTATAGTACTATGTTCGTAGAAGGAGCTCTAATAGTGCAATCCGTTAGCATGTGGTACTGAAACAGAAATATGTTCTTAGTAAAGGATGGCAAACAGGCGACCTGGAGAATTCACTGTCTGTATTAAGTTTAGAATAAGAATTAATTGGGCTCTCTATGATGGCTGCCATTTGTGACACCGTGGCATCTAGCCTCTCTTTGCATTCTATTTCCTCGTGTTAGTCAAGCCATACTGAGTAACAGCTTCCTCATTTCAATGTCTTACAAAATAAATAGGACTTTGTTTAAATTTTCATGGAAACCCTAAAACACAGTGTTAGGATTCTGTTTTCTCAAATGAATAAATTGAAGTTTAAAGAGATTAGGAATCTTTCCCAGGGTCAAAAAACTAAGCAAGTGGTAGAGTTGCAAATCACACTTGTGTTGATCTGATCTGAAATTATGAGCTTCCTGTACTTGTGCCTTGGAGCTGGGGATTCATCAGTTCACCTGTGTGTCTGTAAGAGAATCCAGGTCATGATTCTCCAGTGGCCCTCTTATTCAGTGTGGCTTGAAGTGAATAGAAGTCTGTATTAACTAGAGGAGGTTCATAACTCTTTAATAACCTAAATTTTGAAAAAAACATATTTTGATAAATACATTTTGTCACTGTTATTTTTAGTTTAAGTCACTGTGGGACTTATTTAAAAATGAAACTTTCTGCATACAAAATTAATGCCATTACTGAAGAACTATGTTTCGTGGACTTAATTTAATGTCCTAAATGCTGACTATAGAGGGTTGAAAGACATTTTACTATTTTGGATTGAAACTCATTTGATATGTTGAACTCCTCTGATGTTTGTTGATGTCTCCTATGGATATTTTAAGACTCTATGCTTTGGTCTATACACAGAAAAGAAACACCAATACGTGTCATTTCTTTTTTACATCTTCGAAAATTGATGATTGATTTGCTGGGATTAACTCACAGCTAATATAGAGTATACTGGACTGTGAGTTAGTATAGAGTATACTAACTGTGAGTTAGTATAGAGTATACTAACTAACTGTGAGTTAGTGTAGAGTATACTGGACATATTTTCTCCTAGAGTATTTTCTTTAAAATATCTTATGAGCATTCTTAGCCCTACACAATTATACTTGTTACTAAGTGACCTGTGTTTAAAATCAGACACTCTTAATTATTTAGATGTGACTTTATATTAGCCTTATATATCTAGTTAGTAAACATTTAATAATTCCTAGTTAATAATTTTTTTCTGGAAAAGATAAAAGATGCTCCCAGAGAACATCAAAAGGTCTACTTAAGTAAAATTTTAGCTTATACTTATAACCTAAAAATACTAAAAATAATCAAAAAAGCAAAATTGTCATTGGGAACCCTTTTTATCAACTGTGGAAATATAATTTAAGAACTAACTCTTGTTTTCCATTACCCCTTGTTTTCCATTACTCCTTGGAAATCCAATCTTTTCTTTTTTTTTTTTTTACTGCATTTCTTCTTTATTATGGGGTACACATGGGAATGGCATTTCTGAACTCATAATAGCTCTTAACTGCAGAATCTTGGATGTGGGAAAGTCATGTGGTCACTTTGGTTCCAAAGCTGAAGCAGTTTCCTTTAGGGTAGGAAGGAATATCTACTTTTTTTTTAAAGATTTTTATTTATTTATGCATAGAAGAGCTGGGGCACAGGCCAGAGATGAGGGGGGTGAGAGGATTCACCAAAGACAGAGTGGAGAGCAGAACAGGCAGACTGACTGAAATACACTGCAGAGGGGAGCAGCGGGAGAGTCAGGAGAGGTCTGCTTCACCATGTGGGTTTCTCTCTGGCAAGCTGGGGGAATAAACTCGTGCTGCAGAGGCTGTGGATTGCTTCATTTTGCGGTGCTTAACCCCTTGCGCCAGAGGGAGGCCTGGGGGAACATCTTGAGTAGCATCTTAGTAAACCAACAGAATCATAGCAGAGCCTCAGGTGTGCATGTTTGAAGCATCATCATTTTCTTATCAAGTTACCTACACTTTCAAAGGTATGACCTTAAGTAATTAGAAAGATAAAAATGTCTAAGATCCCTCTTAGTACAGCAATGACAAACTCCACTTTCAGAAAGAATACACGTTTGAAGACATACTTGCTTTCACATCCCCAAAATGGCTTAACATTTTTTTTAGTAATTTGCCAACATTTAGAAATTGGGACTGAGCACAAAGTTATTTCTAGTTTCTCTTGAAAATTGAAGATGCTGTGACATGTGTCCACAGTCCCATTTGGCAATATTTTTCATTTATGCTTAGAAAGAACAAAGTTCCTGCTCTCAGGAAACTTACTTTCTAATGAGGAGTGATGCTAAATAAATAAATATGTAATATATCAAGTAATGATACATGCTATGAAGAAATCAATGTGCTGTAGTTTGGTGGTGACTCACCCATTCACCTGTGGCTTTAGTTTTCTAGTGTAACTTCATGTAGACTACTTTATTCTTTTGCATACCATTTCACTGTTGTTTATGGCAATTAAATTGATGATATATTCAGAAATCAAAGAAGGGAGTAGTAATTGTAAGTTTGAAAGATAGATATAAGTTTATATGAGCTTGATGCCTAGTTACATTTTAAGATTTTGTTCAGTTAACAGTAAGAACCACTGGAAATTTAAAAGCTAGGGACATGAGATGTGTAGTTTTTATGATCTGTCTGAGAAAAGAATGCAAGATATGTGGATATGAGAAAATTGGAAGCAGGAATTCCACTTAGCTAAGAAACTCTGGACTGCAGTAGTTACAATTTAAATGAATAGTATAGTATAGCTATGAAAGAAACTTTAAAGAAAGAATTGCTAGGTCTTGGACAGGGACAAAAGAGTAGAGCATGTAAGCACTTGGGAAATAAAAGAGCTGAGTCAAGATCTACTTTAAGGTGATATTAACTCTATAGTTTTCATCCTCCAGATTCACCGTATATTCACAATGAATAAGGTTTTAGTTTTTCTTGGCCAATCTCTTGTATGCACAATCTACACTGCCCATGTGATCTATTTATCCTGGTATGACTGGTTATTCATCTTTAATTAACAAGCTATAAAAACTCAATTTGAACTTAAGCAAAAAGGGACATTTATTAGAGAGATACTCAAAGAATCCTAGATCAGCAATGGAGCTGGGACTTGTAGTACTCTGAAAAACTTGGCAATGCAATTTCAGGTCTTCATCAGCCTTTTCTGCTTTGGTTTGCTTTACTCTCCTACTATGGGCAGGCTTCCTCTGTTCTTTGATTTCCGTGGTGAAATATGGCTGCTACATCTATCAAGTTTTATATATTGCCATGCGGGCCTCATGAAGGAGAGTGACTTATAAATTCCCAAACTCAGAGGGAGTGTGTTGATTGTTCTGGTTGAGTCAGGTGATCATCTGTGTCTAGACAGGCTATATGAGGGATAATGCCTAAGGAACTTAGCATCTTCTACTTCACCTTGTGGCTTGGAGTGTGTGTTTCAAAAAATAATAGTGTCTAGCGAAGGGATGCAGAGCAAAAAAATGTTACAGGTGCCACAAACATGTTTTAGTTTTGTTTTGTGAATGGACTACTGTAGGAAAGAAACATAAAATTTACAGTGATGGTGTATATGTACATATACCTACACCCTGTATATGTACATTTACAGCGATGGTGTATATGTACATATACCTACCTACCTACACATATGTACATACTTATGATTCATGTATCTGATGCAACAGTTCTTGTGATGATATTGTGTATACACACTCAAGACATGGGATTATTCTGGGTAGTTTCCCACTGAATAGAGTATTTAGGTCTCAATTTAACAAAACAAGAGAGGAGTAGGAGTGTAAATTAATATACTAAATATATATTCTGTTTTTAAAAAAATCCATGTTAATAATAAGAGCCCTTTTGTCATCAGAGATTTTGCATAGATTGCTTTACAAATATGATAATGACCTATAGACAAAGAAAACAACAGCAATAAAAGAGTTGGATTACAATGTATGTGGGGATATAAAGAAAGGGTTCCTGACTATCCTGAGAATAGTCCGTTATCTTCTCCACTCTATACTTATACTATTTTGTGCACTCATCTGACATAGTATCTAGCTGTTCATATTCTCTTCTGTTTGCCTCTTTGCTCTTCTGGGCTGTGAACTCTTTGAAAGCTGGCACCAAATCTTATCTTTATATGATCAGCAGTTCCTATGGATTGCAGAAAGTGGCAGGTCCTCAGTGAATGTCCATTGGGCATCTAAATGAGTGAATTTCCTTTTAAAGAATTTACAATGTCAGGAATTTCCAAATCCCTTTGGTTACATCAATACTTAAGGCATGAAAATATCTGAGGAATAATTTTGACCAATATTGAAATAGAAACAGCCAATGATAACTGTTATTTATAAAAATATAAACAGCTATCACGACTTTTAAGGCATGCTGTAAGAAGCTGTAGGTGAAAGAGTTGGTAAAGAGAATTGAGTGCTTAGGGGCAAAGAAACTACCAAGTGGCACTGGAATCCAGTGCAGAGTCTAGGATCTGGAAGATCCAGCACAGAAGAGGAGAAAAGGGGTGGATCTCATAAATTGAAAGACCAGGAATTGTCCTGTCATCTCTGGTAAAGCCAGGGCTCTGAGCATTGTTGATGAGCTGGTGAGAGTCATAAGAGTGGACTAGATGGGCCTGGGCTGGCCTGGGAGTCTGCTGCCATGTGGGTGACTGTCCTGGGATATGGCACTCACACAGCTCTGCCACATGAGAAGCACGCCTGAGCCAGGCTGGGGCTCCCGGTCAGGCCAGCACTTGTCAGTGGGCCAGGAGGGTTGGTCAGGAATTTGTTGGAATTTGATTACTTTAAAAAAAAGGAATATAATTGGTAAATCTTATAAATTCTTTTTAAAAAAGATTTATTTATTTATTTATACAAGCACTGGGTACAGTCAGAAGCCCTGGAGGGTGAGAGAATTCATCGAGCCAGAGCGGGGAACAGAACAGGCAAACCTATGAAATACACTGCTGAGGGGAGCAGCGGGTGTGGCAGGAGAGGTCTGCCGCGCCATGTGGGACCCTCACTGGGATCGAACCGGCACTGCAGATTCTGCGGGCAGCTTCGCAGCCCAGCGCTCAACCGCTGCACCACCAGGGGAGGCCCTAAATCTTATAAATTCTATCAGTGTGGTAGGAACAGAAGATGATTGGTTTTCTTAAGGAGTGTGTGTGGAGTGAAGAAATGGGTGCAGGGATGGTGGACTTTGTTTATAAGAGAGATGGCTAAGGGAAGGAGTATGAAAATACGCCTGTGCAGAGCCTTTTGCAATTATTTTTAGATTATGGGGGAGTTGAATGTAAGGAGAAAACAAAAACATTTCCAGATGGTACCTAAGGGCTACCTGATGTTTAGTGACTTGTCTTTGTAGGAGAAATGTAAAACTCATTGGACCTTTCTGTAAGTTTTAAGTACTAGAAATAGGAGTAGAGTAGATACATGTGGGGAGAATTTACTTAGGAGACTACAAGACACACATGGGCAGCAGTGAAGAGTGTAAGTATCTAGAGGGACAATACAAGACTTTTTGATCATGGGTCATAGTTTGCAGAGAGAGAGGGAGACAGGAGAACCCACAATAGGAGTGATATTCATGAAAAACGGATTGCGACAAATGAAGAATAAAAGTCAGCTTGGGAATACAAACTAGGACTGGAATAATAAAATGAATGAAGTGGAAAAATGGTTGGTGATAGAGTGGAGGTTTCAGATTTTAGGATTAATTTGAGGAATTTTAAGACTATTGTTACAAAGTTGGGTGGAAGACAGTGTATGGAGCAGAGATAAGGTAATTGTGAGACCATAATCTAAAAAACATCAGGCATATTAAGGGGGCATCCTTAAGAGTGTTGGTAGCAAGCTATAAGCCAGGCTTCACACTATAGAAGTGTGAATATCCACAGGAGGCCTCAGTGAGCAAGAGGCAGTGGAAGCCATGAACTCCAAAAGAGGAGGGATTTTTCATGGAAGTGGAGGAGCAGCAGTGTAGACCATCAGTGAGAGCGCTAGGGGAGTGCTCACACCTCCCTCTGGCTCTGAAGGTGAATGAGAGCAGATCTACATAAGGATGAGCAAGTGGTCAGAGCAGTGGAAGTCTCTGGTTTGTGTAAAGGATAAGAGCTGTTGATGATAAGCATTATTTACACAGCAGGTAGACTGGAGAGACTTGTGAACAGAAGAGGGAGAGAACTGAGTAGTTAGAATTCACTTAATGGTGGTGCTTATAGAGCTTGGCAGTTCCAAGTCCCCTTTAGGACACTGGTGTAATGGAATACACCTCAGCAGATGTCTTTGCCCTGGTGACTAGCCTGGGCTGACGGTGTATTTGTGATGAAAGGCAATTGGTTTTGTGATATTATCCATGATTTAGTAACTTCCCTGAGGTTTAAGAGTCTTCAAATTCAAGAGACTAATAAAAGATAATAGAATAAGCTTGACTTAAAAACAAATAGCCTATGCAACTGAACAGTTTAGTCAGTGTAGAGTGGTCATGGTTGTGTGTATATGGTAACATGTGTGATGGTTTGCAGGGTGCACAACCACATCTTACTCTCTTTTATAGAGAGGAGGGAGGTGAATCTGGCCCTGATCCTCCTTCCCTAGGTCTTCTTATTGGGATCTGGGTGTTTTCAGTGGAAGCCACCTGCCCAGTTGTCTGTAGACAGGGCCCGCCATGCCTGGAGTAATGGTCTGTCACCTGATTATCTAACAGGGTTTGCTTTTCCTTTCTCTGTTGTTTCCTTTCCTTCTAACTGCAGATTTATTATCAATTTTTCCCCTTCCCTCTTCTTTTTTCCTTCTAGCACTTCAGGGCTTTTACTTTACAGGACTGGTTTGGCTAATCTTTTATAATCTAAGGGAGGTAGAGTATTGTGTAATATGAGGAGGGAAAGGTGAGAGGTGAGGCTGGAGAGTGATGCAGGGGTCAGCTTATGAAGGGATCTGTGTGTCCTGCTACTTATTTTTATCTCCTTTCAGCAGAGGGAACCATTAACAATTTGAGCCTGGGAAGACTTTGTATCCCATCAGGCAGTTTCTGTAGAAGCTTGGGGGCAACACAAAACATTCTATCACCTTTGCCAAAGGACTCATAGTTTCTTTTCTCCATTAATATCCTCATAAAGATATGAGGATATCTCTAAGATTAAGGCTGCCAAACTGGTCTAGCTCAACTTTCTAAGGATTAAGGAACAGACAGTAAGTGGATACGTGGCAGACAAGAGGAATTACTTGCTTAGATCCCAGCCAGCAGGAAAAGTCCACAAACTTTTTATCCGGTCTCAGACATAAAATGATTGGCAGTCCACAGAAAAATATCTTGGTAACCGTGATATAAAACAAGTCATTAAACAAATCATATTTCAAAGGTTAATGTTATTCACACTGAAGTGATTCTTTCAGGATTGATGTCAAATTTCAGCAAGATTAACCAGGATTTTTGCTTGAGATATATTAAAATTTCTGGGAGGTAATTTGCAAGAAACATAGAGGAAGATTCTTTGCGGAAGAATCAAGTATTGTTCCTGGAAAGCCTTTGTATTCAGTTAGATAAAAGAAGATAAATATTCATAGTGGAAGAAAATATTAAAAGCACTGACAGTACTTTCTGTCTTTAGTCACTGCCACCTATTAATGTTTCTGGACTTCCCTTTCAGACCAGATGGCAAGAAGGAAGCTCAGTGGGTCTGTGAGATGCTGCTGCTTTCTGATTAGGTCTAATTTGGAGGGAATTGGTGGGTGCCTAAAGCCAATCAATTTCACTGCTCTTCACATGGTGCTGAAAATTATTTCTTGTCATATTTTTGTAAAAGCAGGAAAACCATTTTTTCCCATTCATTTACAAATATTTGTTGAGCAATATTGTTAAAAAATGAACTGACTTTCTTAGGAAATTCTGACATTAAGAAGATCAATGAGAAAGCAGGCTGGCAGAATTCATAGGAAGTTCACAGATTTAAATGATAGGGAGGGAGAAATTTTAAGCTTTTCTGATTAACCTTAATCAGCAAGGTGATAGATACCCACTGTTCTTTCTGAGCTTAGCACCATGTTAAATACATGCATAAACCAATGTGTAAGGTATGGATTTTTTTCTTCAAATGGTTGTTTGATGAGATAAAATAAGCATGCTACCACTCACTACCTGGTCAAGACCTTATTTTATAAAGGAAAGGTAAATTCAATGTATGTTAGATGTTAAACAAGAATATGATAGTGATCCACAAGGGCACAAATAATTATGGAGAAAAACTGGATTTTGAGGAATGGGTGGGTATGGGTAGGTGGAAGGCAAATTAGAACGCTTTGTGAGAGGAAGACCGTGTTCATGGAGGGATGACATCATCACGGTGAGCTCTTCAGAGTGAGAAGATTAGCATATAAATTAATTGGGGGCAAATATCTGAAAGCAATAATCTTATGCAAGGCTTATGCAAATGAGAAAATCAAGGGTAGGATTCTGGAAAACTCACAGAAATGAAAAATTAAACAATTATGTCTTGGGAAGCCTAGCCTCCAGTATCTAGACAGCAGATGCCGATTAATAATCTTCTTGGAGCACTGTCATCAGATTGTTTTAGCTTCGATCCTCACATTCTAAGGAGCAAGAGAACAATTTGTTTTGCATGAATAGAGCACCCACCTCAAGGGATGATGTAGATGGGGATTCTTCATCAGTACAGCTATCAGGAGTGGATAGAATCTGTGAAGGAAAAACATTATGACATAGAAGAAAGGAGAAAGTCTACCCGTAAGCAAAACATTAGCTAAATACAGATATGGGGGGTACGGAGCCTTAGGACCTAAAGTGTAACATGCAAGCCAAGACTCCATTGGTCAGCAGCTTGCACACTAGAAGCTGTTTGGAGGGAGTCTCCCCACTGACCCACTGCAGGCTGCTCTGTAGAAGTTTCTTCTTTTCTCCCCTCTAACCCCCTGCCGCCTGCTCCACAGTGGTTTGTAAGCTTCCTGTGGTTCCACACAGAACTCAAACCTTCTCTGCCCATTGTAGTTACCTGGCTGGGCCCTCGCTGTGACTGCAAGCATGGTAGCCTTGGTGTGGGGCAGGGGAGGAGCCCAGGCCTACTCTTCAGAGGTAGTTGGAGCTGCTCCAGGAAAGACTACACAGGCTTGTGGCAGTATTGCCTGAAGGTGTGAGGCCAGGTCTCAATCCCTAGGTTTTCATGAGAATTGATGACATTTCAAACTACTGTGGATTATGTGCTGTTCTGTTTTTTTTGAAGAAGTTTTTATTGGATGGAAGCCAGATTTATGTGGGGAGAGAGAAAGAGTTTGCTATAGAACTTTCTACACTAATTTCAGAACAATGTAAACAATTTGAAAAATGAGCCTTGTTCAAAAAGAGATTAGAGTCATCTTTAAAGGGTATCAATTTAGAGGAAGAGGAGGAAGTGACAACAGCACGCAACTTGGAGGCCACCAATGAAATGTTGAACAGTATAAGTCTAAACTTAAGGATGAAGGGCTCTCTCTAGAAAAGGAGTTAAAAGAAATTTAAATGTTCCAAAAAATGGTGAGTAGATGATGGATTTTCTAAAAGGATATAGTCTCTAGAAGATGAATCCAAATATCTCAAATTGTAAGTAGCTAGAGCCAAACCAATCTTAAAAGTAGTTCACATGAATGGAGAACAACTTAAAATATCCATAAAAGAGTACATGAGTGAAAATTCCCAACTTCAGGCAAGCCAGAAGCAGCTTTCACAGGGAGCTGACAAACAGAGAGAACAAGTACAACAAATGAACTTAAATAGAAAACAACATTGGACGCTTACAGAATGGGTGCTGAACTGATTCTCTATACTATAGAAAATCAGTTCAAGTCTCTGACTTAACCCTTGCAAAAGATGAAAGTTTGGGCTTCTGTGCTTCGAGAAGACATACAGGTGATTAAAAGTTCAAGTTGGAAATAAAGAGCGAATCAGACAATTTTCAACAACCAAGACGAGCAGTGAAGAAACTGAATCCTGCTGCTAAATAAAATGCTTCCTTAAAAACCCTAGAAGGAGAAAGAAACTGAATTTACACTCCGTTATCTGAAGTAGATAAAACAAATGAGAGCTTACAGGGTTTATTAAAAACCTCCAGACTGAATGAGCAACTTTGCAGTCAGAAAACACACAGTTTGAAAGTGAGAATCAAAAGCTTCAGCAAAAACTTAAAGTGATAACTGAACAGTATCTCAGAATTTAAATGACACTTCAAAGGAAATTAATAGTAAAGGGAAATTACTAGTTAGGGAAAGAGGAGCTTTCCAGAGCAAAGGAGATCAGCCATGTACCTGAAAACTTGGTGACATATGAAAAGTGAGCTAAAGCTTTTGAAGAATTGGAGAGACCATTCATTCTTATCAAAGGAAAATAATTCCCTGTTCTAAAGGAAAAAAAATAAATGATAATTGGTTGACACTCAGACTGCTCTAGGAATTCTCAGTGACTTCAGGAAAGAAAATACTTACACTGAATAAAATTGAACAAGGCTTTAATGTGAACTTTTAGAAGAAGATCTTTATGTACTGGGTGTGCCGAACGCAGAATTTGGCAAGGAACATTCTGCACAGGGTGCCTCACCATTGGGTCCATGACCTTCAGATGAAATAAGAGCTTTTCTTTCCCCTTCAACTTCCTTGCAGGTTCTATTCAGAGTCTCACTCTTGTGTCCAAGGGGAGGAATAAGAGGATCTAGAGACTGAGGGAAATCTGGGTCTAGTCATCAGATTGCCAAGGGAAGCGGAAATCAAGCTGTGATGGGTTAACTGACCCTCACAGAGCACCTTCTGACACTGGGTCTCGTTTAGCTCCAAGGGAAAAGGTTCATAAATAATAACCGCACCTTCAGGCCAACCATGTCCTGATCCAACTCTTATTCCACAAAGGCAAGAAAGATTTTATTCTGATAGACTTTTTGGACTAGAAGAACTCCAAAGTTTTACTATACCATCTTTGGATAAAGCAGACGAACCAATGTCTTCAGAAGTGGAAGCCAATAGGAAAGATAATTTACTAATTTATATTTGCCCGATTCATCTCTCTCTGCTCAAAATGAAGAAAATGCCCCTGGCTTCACCCCTGTACATTTTCCCCCAGTTACGGATTTTCCTTCCTCTGCTTTGGCAAGTATGTGTGGAACTACCTGAGGTTATATCCGCAGCCCAACACCTCCTCTATTCATATGAGGACTGTCTATTTGCTAAGAGGTTTTCCTCATTTTCTTCTCCCAAGACCTGAACTTTCTCTTCATCCCACATCCAGAAAGTAGAAATGAGTTCCCTTCAAGATTGATTCTGCCTTCCAGTGACCCCTGCTACTCAACATCCATAATCACATGGAATTTAACTATATTTTTGGGCTCCAAAATAATTGTGACTACGCTCTTATTTTCAGGTCATTATGTGATTGTGTTTTTGCTAAAGTTAATCTTAATGGAGTTATAATTCTTCAGATAGTGAGTTGTAAATAAAGATGATTTAATTATAAACAGTAAAGATATTCTTGATTGAATACTTACTAGCTGCTGGGAACTATTCTACTATTTCACTTAATGCTTTATTTGATGATTTGAGGCAAGAATTGTTGTCCCCATTTTCTAGATGCAGAAAATGAGTCACTGAGAAGAGTGAATACCGAGCTTGCCCCTGATAACCTGGTTCATGAGTGGCAGAACCAGCTTCAGACTCAGCAGTTGAGCTCCAGAGATTGTTCTCAGTTAGCCTGGATCCCTGGGAAGATGCAGGTTGGAACTGCTGGAAGTCAAATCAAATAGACAGAAGCAGGGTCAGAAAAATCTGTTTAGATTAGAAATGGGGAAAAAAATCAGGTTCCCCAAAGGATAAGGGAATGAAAAGCTAAAGCAAGTCTTAAGAAATATTGATCTTGAAGAAGTGTGTCAAATAATTTAGAGGGGAGAAAGCCTGGAGTTTAGAAAGCCCAACAGAAGGCTGTGATGGAGCATGGAAAATGGGGCTGTAGACCCGGTGAATGCAAGCCACTGGCCTCCCCAGACGTGTCTTTTCACGCAGCAATCAAGCATTTCTTTTGGAACTGAACTCCGTGAAATGTTAGGGTTCAATTACTGAATTCAGATTTTACATCATATTGGTGTAGCCAGGAAGATTTATGCCAACAGAGAAGGTTAATTGTTCTAGACAGTTCTAGTTTTCATTTCTACCATGAAGCCTTGCCCTTAGATTCCTCCCCTTCCTTGAATAGTAATAAACTTACCAATTATAATTACCTGTGGATCATTGTTTCAAAATTCCATTTTTGTGTTCCATACATCTTTTCCCACAAGATTTCAAGAGCTGGAAGAGAAGTACTATTCCCAAACTCATCAATTATTCATATTATTCATATAATTCTATACAGACAAGTACACATCTATCTCCTGGGCAGTCCACAGAAATGACACAAGTGCATATTCTATATGTATTCCATGGTGAACAGCACGATTCCTTGCCCATAGTAGTCACTTAGTAAACTTTTGAAGTTTGGATAATATACTTGAAGGAAAGAATCACTAGGTCTGTGTGAAGGCATTGACTTCCATGACAAATGAATAGATCTGAATCCAGAAAACTTCCAAGTTTTGGGTTTATTGACAGAGGATGGTGCATTAGGACATTGCTGTTACTTTCCTTTAGTCATTTTTCTTTGCTTTCATTCCTCTGTTCTCTCACTTTGGAGATTTAGGTTCAAGTAGATCATTGGCCAAACTGATGCATTTCATTTTCTTTGTTCTCTTCCAACTTAATACTACCCAACCCCGTAATGTCTATGAAAGTAAATGAAGAAATAAGGAGTTTTTTTTTAATATGGTACATTTATTATGTGTCCTTCTCTGAAGTGTAGATCCTTTAATGTCAAGTCACGCAGAAAGTTAGATTTTCCCTCCATCAGCCTAGAATTAATGTAAAAATGTCTCTTACCATCTCAAATAGGAAAAAGTAATCATTTGAAACAGGAAAACTTTCTCTGAATGGGAGAATGTTTTAATTTTTCCCCATTAATTCATTAGCAATAAGAAATTCTATTGCTTCATAGAAGAGCATCCATAAGGATGGGGAAGCAGCTCGTGATGAATGCATTCTTTTATGTCACTTCCTTTAGAGACGACCATGTGAGCAGCAAGTGAGTGAGATAGTCCTGTGTAAAAGAATCAACTGGGATGGAGGGATTCTATTAAGTGTTGTGGTTTCTAGGATGTCGTAGAGGAGTCAAGAATAGTCTGGACTAAGGATCATGGAAATAGCATTGGTATTATGGTTTGGAATTGGATTTCGAATACCACCACCACTACTAGGGGCAGGTTACCTGCAGCCAGAGTCTCTTATTAGGATGATGACAACAAAATATGCCTTGTAGTGTCTTATGTAGAATGAAGAGAGCATTGTATGCCTTGCAATGCTGTTTCGGAATTTAAACAGCAGTGGAAGTGAATTGCCCATCACAATGCCTGTCTTTTCATTGGGAAACTTACAGATATGAACTCCTTTGCAGAGAATGTGCATTTTGGGAATTCTAAGCACAGATCTATAGGGGAAGGGGCTTCCTTCAAAACCCTTTGGAATAGGTTCTGATTCTTGACACTGTTATTTTTGGGCTGGGTAACACTTTGTTATGAGGACCTGTTCTGTGCATTGTAGGATATTTTCAGCATCCCTGGATTCTGCCCATTAGATGCCAGTAGCACCTGTGGTTATGAAAACCAAAATGTTCCCAGACATTGTCAAATATTCCCTGGAAAAATCATTCCTGATTGAGAACCATTGTTCTGGATGAATGAGTTGGTGGGTTGATGACATGGGGTGAAAGGAATGGGGTGACTCCATCTGGAAGAGTGCAGCCAACCTGATGCATGTATTTAAGGGGTAACAGGACTTTTCAAGACTCATTTCACTTACCGATACATCTGCAGATATATGCAGACAAAAATGCAATCAGAAAAAATATAGACTATTTTTTATTTTTATTTATTTTTTTTATTATCATGCCTGTCTCTCCCCTATTGTATGGTGTAGAACTGTTTGAATCCAACCAGTAACTGCCTGAAAGCTTCAATAGCATCGATAGAGATCGTATATCTTTTGCTTCTTGAGGTTCCTCCTGTAGTTCACTTCATTATGGAGCGAGGACTGGGAGAGAATACAAGTGGGCTCTCAGAGCAGAACAACTCTGGCTCCCACATTGCTTGTTGGCTGGGGCACATTTATTTCTCCTCTATACCACAGACTATCAGTACTCCATGCACACATCGGTCAGTGAATGTTGAGGACAAATTGCCTGTGACCCAGCATTTGCCAGTGACTTCTTCAGATAATTGATAGCTGAGAGAGATGGTTTAAAGGGCATGTTGCCAACCCACTCCTTTAGATGAGTGGATGTGTATGGGCAAAGAGCAAGGGTTTTAAGGGTGACAGGTTCTGGTACTGACTCTGGTTCTACTATGTATTAGCTTGTTATTTGGTCATTTTAAGTTTTATTTCCTTTAACAAGTTTTTGTTTTGTCATGTAGCTGAAATGATACACACACATACATACACATACATATATATATGTAACTGAAATGTGGAGGATGATTTCTCTTCAATCATGATCTGTTCTGGCAGTGTATTATGTTGTCAGAATGTAATGAGCCCCTTCCAGGTTATATCAGTAACTGTAGAAATGCTTTCATTGAATGATAATTTAATGTGCTATGATCATTTTTTAAAATAGAAAATGATGCATAAAATATTAATTAAATATTTCTATGTATTTTTAAAATCTATTGTGTTACCTAGCATCTCATAAAGACTGGGTGATACGTTTCTCACTGAATTCTAGCACAATGAGCAAATTTCCCTAATGCAGTATTATTCCCTTTCTGACTTCATTGATAGGAAACTCACGTCTCAATTTAGTGTCTAGTTGCATAATTTATCTTTTACCTTTCTGCAACTCTAGTCCATGTCCTTTTAGTTCATGTTTTTGTTCCTTTTTTTTTTTTCAACTTTAGCACTCTTGTCATACTGGGTTTCTTTTTTAATGACCCCTTTAATGTGTATATTTCATTGCATTTTGAGAGATGTGAAACTGTTGCCACAGTGAAGACAGAGATCTTTTCTGTGCCCCTAGAAGTTTGCTCATGCCTCTCCATTTTTGCCCTGGGTAGCTACTGTATACAATTTGAGAAGAAAAGTCTAAGAACAGTAGTCAGACACAAGAGAGGAATTTTGAAAATTAGAAAAGATTTTAGCATGTTTGTGTGCTGAACAGTAAATGTTAGTACAGCGGAGGTTCTAGAACTACTGGAGAGACTGGAAATTGATGGTGAATGAGGTCCTAAAGGAAATGAGATTGTCTAGGATGAGAATCAAAATTAGAGAATTAGAAGTAGGAGGAAAAGTGACTTTTCCTCAAAAAGTGGAGGGGAGGTGGTGTGCGATAAAGCAGACAGGGGTGTGTTACTGCACTTGGAGACCAAGAATAGAAGAGTTCATGTTCGATGGTTAAATTTCTTTAACCAAGTACCAGAAAAATTCATGTGCTGAGAGATGTGAAGTGAGAAGGCACTTGAAGAAAATGTTGAGATTTCAGGGGAATGGGAAGGGAGCTGACTTGTCTGACAAAGACTGTTGAGCACATCTAATGCTTCCGTTGATGCTGGAGGTCAGGACTCCATGGGGGAGCCAATTTCATGATATTTTTTTTCTCAGTTGATCTTTTTTTTCATTTGTTGTCACTCGGAGTCCCTCTACTTTCTTTTCCCTTTTTCAATTATTTTATTAAAGTCAGAATGTAGCAGCAAAAGAAGTGGAAGATGATTTTATTTTCAGAGTTGGGGAGAAGATGCAAAAAGTATGCAGGAGAAGGATGGAAAAATCAGGAAGTGGAATGCTTAAATAGAGTGATTGACTTTATGCACCATGGAGGTTAAATGGGATAGGAAACTGGTAGAGACACAAATCAGGACATGGTGAAAAACACTCTATTTTCTCTGTCATATTTGGAGCTCTGTGAAAAAATAAGTGAAACATTAATTATTATAATGTGTCACTTGTTAATATAACTCAATTTCCTTAAGTCAAATTTGCATAGAGTGTGTACATTTAGACTGGGCCTTATGACCAACACAGGAGTAATAGAAGAGGCTGAGACATAATGTTTCATGGTGGTAGACTGTGGAATCTGGTGCTTATAACCTCTATTTAAGTTCTGGTTCTTTGATTTTCTAGCTGTGACCCTGGACAAGTTACTTAGGCCCTTGTATCTCAGATTCCACACTTGTTAAAGGAAGACAATAATAGTAAATACAGTGTTGTTGATCTCAGTAAGTGCTTTAATCTGTGCCATTTGGTAAGTCTAGTTGTTATTGTTAGGAGTCAGAAAACCCAAGTTGAAGTTGCCCCTCTTAATTCAGAGCCTTGTCTGAGCCTATGAGCAAACCTAACTGTTGTAGGGTGTTAACCTTACCTCATTGGTGAAACTGGTTTAATATTTGCTGCACATGCTTTACTGACAGTTGGAGGAGATATATACACAAAAATGCTCTGTACAAAATAAAAAGTCTTATTATTCCCACATACTATGTTGTGTTAATTGTATGTCCAGTTACACAGAAATCATATAAAGTATTGAATGTGAAAATGCTTCACACTACGAAATGCTTGTTGTGATATAGAACAGCCTAGAGAATTGGAAATGTTTTGTGGATTTTATTATAATAATTTTAGTTATATATTTTATGGCTATATTTTTAATCTGTTGCTTTGAAGAGAAAATTATTGGAGAGAAAGCAGTCATTTAATTTCCTAATTAAAATGAAGTTTTTGCTTTCCTCATGGACCTCATTTCCTTCCTTTGCTGTAAGCATGTGGAGTTGAAGTTTGATAGTACTTAATCAATACCAATTTCAGTTGATTCTGACCTCTAATGGTATTGAATCTAAGAATTTATTCATGTAGAGAATGTTGCAAGTTCTTTTAAAGATTTGTGACAACTCTGAATTTTAGTTTTATGGAGAATTATTGGAGGATAAATTATAGCATTTGTTGTCACTCAGAGCCCTTCTACTTTCTTTTCCCTTTTTCAATTATTTTATTAAAGTCAGGGTTGCTGCTTTACAAGATACAAACAATAATTTTCACCCTGTTTTGCTGTATAATTCTATGGACTCTGACAAATCCATATAACCATTTAACCACCACCTCTATGAACTTACAGAACATTTCCATTACTCCCAAAAGTTCCTTTATGCCTTTCTGGTCAGTCCCATCTCCCTGACCTCTTGCTCTGGGCAAGCTCTAATTTTTTTCTTTTTCATTTATTTTGTCTTTTCTAGAATGTTGTTTATATCACTTAGCTATTTTAAAACAGGTTCTGAAAACTCTTACTGGATTTCATTACTAATTATACCCCAATTAACTCATCATCTATGCATGTGTGAGCATATGAATGTATGTGTTTATGTTGTAGCTGGCTGTGGGTTGTTGAATGAAGATGGTGCTAATGAATCCACAGATGCAGGTTTCATTTATAACTTACAGCACCTGGGGCTAGTTGTGCGAGGTCAGCACATTAAGATTGCTGAAAATTCAGGGAAAGAACTTGGAACATTCTCGATTGCCATTCAGTATTGTTGAGTTCATTAAATAAATGCTGCTTCAGTGGAACACTAACAAAATTGCTTCACCTGCTGCCAGTTAATCCAAATAATAATAATAATAAAAAATAACAACAACAATAATAGCAACAAAAGCAACAGAATTAATCCTATTTTGTCCACTACACTGGTCAATTTGGAATGTTATAGTTGACTTTAAGTCAGTACACTTTGGTAGTTGTCTAGTAACACAACTAGAGAAAACTAAAATGACTGCAAAATAGTCAATTGAGAGGCAATATAAATTCTTCCCATAACATATGGGGGAAAATGAAACTCATTATTTAACTGCTATGATAGTTTCAAAGCATTTTGTACCTTCTTTTGAGGAAGGCTGCTTTCCTTGAAATTCCTTTTTACTCACATGTTCTTCATTAGAACTGTTACATAGATCTCAAAATCTGGACTGTAGCATTAGCTTAGATGTAGGTAGATGGGGAAGCAAAATGAGCCAGCATTTGTTGAGTTTCTACCAAATGTGTGTAGACACTTGTAAGGCAGGACCTGGACACAGTGCAGGTTTTCTGATCCCATGCAGACCGGGTAAAGGAGGAGTCAGAGTCCTCAGTGGTTTTTTTGCAGGTCTTTTATTGGGGTTCACCAGGCATATGGCAGGCAGGGGTGCTGGCTGGGGGGCTGGGAGGCCTCCCAGCCCCCAGCAAGTCTTCACTCTATCTGGACTCTCTGGCGTTCGTTCTGCTGCTTCTGGACTTCTGCTTCGGCTTTTCCGGCTTCTACTGCTGCTACTGGTGCTGCTGCTGCTGCTGGCGTCCCCCCGCGACGCCGCCCTTAAAAGCACAGTCTTAGCTCAGCTGAATCCCATCTACCTATGCCCACACCTTATTCCAGGTGCCCGCCATCAGGCATGCATTCAGGACAAGGATCCATCATCTATCCTGATGGCGGAAGGGCAGAAAAGCCTGATATTTTCTTTACCCTACAACACTTAAATATACATCTCAATCTTCACAAAAACCTTAAGAAGGTGGTGTTGCAATTACCATTTTACAGAAAAGTGAGCTGAAAGGGAGTTTGTCCAGGGTCACAGACTGTCTTACAAGGCAGAGTCAATGCACATCACCTTGCTGATTTTCCAGATGCTCTTATTTTGCTGCATGATTTTTCAGTACCATCCCCTATGCTCCATTTATCTACTGGCTAAATATATTGATATTGTTCACAGTGCATCAACTTTATGTACAGTTGTTCACCAAATAACAGGAATTGCTTTTCATTTTCTATATTTAGGAGGTTAGAACAACTTATAATAAATATGATGACCTTTAGGTCAGACATTTCCTGTAAAGTAATGACCAGAACTTCTCCAGCCTGCTATTAATTATGATCCAAGAATACTCAGCCATTGTTTTAAAAATAATAAAAAAATAGATAACACAACAAATGATACTTTGGTTATTATGTAACAATGTGGTGGGTGTTAAAAAGGTAATATTGTTAGCTAATGACTATTTCCCGTTACTCCACTTACAGAGTATTTGAACTCATTTTCCGGGAGGCCACAGATCTACCACATTTCACTGGGATATGTTATCCTCTCAAGCCTTAACTAATATTTCATGAAAGTTATAATTCTATAAAATTTCTTAAGTTTTAGCATTTAAAAATATGACATAGTTAGCAATTTAGGCTGAGAAAATACCTATTCCAGAAATTGTATTAAGTAATGAAGTAGTGACTCATACTTGCACTGTTAACCCCCTTCTTCATCTGTGGGTATATATTAAGAAATCTGTTTCTAGGTTATGAGGGTCTTGAAGTGAAGCTTTTCTTAAATTTTTTTTCTTTTAAAGGTTTGTTCCTCTCTTCCTCCCACCCTTTCTTTTTAGTCATTTGAAATTTTAGAATGTAAGCCTTTAGAATATCTCTGATTAGCTTAGAAACATCAAAATTCTTCTGAAAAATCAAGTTTTATTATTTCATAATTTGGGGACAATATGATATCAAACAATTAGATGAAGTACGCATACTTTTTCTACTATTTTCTGAAAACCAAATATTCCTTGATAGCATATTGTTATTATAGTATATATGGTATATTGACTATTTTTTTTTTAAAAAAACTTCCTATATATTTTTTATAAGTTTATTTTTATTATTTTTTAAAGATTTTATTTATTTATTTTTATTTATACAAGAGCTGGGGTACAGGCCAGAGTCGCAGGAGAGTGAGAGGATTCACCGGAGATAGAGGGAGCAGGACAGGCAGATGGACCCAAGACACTGCTGAGGGGAGCAGTGGGTGAGACAAGAGAGGTCTGCCTTGCAATGTGGAATTCTCCCTGGCCGGCCGGGAATCGAACCGGTGCTGCAGAGGCTGCGGACAGCTTCCCAGCATGACGCTCAACCATCTGAGCCACCAGGGAGACCCATTCCTATATATTTTATTGGGGAGTATTTAATAGACCAAATATTAGTACAGATTTTTGTATTTTCTGTGTATTTTTTCCCTTTGCTTTTGACTTTCTTCTGTTTTAATTAGCATAACAAAATCTTTGTAATGCTTAAATGGTCAAATGAGAATTTTTATTCTTGGAATTGGGAAACAGTTCCATTTTTTATTCATAAAATTACTAATCAAAACAGCAAAAGTAGGGCCTCCCTGTTGGCGCAGGCAGTTTAACGCAGCGCTGTGAAGCTGTCTGCAGCCTCTGCAGTGTGGGTTCGATCCCTCTGGCCAGGGAGCAAACCACATGGCTGCGGACCTCTCCTGTCTCTCTGGCTGCTCCCCTCAGCAGTGTCTTTGGTCCATCTGCCTGTTCTGTTCCCTGCTGTGTCTCTGGTGAATCCTCTCACCCTCCTGTGCATCTGGCCTGTACCCCAGTTCTAGTATAAATAAATAAATCTTAAAAAACAAAATAAAACCCAGCAAAAGTAGATATGCAGAGTGACATGTCAGGATTTGGCTTTCCGTTCAAGAGTTTTGTCCTGATCTTTGTCTAACTTTAGCCTGGTGATAACTACCCTGCTTGGGTGAATACCCACCAGATACTCCTGAGTGTAGACGGCATGCTTCTTTCTGTACACCCGGCCCACCCTGCCGATTTGTTGGCCTTTGTAGTGTTCTTGAACCACCTGTAGTGTCCTTGAACTACTTGAACTCTATCCTCCTGACAGATGGGCATAGAGCAGAGCTGTCTTTCTGTTGTAGTTCCTTGGAGTTGGGTGGCACCTGTTTGTGCATGCACAAGGGGACATTGAAGAGGCTTTTGCTGTTTGTACCATGATACCAGGTAAGAAAGGGGTTGAATGTCATGATGATGGTTTGGTGGTGGACTAGCTCAGATCATCTCAAATGAATGTTTTTAAAAGGTCGTTTTATGCCAAATAAGATTAACTGTGGTGGTTTAAGATAGAGCCTAAAGTATGTTCTTGAGTTTAATCCTACCATCAAAAGGACATCATATTTCTGATTGTCAGCTCTGGAGTCCCTACCATTTTATCATTGAAAGATGTTCTCATAGAACTAATACACGTTTTTATTTTAGATAAAATATGGAACTATTTAGAAGAAATAATTTTAATAAAACATGGAACATATAGCACAAAACTGTTGGGGGGGCAATTATCCATGTTTTTACTACAAGTCTTATGACAGCTTTTATTCTGGATTGCCCTTTCAAGATTATTTGCATAGCAAATCACTTTAAAGGTAGTAATTCTTCTGGGGAAAAACTCGTTTCCTGACCAGGATAAACTCCTGGAGTGACCAAGATTAGGCAAGCTTGCTTGCATTTCTCTTTAAAAGATTGAGAGTTTCCCCTGTGCTTGGGATTCCTGGGCTGTGTCACAGACCCACTGTGAGTGCTGCTTCCATCGTGGCCCCTCTGCATCACCCACATTCGCCTTGGGGACAAGGGGACCACAAATGAGCATGAAACTCAAGCTACCTGCTCTTCTATGGGTAATAAAGTCCTCTCCCTCTCACCCAGGGGTCTCACATCTTTGCCAATGTCTCTGAAACTATGGAAGCCTAAACTGTTAGCTTGCAAGCAAGATAACATTTCAGACCCTTTGTGGTTCTTGACAAAAATCTGTATTATTTGTATGTGAACTGAATGTGAAAGGCTGAAGCACCAGGTATTTCTTTAAAAAGAAAAGCAACACAGAAAGAAAACCACATTATAAATTGCAAACTTGCAATCTGTTACTCCTGAGTTCTGGTTGATTTTGCAAATTAAATGCACTGGGAATGAATCGTTCATATATAATATTTGCCTTATAAAACATAATCCACTATGGCAGCATTTATTGTAGACACAGTGCATGAATGTGAAATTAATTTGCATAAAATTACTACTGTTTCAAATGAATGTCACTGAAGGAAAAATGGTAGCTCTGTGAAGTTCAACACTTTCACCTGCAAAAAGTTGCAGGTGAGGTTTGTGTCTAGATTGTATGAAGTGCATAAAAACATTTCAATTTTAAAAAGCAAAGATGCCTGTGACTGTGATGATTATGATGTTGTTTTGCTTCTGATATTTTTTTTTCAGACTCAGCTCCTTTTATTAAATGCTGGAATTAGGAGTTAAGATTTGGAATATATTTACCTATAAAAATTTTTTAGAATATTATCCAGGGCCAGTGATCAGATTGTTGGATGGCAAGTTTGCACTGAACTGGTCTACAAATACCTGTTAATAGAGCTCATGGTTTGATTTGTAAACTGATGATTACCTAGGTGGTACCAAGTTCAAGTATATTGTGTGGCAGATACATCTGTATAATTTGCAGTAGGTAATGCCATAAAATTTATTGAGTATTTCTACCCCTAGTTTCTTTAAAGGATACTTTTTGTGCCCTTTAAAGAAATAGCTATTTAAAAAAAAGTTTTTTGGAAGGGTTTCTCAGCTACTTGCCTCAAGATCATTCATTTACATAATCTCTGTGAGGAAGATAAACTTTTACCTTGGTTTTTGGTGAGATCAGGAAATACTTCAAAGTGATACTTATGGGTTACTTTCTACTAATAAGAAAAAATTAACCAGCCAATCTTACATAAGTTCCTCAAGGTGGCAATGTTTTATGGAAGAAGTAGTTTAGATTTTGTAAAGTCCATATATACTTAAGATTTTTTTTCGAGCAACCATCTGTGTCATAACTCATGGTTTCTTGTGCATTTTAATCAGCATCTACTTATGCATAGCCTCAGCCTTATTGCTGTCTAAATACTTAAAACAGTAAATGCTGCAGGAGATTAGGACTTGTAGCTGTGAAATTATGGTGCGTACTCTCTCTGTACCTGAGCAGATGATTTACAAATCAAGGCCTCTCAGAAGCACATCTGCTGAGCTGCTAAAGAGTGTGGCTGGCAACAGAAGCCCAGGGCTGGCATTTGAGGTTGCCATGTATCTAGACCTGACCTTTTTGAATTTGGTCTGGGTCCTGTACAAAGGACATCCGCCTCTCTTCTTATCCCTGGGTGACTCAGATCAGCTTCTCAGGACTGATGGAAAAGGCAGGCTGGCAATGCAGTGGTATTGCAATGTAGCTGACTTAATGCAGTATTTTAATTGCATTGGGTGGTTTTGGAATTCTGGTTACCTTAAGTGGACATAATGACTCCTCTTTGTGTTTAATAAATTTCATTTCAAATAGAAGTCACAATGTCAGGGATTTCCAAAACCTATTGGTAAGGCCGATACTTAGGGCATGAAAATATAAAAGTAATTTTGAACAGTGTTGAAATATAAATAGCAAATGATACAGTGCAGCTATCACCACTTTTAGGGTATTCTATAGGGAGCTGTAGGTGAAAAGAGTTGCTAAAGAGAGTCGAGTGCTTAGGGGCAAACAAACTACCAATCAGGGCACTGGAATCCAGTGCAGAATCTAGGGTCTGGGGGATCTAGTACAGAAGAGGAGAAATAGGGTGATGGGGAAGTTATTATTTTTTTAAAGAGACTGCCTTTTTTTAAAGATTTATTTATTTATTTATACAAGAACCGGGGTACAGGCCAGATGCGTGGAAGGTAAGAGAATTCACCAGAGACAGAGCGGGGAACAGAACAGGCAGACTGACTGAAATACACTGCTGAGGGGAGCAGCAGGTGAGACAGGAAAGGTCTTCCACGCCATGTGGGATTCTTGCAGGTCAACTAGGATTGAACCTGCACTGCAGAGCCTTCAGACAGCTTCACAGCACTGCGCTCAACCGCCTGTGCCACCAAGAGAGGCCCAGAAATGGGGTGGTTCTTATAAATCAAAAGACCAGGAATTGTCTCTGTCATCTCTGGGAAAGCCAGGGTTCTGAGCATTGTTGATGAGCTGGTGAGAATCAGAAGAGTGGACTAGGTGGGCCTGGGTTGTCCAGGGAGTCTGCTGCTATGCGGGTGTCTGTCCTGGGATGTGGCACTCACACAGCTCTGCCACATGAGAAGCATGCCTGAGCCAGGTGTGGGCTTCCGGTCAGGGCTGCACTTGTCAGTGGGCCAGGAGGGCAGGTCAAGATTGACTGTTGTCAAGGAGCTTGAGAACTTAAAATAAAATAAATATAATTGATAAATTTCCATAAATTCCATTGGTTTGGTAGGAACAGAGCTGACTAGTTCTGTTAAGGAGTGAATGTGGAGTGAAGAAATGGGTGCAGGGCTGGTGCACTGTGTTTTGAAGAGTGCCAGTTTGGGGAAGGAATTTGTAAATGCACCTGTGCAGAGCCTTTTGTAATGATTTTTATATTATCGGAGAGTTGAATGTTAGGAGAAAACAAAAACATTTCTAGGCTGTACCTAAGGGCTGCCTTGTCTTTGTAGAAGAAATGTCTAACACTCATTGGACCTTTCTCTAGGACAAGGTTTGTAGAGAGGGAGGGAGAGGAGTGGACCCATAACAAGAGAGTTGTTCATCAACAGTGGATGGGGACAGATGACAAATAGAAGTCACCCTGGGAATACAGACTAGAACTGGACTGATAAATGGATGAGGTGGAAAGATGGTTGCTGGTAGAGTGGAGGTTTCAGATTTTAGGATTAATTTGAGGAATTTTAAGACTCTTGCAAAAGTTGGGTGAATGGAGGGGACTGAAGATAAAGTCATGGATGGAGCAGAGATAAGGTAATTGTGAGACCATAATCTAAAAAACATCAGGCATATTAAGGGAGCATCCTTAAGAGTGTTGGTAGCAAGCTGTAAGCCAGGCTTCACACTATAGAAGTGTGAGTATCCACAGGAGGCCTTGGTGGGCAAGAGGCTAGTGGAAGCCATGAACTCCAAAAGAGGAGGGATTTTTCATGGAAGTGGAGGAGCAGCAGTGTAGACCATCAGTGAGAGCGCTAGGGGAGTGCTCACACCTCCCTCTGGCTCTGAAGGTGAATGAGAGCAGATCTACATAAGGAAGAGCAAGTGGTCAGAGCAGTGGAAGTCTCGGGTTTGTGTAAAGGATAAGAGCTGTTGATGATAAGCATTATTTACATAGCAGGTGGATGGAGACTTATGAACAGAAGAGGGAGAGAAACACCATTAAGAATTCACTTAATGGGACCTTCCTGGTAGTGCAAGGGGTTAAGACACAACCTATGAAGCTGTCCACAGCCACTGCAGCAGGAGGTCGATCCCCGGCCAGGGAACTACCACATGGCGCAGCAGACCTCTCCTGACTTGCCCACTGCACCCCTCAGCAGTGTATTTCAGTCAATCTGCCTGTTCAGTTCCCTACTCTGTCTCTGGTGAATCCTCTTCCTCCCACACCTCTGACCTGTACACCAGTTCTTGTATGCATAAATAAATAAATCTTTTAAGAAAAAGAATTCATTTAATGGTGCAGCTTATAGAATTATCAAGCCCCAAAGCTTCCTTTGTGATATGGTTAATGTCCATCCCCTGGTAATTGGCCTGGTCTGATGGTGGATTCAGTGACAAATGACAGTGGGTTTTTATGATATAAATGATTTTTCAACTTCCCTGAGGTTTAGGAGTTTACATATTCAAGAGACTAATAAAAGATAAATAGAAAAAGCTTGAATTGAAAAAAAAAATAGGCCATGCAACTGAACAGTTTAGTCAATGTTGTTTAGAACAGTTACTCATGGTTATGTGTATATGGTAACGTGTGTGATGGTTGCACAACCATCAAGGACTACAACCATATCTTTCTCTCTTGGTAGAGAGGAAAGAGTTGATTCTGGCCCTGATCTTCCTTCCCTAGGTCTTCTTACTAGGATCTGGGTGTTTGCAGAGTTGTCTGTAGACAGGGCCCGCCATGCCTGGAGTAATGGTCTGTGATCTGATTATCTAATAGGGTTTGCTTTTCCTTTCTCTGCTGTTCCCTTTCCTTCTGACTTCAAATTTATGATCAATTTTTCATCTTCCCTCTTCTTTTTTCCTTCTAGCACTTCAGGGCTTTTACTTTACAGGACTGGTTTGGCTAATCTTTTATAATCTAAGGGAGGTAGAGTATTGTGTAATATGAGGAGGGAAAGGTGAGAGGTGAGGCTGGAGAGTGATGCAGGGGTCAGATTATGAAGGGATTTGTGTGACCTGGCAAGCATTTTTGATTGTAGCTTTTCAGCAGAGAGAACCATTCATGGATTGAGCCTGGGAAGATTTCAGATTGCATTAGGTGCTTTCCACAGAAGGAATGTCAGTGATATATAATGTCCTTATTACCTTTGCCATATTAGTTTGCTAATTATCACCAAATCCACGTTAGTTTTCATTAAACACAGATTATCCCAGACCATACTTCCTCGAAGCACTTGATCCAGTTCTGATTATATTTCTGAGCTCAAAAGTTTTGCAGGCACCATGTATAACAATTGTAATGTTCTTTGGAGGTCAGAAGAATTAGATACAAAGGGCAAGACATATAGACACATGGCATAAAGACACAGACAGCTCCCCATTTTTTTTTCATTTAATTCATTAGAATATCTTAGGACACTTCAGTTTTATTCATATTTGCAAAGACACAGAGTTTTCTCTCTGCTTCTTCTGAAGACAAACTTTAGTTTTCTGAGGCCAAATCTTTCCATCACTGCCTGACAAAAAGCCATTTTTACTCATAATCAAGAAGCCAGGCTGAATCACACATATGCTTGGCAAAAAAAGTATTCACAGAGACAAAGGGAAAAAAATCAAACATAGACAAAAATAACTAAAAGCCTAAATGAAAACCAAGTTCTTTCCATGGTGCCAAAATCTAATACCCAGAGCTGGGGAGTATTGTCAGCAGAGGTCATGTGGATTCAGCTGCAACCCTACATCTTTAGACCTTCGAAGGAAAAAAAGTTTAGTTAGAGCAATTACTGTAGACTGCAGTCTCCAGACAGTGTTTAGCTTTGAAGTAATCTGTAAGGTATTGATTACTTTCTGAGTGACCCTTGAAACCACACAGATCCATTCACCATCCCAGGGTTTCCAAATTCCAGTGCATATTAGAAGCCCATCAAGGGGGTATCCTGCAGCAGCAGTTAAAATGAGCAAAAAAGTCATTTAAGCTTTTTGTCTTTTTCTTGAGCATCTCAGGTCTTTCACAGGTTCACACAACCAATGAGTTTTGGTCTCTGTGTCATTTCCTTCTGGCATTTTCTTCCCTCTGGTTTGCTGCAAAGGTTTCTTACAAGTTTCAAAGAAGTGTGAGTTAGCAAAACATCACAAGGACCAGGCCACTTGCCTGGCAGCTGAGTTTGGGCATCTCCATTCTGCCAGGTGTTGAGTAAGACAAAATGACCAGATTTGAAAGTATGCTATGGTTCATTTGGAGGCACAGAAATCCTAGAAAGAACAAAGTTATGAGTTACAGCTAAGATTTCCTGGATAAGTTGTATATTCTCTTTGATCTTGCAGTTTTGTTCTTTGGTGTGGTGATCAAAATGGAAACTTGGAATGCTCTTCCCACACCAGTGTCAAAAGGGCTCAAATGGAGCCACTTCTGAGAGCTGCTCTTCCCTGAAAGAGCATGATGGACAACACTGGATGCCAATGCAGATGGACTTCTTGGCTAACTTTTACAGATTTTTCTTTAGAGTATGTTTCAATTTCTCAGTTTGTTCTGTAGATTGCAGTCCCCAGGCAGTGTGTAAGCTTCCACGAAATCTGTAAGGTATTGCTTGCTTTCTGAGTGACCTCTGAAAGAGTTTTTTTGTTACTCTGAATGGTCTTGGGAAATCTGAAATAAGGAATTAATTCCTTCAGCAATTGTTTGGCTATTTTTGAAGCCTTTTCTGTCTTGGTGGAAATGCCTGCACATATCCTGAGCAGGTGGCCAAGTCCATGTAATTGTCTTCAGTTGCTGTGGACTTTGAAAATTGAAGTCACCTGTTTTCTCTCAACCGTAAGACTTTGTTTGCCTTTCTTAATCTTACATCCCAAGTACAATACCTTTTGTTTGCAGATCTGAGCCTTCTCTGATGACACCTTGTTGCCACACTTTGTTAAAGTGGTTTAAGACTAAGATGATATTCTCCACACAAGACTCACAGTCAGGGCTGGCAACTAGTAAATCATCCACACATCGCAGGAAGGTCCCCTGTTCTAGTTGCATCTTTCCAACTATAATCTGTGGCCAATATTTCCCTGAAAATAGTCAGGGAATTCTTAAGTTCTTCTAGTCCCAGTGAGCCAGAATTCATCCAAGCTTATTCTTGGCTGGAGCAGAAGGCTCACCTCTTCTCAAAAAAAAAAAAAAAAAAAAAGTTGTAGAAAGCACTTACACACACCCCTGAAAAATCTCCCCAGAAAAAAAGTCTTAAGTAAGAGATCGAAGGTGAGCCTGCAGGAATTCCCATGAAGTCAAATTCAACTTCCATACACCAAATTTTATAAAATCATACAAACCAAAACTGTCAGGAGGAGTGAAAAGGAGAGGGGGAGGTCTGCCTACACTAAAGATTGAACTCATGCCTGGATCAAAACACACAGCGAGAACTGTAAATAAAGCCCAGGCAGCTCTAAATTAGGAACTGGAAAATCCTGCCACATGGTGAGCACCTACAATGTCCCTTCTGTGCTTTTGGCGGCCAACACAAGGAGGAGTCCCTTGGACCCGTCAGCCACAAGTATCTCTCCCCACGTTGAGTGTTAAGCTAAAACAGGACAAACCAAGGGGAAAGGGGATGATCCCATTAGTGGTTCCTCATCTGTTCTTAAGAATGCAGAACATGACCCCATAGCAGACACGCAGAGGGTAATAATAACAGGATTTATTTATATAGGGAGTGAGAAAAGGGAGGAGGGAGAGAGGAGAGGAGGGAGTGAGAAAAAGTGAACAAGAGGGAGAGAGACTGAGAGATTGAGATTTTTGTGGGCTGGAATGTGGGCAGATGCTATATGCCATACCCCCAGATAGGGTCCAGAGATCAGAGACCAGCGCTGTATGTGGCAAGCTGTTGGCTTGCCATGGACATCCCTCTTCACAAGTGATTTAAGTGCTGAAATGCCAGTGGTTTCAACTGCAGAAGTCCCAGGAGTTCAAGTGCCAAAACCCCAGCCCTGCACCTATTTCCCATCAGCCACCACTCAGGATGTCAGAGGGTAGAGTCTGGAAAGCTTCACTTTTTACCATGGAGCTGGACATGAGAACCATCCACTGACTCAGAGGTTGCTCCACACGGTTCCACTTATACCTCCGGGATCTTGACAGCAGGTGCTGAATAGCAGTCTTCTTGGAACACTGTCATCAGATTGTCTTAGCTGCCATCCTCGCATTCCAGGAGAAAGAGGAAAATGATTTATTTTAATCAAGTAGAGCGACACCTCCAAGGATGATGTAGATGGCCTTTCTTCATCTATGTATGTATTAAAGCTGGATGGAATCTATGGAAAATTAATTTTTCAATGAAAAACAGTATGGCACAATCAAGAAATGAGAAAGTATATCCCTAAGCAAAAGCTTTAACTAAGTATAGATATTGGTCATATGGAGTCTCAGAAACTAAAACGTAACATAGGGGCCAAGTTTCCCATCATCAGCAGGATGAAGAGTTCAATACCAATACCCACAGTTTGTTCCACAGTGGTTTGCTCTGGTGTCCCCACAAATCCCACGCAGCTGCTCTACCATGGTTTGCGTCATTGGTTCACACACTGTTCTGGGTTCCACATAGAGTGCTGCCCATTCTTTGCCCATTGTAGTTACCTGGCCAGGCCCTAGCTGCACAACCACAAGCCTGGTAGCCTTGGTGCCGGGGGTGGGGGAGAACCCAGTACTTCTCTGCAGAAGTAGTTGGAGCTGCTCCAGGAAAGGCTATACAGTGTTGTGGCAGTACTGTTTGAAGGTGTGAGACTAGGTTCCAACCCCTAGGTTTTCCATGAGAATTGATGACATTTGAAGCTACTATGCATTATTTTTCCTGTTTTATTTTTGAGGTTTATTTATTTATACATACAAGAGCTAGGGTACAGGCCAGAGGTATGGTAGGTGAGAAAATTCACCAGAGACAGAGTGGGGAGCAGAACAGGCAGATGTGCTGAAATACACTGCTGAGGGGAGCAGCGGGTGAGAAAGGAGAGGTCTGCTGTGCCATGTGAGTAGCTCCCTGCCCTGGCTGGGAACTGAACTTGTGCTCAGTGGCTGCGGAGAGCTTCATAGTGCTGCATTTTAACCCCTTCCACCACCAGGGAGGCCCCTATTTCTCCTGTTTTTTGAAGAAGTTTTTAATTGGATAGAGGCCAGATTTATGTGGCAAGAGAGAGTTTGCTATAGAACTTTCTACATTGATTTCAGAACAGTGTAAACAATTTGAAAAAGTGAGACTTGCTCAAAAAGAGAATGAAGAGTAGAGTCTTCTTTAAAGGCTGTTAGCTTAGAGATGTAGGAGAAGGAAGAAGAGGAGACAATAGAAGCACAAAAGTTGGAGGCCACCAATGAAATATTGAATGGGTATAAATCTAAACTAAAGGATGAAGGGCTTCCTCTAGAAAAGGAGTTAAAAGAAATGTAAACAGTCCCAAGACAGATGGATTTTCTAAAAGAATATAGTCCCTAGAAGATGAATCAAACTGTCTCAAATCACATGAAGCTAGAGACAAAAACAACATTAAAAATAGTTCAAATGAATGAAGAACAACTTGAAATACCCATAAAAGACTACATGAGTGAAAAGTCCCAATTTGAGAAGAGTCAGAAACAGCTTTGGCAAAAAGCTGAAAATGAAAAGAACAGGTAATGAACTTAGAAAATAATATTTGAAGACTTAGAGTAGAGGCTGAGCAAATTCCATATGATAAAATCAGATCAAGTCTCTGACTAACCCTTGATAAAAATGAAGATTGGGTTTCTGTGCTTGCAGAAGACATAACAGATGATGATAAATTAGAACTTGAAGCAGTGAATCAGAACATGATAATCAAACAAAAGGAGCTGTGAAGAAGCCGATTCCTCCTAAGTTAAATGTTTCTTTAAAAACCCTCGAAGGAGAAAGAAACCAAATTTACAGTCAGTTTTCTGAAGTAGATAAAACAAATTAAGAGCTTACAGAGTCTACTAAAAAACCTCCAGACTGAAAAAGCATCTTTGCGGTCAGAAAACACAAATTTTGTTAAGTGAGAATCAAAAGCTTCAGCAAAACTTAAAGGGGTGACTGAACTGTATCTCAAAACTGCAATAGCACTTCAAAGGAAAATAACATAGAGGGAAATTACCTGTTAGAGGGGAAATTTTACAAAGTAGATGAGACAATCAGCCTGCACCCGAAGAGGTGGAGACCATAAAAAGAGAGCCAAAGATCTCAAAGGAGAATTGGCGAGACCATTCATTCTTATTAAGGGAATATTATTTCCTGTTATAAAAATACATGATAGTTGGTTTGCAGCTCAGCCTGCTCTAGGAAACGTCCATGATTGTGGAAAAAATGCTTAAAACAGACAAAAAGTAACTGGAATAGAGTATAAATTTGGATTTTCAGGAAAAGATACTTATGCACTTGGTATTCCAAATATAGAGCTTGGCAAGGAACATTCTCCACAGGGTGCCTCACCATTAGGTCCATGACTTTCATATGAAATAAAAGCTTTCCTTTCCCCTTCAACTCCCCTCCAGGTTCTATTCAGAGTCTCAATTTTGTGTTCAAGGGGAGGAATAAGAGGATCAAGAGACACAGGGGAGTCTGGGTCTAGTCATCAGACTATCAAAGGAAGCAGAGAATCAAGCTGTAATGGGTTAACTGACTCTCACAGAGCACCTTCTGACACTGGGTCCCATTTAGCTCCAAGGGAAAGGCGCATAAATAATAATCGCACCTTCAGGCCAACAATATCCTGATCGGACTCTTATTCCACAAAGGCAAGAAAGATTTTATTCTGATAGACTGTTTGGACTAGAAGAACTCAAAAGTTTTAATAATGTCATCTTTGGATAAAGTAGATGAACCAATGTCTTCAGAAATGGAAGTCAGTGGAGAAACTAGCAAAGACAGTCTTAGTAAAGTATATGTGCCTGATTCACCTCTCTCTGCCCAAAATGAAGCAAATGCCTCTGGCTTCACCCCTGTACATTTTCCTCCAATTACGGATTTTCCTTCCTAAGCTTTGGGACATATGTATGGTATTACCCGAGGTTATTTCCCTAGCCCAACACCTCCTCAAGTCATATGAGAATTATCAATTTGCTGAGAGGTTTTCTTCATTTTCTTTTCCCAAGACCTGGACTTTCTCTCCATCCCACATCCATAAAGTAGAAATGAGTTCCCTTCAAGACTGATTCTGCCTTCCAGTGACCCCTGCTACCCAACATCCAGAACCACATGAAATTTAACTATATTTTTGGGTTCCAAAATAATTGTGACTCCACTCATTTTTAGGTTAAGTAACTGCTGTTATTATATGATTGTATTTTTTCTAAATTTAAGCTGAACAAAATTATAATTCTTAGGCTAGTGAGTTGTAAATAAAGATAATTTAATAATATCCTTTAATAATATCTTTTATTGAATAGTTACTAGATGCTTAATACTTTAATGATTCAAAGCAAGAACTATTATCTCCATTTTCTAGATGAGGAAAAAGAGTCACTGAGAAGAGTGAATACCGAGCTTGCCCCTGATAACCTGGTTCATGAGTGGCAGAACCAGCTTCAGACTCAGCAGTTGAGCTCCAGAGATTGTTCTCAGTCAGCCTGGATCCCTGGGAAGATGCAGGTTGGAACTGCTGGAAGTCAAATCAAATAGACAGAAGCAGGGTCAGAAAAATCTGTTTAGATTAGAAATGGGGAAAAAAATCAGGTTCCCCAAAGGATAAGGGAATGAAAAACTAAAGCAAGTCTTAAGAAATATTGATCTTGAAGAAGTGTGTCAAATAATTTAGAGGGGAGAAAGCCTGGAGTTTAGAAAGCCCAACAGAAGGCTGTGATGGAGCATGGAAAATGGGGCTTTAGACCCGGTGAATGCAAGCCACTGGCCACCCCAGATGTGTCTTTTCATGCAGCAATCAAGCATTTCTTCTAGAACTGAACTCCGTGAAATGTTAGGGTTCAATTACTGAATTCAGATTTTACATCATATTGGTATAGCCAGGAAGATTTATGCCAACAGAGAAGGTTAATTGTTCTAGACAGTTCTAGTTTTCATTTCTTCCATGAAGCCTTGCCCTTGCTAGATTCTTCCCCTTTGAATAGTATAAGTTCTCCAATTACAATTATCTTTGGATGATAATTTTGGGTAATTGTCCTAAACAAAATCTTTTTGTTGTTTCTATATATCTTTTCCCATAAGACTTCAAGATCTGGGAAGAAAAGAACTGTTCCCACCTATATGTTACTTATATTTTATTTTTGTTTATTTATTTTACATATTTTAACATCATTCATCATTTTTTTAAGATTTATTTATTTTATGCATACAAGAACTGGGGTACAGGCGAGAGGTGTGCGGGCAGGGATGAGAGAATTCATCAGAGACAGAGTGGGGAACAGAACAGGCAGACTGACTGAAATACACCGCTGAGGGGAGAAGCAGGCGAGAGTAGAGGTCTGCTGCACCATGTGGGTAGCTCCCTGGCCGGGGATCGAACTCCTGCTGCAGTCACTGCAGACAGCTTCATAGCTTGTGTCTTAACCCCTCACGCCACCAGGGAGGCCCTATTCTTCATTTTTTGTACAATGTATGCATTTTTATCTCAGTTGTTGTCCCTGTGAAATTCCTACTACCCATTCACCCGTGTACTGTCACCATAGTCCCTTGTGCTCTTCCCACCCCTGTGTTGATCTTCCTTCCTTCTCCCTCCCTGCAGAGTGTCTCTGGTTTATAGAGGGGCATCTCTCTCTCTCTCTCTCTCTCTCTCTCTCTCTCTCTCTCTTTTTCTCTGTGTGTGTGTCTAGTGCATAAGTGATTATACCTAAAATATAAGATCTGTGAAGAAAAGAACTGTTCCCACCCATATAGTACTTATATTTTTAGATATAATAACATATACATTACACACAAACACACACAGATACACATACCCCTCTCCTGGGTATCTCAAAGAAATGATACACATAGCATATGCTATATACTCCCTGGTGAGAAGCCCAATTCCTTGTCCATGGTAGCCACTCACTAAACTTTTGAAATTTGGATCTCATAAGACACATTTGAAGGAAAGAATCATTAGGTCTTTGTGAGCACATTGACTTTAATGACAAAGGACTAGAATTGAATCAAGAAAACTTCCAGGTTTCAGGTTTCTTTACACAGGGTGGTGCATTAGGATATTTCCCTTAGCTTAGTTTTGATCATTACTCTTTGCTTTCATTCCTCTGTTCTCTCACTTTCCCTCACTTTTCACCATGGAGATTTAGGTTCAAGTGTCCAATCCTGTCATGCCTATGAAAGAAAATGAAGGAATTAATTTTTTTAGCATGGCAAATTGATTATACAAGTTTCTCTGATGAAATGTCAGTCTTCTATTTGGCAAGTCAAGTGGAAAGTTAGGTTGTCCCTCCACATGCTTAGAATCAATGCAAAAGTGTCTCTCATTTCAGAGAGAAAAATAAGTTGAAAAAGATCACTTTATTTGAATGGAAGAGTGTTTCAAAAATTTTTTTTTCAGTAATTCATTAAGCAATGACATTCCATCAGAAAATGCTCCTGTTGGAGGTATTTTGTCACCATTCCCTAGTACAAGCCACATGTGCAGCAAATGAGTGTATTCCCTAGTACAAGCCACATGTGCAGCAAATGATGTGTATTTTCTCAGATGCTGTAGAGGACTTATGCATAGACTGAGCAAAGGATCGTGGAAATTACACTGATATTCAGTGGATCAAAGTTGGATTTTGGATTCCACCATTTACTACAGGCAGGATTAATTGTAGCTCCACAGGCTTCAAGAATATATTACAATACATTGAAATGTGAATGAGAAGCATAGAACAAGGTTTTTATTTTCATGTTTCTCTATCTGGGATGATCTTTGTGACTCTGCCATACATAGAAAATTAAAATTCAATTCCTATTGGCCAAAATTTTTCACATGCTAAAGTGCAAAGGATTTTGGGAAATGTAGTCTTTATTCTGTAGACCATGCACTGAATTAAGGATGATGATTCAAAGACTAGAGAAGGAGGAGATTGGGCATTGGTAGATAATTAGTCCCTGTCACAGATTATTATCTTTAAAATGTAATAACAGCAGCAGACATTTATTGAACACCAAGTATGTGCCAGGAACAGCAAAAAGCTGCTGTGTATATTGCTGTTGTCATTATCCTTATTTTAAAGGTGAGGAAATGGAAACTCAAAGGAATTAAATGGATTACTGTCACATCATCAGTGGATGTTAGAGCTAAAATATTGAATAAGTTCTATCTATTTCTACAACTATTTCCTCAGACAAATCTAATGATACTACCTTGATAGCCCCAATGAAACTTCTCCTTTCAGTATTGGGATCTTTAAATATAGATAAAAATATACTTGGCTCCTATTGCTAAAGGGAAGGTCAAGTGTCCTTTATCCTTCAGAGTTTATCAAAATTTGGCTACTGTACATTTTATATTTACTTTGTTTTCCTGGTTCTAAATTGGGAAAGGCAATCTCACCATAACTGGGTGATGGCAGAGCCTGAAGTTGGTTAGTAAACTTGGCAATTTTTTCAGTTAAAAGTGCCCTATAATACAGGGGAATCATGTAAAGATTAGAAAATTTTGGAGTCCCTCGGATCCTACTAAAGTATGATTTATAGAAAATCTAGCTTGGATTTATAAGCATATAGGCCTTTCTTTATGATAGCTAGTTCATGAATCAAATTGAAAAATATCTGGTTCAGCCTATTTATCATTTGGAGATGATACAGTTAAACAACAGCCTGAGAGTGTTCAATCTAGTCAAGAGGCAAGTTAATAATGAGCTTCTCATATCTAGGTCCATCTCTGCAATGGCTGTTGTCACCTAGAGTTTTTCCTTCAATTTCTTTTCACTCCTAGTATCACTGAATCAGATTATACATATATACATACATACATACATACATGTTTTTGAAAATTGTTGAAATAAGGAATATATATTTTCAATTCCAAAACAGACCTTTTAAATGGTACGTAACTGATAGTACACTGGTCACTTTTGGGAAGTATTTTTTTGTGTAGGCAGTTGTAGAGGGGTGTAGATAAGCAGAAATCAGTCTTACTGTCTCATGTGTCTCATCTTTTCCTGTGGCTAGATAAATGTTCTGAGGGAGAAAGAGATATTGAGCTTGATATATTTTTTAAAAGATTTATTTATTTATTTATACAAGCACTGGGTATAGTCAGAAGCATGGGATGGTGAGAGAATTCACCAGAGCCGGAGTGGAGAACAGAACAGGCAGACTGACAAAATACACTGCTGAGGGGAGCAGCAGTCATGGCAGGAGAAGTCTGTTGCACCATGTGGGACCCTTGCCGGCAGCTGGGGATCGAACTGGTGCTGCAGAGGCTGCAGACAGATTCGCAGCCCAGAGCTCAACTGCTGCGCCATCAGGGGAGGCCCTAGATTGATTTTTTTTTTTTTAAAGATTTATTTATTTATTTATACAAGCACTGGGTACAGTCATAAGCACGGGAGGGTGAGAGAATTCACCAGAGCCAGAGCAGGGAGCAGAGCAGGCAGAAGGACCGAAGTACACTGCTGAGGGGAGCAGCGGGCGGCAGGAGAGGTCTGCGCGCCATGCGGGACCCTCCTCTGGTGGCCGGGGAGCAGCCGGGGATCGAACCGGCGCCGCACAGGCTGTGGGCAGCTTCGCAACCCAGCGTTCAACCATTGCGCCACCAGGGAGGCCCTAGATTGATTTTTTTTTATTAGACTATCCCACCAAAAAGAAATCAGACCCTGATAAAATTTCAACAATAATGAAGGTCTTAATTTGGGATATGCTCATATGTCCATAAGTGTTACGCCATTTGGTGCTCTTCTGTGTATTTTTTATTCAAATGTATCCAAACCCCAACTATTATAACAAAACAACTTTGTCAAAGCATTAAAGATAACCTGTGATATTCTTGCTAGAAAGTAATTAATCTTATTCCACAAATTATGTTAAATCATTTTCAACAATTTATCATCTCTGAAAAATGGATTACTATATCCTACTTAATGACTTTAGGTTCAGTGATTACAGACAATTACTGGGGAAATATTGGAACATTACTGGAACTCATAGTATGAATTTTTCAAATAAAATCATAGATGCATAAATTACAAATGATAACAAGCCAAATAATCAACAAATGGTGACAAAGAATTCATGTGAATTTTGGCTACAAGGATCATTTGCCTTTTCATAAATAGGCCCTAATGTTTTCTGTAGGCTACCCTCTAACAGTATTAGAGCAGTTGATTAGAATGTGTCTACAACTTTGGTTAGTTTGATATCTAGGAGCAGGGCATTTCTAATTCAGACAAAAAGAAAGGAAAAAAATACCCTTTAGCACTGATGAGATTTTATTGTTGCCGATACAAGTTCCAAATGACTAGGTGCATTTTAACAAGATTAAGTATTTGTACTGGTTCCACTGACTCTGTGCCTAAGACTCTTTACTTCTCAAACATCACTCTATTACCTTCCTTATAGCCAAATCTGGGATTTCTTTCAAGCATTCTATTTCTCCATCTTGGCTATTATTACTTTTTCATTCATTAGGAGGTGAATCTTGAAGTTATACAAATAACTCAATCTTAACATCTTACTGGATTACCTCCAATAAAAAAATATTAGTCCTAAAATAAGACCCAGCAAATTGTCTTCCCCTTTTCCCTTCCACCTGTATCACAACTGAGTTTGCTTTGCTGATGGATATCCAATTGAAACTCTTATTTTTCTTCTAAACAATAAGAGATTAGATTACAATCTATTATTTTCATGACAAACAAGTAGGACTTATACTCATCTATGTGTTAGGAATATTTTCCATATGAGTGGTATTTACTGAAAAAACACCGAAGGGCAATATTCATTAATTGCCCCATGAGTTTTTTTTTTTTTTTTTTTAGAGGCATGTTTTTATGTATTATTTTGTTTGTTTGTTTTGTTTTTGTTTATACATGCACTGGGTACAGTCAGAAGCGCGGGAGGGTGAGAGAATTCACCAGAGCCAGAGCAGGGAGCAGAGCAGGCAGAGTGACGAAATACACTGCTGAGGGGAGCAGCGGGTGGCAGGAGAGGTCTGCGCACCATGTGGGATCCTCCTCCGGTGGCCGGGGAGCAGCCGGGGATCGAACCAGCGCAGCAGAGGCCGCGGGCAGCTTCGCAACCCAGCGTTCAACCGCTGCGCCACCAGGGAGGCCCCAATTGCCCCATGAGTTTTTGATTTCATATCTGAAAGTAATTATAGAGTAAGCATAATGTCTCTGTAAATCACAATCTACTAGTAGCCTTTAAAAATCTGCACTGAGGATAAAAATTTCAATGTCATTCTTCAAAGAAATAGAACAATTATTGATGAAATTCATATGGAATCACCAAAAACCCTGAATAGCCAAAGCTCTCCTGAGAAAAAAAAGAAGGGAATGGAGGCATCACACTCCCAGAATTCAAACTGTACTATAAAGCCATTATCATCAAAACTGCATGGTATTGGAACAAGAACAGACACAGAGACCAATGGAATCAAATAGAAAATCCAGAAATAAACCCACAGATTTATGGTCAACTAATCTTTGACAAAGGAGCAAAGAATATGCACTGGAGCAAAGAAAGTTTGTTCAATAAAGGGTGCTGGGAAAACTGGGTCGCTACATGCAAAAGAATGAATATTGACTACTACCTCACGCCATACACAAAAACCAACTCAAAATGGATTAAAGAACTAGACATAAGACCCGAAACCATAAAATATATAGAAAGAAATATTGGAAAAACACTACATGATATGCACATCAAAGACATCTTTACAGACACATCACCCAAAGCAGTGATAGTGAAGGCAAAGATAAACAGTTGGGACTACATCAAATTAAAGAGCTTCTGCACAGCAAAAGAGACACAACCAAAACTAAGAGACACCCCACTGATTGGGAGAAAATATTTGGACACAACACTAATGATAAAGAACTGATCACAAAAATCTACAAAGAGCTGATGAGACTCAACAAAAACAAAGAAAATAATCCAGTCAAAAAATGGGCAGAAGAGCTGAAAAGAAACTTCTCTGAAGAGGAAATGCAAATGGCCAACAGGCATATGAAAAAATGTTCAACATCACTTGTCATCAGGGAAATGCAAATCAAAACTACCATGAGATACCATCTTACACCAGTGAGAATGGCACATATTAAAAAAACTAGCAACAACAAATGTTGGTGAGGTTGTGGAGAAAAAGGAACTCTCCTGCACTGTTGGCAGGAGTGCAAACTGGTCTAGCCACTATGGAGAGCTGTATGGAGATTTTCTTGACCTACTAAACATAGAGCTTCCATATGATCCAGCAATTCCACTCCTAGGTATTTACCCAAAGGACACCGAAACATCAATTCCAAAGAGCACCTGCATTGTTTATAGCAGCACTATTTACAATAGCTAAGATTTGGAAACAACCCAAATGCCCAAAAATAGATGACTGGATGAAGAAGATGTGGTACATATACACAATGGAATATTACTCAGCATTCAAAAAAGTTAAAAACATGTAATTTGCAGCAACATGGATGGAGCTGGAAGGGATCATGCTCAGCGAAATGAGCCAGAAAGAAAAAGAAAAATACCGGATGGTCTCACTCATAGCAGGAATCTAGAAAACTTATATAAGGGACCAGGAAAAAGAATAACTATAAGAAAGTAATAATCAAAATCAATAAACAACTATGAACCAGATATACTCTATGGAGGGTGGGGGTGGAGAAAGGAGGAATTGGGGTCAAAATAAGGGGGTTGCAATTCTATGGGAAATATAAAAATAAAATTAAAATTAAAAAAAAATCTGCACATGAGGGAGGTAGGAATCATTTTCTGATACATGCCATTCCAGTACCCTCTCATGTAAATATTGCTGCACTCTCAATTTAGATTTATACCAATTAGCAGTAGTCTTAGAAGAAGTAGATGTGTATATTTCAGTTGTAGCAAGCAAGAAGATTATCTTTTCTGTGTAGATGCCATGGTTTCATTCATTCGGTAAGACAGTCATACAGTAATGTTCACTCAAATTACTTGAATTTTGACATGTTCCAGGCATTGTTCTAAGTTCCAAGTACAAAAAAATGAATGAAATAGAAAAATCTTGATGGAACATACACTATTAAGAGAATACATACAATGTGAAATGGCTATATGTGCTAAAGAGAAAAACAAAGCAGGGAAAGAGAGTGATGCAATTTAAAATAATTACGAAGGAAAAAGAACGAAGAAAGACTTCGGGAACTATCTGACTCCATGAGGAAAGGAAATATAAGAGTTATAGGAATACCAGAAGGAGAGGAGAGAGATGTAGGAACAGAGAAAATATTCAAAGAGATAATTGAAGAGAACTTCCCAAATGTGGAGAAGGAGCTGAAAATTGATATACAAGAAGCAAGAAGAACACCAAACTTCCACGACGAAAGAAAAAATACAGCAAGACACATAATAGTAAAGCTCCCAAGAATCCAGGACAAGGAAAAAATAATGAAGCTGGCAAGAGGGAAGAAACAGATAACATTCAAAGGAAAGCCAATCAGGCTGACATCAGACTTCTCCGAAGAAACACTACGGGCAAGGAGAGAGTGGAGGGACATAGTCAACAGACTCCAAGAAAACAGATGCCAACCAAGAATACTCTATCCCTCAAAGCTCTCCTTCCTCTTTGAAGAAAGAATATGGACCTTCCCAGACAAACAGAAACTCCGGAATTTCATTGCAACTAAACCCCCACTCCAAAAAATACTACAAGGAGTCCTAAAGCCAGAACCTCAGAGCGACGAATAACAATGAAAGAAGGCCAAAAAAAAAAAAAAGTTATTAAAAGAATAAATAAATAAAATCAAAGGAAAGACAAACACAATGGCAAATACAGATGTTAACATATCAATATTAACTCTAAATGTAAATGGACTAAACTCTTCAATAAAAAGACACAGAGTTGCAGCCTGGATTAAGAAACAAAACCCAACCTTTTGCTGTCTCCAGGAAACACATTTAGCTACAAAAGATAAAAATAGGCTCAAAGTTAAAGGATGGAAAACAATCCTACAAGCAAATGGACCAAAAAAGAAAGCAGGAACAGCTATACTTATATCAGATAAAACAGATTTCAAACTCAAAAAGATAAAAAGAGACCCCAATGGTCACTACATTATGATCAAGGGGACAATACTTCAAGAAGAAATAACACTCATTAACATATACTCACCAAACGAAGGAGCACCAAAATATATCAGACAACTGTTGTCCTCTCTGAAAACAGACATCAGAGAAAACACATACGTAGTGGGAGACTTCAACACACCACTATCAACAATGGATAGATCAACAAGACAAAAAATAAGTAAAGAAACCAAAGCTCTAAATAAAGACCTAGAGCAATTGGGCTTAACAGACATCTATAGAACACTAAACCCCAAAAAAATGGAGTACACATTTTTCTCAAGCGCACACGGATCATTCTCCAGGATCGATCACATACTGGGGCACAAGACAAACATCAACAGATATACCAAGATTGAAATCATATCAACCATCTTTTCTGACCATGAAGGCATCAAACTAGAAATAAACCATAAAAAGAAGGCAAGGAACTTTCCTACCTCATGGAGATTAAAAACCAAACTACTGGAAGACCATTGGACTAATGAGGAGATCAAAGAAGAAATTAAAAAATTTTTTGAATTGAACGACAAGGAGGACACCAATATCCTAAATGTATGGGATGCAGCAAAAGCAGTAATAAGAGGCAAATATATAGCAATAGAAGCTCACATCAAGAAACAAGAAAGAACGCAAAGAAACAACCTAATCTCGAAGCTCAAAGATCTAGAAAAAGAACAACAAGAAAACCCCAAAACCAGTAGAAGAAAAGAAATAATAAAAACCAAAGCAGAAATAAATGAAATTGAAACTAAAAAAACAATCCAAAAGATCAATGAAACCAAGAGCTGGTTCTTTGAAAAAATCAATAAAATAGACAAACCCCTAGCCAGGCTCACAAAGGAAAAAAGGGAGAAAGCACAAATAAACAGGATCATCAATGAAAGAGGAGAAATCACAACGGACACAGCAGAAATCAAAAGAATAATCAGTAACTACTATGAACAGTTATATGGAAACAAGTTTAACAATCTAGAGGAGATGGACAAATTCCTACAACTCTACAATCACCCAAAGCTAGATAAAGAAGAAATAGAACACCTAAACAGACCAATTAAAATTAGCGAAATTGAAATGGTAATCAAAAACCTCCCCAAAAACAAAAGCCCAGGACCTGATGGATTTACAAATGAATTCTACCAAACATTCAGAGACGAATTAGTGCCTATCCTTCACAAACTCTTCCAAAAAATTGAGAAGGAAGGGACAATACCAAACACATTCTATGAAGCCAACATTACACTAATACCAAAACCGAACAAGGACAACACAAAAAAGGAAAACTACAGGCCAATCTCCCTAATGAACACTGATGCAAAAATCCTCAATAAAATTTTAGCTATCAGAATCCAACAATGTATCCATAAGATAATTCACCACGACCAAGTTGGATTCATTCCAGGGGCACAAGGATGGTTTAACATCCGAAAATCAATCAACGTTATCCAACACATCAACAAAAAGAAATATAAAAACCATATGATAATATCAATAGATGCTGAGAAAGCTTTTGACAAAGTGCAACACCCATTCATGATAAAAGCCCTTGAAATTCTTGGGATACAAGGAACATACCTCAACATCATAAAGGCCATCTATGACAAGCCAACAGCCAGTATCATTCTCAATGGTGAAAAGCTGAAAGCAATTCCATTAAGATCTGGAACAAGACAAGGATGTCCACTCTCACCATTGCTTTTCAATATAATACTGGAAGTCCTAGCCAGGGCAATAAGACAAGAGAAAGACATCCAAGGAATCCAAATAGGAAAAGAAGAAGTCAAACTATCACTATTTGCAGACGATATGATATTATACATAGAGAACCCCAAAAACTCCACAGAAAAGCTAATTCAACTCATCAATCAGTTCAGTAAAGTGGCAGGATACAAAATCAACACGCAAAAGTCAGTAGCCTTCCTATACACAAACAATAAATCTGAAGAAGAAGAAATCAAAAAGACCATCCCTTTTGTTATTGAAACAAAAAAAATCAAATATTTGGGAATAAATCTAACAAAAGAGGTAAAGGACCTATACAAAGAAAACTATAAAACACTGTTAAAAGAAATAGAAGAAGACACAAAGAAATGGAGAGACATCCCCTGCTCGTGGATTGGAAGAATAAACATTATTAAAATGGCCATCCTTCCAAAAGCAATATACAGATTCAATGCTATTCCAATCAAAATTTCAATGTCATTCTTCAAAGAAATAGAACAATTATTGATGAAATTCATATGGAATCACAAAAAACCCCGAATAGCCAAAGCTCTCCTGAAAAAAAAAGAAGGGAATGGAGGCATCAGACTCCCAGACTTCAAACTATACTACAAAGCCATAATCATCAAAACCGCATGGTATTGGAACAAGAACAGACATACAGACCAATGGAATCGAATAGAAAATCCAGAAATAAACCCACAGGTTTATGGTCAACTAATCTTTGACAAAGGAGCAAAGACTATGCATTGGAGCAAAGAAAGTTTGTTCAATAAATGGTGCTGGGAAAACTGGGTCGCTACATGCAAAAGAATGAAGCTTGACCACCACCTCACACCATACACAAAAATCAACTCAAAATGGATTAAAGAACTAGACATAAGACCTGAAACCATAAAATATATAGAAGGAAATATAGGCAAAACACTACGTGATTTGCACATCAAAGACATCTTTACAGACACATCACCCAAAGCAGTGATAGTGAAGGCAAAGATAAACAGCTGGGACTATATCAAATTAAAGAGCTTTTGCACAGCAAAAGAGACAATAACAAAAACAAAGAGAAACCCCACCAACTGGGAGAACATTTTTGCACCCAACACTAATGATAAAGGACTGATCACAAAAATCTGCAAAGAGCTGATGAGTCTCAACAACAACAAAGAAAATAATCCAGTCAAAAAATGGGCAGAAGAGCTTAAAAGAAACTTCTCTGAAGAGGAAATGCAAATGGCCAACAGGCATATGAAAAAATGTTCAACATCACTTGTCATCAGGGAAATGCAAATCAAAACTACCATGAGATACCATCTTACACCAGTGAGAATGGCACCTATTAAAAAAACTAGCAACAACAAATGTTGGCGAGGGTGTGGAGAAAAAGGAACTCTTCTGCACTGTTGGTGGGAGTGCAAACTGGTCCAACCACTGTGGAAAGCTGTGTGGAGATTTCTGGACCTACTAAACATAGAGCTTCCATATGACCCAGCAATTCCACTCCTAGGTATTTACCCAAAGGACACAGAAACATCAATTCCAAAGAACACCTGCACCCCTATGTTTATAGCAGCACTGTTTACAATAGCTAAGCTTTGGAAACAACCCAAATGCCCAAAAATAGATGACTGGATCAAGAAGATGTGGTACATATATACCATGGAATATTACTCAGCATTCAAAAAAGATAAACACATGCAATTTGCTGCAACATGGATGGCGCTGGAAGGGATCATGCTCAGCGAAATAAGCCAAAAAGAAAAAGAAAAATACCGGATGGTCTCACTCATAGCAGGAATCTAGAAAACTTAAATAAGGGACCAGGAAAATGAATAACTATAAGAAAGTGAAAATCAAAATCAACAAATAACTATGAACCAGAGACACTTTTAGGGGGGCGGGGGCGGGAGGGGAGGGATTGGGGTCAGAATGGGGGGCTGCAATTGTATGGGGAATATAACAATAAAATTTATAAAAAAAAAAAAAAATAAAAAAAAAAATAAAACTCAAAAAAAAAAAAAAATAAAACCAACAAAAACTTAGGATTTGAAGACACATTGTCTTGAAAACATTTTAAAATAAAATGCAGTGTTTTGAAAAAAAAAAAAAAATAAAATAATGCGATTAGGAAAGGCCTCTGAACATGGACATTTACCAAAGGCTTAGCTGAACTGAAGGAGTCAGTGCTGGTATACAGGTATCCAATGCTTTTCAAAACTTTGATGACATCACTTAGCTTTATGAAAGACCTACATTCAGTGCCCGTTTTTACTAAGTCAAAGAAATGTAATAATGTAGAAGAAATGGAAGAGGGTTTTTGCTTTTGTGTCAAAAGTTGAAAATTAAAATATTCCATATTTGTTTTGCAGCAGCTGTTCTAGAGGCAGCCTGCACCCTGAGCGGCTAGAGAGTTACCACCAAGTTTCTCCCCCAAGAACTATTTTATACAGGCTGCTAACTTATCATTCTTGCTTTTACTATATATTCATGTTATTTTAGATTTGAGATATTCTATGTTGCAATTTGGTAGGTTGCTTTTGAGTTTAGGATCAAAAATATTTCCTTATATATCAGTGGTAATTGCTTCTTCACTTTAAATCATTTTGGCTTTTTAAAGGGTTCTTGGGATCATTGTATTTTGGATAGTGGGGAAGACCAGCTTTTGGGAAAAGAGGAATCTAGGCAGAGGGAAACATGACGCTGAATTGACATTGAGACAGGGATGCCTGCAGTGCATCAGGTGCTGGGAGAAGAGCACTTGGGTAAAGAAAATAGTAAGTATTTATGCTCATGTGCACATTGGAAGGGTTTTATAAGCCATTATAAAATCTTGTGCTTTCAATATGAGTGTGATGGAAAGTCTTGAGAAAGTTGCAAGCAGAGGATGACATATCAGAATTAAATTTCAAAAGGGTCCTTCTGACTGCAGTTTGGAAATATGCTATAGGGGTCAGGACAGAAGCAGAGAGACCACCTAAGTAGTGACTGCAATGTGGGAAGTGGAGTGTATTAAAGTAGTGGAATTTGAGTTCCATTTTATGGGTAGACCTGCTGGGATTCATGATCTATTGGACATGGATTGTGAGAAAATGAGAGATTTTTGAGGAATATTCTCAGTTTGTTTTGTGTGAAAATTTCTCTATAGTGTCTGTTACACAGGGAACAGCTGAGAGTTGCTAATTGTCATCAGACCCAATTACTTTGTATTTCACTCAACTAAAAGTAAAATTGAAATATTTCCATTCTCTAAATGGATAATACTTATTATATCCACCTAACAAAGTAATAGAGCTTTTGAGAATGGAATTTGCAGCCAGCATGTTTTATGTGTGCTTATAAAAATGTAATTTTTATTCAAACTCACATGTTTTTGGGTCAAGGAACTTTTTTTTTTAATCATGCCTGTCTCTCCCCTATTGTATGGTGTAAAACTGTTTGAATCCAACCAGTAACTGCCTGAAAGCTTCAATAGAATCAATATTGATCGTATCTTTTGCTTCTTGAGGTTCCTCCTGTAGTTCACATCATTATGGAGCGAGGACTGGGAGAGAATACAAGTGGGCTCTCAGAGCAGAACAACTCTGGCTCCCACATTTCTCGATGGCTGGAGCACATTTATTTCTCCTCTATACCACAGACTATCGGTACTCCATGCACACGTCAGTTGGTGTATGCTGAGAACAAATTGCCTGTGACCCAGCATTTGCCAGTGACTCTTCAGACAATTGATAGCTGAGAGAGATGGTTTAAAGGGCATGTTGCCAACCCACTCCTTTAGATGAGTGGATGTGTATGGGCAAAGAGCAAGGGTTTTAAGGGTGACAGGTTCTGGTAATGACTCTTGTTCTACTATGTACTAGCTTGTTATTTAGTCACTTTAAATTAGTCATTTTAATATGTTTTTATTATTCATGTTCATTGATATTGTGGTATAAAGATGAGAGAGAGAGATAAAGAGAGAGAGAAAGGATACCATGTGGTGGATGCCAGTCCTCAATTCTGATCTACTCCTGTGGTATACTATATTGTCAGAATATAACAAGCCATTCTAAGTTACATCAATAACTATAGAAACACTTTCATTGAATGATACTTTAATGTGATGCACTTTCTTCCTAAAATAGAAGGTGATACATAAAATATTAATCAAATATTTCTATATATTTTTAAAATCTATTGTTGTTACCTAGAATCTCACATAAAGATGAGGTAATACATTACTCATTGAATTCTAGCACCATGAAGAAATTTCTCTAATCTGTTGTTATTCCCTTTTTGACTAGTGTCTGCTTGCTATTTAATATTTTGCCTCTGAGTAACTCTAGTCCACTTCCTTTTAGCTAATATTTTTAACTTCAAAACTCTGGCACATTGAGTTTACTTTTTAATCAAATTTACTAAGGTGTATAACTTATATATGAAATAAAACTCTTTTAACGTATGTAATTCATGGAGTTTTGAGAAATGTGAAACTGTTGCCACAGTGAAAATACAGATCATTTCTACTGCCCCTAAAGTTTGCTCATGCCTCTCACTTCATCCTACCCTGAGGCAGCTATTATATCTATTTTAAGAACAGAAAGTGTAAGAGAGTAGCCAGATAAATTCAGGGAGGGAGTTTCAAAATAGGAAAGTTTTCAGCCTGTTTATGTGCTTAATGGAAAAAAACAGTGGAGAAGGCAAAACATTTTACAGTTTCTGGAAATGATGAAAGTCATCCCAAAGGAGATGAGAGGATCTGGGGTGAAAAGCAGAACTAGGAAATAACTGGGAAGTGGGAAGAAAATCAGCTTTTCCTCAAAAAGTAGGTATGAGGACATGTGGAATAAAGCAGATAGTAGGCATATTACTATATTGGAGACAAAGAATTGAAGAGTTCTTATCTGGTGGCTAAATTTCTTTAACTAGGTGCCAGAAAAGTTCGTTTCCAAGACGTGGAGAAGGGAAGTGAGAAGAAACCTGAGAAAAATCTTGAGGCTTCCTTTGGAGTAGCTGCTGTGGGAGAATCGGAAGGGAGTGGTCCAGTGTGACAAGGATTATTGAGCGCTTCTAATGCTTCAGTTGATGCTGGAGGTCAAGACTTAATGGAGGCACCAATTTCACGGCAATATTTTTCTGTGCTATAACTCATGGTTTCTTGTGCATTTAAGTCAGCATCTAGTTAAGCACAACCACAGCCTTTTTGCCAACTAAGTAGTTAAAACACAAAGTGGTACAGGAGAGTGGACTTGTAGCAGTCAATCTATGGTGTCCACTTTCTCTATGTACTTGAGAAAATGATTTGCAAATCAAGCCTCTCAGAAACACAACTGAGCTGCGGGAGCATGTGGCTGGCAACAGAAGCTCAGGGCAGGTGTTTTAGGCTGCCATGTACCTAAAACTGACCTTCTTGATGTTGGGTTTTGGGTTTTGGAACGAGAACAGCCTGGCTTAGTCTAACCAGTTTCTCGTTAGTAATGGAAAAGGATTTATGGAAATGCAATAATATTGCCATGTAGCCTGATTTTCTGGCATTTTAATTGCATGTGTGGCCTTGAATTCTTTTTACTTTAAATGGATACATAATGATTTTTTCCTCCTTTATGTGTAATTTAGTTGTGGAAAAAAGAACGCAACTAAATTTCATTTCAAACAGAAAATGTGTTGTACCAGCTGTGGATTGAGGCCTGGCCTTGATTTGCAAATTTTCACAGATTCAGAGGATGTTCTGCCAGCAGTCAGTGTAATAGCTGGTATATGGCCAAAGAACAGCTTTTCACTGAATATGTTCTATTTGAACCTCAGGATGCACAGACCCAAGAAAGTTTTCCTTGAGAAGACACTGATATATTCACTTGAAATGGCATTATACACACATAAATCAAGAATCCTGGCAAGAAAATCAGTACTTGCAGGTTTTAGTTCTGAGTCATGGATTTGTTATATGACTTTGGAGGTAGTCTTCATGCTCTACATTCTTGTTATTATAAAAACAAGTACATTATCTGAGAAAAGATATCACTGGGACCCTGGCAGCCACCCTTGACTATGGTTAGTACTTAGGGGTACCACTTTTTAATAATAAACATTTTTATTGAAGGATAGCTAACACAGAAAGGCAGTGATCATGTGCTTATGTTTCAGTGGATTTTTATAAGGTGAAAACACCCATGTCACCACCACTGAGATTGGGAAATAGAATATCACCAATGCCCATAACAGCTCTCTCAGGCTTCTCTGTCACTTACTCCTTTTTCTTTTCTAAGGGAAAGTGCTATCCAGGCTTTTAACACCATAAATTAGTTTTTGTGTGTTTCATAAGCTGAAGCCAATAGAATCACCCCTATATACTCATTTGATTCTGACTTTTCACTCACTAGCATGACTGTTAAATTTATTCATAGTGATGCGTCTAGCAAAAATTCTATCATATGAATATGCCACTAGATCTCCATTTAAAATTAAGTGCGTTGGCTTAAGAAATTATAGTCTTCCCTTGGTCTCCAGTTTATAAGTGAGTTACCATTCAGAGAAACATGCTATGATATATAGGTTCATGGTTGTCTTGTAGAAATATATAGAATACTCTTAATACAAGTTCACATTCCCGGGAGAGTAGGATATGGCAAATTTTTAAAATAGAGATAATTGTGCAAAATACATATCAAGGAGAGTTTATGTGTATTTTGTTATGCTCTGAAATATTTGCATAAGATGTAAATTGAGTATTGAACATTAGGCTAGATACTTTTAATTTACAGCAAATCTACAGGGTATTATAATTACATTTTTTACAGATGAGACTGAATATCAAAGTTTAATTTAGCTGTATGTTTTTATATATCTTCTAAGTGATGGAACTGTCAATTTAGACTGCTTCCTCATACTTTTTCTACTCTATTTCATATGAATTACTAAGACACGATTCTTGCATGTCTGGAGATTATATCCTGGTCAGGGCTAGAGCTACCAGTGGGTAAAAAAAGGTAAATTAAATGATAATTATAATATGATGGGATATGGGAGGTTTAGGTATATGAAAAGGGAATGCCAATGTTAGTTTATATGGTGACAAAAGGGTTGAGAAGGCAGGGGACTTGTAGAATGGAATGAATAGTCGGAATTCAAAGCACTCTGGCAAATGAAAAGTATGGAATATTTGGGAATGCCGATGTAGTAAGAAATCAAGTAGAATGCAGGAATGGAGTGGCAGAGGAAGCTGTAGGAGTGAGGCTAAGGAAGTCATATGTAAGAGCCTGGAGGACTGAGTTTTACTCCTAGGGAACTTTTCCATGTAGGGAATTTGTAGCAATAAAAATGCTTTTAATTATGGGAAAATCATAATTAGAGGTAGTACAGCCTTGTGATGTCACTATCCTTCAGTCAAAGACACATTTGGAAAAATTGGGTGTATGTAATGTTCATTGCAAAAAGGGAAATGAAGAAAATAATCCCATTTGCAATTTCATCAAAAAGAATTAAATACTTAGGCATAAATTTAACTGAGGCATTGAAATATTTGTACACTGAAAACTATAGGACATTGATGAAAGAAACTGAAGATGTCACAGATAAAGTGGAAAGATTTTTCCTGCTTATGCATTAGAAGTATTTATATTGTTAAAATGTCCATACTATCCAAAGCAATCTATAGATTTAATGCAATCCCTGTCAAAATTCCAATGACATTTTTTACGGAAATAGAAAAGCAAATCTTAAATTTGAATGGAATCACAAAAGACCCCAAATAGCCAAAGCAGTTTGGAAAAAGAACAAAGTTGAAGGCAGCGTACTTCCTGATTTTAATCTACTTTATAAAGTTATAACAATTAAGAAAACTGAACTATTGCCATAAAATCAGACACATAGATCAATGAAACAGAGTGAGTTCAGAAATAAATCCGCACATATACAGTTATCTAATTTACAACACAGGAACCAAGAATATATAACGTGGAAAAGATAGTCTCTTCAATAAAGGCTTTTGGGAAAAATAGACTGTCACTTGCAGAAGCGTATAACTCAACCTGTATCTTCCACCATATGCAAATATGAAAATCATAAAGATCCTAAAAGAAAATAATTTTATTTGATACCAAAAATAAAGGCAACAAATGGCAGAAATAAACAATTGAGACTACATAAAATCAAAAGCCTCTTCAAAGCAAAGGAGTCCATCAACAAAGTGAAAAGTCAACCTATGGAACTGGATAAAAGATTTGCAAATCATATATGATAATGCGTTAATATCAGAAATAAATTGGGAATCATGCAACTCAATAAGCAAAAACACAAGCAATTGAATTAAAAAATGGACAGATGATCTAAATAGACATTTTCCCAAGGAACATATAGACATAGTCAATAAGTACTTGAAAAGTTGCTCAGCATTACTAGTCATTAGGGAAGTGCAAATCAAAGCCACAATGAAATTTCACCAAACAATTGTTAGAATGGCTATTATCAAAAAGGAAGGAGATATGTATTACTAAGCATGTGGAGGAAAGAGAACGCTAGTACACTATTTTTGGAATGTGGAATGCAAATTGATATGACCACTGTGGAAAACAGTATGGCATTTCCTTAAAAAGTTAAGAATTGGACTCTCATGTGATCCAGCAATGTCACTTCTGAATATATAACTCTCATGTGATCCAGCAATGTCACTTCTAAATATATAACTAAAGAAAATAAAAACAGGATATCAAAGAGATCTGCATTCTATGTTCATTGCAGCATTATTTGCAGTAACCAAGATATAGAAACACCTAATGGATGGATGATAAAGAAGATGTGCTATATATAAATAAATATATATATATATATATATGCATGCAATGGGATATTATTCATCTATGAGAAAGAAGGAAATTCTTTCATTACTGACAACGTCGATGGACCTTGAAGCCAATATACCAAATGAAATAAAGCAGAGAAAGGCAAATATTGTATGGTATAATTTTTATGTGGAATTGTAAGAAAAAAGTCAAACTCCAAAGAGTAGAAAGTTGATTGCCAGGGGTGCTGGGGATTGAGGGGAACTGAGGGAGAGATTGCTAGAAGATCACAAGATTTCCACTATAAGATAAATACATTTTGAGAATCTGATATAGAACATGGTGACTACAATTACAACCCTGCATTGTACAATTGAAACGTGTTAAGAGAATACAATTTGGGTCTCCCCAGTGGCGCAACGGTTGAGCGCTGGATTGTGAAGCTGCCCGTAGCCTCTGCAGCACCGGTTCGATCCCCGGCCATTGGGCGAGTGTCCCACATGGTGCGCAGACCTCTCCTGCCGCCCGCTGCTCCCCTCAGCACTGTACTTTGTCGGTCTGCCTATTTTGTTCCTCTCTCTGGCTCTGGTGAATTCTCTCAGCCTCCTGCACTTCTGACTGTACCCAGTGCTTGCATACATAAATAAATAAATCTTTAAAAAAAAAGAAAGTAGAGCAGTTCCAACTAACTTAAAAAAAAAAAAGAGAATAATATTTACTCTCACCAAAAAAGGTGTTAAATATATGAGGATATGTTGAAGGGGAGATCCTTCATAATGTGTAGCAAATCCTTACACTGTAATATATTGGAATAAAATATATTCCAATTTTTAATATCAATTATACATCAATAAGGTTGAAAAACGTATGTATACACATATGTAAAGTACTTAGAACAGTGTCTGGCATGTGGTAACATCTCAATAAATGGTGGTATTATTAGCATTTTTGTTATTATTATTACTACTATATTATTTGGAAAGATTACTCCATCAGCCTAGGGAGGGTGAGGGTAGTCATGAGGAAGGTAAGGACAGTGAAATCCTCAGAAGCCTGATTCAGGAACACAGACAGAGGTGGCTCTCTCCTGAACTGGTGCAGCGGAAGCAGTCACGCAGAGGCGCAGTCAGTGAGAGTCAGCACAGGAAGGACCTGATCACCAGCAATGGGGTGCAGGGAAGGAAAGGAAACAAGACCGTCTGCCTAGGGTTTTGATTTGGATGAGTAAGTCGGAAGTGATTCACCACCAGAGAGTGCGAATGTAAGAATAGAAAAGCACATTGAAGGGCAGACATTGCAGCCAGATGGAAATGTTCAGCACAGTGCTGGACATACAGAACTGAAGCTCAGGGTCAAGTGCTACTGCCTTTGTCACTTTCTGGTCTCTTGTAGAGAAGCCAGCTGTCTAGGTGAGAAAGAGAGCTGCCTCTGATCTTGCCCTATCTAGAACTATGGGAAAAGCTTTTATTTCACATGCATTATCAAACTTAAAGCCCCCTCAATGGACTGTCAAGGGTATGGATTTGTCTTTAATTCACAACATAAAATTATTTCTGTGCCAAGATCTTGTTAGAGATTTTTAACCTTGAATTATTTTCTGCACAATACTTAATCAAAAGCTTGGGTGGGGAATATAATATGTGTGGCATGCTTGAAAAGTGTGATGTTTATAGATACTAGCTTAGATATTTTTATCCATTATCTATCCGTACTTCCAACTATCATCTCTCCATCTGTTTCTGTCTGTCTGTCTGTCCCTCTCCCTCCTACCTCCTTCCCTTCCTTACTATCTATCTTTATTAATCTCATCAGATTTGCTGAGTAACTGGATTTTTTTTTTTAATATTGGCTCTTAGTAGGGTTGTTGTTACTAAACTATGATTTGGCATTATGCCATCAACTTGCAGTGAATAATATAAGAAACAACCAGGAGACTCATGACTTATTCTTCATTCGCTGTTTTAATATTGTGGAAAATTAACATCTATATGTTACACCAAAGGGAATTTGTGGGGATTCTCAGGAGAAAAAAAATCTTTGAGATATCAATAATATATTTTCTTCCTTGACATGGTGAATTGGGTACTGTTCGTGTTTCCCTCTGTGCACTGATCACTGGGAGCAGAGTAAAATATATGGTCTTGAATGAAACCTCTGATTACGATGGTGTGAACTCCTGCGCTAGTCATGCCACTGACTTTCTTTTATCTCTCCTACTTTCACTTCCCTAAAAGAACAATTTTCCCAATACATTTTAGTTTTCTTGTAATGGTAAGTTGTTTCAGTTCTCGTTCAAACTGAGGAGTGTATCAGAGGACTGGAGCATGCACATACGCAGAATTATAAAGAAAAAATGTATAGTAGCATTAATGGAGTGACAAGGACAGAAAATATTCTTACTCAAGTGAAGATGGCTTTTCTATGTGGGATATAAAAGCCACACTTTAATTTCTTTCACTCCAGAGTTTTAACTGACAGGGATATATTTAAAAAATGCAGTATGTGCTAAAATATGGGTCAGCCCTTTTGCTCGTATGTGGAATGTTTGAGGAAAAGCCCTGCATTTGAAATCAGAAGATTGCATTTCACCCTTCTTGATCTGTCGTTAGCTGTGTGGCCTTGGACAAGCTGTTTAATCTCTGTGGGATTTGGATTCCTGGGTAGCATGAGGATGAAAATACTTACTCTGCCCTTCTTACCTTTATTGCAAAGATTAAATGAGATAACACATACAGCCTCTGTAAGCTGTAAAGATTTATTTATTTTTATACAAGAGCTGGGGTACAGGCCAGAGGCGTGGGAGGATGAGAGGATTCACCAGAGACAGAGCGAGGAGCAGAATAGGCAGACAGCCAAAATGCACTGCTGAGGGGAGCAGCCAGCGTGGCAGGATAGGTCTGCCACTCCATGTGGGTATCTCCCTGGCCGGTCGGGAATTGAACCCGTGCTGCAGATGTTGCAGACAGCTTCACAGCACTGCACTCAACCCACTGTGTCACCAGGGTGGGGTGGGGCACCCTGTAAACTGTAAAGAGATATTAGATAAGACCAACATCCAAGCTTTGATTTTATGTGCAGGATATTTAACTTAATCAGAAAGATGCTATCTTAGTTTTAGAACAGGAATCACCACCTCAAACGCAGACATGGGTGTGAAAGAATGAAATGTATGATTTGTATGCTGTTTTTTTTTTTTTTACTTTATCACATTTTGATGGAGGTGTTAGTAAGAGAAATAATTTAATAATAGGAAAAGGCAACAGCCATCATGGGAGGGATAATAGCAAGTGGAGGAAACTGAGGCTGCAGGGAGTGCCAGTGGCTGCAGGAGGAAGCTACTTTGCAGTGCTTGCTAATGGTTTCCACACAGGAAAGGGGAATGATGTTCACAGATGATTTTTCCAAGAGAATAAAGAAATTAGGTTTTATGTACACTCTTTATTTATAATGTTTGGCATTCAAATTTCAAACAATACACCAAGTGTGTTAACACTGCTCAGGGAAACTGAACATGATCATCAGCCTTGGTTCTACTAGTTCATGATTTCTGCTCTGGAAGAAGTTTTCAAAATTCACCTTGTGTTGGAGACTACAAAGACGCAAGGAAGAATACATTTGTAAATTGTTTTTAGAAAGTAAATGTGCATCTGTTTACCACTATTTTTCTCTAGTGAACATTCATTAAAACTCTACGTTATGTTCTAAATACGTTTAGTTTTGTTTCTAAATGGCACTTTTACTGTGAATGTATCGGAGAGGTATACATTAAAATGCAAGGCCAATATAGCCATAAAGTACAACATAAGCAATATTTATAAACAATTATTTGTAAATAATGAGCATTTTTGTTTAGTGTGGAAGAATCTACCTAGTGTGCATAGCATAACATTATTTATTTATTTATTTATTTTTAAATAGAGGCATGTTTTATTTATTTATTTATTTGTTTGTTGGTTGGTTTGTTTTGTTTATACATGCACTGGGTACAGTCAGAAGCGCGGGAGGGTGAGAGAATTCACCAGAGCCAGAGCAGGGAGCAGAGCAGGCAGAAGGACCGAAGTACACTGCTGAGGGGAGCAGCGGGCGGCAGGAGAGGTCTGTGCTCCATGTGGGACCCTCCTCCGGTGGCCGGGGAGCAGCCGGGGATCGAACTGGCACCATAGAGGCCGCGGGCAGCTTCGCAACCCAGTGATCAACCGCTGCGCCACCGGGGAGGCCCCAGCATAATGTTATTAAAGGAAAAAAAAAAAAACCCAGAAGACAACTGATAGTTCTAGAGGCTGTATTCCACTAACATCAAAGAAACTATTGATTGTTCTTTGTATTTTAGTAAGCTCTATGGATAAGAGATCACAAAATATCAGGAAATACGCATTTTAATCACCTATTTATCTATAAATATAGTCAATCATCATTATTTCAGATTCCATATTTATGGATTTGCCTGCTTGCTAAATTTTATTTGTATCCCCAAAGTCACACTCTCATGGTCATTTGCAGATGTGAGAATGATGAAAAATTTGGGTCACCTGACATGAGTATGCTCAGCTGATGTTAAACAAGGCAACATTCTGCCTACTAATTTCAGCTCTTATATTATAGACAAATGTCTGTAATGATATCCCCCCCCCTTCATTTTTGGGCTTTTGATTGGTGAGTTCACTGTTTAAAATGGCCCTAAGTATAGTACTGAAGTACTGCCTTATGGAGAAGACATATGTATTAAGTAAGCTTTGTTTGGGCATAAGTTGTAGTGCTGTTGACTTAAGTTCAGTATTAATGAAACAATAATATACATTAAATAAATTGTCTTTATATAGAAACAGACAGAAAAATTTTTTGTTTTATGCTTTGGTTGGTTGATAAAATTGTGACCAAAGACTTGCAGGTACCTAACTTTGTATTTTCTCTAGAAGCAATGGTTCAGTGCTTATTAAACCAGTGTTTGCACCAACTTTACAGAACATAATAAGAATGAACTTTATAGGAAAATATTGAGATAACTATTTTTCAGTATATATACAGACGTAGATAATGCTTCAGTATTGCAAGAAGTATCTGAAAAATTCAGCAATAATTACATAATAAATTGTAAATGAGTTTTTAGTTTTTGAGATATCCATATTCCTATGAATGTATGCTAGAGGCAGGCATTAAAATGAAAGATCAGTATAGCTGTAAAGTGCAAAAGCAGCAACAGTATTTATAAACAATTATTTGTAAATAATGTGCATCTTTTTCATATCAGCAACAGACACGGTGGGTGTCTGAGCATGGGTTAGAACCATAGCCTCCTGGGTTCTCATGCTACTCTTGTTACTTATTAGCTGTGTGATATAGGAAAGCTATTTTCACTGTGCTAGACTCTCTTTTTCTCATCTATAAAACAACAGTGAAGATTTCCAAAGTTCTTGCCAGTTTTAAAGTTGTATGTATGAGTATTAATGTATCACTTATGTGGCTACCCATAGTCTTCAGGGAAGGGGAAATGAAAAGTTACAAAGCTAAGTCTCTCTAAAGTTCCAGTGCTTACAGTTAAGAAACTTACAACCAATTTGGGATAATGCATTGAAACTGAAACAGCAAACAATAGGAAATGATGTATAATAGAGATAAATTAGATCTTTTGAGCAGAGGTTTTCAACCTGGATATGGATGGTGGAGACCAGTTTAATGGAATCATCAGCTGGGGAGCAGGATTTTTCAGATTAACCACATATAAACCATCACTTTGTGATGTCCCTCAGAATGTGTTCTAACAAAATAAGATGCAGTACCATTGCAATGAGCATTGTATGAGTTTCTAGCAAAGAACAACAGTCTACTTGCTGTCATTTTCAGACTTTGTCTGCCAGCTCCACTATGTGGTCACACCCATGATTGGCTACTTTTTTGCAGCCATGATTGAGTCTTCTCATGACAGTCCCACAAATGATTGGATTCAATGAGGGCCTCTGACCCAAAGGAAGCCAGTTCAGCAGCATAAATTATATGCTGAAGCAGAACAAAAGAGGGCATATTGGGTCTAACCGTGAAAGATTCCCTCCAAAGGTGGGAAGTCCAGCACGAGCTCTGAGGGTTCTGTCTCTTGCTAGAAAGTGTTCCAAGCCCATGGCTAATTTTTATGCAGACAGGTAGGATGAAAGACTGCATGCAAGAGCCTGCCTTTTTCAACACACAGAGAGGTAAAGATTTCACAAAGAATATAAAGAGGAAAATGGTCAATGTGGGAAAAATCATGTGAGAAGTCAGATATGAGCTGACTATTCCTGTTGTTAAATATGGTCCAGTTAGTCATCACAGGAAGCTTCCTGAGTTAGGCAGTTTCAGTGGGTAGGAGGGACCTTGCCTTAGTTGTGACATGGCTGAAGGTGGAGTAGATTGGGTGAAAATGCAGACTCTGGGAGAGGAGTCGAAAGTTACTGCATAAAAAGTTTTATGTTGGAGATAACTTCTCCCTGAAAGAGAAGAGCATTTTTTTCTTCATTTACATCTCTAGATTATTCTGTCAGGAAGAGGCCTCTTATACCATTTGGGTCACTATATTCTAGTGGTGTTCTTTCATCTTTCTGTCATAAACATCATCCTAGACCTTGGCTATGACTTGACATTTCAGAAAACACTGGTGATAGCAGTGGTACATGTATGGTAAATTGTGCTTCTGAGGTACTGATCATCAATTGGGAGCTTTTGAACTAAAGTATTCCTCTCAGGGATAGCACTAGAAAGCAGGAAATTGTTTGAAAAAATGAAAAAAAGCATTAAAAGAGAAAAACAAAACAGATTTCATCAGAACTCAGACTTAAAACATTTGCCTGTAGCCATTTGCTCCATATTTTGACCTGAAAAAAATTCTTATTATGTTTTTATTTGTTATGTAGATATAACATTGTTATTTAAAAAGAGTTTAATTCTAAATTAAATCCTATTTTCTTTAGCTGAAGGCTATACCCTCCACTTTTATTTTCATGTAGTCACCATCCTTCTCTTAACAATTCTTCATGTATTTGAAAGTATGAGATTTAGATTTCATCCTTTGAGATTTATGTATTTTTACATGTTTATTCAAATTCCAGAAAAGAAAAAAATCTAGAGAAAGCAAGCCAGTAAAACAAATGAACACTTCTGTTTACCAAACAACATTTTGTAAAGAAAAACTGCAATGGTAATTTTGTTGTTGTAACCAGAAGTTGATGCTTTAGGAGTAAAGAAGCTATGCAAATATAACAAATAACAATTAAAAAAAAATAAGGAATTTTTTTTCTAGGAAAAGAAAGCTATGAAAAAATATAATATTATTCTTTGAACACAAGTTTTTTACATATATTTTAATACTCCCTATACCTATAGGTGTCTATTGTTTTCAGTCTTTCAAAGACTTTAATCAATGATCATGAAGCCAAATATCTATGTTAAGCATCATGGGGAAATCTTCCTAATATAGTGATGAATTTAATTACTTTAAAGCAAGGAATTATTTATTGAAATTGACAAAACAGCCTTTTTTTTTTTTTAAATAGTAGGCTTGTGGGAGGGGTTGCTTGAATAACCAGCTAACTACCTGGTATGTAATTAACTTTGCTTTTGCAAAAAATTTGATTTTTGATTTATGAGGCTATAAACAAAGCATCTGATCTAGTGTATTCAATCAAGTAACTTGCCAATTTCTGGTGGTGGGGGCAGAAGTCTTATTCTTATAGAACACTCAAATCAATTGTTAATCCAGTTCTCCAAGTAGTTGACATTATTAATTAACTACATAGAGACAACTAGAACAGCTAGAACATTTGGAAGGTTCTCTGCTTTCTTCTTAAGTACCATGTGCATGAGGAAAATAGTGATTTCTATTATCATTGCATTGTTGAAAAGGCACTGACTTGTTGATAAAGAGAGTAATCCCCTCTCTTCTCTGACACTTACTGGACCATGTGACTTTCTTCTAGCTTCTTTATCTCCTCAGGATTCATCTATAAAATAAAAGTGTTTGGATTAAATAACATTTCAGATTTGGGAATACAAATTCCACAAAAGTAAGAAGTGAATAAAAATATGGCCCATCATAGCTTTGCTAACTTTGTCTCTCAGGTGAGCACAAACAAAACTAGTGTCATCCCCTCAAATTAAAGTCTAATTAACACCAAAAATGTAGGAATTATAATCTTCTTAGAATAACATATAATCCTACACATTGGACAAATTAAACTTTGTTAAAATTTGTTACATTACCTATATGTTTCTCCTTTTGACTTGAATAACAGACACTTTAGGAAGGGAGGCAGCAACTTGGGACCCTATTTGGAAATTCCTGGAATGGATTATTATATATCTCTACCTCTGTCTCTGTCACTCTCCCTAAAGTGCTGCATTTCTTGGATTTTATGATTCTAAATTTTTTCCTTCCTTTAAGCATATATTTATAAGCTACAGAAAAAAGCTCTGTTAACAGACTTTTTTGTGTGTTTGTGTGACTTCTTGTGAAGACTTTACTTATGCATATCTTCTACAAACTCAGAGGTATTTTAGAAAAGAGCCTGAGCTGATGTGTGCAGTGAGGAAGGATGTAGAGCTTGGAGACACTGAGCAATAACTTTAATTAGTAAGGAAGAGGTCAGATTGGTGGCGTACTTCCTGATAGCCCCTTAATTGCATTAGGATTTTACAGAGAAAATGGGGTGTAGGAGTGAGACTTGAGGGTTGGGCGGCCATAAGAATCTGGTATAGATTTCGCAAGTTAATAAATATTGACAGAAATAATGAATGAATGCTATTTCTCACATCATTGAGTCTTCCTCCTGCTTAAAGTACTTAGGTTAAGTCCATGAAGTTCTAAAACTATTTGTATTTGGAAAATTATTATGATTTAATGGATCATCTAATAATAGAACACCATGAATCACTAAACTGGCCACAGAGGTCTCTTTTCAGACTTCAACACAGTATTCAAGTGACACTGTCAATAGAGGAAACTGCTCTGAGACCACAATTAAGAGATAATTGAATATTAATTTTAAGGATGAATCTTTTTCTGCTTGTAGACTTTAACACTTTTTTTCCTTTTGAAGCTGCGTAAATCCCAGATGAAACTAGCTTTGAGCAGTTGTTCTCTTTTATGGGATTAACTTTAAAAGAAAAAAAAAAGATGTAACATAAAATTAACACCTAAGCTATTTGATTACATATCAGACTATAAATATAAAAGAACTAGCTTTGACTTTCAAAAAACTGTTTTGGGACTGTGTTTTCTCTGGCTTCTTTTTTGTCACTTTTCTTTCACTTACACATTTGCTCCTCAATTTTCTCACTAGGAGTGTGTACAGGGCAAGCAGCCCAGTTTTAGTAATTGTCCTTGCTTGGTTGTTACCTAATCAACACCAGTCACTCTGGTGTCTGCATTTTGATGTGCATTGAAAAAGGCCCATGAGTATAAAGAGGGAAAATTCTGACTTATTAGGTTTAAACAATGTTAGGTTATAAATTATATCAATCAAAGACAAACTATTTCAATCTGAAAATTCTGTTCTGAGTTTGATCTTAGCTTGGAGTACTTTTGTTTAGCTGTGTATTGACACAGACTAAAGATAAATTTCTACAAAGGCTGGCATTGATAGGGTGGGTTAGGCATTCAGGGGCAGTTAAAACAAAAGTTGACTGTTACACATTAATTGCCTAATTTGGAATTTCTTTTTTGTGGTAGGATCACCTTACTGCACTTTAATACTTCTAATTTAAATTTGATCTATATTGTTTTCATAAACAGCATTCACATTTTCTTTTTCTATAAATGACACTCTTATTCAGCATCATGATTAGACCATTACATTTAGCAATCAACAGCATGAGTACAGAAAAAAAATCCACTCTAAAACCCGTAGTTGGAATGCTTTATGTTTTCTACAGAATAGAAACTAAAATAACCTGTTACACAATTAACCACAAATGCAGTCTTCAAATTTTTTTCCCATACACTCGAGTATTATCTAAAACGTGTTTTCTTTGTTGCAGCTAGCCCCCCACCACTGTGCTTGGACAAATTTATGAACCTATTGTTAGTAACCTATGTTTCCTTGTCACTTCTCCATCTCTCCTATCCTGCTAAGTTTTGTTTCCTGGCAGCTAAACCTTCTGCCACTGCCATAGAACTGCTGCTGCTGGAACCACTATGGCCACCTAGGTTTTGTGGCATAGCAAAATATTGCCTCTGCCTCCAAAGTTTCCTTCTTTCATGGGTCCAAAATCTGAAGATTGATTGTTGTCATTGCCAGAATCATTATAGCTTTCACCACCTCCAAAACTGCTTCCATTGTAACCAAACCAATTATAGCCCTCCCTACTACATGGCTGCCATCAAAGTCACCTTGACCACAGAAATTTCCTAAATGACCAAAGTTGTCATTTCCAACAAAATCACCTCCACTACCACTACCAAAATTTTGACCTCTTTGGCTGTATAAAGCACTGACCATCTCTTGCTTAGACAGGGTTTTCCTTTATGGTTGTGACCCATTCACACTTGTGGCCATTCATATTATGATATTTCTGTCTGATTGACAGTCTTGTCTATGGATTTGTGATCATCAAAGGCTACAAAAGCAAAGTCTCTCTTGTCACTGCCTTGATCAGTCATGATTTTGATCACTTTAATTTTCTTACACTGCTCCAAATAATCTTAGTTGATGTTCTTCAGTGTCTTCTTTAATGTCACCATAAAAATCTTTACATAGTTAAATGGGCACTGGGTCTTTGAGAATCTTCTGTTTACACAGTCCTAACTTTGGTTCCACAGATCTCCCAAGCACATTACATGACCTTGCATTCATGGATGCACCATCTCCTCCACATAGCATATGTAACAAACTCAAAGTCTCTGGAGTGTTTTGTGTTTGGATTACCACAGTCTGTGAGGGCTCCCCATTGTTCAAAATGGCTTCTCAGACTCACCAGTTGTTTCAAAGCTTAAATGTCCATGAGGAGCTTCCATAGCTGTCCCAGCTCTTTGGAGACTTTGACATAGATATGATGGCAATAGAAGGGAAGACTTTCATGATGCATATTCAGCAGTGTGCACAGGCAGAAAGGAAGCAATCATATTTTCTGTTGGTTTTATATTGACACCAATAAACCAAAAGATATAGAGCTATTCTTACATTTATGTTTGGATCATTGATGATTTTTAAAAAAAAAAAATCCTTGTTTATTTTTCACACTATAGTGTGATCACCATGGTTTTACCACCACCAAAGTGCCCAAAGTCCTCCATCACACTCCAGTGTGCTTTCTTTTCCCCTGTTCTCTATTCTCTCCCTGCATCCCCCACTCCCCACACCTCCTGAGTTCCTCAGATCTACAGTCTGCTTTCAGGGGTCAGTCTCACAGTTTGTCTTTGTCTGATCCTATGTTTAATTTCTCTACATTTCACATATAGGTAAAACCATCTGGTATTTATCTTTCTCCTTCTGGCTCATTTGCTTCGAATAATCCTCTCCAATTCCATCCATGTTGCTGCAAATGGCATGAGTTTACCTTTTTTTTTATCACTGAGTAGTATTCCTTTGTGTATATATACTGTATCTTCTCAAGCCACTCATCTTTTCTGGGGCATTTAGGTTGTTTCTGTATCTTGGCTATTGTAAATAGTGCTGCAATAAACACAAGAATTCAAGTTTCCTGATTATTGATGACTTAGTCTATCATAATTTTAGGAGAATTGAGTAGTAAAGCAATTTGTATTTTTGTGATTTAAAGTCTTGGGTAGGAAGCATACAGATAATCTTTATTCTAGATATTTCAAAGATTTTAGTACATTTTGACCATTGTTCACTTTATGGAGATACTGTACTACATATGTATCATAAGTGGACTGAGTCAGAAAAAATTTTTACCAAATGGTTAATATGATAAGATTTAACTTTACATGGAGCAAAGTATTTTTATAGGTAGGGAAGTTTTCTTTTCAGTTAATTTTATTTGTTTTGTCATGCTATTAGTTTTCAGGTGACAAGAGTTTTAAGGAATTTCAACTGACATCATCCTTTTAAGAAAATAGTTTATTGTTTGTTTCAGCTTATACTACAACATCTAGTTTATTTACCAGCTAAATCATGTAAACTTAGTAACTTACCCTTCAGGCATCCCCATTTCTATCTGATTCCATTTTTCTGTTGTCATTGAAAATATGTCTATATAAAAATCATACATTATCTACTATGATAAAACAAACACAGAACATTTTGGGATTCTTAAAGTTATATCATTTTGGCTTTTAAATAATGAATAGTGTTGGTAGAGTGCATCCACTTCAGATAAACCAGTCCTTCAAAAGGTTTAATAGTTAATAACAAACTCAGCAATTTTTAAACAAAACTTGGGATTTGTGGCAAAATCCAGTTTGATTTGGAAACATGAATTAAGTCTATCCAGTGCAAATAGTGGGGAGTCTGAGAATTACTATAATGACAGTAAGACTTACTACCTAGTCTTTGAAGTGAGTGTCGTGTAACATTTTAAAAGCCAGCAAAATAGATCTTGTTAAAGAACTTTGATTTCTTTGGTTCTTGAGGAACCAAATTTTGTTTCACATTTGCATTGACAGATGGTAAAATCATGTATTTCAATGTTAAAGGAGAATAGATGGTAGAGGTACCCATTTTGGTGGAACAGAAGAGATTCTTTTCTCATTTACACCATAGAATGATGGCTTATTTATTCCATGCCAGTTCTGTCAGGGAGGGAAAGGATGTCTTGGGGCTTGGTACCCACTTGTTCTGGATCCCACCATTGTCGTCAAAATTCAAGAACACTGGTGTGACAGGACGGCTGGGAGAAGGGAGCTGAGGGAAACATCAGGGCAGCAGAGAGATTAAAGTGGGACTCCAGAGAAGATGGATGGTTTTGCTGTCAGGGCAGTGTAATGAAAATGAAATCAGTGTAGGCAGCGCCCATTTCCCTCATCACGCCTAGCCCCAAACACGGCTTTAAATAAAACATATTTCTTTTATTTCCCATTTCTTGCTTGCTAACTTAAAGATAAATGACTTGCTTGCAAGTGCAGTGAAAAGGAAATAAAATCAGTAACAGGCAGTGCCCAAAATGCCCCAGCTGCTTAACGGTCTGGCCTTGAGCAATACACGGTTTTTATGGAAAAGTTTTACTGTTCTGCTGTTAAGGAAACAAAAGCAACTCTCCCAACCCCCACCCTCAATTCTCAAAAAATAAAAACAAGGAAAACTAGAAAACCAAAATCAAAGCTCAGAAAAGCCAAAGCAATCCGGAATCATGCACATAGTTGACTCACGTGCCAGGGCGATGTTAACTGTATGATGAGAGTTAGAATGGAGCTGTGTAAGAAACTCTCAGCCTGCAGTACTGCTTTCCCAGGTGATGGGAGAGGCCCTGGTCATGCTCCTGCAGCCAGGGGTCAGCCACTAGTAATTCGACCCACAGTGTTTCTAGGTAGACAATGGATAAGCAATTAAATAGTTTGTAAGCAGCAGTTTGGGGCACTCTCAAAGGCTGGCAATTAGGCAGCACCGTATCTGAACAACTAGGAAGTTTGATACACTGGGCTGGACATGTTGGTGTCAGGAAGGAGACCAAAAGCTCTTTCAGAGCAAAAATTGTGCCCTATTAAAAATAACAGGAGCCATTTAGTGGGTATCTTCACCTGTGCCTGACACGAAACTGGCTTATATCTGGTTTCTTTAATCTTTGGAACAGTGCTCCCCAAACTTTGTGTGCATTGGACTCTCCAGGAGGGCTTGTGAAAACAGATTGTTGTTGGATCCCATCCCAGGGTCGCTCAATCAGGAGGTCTTGGGTAGAGCCTGAGAATTTGCATTTCTAACAAGTTTACAGGTGATGGATGGTGTCACTATGGTTCTGAGAACCACTATTTGAGAACCATGTCCCGTGTAAACTCTTCTGTGGTGATGGTCACAGTATCTCACTAGCAGCACCTACTAGATTCCCAGCACTTTACTAAGCAATTCAGATCTGTTATCTCATTTGACCTTTCAAGGATTTTATTGGATATCCTTTTAAATGCAAAACTCTGGTTCTCACAAGCCAGTGGAGCTGGCCAAAATCCATCATATGATGAATGATGGAGCCAGGATTTGACCTGAAGTGGTGGTCTATGAAACCCATGCTCTAATCACTTAACAAGGTAGGTCCTGGTCTCTTGTCTCTTCATATAGTTTGAATCAAATTTTTTACCTGTATCCCAAATAAAGAACAAAAAGCTACTGAAGATGATTAATTTTATTACTTAACAGGGACTATGACAATGAAACCAGTGAATTTTACCCTGAGATGCTTCACTATTTTGCTACCAAATGGACTAATTATCTGCTCACATGTCCTTTGTACTCTACTTCCAGGATCCACAAAGAGCTGTGAGGTACTGATTTCCTAGGAAGGTCAGGGTGGCTAGGGAAGTTGTGTAAGACTTAATGGAATAGGTGTGACTTGAGTCAAAGAGGCTGGTGGCCCTAGATATATGTGGGAAGAGGAACAGTTTGTGCGGCACTCTCAGCTGGATATGTATTTATGTCTATGTAGCAGAGAAAGTGGCCTAATCTAAGGGGAAAGTATTTGGGGGGAAACAGAGGGGATAGAAACAATGAGTCAAGTATGGATCCGTTTGAGGGTTAAAATGAGAAGATGGGTTTACAAATGATTTGACCAGCTCTGTAAAAGAGAAAGTTGAGTTGAGATTAATGTGCTCCTTCCTTATATTCTTCCTCTTTAGTTGTGTGTATTTCAAAACTGATTGTTCATTCCAAAGATATCTACTGAGATTTTACTTACTACATCCTAGGTGATGGGACAGACCCTGCTCTAGAGTGAGGCAGGAAAGACAGACACTGCACTCAGAAGCCTTCCCAGATAACCTCTTGCTTTTTCGATGCTGTGTCAGCATCAGCCTTTATCTGGGAGCTTGTTAGAAATGCACAATTTCAGGTCTGGCCTAGACCTAGGACTCAGAATCTCATTTAAACAAGATTCTCAAACAATTTATATCAGTGCTAATGATTGAGAAGCACTAGATGATTCCTCCATTAGTACTTTGTAGCTCTTCTCATTCACTGAAGTTATCATTGTGCAAGATAGTGTGAATTAGAAGAGGAATACATTCTGGAATGAGCAAAGTAAATTGGAGCATATGAAGATGTGAAGGAAATCAAATCCCTGAATAATGAGTGCTAGGTCCTTGATGGTATGTCTCCAGTATGGGGAGCACACTCATTATCTTTTTATCTTCTCCACCGCCTAACTCAGGGTCAAGCACTTTTGTGGTGCCAGGTGAGGACTGAGAGAAACTAATAAAAATGAAATAAAAATATATGGATTGTTTCTGAGTATTTACCAATATATATTGATCTAAAACTAAGGTAATTTTTTTCTCCACTGTTTTGAAGGTTGTCTGAGTAGGGAAATGTTAAAATTAGGAATGTGGAAAAGGAGCGAGTGTTAATTCAGGTGAAGATAATTGAGGTCTAGCATTAGAAAAGAAGACAGTTTGGGGAGATGTTACAAAGAATTTGTGGTAGTGATGGGATTAAAATAATAGCTCTTTACTACTGAAGATTTCTTGCTCTATGCATTACAAGTGGATGGGCTGGGGCTAGAGGGACTCAGTAGGTGGAAATTCACAAGCCTTGATGATTAGGTGTATATTAGGTTAGGATTTCATTCCTGCCAAAATCTTCTTTGATCCTCTTGCCTATGTAGTCTGAATATACTTTGAAAAATTGAAATAGGGTCAAAAATATTAATACCATCAGATTGAGACAGTGATTTGGATTTGGACTGAGGTGAAGTGTTACCTTGTATAGGACCAAGTGTAGGCCCTTGGAGATTTGCATTTTCCCCTGTACAAGTGGGTAAAATTCCTGTTACTCAGGAAACATAGGTTTTAAAAAAATCATTATTATACTTGGTAATTCATATTTAAGTGACAGTGCATGGAGAGAAGTGATGTTTTATGGTTCACTTATTTGGGGATTAAAGTCAACCTTTGATTTTCTATAGCTTGTGGAAAGGGTATAATTTTAGATTTATTGAGAATCCTCTGAATGACCTCTCTAATTACGCTCTTCTTTTAATTCTTTTACAGTGGAAAGAGAAGAGCAACAGTAGCTTCTACTGCTAGAATTGTATTTCAGAGGGTACAGCATAAAATAATAACATTATAATACACACAGAGAGCAAAAATCTCTGTGTAATATATTGTTCAGCAAATCATTCATCATCATAATTGCCACAGTTGGCACTTTGCTCATTTGTAGATTTTTCCTTTCTTGCCAGAATTTTTCTTCAGTAAAAATGATTTAAAGAGTAGCTATAGGGTTCAATCCTGTTCTTCACGATGGAACAGGGACAAGAATGTGTTTTCCAAATCCACTCCCACTTGAATTCTAGTTTATTATGATTGCACATCCCTTAGGAGCTTGCCAGTCATAGCTTGCTAATTTTCTTTATGTTCTCTTGGGGGTGAGTTCCACATCCTATTACGAGATTTCAGGGAGTAGACCCTATTCCTACTGCACAGCTCTTAAATGCCATTTTGCATCTATTTTAGGAAGATTCATTTTTTGAGCTACATGTATTAAGTTCAAGTGAATCAGTGGGCACACATATGTGATAGTAAAAGTTTCTTTGGCATTTAGGCATCTCTTCTTTGATGCACTAGAGAAATAAAGAAGATGAGAATTAAAACAAGTCACTTGGCACAAACACTGGGATACGCTCAGGTGTGCTTCTATCAGGAGACATTCCTTCTACTTCTTGCACCACCTCCCTGCGCATACTCAGCACCCACTGGAGTAAGAACAACTCAAGGTCGGGGATACTCCATCATCACGGACGCTTGCCCCATAGACTTTAATGTGTAGGATTTTTAAAATAAACATTTATCAAACTTGGCTTATTGAATAAAAAAATAATTTAGTAAAATATTTCCCAGAACCTGTGGCAGCAATTCAGAATATTCTGTTTTATATCTTTGGTGACCATATTTTTAAGTAAAAAATTAGAGACATTTGATTGATGAGTGGGCCCCCCCAAAAATCAGTTGCCTAAAAAACTCAGAGTCTATGATTGTCATATCCATATTTCTGTTAGAGAATAGACCCACAAGTAATTCTTTCAAAAATTCTTAGTGAACAGTGGGATAATACATTTAACATTAAAAAAATTGTAAATGTAATTTTCCAATGTAATTTTCCTTATGTACAAACATATTTATTAACTACTTTGTTTGTTTATTAATTAGTGTATCTTTTCATTACTGTAACATCAGGTTTCTCTCCATTAGGTATTACCACCATAGGGTGCCCACCACCAAATCACCTATAGTCCACTACCATAGTCTATTGTGCTTCCAATGTATATACCTTACATTCTTTTTTTCCATTTAATTTAATTTATTTTTTAATTTTATATATTTTTACATCATTTTTCATTTTTGCACAGTGTATGCATTTTCATCTTGGTTATAGTCCCCATACAATTCAATCCCCCCTTGCTTTGATCCCACTCCCTCTTCCCCTGACCCTGCAGTGCATCTCTGGTTTATAGTTGCTTGTTGATTTTGATTTTTACTTTGTTATAATTAGTCTTTTTCCTGGTCCCTTATTTAGGTTTTCTAAATTCCTGCTATGAGTGAGACCATCTGGTATTTTTCTTTTTCTTTTTGGCTTATTTCGCTGAGTATGATCCCTTCCAGCTCCATCCATGTTGCTGCAAAATGCATGAGTTTATCTTTTTTGATTGCTGAGTAATATTCCATAGTGTATATGTACCACATCTTCTGCATCCAGTTATCTTTTTTTTGGGCATTTGGGTTGTTTACATAGCTTAGCTATTGTAAATAGTGCTGCTATAAAAATAGGATGCAGGTACCCTTTTGAATTAATGTTTCTGTGTCCTTTGGGTAAATACCTAGGAGTGGAGTTGCTGGATCATATGGAAGCTCTATGTTTAATAGGTCCAGAAATCTCCACACAGCTCTCCATAGTGGTTGGACCAGTTTGCACTCCCACCAGCAGTGCAGGAGAGTTCCTTTTTCTCCACATCCTCGCCAACATTTGTTGTTGCTAGTTTTTTTAATATGTGCCATTCTCACTGGTGTAAGATGGTATCTCATGGTAGTTTTGATTTGCATTTCCCTGATTACAAGTGATGTTGAACATTTTTTCATATGCCTGTTGGCCATTTGCATTTCCTCTTCAGAGAAGTTTCTTTTTAGCTCTTCTGCCCATTTTTTGACTGGATTATTTTCTTTGTTTTTATTGAGTCTGATCAGCTCTTTTTAGATTTTTGTGATCAGTCCTTTATCATTATTGTGTGCAAAAATTTTCTCACAATCAGTGGGGTGTCCCTCAGTTTTGGTTATTGTCTCTTTTGCTGTACAGAAGCTCTTTAATTTGATGTAGTCGTATCTGTTTATCTTTGCCTTCACTATCACTGCTTTGGGTGATGTGTCTTTAAAGATGTTACTGAGGTGTATGTCATGTAGTGTTTCGCCTATATTTCCTTCTATATATTTTATGGTTTCAGGTCTTATGTCTAGTTCTTTAACCCATTTTGACTTGGTTTTTGTGCATGGTGTGAGGTAGCAGTCAAGCTTCATTGTTTTGCATGTGGTGACCCAGTTTTACCAGCACCATTTATTGAACAAACTTTCTTTGCTCTGTTGCATAGTCTTTGCTCCTTTGTCAAAGATTAGTTGACCATAAATCTTGGGTTTATTTCTGGATTTTTTATTCAGTTCCTTTGGTCTGTGTATCTGTTCTTGTTCCAATACCATGCATTTTTTATTATGATGGCTTTGTAATATGGTTTGAAGTCTGGGAGTGTGATACCTCCAATCCCTTCTTTTTTTTTTTTCAGGAGGGCTTTGACTACATGGGGTTTTTGTGGCTTCATATGAATTTCACCAACATTTCTTCTATTTCTTTGAAGAATGTCATTGAAATTTTTATTAGACTATCATTAAATCTGTAAATTGCTTTTGGTAGGATGGCCATTTTGATAATGTTAATTCTACCAACACATGAGCAGGGATGTCTTTCCATTTTTTGGTGTCTTCTATTTCTTTTAAGAGTGTTTTATAGTTCTCTTTGTATAGGTCCTTTAACTCTTTTGTTAGGTTTTTTCCCAAGTATTTGATTTTTTTTGTTTCAATAATAAAAGGGATGATTATCTTTATTTCTTCTTCTTCAGATTTATTGTTTATATACCTTACATTCTTGACCACTCTAAAAATGCTTATATACAAGATTGGTCAAGAATGTAAGGTATATATGATGTGGAGGAAAAGCATTTGTGGTAAGGCTATTTATTTCTGGTGCTAATAAAAGGGAAAAAAGCATTTTCAACATTAAGTACTTGAACTTTCTATCTTCTCTAAACACTGGAGGCAGGTTTAAAACATTTTTCCAATTTTAATTTTTTGTTTTTACTTTTATTAAAATGACATTGATTTGTAACATTTTATAGGTTTCAGATACACAGCATTTTAATTTGACATTTGTATTTATTACACTGTGATCTCCACCCAAAATTTTGTTAACCCATCTGCTAGTGGGAAAGTGAAGCTGAGAGGTTTTTTTTTTTTTTTTAAAGATTTATTTATTTATGTGTAGAAGAACTGGAGTGCAAGCCAGATATGCCAGGGGTGAGAGGATTCACCAGAGACAGAGTGGGGAGCAGAATAGGCGGATCGACTGAAATACACTGCTGAGGGGAGCAGTGGGCGAGACAGCAGAGGTTGCTGTGCCCTATGTGGGTTATAGAGGTGCTAGCCCTGAGACTTAACCCATAAGTCACTAGGGAGGCCCAGCCCAGAGAGTTTTTTGACACTATAGGGAGTGCTGTTAGCATTCTACACAGTCTTATGTTAAAACTGTAAAAATCATACACCCACTCAAGGAAGTCAACCGTTAGTAGAATCTCTCCTAATCTTCAAATTACCCAATTAATTACTTATGAATGAAAATGTATTGTGAGGATTTCCTGGGTCTCTTTCCTAATATTTAATTGCACCAATATCTTTTTGGATTTAGCTCAAGGATTGCCCTCTCCAGGAAGCTGTGCCTCTCAGGCCAGGTTAGGAGCCCATGGTGTGTTGCCATATTGTGGTTTAGTTATTTCTCTTTATGTCTTTCTATACTTTTGGGGCACAGGGGAAATTTTCTTCACCCCATCTGGGTTCTTGTGAAGATGGACAGATGAACAAATTAACTTGAGAGAGATTAGTAGAAGAAAAAGCCAAAATTTAATAACATGCATGGAGAATTTATATGGTTGTAAATTTCAAAGAATAATGATGCAGATGGGAATATTTATTCTTTGCTTAAGGACCTGGGGCATCTTGGAGAGAAAGGGAGAGACTTCACATAACAGACAAGAAGGGGTGACTTTGAGGATGACTTTTGAGAGCTTCACTCATCAGAGTTCACTGATAACCTTGCACTTGGGTAATGCCCCCATCTACATTTCTAGCTCATAAAAGGGGGATTAATGACTACTTCTTTAATTAGGAGAGGGCAAAAGTTTAGGAAGTAAAAATCCCTGATTAGCGAAAGGTGAAGAATTCAGGAAAGATCAAAAACTTCTCAGTTTCCAGGGCCCTCATTGCTCTCAACAAAACAAATCTATATTCTTTAAATAACAGCCATAGACTTCTGGAGACCCCTAGGATGGTGATTGACCTTTAGTTCCCATATCAAGGAGACAAGAGGCCTATTTTGGGTTCAGTGAAAAACACCCATCTGACCTTTTGAAGAGACCCCACAATACCGAGGGATTCTTAAGTTCCTAGCCCTTGCTACTCAGAAGTTTTCTGAGTGGGCCAGCCAGAGAAGCATTAGCTGTGAGTGTGTTAGAAATATAGACTTAGGATCCACCCCAGACATACTAACTCAGAATCTGAATTACAAGAAAATCTTCAATTCATCTGTATGTATTCAGGTTGAGAAGAATTGACCCTAGCAAGTGGCAAATACCGATTTGAGCAAATAGAAGCAACATTAAATGGTATTTTAAAATATCTGTAGACCAGTTCTGTGCTTGGGCTTTAGGAGAATGTGGATGTTCTGATCAACTGCAGTGGCAGACACTAATATTAAGCATATGAGCTGAGGGAGGTGCTACTTCTGCTCCCATGCAGTTGCTTGTTTTAGTTGATCTGAGCTGCATGGCTGTAGGGAGAGACAGTTATGGTCCATTTTGTTTTTTGGAATCTGTGGGTTTGGAGTGCAGGGTCCTTGGGTTTACTCTGGGAAAGGTTTCACCAGAGCTTCTGTTTCAGTGACATGCAGTGAGTTTCTTAGGAGAGTTTCTCTATGAGACAGAGACGTTAGTTATATTTAAAGAACAGGTTTGCTAGGGAAAGGGACAGAAGAATAAAGGACACTTGCATAGACACAAGCGGGCAGGAAGAGCTGCCCAGAAAGGGACAGGTTTGCTGAGAGAGGCCTGCATGGTTGCAGGTGGGCGGCCTTGAGGAGAGCTGCCTCCGCTGAGGGAGGTCAGTGAAGAGAAGCCCCATATGGTACAGGTCATGGGCAGGCAGGAAGCTGCTGCCCTGCAGAGGGAGAGTTGGTGAAAAGTGGCACCTGCATAGTCACAGGTGGGCAGTGGGCATGCTGCCCCGAGTCTGTCTGGAGACTGCACTGATAGAGTTTTCTTCTGTTTGGGAGGGGTCACTCCTTGTGAGCTGTCAGTTGGTTGCTAATTTTGGGTATCTATGTAGAATTTGAAAGAAACCAGAGATTCTACAATGAGCTCAATTTCCATATCTTTACCTTTGGATGCACCCTTGAATACCTGCTTGGGTGTTATGCTTTGCAATCTAGGCCTCCAAGCCTAAGGATACTAGTGTGCACCTAAGGATTCTAATTTCCACAACTGTGTGGTCTGCACCTAAGGATCTTGGTTTTCAGAGCTGTGTCAATGGCTATGTTGATCTCTTCTACCCCCACCTCCTTGTGTATGCCAGGTTTCTGGTCTTGCAGCGCACCACCTTTGCAGTTTTTTTCTATTCTTGTCCTCCATCAGTCCTCATGCAGGACAGATTGGCATAGGCACCTACCTGTCTGGTGCTTAACTCCAGGCAGGAACAAAAGACTGTCCATCGAAACATGTTTTGATGCCAAGAAGAAAGGAAGAAGTAAATCTAAAACTTCATTTTGGACCTCCTTCAGAGACAATGAATAGTTCTCCTTAATTATTTATGGTGTTACCTTGGTGGTATTTATAGATTATGATCAGGTTCCCTCCTTGAAGTTCATTCTCTAGACTGTATAAATTTAGTTTCCCCGAGTGTGTCTCATATGTCTTTTCCTTTGAGCCAAGCCTGAAATGCATTCTATCCCCTTTTGCTTGCTCTGTGATTTATCTGCGTTATTCCTAAACTGCAAGAGTTCCTGCTTATGGTCTTTGGCTGGTTTAGATTCACTGCAGCCTTCCTAGTTTTACATGCTATTCCTAATATGCATAGCTGAGTTGCACTGGGATTATTATTATTATTTTTTATTGTCAGCCCCATGCAAGCATTTAAATGTAGTAGTGTGGTTAAATACACTGTTTTCCTGCTGCATGTACTTGGCTGTGGTTAAGCATGAGACTAACAACTCTTTTAGGTGGGAACTAGAGATCTCTGAAAACATATCAACAAAATCAAGTTAATTCTCAAACCGATCCAGGAAAAAGAGTAAATTGAAGATTTTGGATCTGCAGGAATTTTCTGCTAATTGGAACTTGAAAATATGTTTCAGATGACTTTTTGAAAAAGTGTCACTGTGCCTGCTTATGTTTTCACACAGAGTGTTGGAAAGAAATGCGTTTTCTCTTTCTTGGCTATACTTACTTATTAGACTGATGCCAAGCTTTTCCTCTGAAGCCTTTTATTGCCAGTTTGGGGCTTTATTCCACCATCCTACCTCAGGCAAAATTCCTGTTGTTTTCTAACTAAGGATGGTGGAGGTGATTGCTTTTCTGCTAGGCAGTTATGCTAAAGATCAGAGTTGATTGTGTAGATAGAATGTGACTTTTTTGTTGCACTTACCTGGTAAATTTTAAATAATTCAAGGACAGTGAAAAAATAGATTCTTAGTAGCTCAGTTGACCTTCAAAATTTGAAAATATTGAAAGCAGAGAAAAGAGCATATTTGAGTGTCTATGTGAAGGTGATAGAAACACTGGGTTGGGACTTGGAGAGTGTAGGTTCTGGCTTTGTGTCTGCCATTGATTGGTTATATGACTTTGCTCAAGTCACTTTTTGTACTGAGGATATGTGTCTTCTACTTCAAAAGGTTTTCAGGGGGATTGAGTGGCTGATGTTATGTAAAGTCCTTGGCAAACAACGCTGTGCCATAAATAAATCAAGCAGCAGATGATGATGAAGATGCTGCTGTTGCTTATGGTAATGTAACATGTCCCACGGGGTGACATATTCTAAATGACTTTTGTGAATCTACAGCATATCTTTAGAAAGATATTAACAAAAGGAGACTATTACTTTATGTAATTTTCTTCAAGCATCCCAATATCGACTATAGTTTGAATTCTTTATAGAGGAAAACACCTTTAAACTTTTTCTTTTAAAATTGGTCTTGCAATTAGTCATTATGGCCCAAACTCGAAGCTACCAAGATGTCCTTCGGTAGATGAATAGACAGATGCTGGTACCTCCAGAATAATGGAATATTATTTAGTGCTAAAGCAGAAATGAGCTATTTAGCCATGAAATGACACAGAAGAACATTAAACACATATTACTTAGTAAAATAAGTCAATCTGAAAAGGTCATATATCGTGATTCCAACTATATGACAATATGGAAAAGAATAACTAGGGAAGTAGTAAAACAATGAGTGGCTAGCGACACATTTTTTTAAAGATTTATTTATTTATGCATAAAAGAACGGGGTTACAGGCCAGAGGTGTGGGCAGGTGAGAGGATTCACCAGAGACAGAGTGGGGAGCAGAACAGGAAAATTGACTGAAATACACTGCTGAAGGGAGCAGTGGGCAAGTCGAGAGGTCTGCTGTGCCATGTGGGTAGCTCACTGGCCAGCTGGGGGATTGAACTCATGCTGCAGAGCTGTGGTAGCTTTATAGTTCTGTGCTTAAACCTTTGCATCACCAGGGAGGCCAAGTAGCCACACATCTAAGGGGGACAGTGAAGAGCACTAAATATGCAGAGCACAGGGAGTTTTAGGGCAGTGAAAATATTTTATGATATAATGATTGATATGTTATTATGCATGGTACAACACCAAGAATGAACTCTAAGGTAAACTGTGGCATTGGTGAAAAAAAAATGGCCTTAAATAGGAGAAAAAGATTGTTTTAGTTAAACAAATTCAGGATACCTATATTTTCAGTGGAAGAACATTTTGAAATGTCTTTTCTTTTTTAAGCACTTAATATTGTGTCGAATAGTTGGTATCTCCCTTTAATTGAATTTTTACTTTGGTTGAACAATCTTATATCAAATCACCTACGTCCTACTTCTCTCTCTATTGTTTGTGATATTTCAATAACTCTTTTACAAGCTTTCACTCTTCTGAATCTCTTCCCTTTTTACTAATTATTTTTAACCTCTTATTTTACCGAATATTAAAATTTTACCTTTTACTTAAAATAGTTCCATCACTCAGCTGGGCCTCTGAAGAAGTGCTCCCGTTCCACTGGTCTCCATATTGAAAATTCAGGAGTTTATCTCTAATGGTATATGAAGTAAATCTGCCATGTAAGGTTTAGAGATATAATATTGTAATAACTTTATAAAAACAAAATGGAAAATATTAGCCCCATCTGAATCACAAGATGTGGCCTTGAGCAACTCCTAAGCAATCCCCAAAACAACTTTTCTTTTGTCCAGAAGGCCCTCACCCTAGTCTCTGTAGCCCACAATCAAGGAACACCCCTCTCCCCCCAATCTCACCTTTCAACCTCCCACCCAATGAGCATGCCCTTCCGTTGCCTTGGTTTCCTCAGACCTCATAGGTAGCCCACCTGGACACTGCAAAACTACCTGCTGGTGGGTCCCCCAGGGAAGCGTGGTCCCAGGAGGGAGGCTTTGGGGCAGAGAGGCACCGAGAGGAGAGATCCTCAGGGGAACAAACACTACCTTCCCCTTCTTGTGCTTCTCTGCCAGGATCTACACAATTGGCAGGGTGGCTAAGCTAGAAGCTTGAGCTGCTCAAGCAGTGGTTATAGCCTTCCCACCAAAGGAACTGCAAGCCTCTGGCTGGGCAAGCACAGTGAAAACTTCAGCCCCCAGGGGCTTTCATCTGCCTGTGCAGAAGCCAGACAGTGCTTTGCTGACACAGTCTGGAGCCAGGCTGGGAACCTTAGTTCACTCTTTTTATATGATTTACTGAGTACCTACTGTGTGCCAGGCACTGTGCTCAGCGCTGCACTTCAGACTCCACAGACCCTTCTTGTGCTAGTGGTGGAAGAAGCTAACCAGAAGATCACAGGTAAATGTAGCATTGCTATTGGGTATCTGTTGAATGAGGACTGGCGTGTGGTGCCTTACGAGCAGGTGGAGGACCTGGCCAACTAAAACAAAAACAAGGCCATTTTTATCTTAAAGTTCCTTCTCTATCCCTTTCTACATCACCATTTTTTCCCCTTTGAATCAAAGCTAGCTTCTTTTATTGTTATTTCAGCAAATGAAGTGTCACTCCTCATCTTTAAAACCATCTTTCTCCACATATTTCTAAGTGTTCACTCTTATTGTGGATGTCCTTTCATACTGGGGCTGCACTTTGATAAGGCCATTTATACTTTGTGGGGTCTCATTTACATCATCTCTGAGGACTGTCAGCCTTGAGCTAATACTCCAGTTCTGACTTCCTCTCTACCAGCACTTTGTTCCCCTAGTTATCTTTTTCATGAGAAGCTTCTATTGATTGATTTTGCTCCTTCTCCCTGAAACAGGCATCGTTATTCATGGGTTTCATTGTCCATCAATCCATCTATTCAAAACTGTTTCCTTGTTTCAGACATTACATGTTTACAATTAAGACACAGTCTATAACTGCAGTGGATAGTGAGGCACTCATCCATTTCCCAACTGCTAAGGGAACGATCATAGTCGAATCCCCAATAGGAAGTTCATATTGACCACAGGTATCTTCCTCACTCAAGGTTTATTTCCCTCAGAGGGTAGGAGGAGGGCAGGAGTAGAGGTGGGGACAAAAATAAATGCTGGCTTATGTAAAAATAGCAAACTCTGTCCCTTTGATTCAATCTGAGACAGCTCTGCAAAGACATCCCAGCTCCAAGGCTCTCATAGGATGAACTGAGACATCAGGTGCAAGTGCGTGACAGGTCAGCCTCTCCCACTGCCCAGTCCTGCCTTCCCTGCTTCCTTGCAGATGTGTTTTCTGAGAGTACATCCCCCAAAGCTTTCTGTATGCCACTCTCCCTCTGAAAAACCAATCTAAGATGCTGTCTTTCAGGAGTTCATACTTTAGTTAGTATAAGAGATTGACAAGAAACCAGTTATTGAAAGTAAATATGGTAAGCGATGGTGAAATTGCAGTCTTATGAGAACTGGAAGGGCGGATAAAAGATTCACCTTCCAATATGGGAACTCAGAAAGTGAGGAGGAAGTGAGTACTGAAACCTGACACTTGGTGTTTGTAGAAGTTAGCCATTCAGATGAAGGAGATTAAAGCAATTTAAGGATCCAAATGTTTTTGCTAAGAGAGCTTGATAGATTTGAGCAACCCTAAATAGAAAGGAACTTTGCATAAAATAAAGGACAAGGTATATGGAATGAAAATCACGATGACTCTGTGCAGTGGGCATCTATTGTTTCATTACTATCAGGGTCCATTATCTGTTTTTCCAGTATTAACTTTAAGTTGCTATAAGGAACTGTTTTAGTTCAGTCTAGATTTGGCTGCAGATATGGAAACTCCACAAATGAATGACTTAAACTAGAAATATGTCTGCTTCTTTCACCTAAAAGGAGTGTAGAGTATGGTGCTTCTATGGCATTAGTGTCAGAGACCTGGCTTCACTCTATGCTGTTGTTCCAATGGAAATGATTTCCATTCCTCAAATCACTTGACATCCAGCATGACTGCTGGACCCATCTGTCCCTTCTGCATTCCAGTCAGGAGGAAGGAGGAGCGGAGTAAGAAGCATGCCTCCTCTCTTTAAGGATGTTTTCCTAAACGTGTACACAGCAACTTTTAAACATGTTCCATTGGCTAGATATTAAAAACTGCATATCTATAAACAAATAATACCCATTAGTGAAAGATAAACCTGATGGTTATAAAGACAACTCCAAAAAAAGTTATTTTAAGAACAAATAAAATACTACTTTAAAGTCCTGGGCTGGTAAGCATGTGTGTTTATTCAGAGAGATTATTTAAAAAATGACTGGAAGAACTAGTATGCAGTATGGCAAACTAAAAATGGCAGGAAGTAGACAAGTGGTAGTGTTGAAATACAATTCAAAATCAGTTCTTACGGTATAAATATGAGCAGAAAGAAAAAGCTATAAAAACTCCCAAATTTCTGTGAGTGTAGCACTATTAGAAATGAATTTGGAGCTCTTTTAGTGAAGAATTGTCAATATTTGGTATTTGTCTTCCTAAATTGTTTATATACTTTATTGCTGTATTTTGATTCTAGTCACTTATTTGTAATTTAAACCGTGTCATTTAAACCTAATTTAAACCGTGACTATGTCCTTTTTCTTCGATTGACAAATACTTGAAAAGTGTGATATAAGTGAAAAATCTACCAAAACTAGAGATTTGTTTTAGTCCTCTACTAATCACTTCTTTTTAGATGTGTACTCAAAACTAATGTTTTTAATGTTTTGAACTCTTGTAAAACAGAATAGGTTTCACAAGAGCAGAGAATTTCCCTGTAACTATAAAAATAATTATTTTTGAGTATGCATTGTCTATTTTCTAAAGAAAGCAATAGTGAAGAGAATAGGGTTAGTATAGGTAATTAGATATGATAGATAATAAAAAGTCAATCTTTATTTTCTTTAACTACTGTGTGAGCAATTAATGAATAAAGTGAACACCATCAGAGAATAATTTATAACTTTATAAGTTTTAACTAATGCCTCTTAGGAAAAGTCAGTTTTATTGTTTTTCTTAACACCAGAGGAAGATGAAGTTGTACATATAAGAATTAGGACACAGTCATTGATTTTCTTTTTCACTATAGTACATGTAACATAGTTCTATAGCCATAATCCTCAGAGATATTTTTCTTTCATTTTTTGAATTCTGCCATTGTAGCAACTAGGGTTTGAGATATAGCTTAGCTCAACTGCTATAAAAATATACCATAGACTGGTGGCTTAAGCAACAAACATTTATGTCTTACAGTTTTGAAAGATGGGATGTCTCAGATCAAAGGGATGACAGATTCAGTGTCTGGTGAAGACCCTCTTCTTGATTTGTAGATGGTGGCCTTCTTCTGTTTCTTCAATTGTGGGAGAGAGGGAAGGGAGGCGGACACAAGAGAATACATGCATGCCTGAGTTTATAAGGGCACTAATCTCATCAGAATCACCCCACTCTTATGATGCTATCTAAATCTAATCACCTCTGAAATGTCCCATCTTCAAATATTAGGCTGAAAGTAAGGGTTTCAACATATAAATTTTTGGGAGGACACAAACATGTAGTTCATAACAAGATCTTATTTAATTTCAGTGATAATACTATGAATAGTAGCTAACATATGACATTATTATGTGCCACTATTCCAGTGCTTTACATGTAATACTCCTAACATCCCATTCTAGGTCCTATTAGTATCTCCATGATAGGTTCTTTTAGTATCTCCATTTGTAAATGGAAGAACAAAGAGGTTAAAGAACAGAGCTAACAAATGTCAGAACCAGGTTTCTAATCCAAGTAGTCAGATTCTAGAGTCTATGCTCTTGATCACTATGCTATATAAATATATTTTGGGGCTGTCTTCATCAATATCCCAATAAAAAAAGTCAGAGATAAGTCACTTCTCTATATAAGTATTTATTTTGCACAGTTAAATATTAAGATTTGTATTTTTCACAAGTTCACATTTTCTTGTGTTGGACTAGGTATAGTTGTCAAACTTATTATCTGTTACTTTATATTTAAAGTATTGTGCTTATTGTGTCAAGAGTTCTTCTTGTCAATGTTAGATTTTTAAGGTGGTTCATAACTGATCATTGGTACTCAATAGATATGCTTAGGTTTTTAAGAAGCAAAAAAAAAAAAAAAAATAGTTTCACCAGGATGACTAGGATATGATATAGAGAGATTTAAAGAATCCAAAGCCAGGGTTAAACTTCTTAAAATATCTTCTAACACATTGATCCTGAAAGAAAAGAGCCGTTTTCATGACTAGAGAACCACTTGTGAATCTATATTTTGGAACAGATCATTTATATTAAACTGCTCTCACTGAAACCTTACCATGAGTTTGTTCTTCTTGTCTTTCTAAACCAGCTTTATAATAGAAACATATTAATTTTATTTTTATTTCATTTGCTTTTTTATAGTTTGTGGTCATTTGTTTTTCAGTATAGGATTTACCAAATGTATGACCAGATTAAATGGACTACTTTATTAATATTTTAATAATCATTATATTGGAATTTATTGCAAGATAAATTGATCTCAATATATTGCTTTATAGAAGCAGGTAAAGAACTATTATATGAGACCTGTTAGGTAAGTATAAGCTTTTTAAGCCCCAGTTTTTGCATTTCTATAATGGGTATAATAATAGTACCCGTTTCTTAAACTGTGAGAGGACTAAAATGAGGCAGTCTATATGAGGCAGCAAACAAGTGTTTAATAATATTGCTACAATAATCATTGCTACAATAATTCTCACATATATTAAATCTTTACAAGGCGAGATTTATTTTTCTTTACAATCAAGGAAATTGATGCCTAAAGAGTTAAATGTATTGTCTAATGCCACAAAGCTAATAGGTAATGGACCAAGCACTGGTGTCCATAAAATTTATCAAATCCAAATTTAAAGTCCTACTATGTGCCAGTAGTTCCAGTGAGTTCTGTTTATAGGATCATGGGACTAAAAGTACATTGCCTGCAAGTGGACAACATAAACAAGAGTTCATTCGTGACATCAGTAAGCGTAGGGTGTGTGAATTGTAAGCAACCTGGTGCTGTTGTGATGGAAGAGGAAGACTATTAGAGAGATCTAAACTACCCCTAATACATGTACAAACTGGGTTTGAATGAAAGCAGAAACCACACCAAACATGCAGTTCATAACAAGATCTTATTTAATTTCAGTGATAATACTATGAATAGTAGCTAACATATGACATAATTATGTGCCACTATTCCAGTGCTTTGCATATAATACTCCTAACATTCCATGCTAGGTCCTATGTGTTATGCTTATGCTACAGTATTATTCAACTGAGGAACACCTGTCACTCTTTGAGAAGTATGGAAGGCAGACTACAAGACACTCTGCAATCTCACCTCAGAATTGTCCACCCCTAAACTCAGTGAAGATACAGTCCTCTTCCCACTCCTAGCTTGGTCAAGCTTCATATGGGACACTTGGCTGTGTGTGAACAAGCCTGTCTACACATCTGTCCCCTAGGGGTACACGCATGCCCCAGGCAGCATGGTCTGTTCTAGGGAGAAAGAATCAAAGAAGAAACCAGTGCTGGCTCTGGAAATGTACTCTGTGCCTAGTGGTGTGTAAACATTTGACAACTAGCTTTGTTGTCTTTTATAGTTCCTGAATGCCTGGTGGTTGACATTTTTATTTATATTAATGAATAAGATGAAAGTGGAACAATGAAGTGGAACTGCACTGGCTCCTTAACGGCATGGGTGACTTCTTTGCTAAATTATATAATAGTTTTTGAATACTGGATGAATATTTCCTCAATATTTTCTATGCCTACATTCATGGCCAGATATATAACACATTTCTAAGTTTAACCGGCATTGTTAACATTTTCTCCATTGCTTTCTCATGCCTAAAGAATCAAGAAAACCATAAGCCAAATCCTGATTTATAGCTTTTGCTCATTTTTGTGATACAAATACTCTCATGACAGTAGTTTTAAGCTACTCATATGATATCACTGAACACAGACTTAGGAATAGTTCCTCAGTAGCACACCGCTGTATGGAATTTCTACCATACAGACGAACGTCAAGTACATAAATGATAGCAAAATAATTCGATAGTGATGTTTTTAATGTTTTTGCATTATCTTTGTTTTCAGTATAAATTAAGTTATAAGTTTAAGCGATTTAATTTTTATAATGATCATATTAGCATTCAGTTTGTAAAAGTTAAGGAATTTAACAATTAAGTTTTATGAAACAGTGGGAGTCAACTTTAGGCATGAAATTCTGGGTTCTTGGATATACAGAACATCTAAGGGGGTGAGGGAATTTGTGGGCTCCAGCCAGGCATATCCACTTGGCCCCAAGAATTTATCATCCTTTGAGAAGAGACACAGGTGGAGAGGTGGAGGAAATGGTCCTCCAAAATGTGGGGTCAATGCAGGGGCCCACATCCCTCACATGAAGGGACAATTCTGAGGTCAGATTGTGGAGTGTCTTCTAGTCTGCCTTCCATACTTCTCAAAGAGTGACAGGTGTTCCTCAGTTGAATAATGTTGTAGCATAAGCATAACACATCTTGATCAATCTAACTTAGATGTTTGAAAGGAAAATCCATTATTTTTCTACTAAAATAGAATGAATATAACAGGGAGTAGTGTGTAAAATTATATTCTCAAAGAAAATGCTATGCGGAATAGAAATTTAGTGCTGGAGGTGGTTTCTGGATAACTTCTAGGAGACTCTGTCAGTCTGTCTTCTCTGCTATTGTTTGTCATTCAGTGGACATTGAGATCCATTGTAGGATCCGGCTCCAGCAAACTACTGTCTGGACTGTTTGAGCATGGGATTGTGGGTTCTTGGCTATCCCCAACAAAGACTGTATAGTGAGTCATGAAGAAATCCAAGTTCTAGAAGATCTGTGAGGATAGAGAGGTAGAGATCTTTATTTATGTCTGCTTTTAATGGCTGTGCAAATTGTCCCTTGACAAAGTATCCAGCCTGGAGGGTGGAAATGCTGGCTGAATCCAGCTGGCATAACCTTACCAAGTAATTTCTCTGCCTAGATAGAACTGATAGATTTGTCTGCTTGCGTGTTATACTTTTGTCTAATTGTTCCTTTCAGAGTTGCATCTTTATGTTAATTCATCCATCAGGAGGGAGTGCCACTTTGCAATTTGTCTGCTTCAAGCACAAAGATATGTGTACTGTGCTTGTGCATGCTGCAGCTGTATTTTTTGTTTACTGCTGAATGTCCAGTACCTAACTTAGAACCTGACGTGTAAATATTTGAGTAAATACTGGTTGAATAAATGAATGAATAGAGGCAGTGACATGGTGAGTTTCATATTTCAAATAGCTCTTTCTTGGCAAGCTGTGTAGAAGATGATGGATTAGTTTGCTAGGGCTGCTGTAACAAAATACCTCCAATTGAGTATCTTAAATGACAGAAATTTATTTTCTCACTGTTCTGGAGGCTAGAAGTCTGAGATCACTGTCAGGAGGACAGTGCTTACTTTGAAGGCATAAGGCAGGATCTGCTTCTCTTTTAGCTTCTCCCTTAGCTTCTGGTATTTCCTTAGCTATGACTGTATAACTCTTCACATGACATTCACACTGTCTGTGTCTGTGTCTAAATTTCTCCCTTTCAGTAGGGACATTGATATTGGATTAGGAGCCTACCTGTTCCATATTCCTCATCTTAACTAATCACATCTGCAACAACTTTATTTTTTAAAATAAGGTTACTTTCACAGAGTTAGAAAATCAACATATTGATTTTGGAGGGACAAAACCCATAGCAGATGGATTCAGAGGGGACACTACTAGAAGTAAGGTGACAAGCCTAAGTGGCAGATACCAGGGCCCTGGAATTGAGTTACTAGAGTTGGAGTGGAGACAGGATCTTTATTTTCTAAAAATATATTTAAGTCAAGGCCATTGATTAGAATATTATTTTTGTTGAATATTCATGCTTTTTGGTACCATGTAACAAATTACCTCAATAACCATAGTGGCTGAAAACATTCATTTCCTCATAGTTTCTTTGGGTCAATAATTGTGGATATAGTTTAGCTGATTACTCTGACTCAGGGTTTCTCATGAGGAGCTGCAGTCATTTTGAGGTTCTACTGGGTGGGGAGTCACTATCAAGTTGCTTACTGGGTTCTATGCAGGAATCAGTTCCTTGGGGATTGTTGGGCAGCCCTCAGCTCTGTCATAAGGCGCTCTCTGTAAGGCAACTCACAACATGAAAGTGGCTTCATGAGTTTGAGTAAGCTCTATTTTTTTTAAGACTTATTTATTTATGGATACAAGAGGTAGGGTACAGGCCAGAGATGTAGGGGGTGAGAGGATTCAGGCCAGAGATGTAGGGGGTGAGAGGATTCAGCAGAGACAGAATGGGGAACAGAACAGGCAGACTGACTGAAATACACTGCTGAGAGGAGCAGCAGGCGAGACAGGAGAGGTCTGCTGCTCCATGTGGGTTGCTCCCTGGCTGGCTGGGGATTGAACTCATGCTGCAGAGGCTGCAGATTGCTTCATATTGCGGTGCTTAACCCCTTGTGCCACCAGGGAGGTCCCTGAGTAAGCTCTTGTAGAAAAGCAAGGTAGTGTACAAGGCAGAATGTCCTTTGTCCTGCCCAGTAGCAACTTGTTATTAGGTCCAGCTAGTGCTCAAGAGGACATATGAATGCCCAAGGGCATGAATACCAGGAGGAGGGGACCCCTGACTGTGTCAGAGGCTGCTCACTTGTATGATTTATTGTTTGTGAGAGTACACATTTCCACTATATGTCATTGCTCAACTTTTAAAATATTTATGTCCATCAACTTAGAATTTGTTTCTTCAGTCTCATTAAAACTGTAGAAAGCCTCTGTTTCCTGGTTTAATTTTCAGTGCATGTATTAATTATACTACCTCTCTTTTACATCACTGTGGATCACTGGTGAAGTGGCTGCTTTGGTCTCTGACAGTACCTACATCTGGAAATCCTGCTATGGGAACAACTCTCTGATTGAGTCAGGTCATCTTTGTCTTTTTCAATGTGTAACATTTTAAAGAGGTTATTCTGGAAGTCATTGTAAATCTTAGCAAATGTAAGTAAACTGAAGGCGTCAAATCTCTCTTAATTGCTGTTCCTGTTCAAGAGACTAGACTTCTTTTCTGTATTAAATGTTACTTGGAGTCATTTCACACTGGAAACAAAAACTTGGAACAGTTCACATCAAATTTGTAGTAGCTAAAATTATATTTAAAAGTAAAAAAAAAAAGGAATCATTTTAGTGCAGTCAAACAGCATGCATTCTTTTGAGATCTGTATACGGAAAGAAGTATTTGTACTTTGATGGATCTATGTGAACAAAATAATATCTACTGTTTAAATTTTCTGGATTTTTTCTTGACTGTAAATCATTTATTTTTATACTTGTGTTGAGCTGAAAGCATTTTGTTTAGTAGAAGTCTTTTTCACTAATTTTTTCCAGTAGGATATGGCATGTGAAAAGTTTGATTTTTTTGTTTCCCTATTTCATGGTTAATGGATTTTGCTTTTTCAACCTGAATTTTATGCTTTCCCCTTTTGACATGTTTCTAGCTTCAGGGAACATTGTCCCCTCTGGTCCATTAATATTACCATTACATTAGTGATGTAATCCCGTTTCATTTCTACTATGGATTTTATACCATAGTTATGACTCACACATAAAGTTGCATTTAGGTAAACCTGCATTTTTACATTTTTTCCAATGATTATCTTTGCATTCCTAAAAATGCTAACCATATATATCAAATTCATTTGCTCATACAAATATTCTGCAATCATCAAGGAAATGCAGTTTTATTTCTAAACTGCCTGTCTTTATTTTATGTCCTTTATTAAACAAATAGGTTTTTTTTTTAATACTTCTGAAATTTCTAAGCATTATATGGCAATCTTGACGGGAATATCATCAGCAATGCTGTTAGTAGAGTGTCTTTATTCGATGCCTGGGAACAATGAATCTGAACACAGCTCATATTTTCTTTCCTTTGCTGTACTTTTAGAAAAAGGATTTCCTGAAAAGGTAATTGGCGTGATTTTTTGGTCCTTTGGTTCTTTTTGACTTGTTGGCAAATATATACCTTGCAGAGCCTGACCACTAGATCCTGTTTACTTTACCCTGAGGTGTAATAATATCTATTGTTGAGAGTACTAATTTATTAGTGTAACTAATTGCATGTGTAGCTCTGGTCCAAGAAGGTCAAGCTGTGTGTTCTTGGAGTCAATTTTGGTGTAGTAAAAAAAAAAAAAAACACATGAATTTTGAAGTGAGAAAACCTGATTCAGGTCTTAGCTTATTAATTAATATATATGACTATAAAGAATGCTTCTTTAAATCTTACTTGTCTCATTTGTAAAATGGGAACAGCTATCATGTATTTCTTATGCTGGATTGTCAGTTGTAACTCAGAATATTCTCACTTATACACAAGTCTAAAAGATAGTAAAAAAAACAAGACATTTGATTCAAGTCTGTGTTGTCATACTTTTTTTTCCAATCACACTCCATGTATTTTTTTCCTTAGACTACAACTTCTTCATTTAACCTCTTCCACTCAACAAACACATATGAAAACATCACTTTACCCCTTCTCCTCTCTCTCTATATTCTTGCACAATTTACCTAATTCTTTAAATTTAATTTTAGTTACTCTATGAGTTACTCCATCTTACTCTTTCATTATGTTAGAAGATAGAAGAATATTGATACAAACTTTTCCCTTAAACATCCCGCTTTTGGTGTGTGGTCAAGCTAGCAGGAAAGCAGGAAACCAAAAATGGTAGTGGTAGTAATGGTAGCACTTATATATCTTTCTGTGTCAAACACTATATAATTTATATATTATATTCCAACATATTATATGCTACATGGTATAATATAGACTATAATCTATTTTAACCATTATTTTTGTAGGAAACTGAGACTTAGGTAGGTTAAATAATTTGTCCAAGGACATAGAACTGGTAAATGGTAGAATATTAGATTGATACCAAAGCCTACCAGTCCCTGTCTGTGCTGATGTATGGGTCCAGAATGCTAAAAGATGGTTGATATGGCTATTCCACTAGGCTAAGATTGATTATGACAGGTACCAAACTCCCTTATTAGAATTGCTCATGAGAAATGAGGTTTGATAGAAAATTGGAAAACTGATTTGTTTTTAGAATATAAAAATGGATGTTGGCAAATATGATGGGAAAGAAAATGGCAAAATCTTGCAAAATCACTTAGTGTTTATAAATTAAAAAGGGAGATAAATGTTAATATTAAAATCATACATAGGTGAAATTACTTTGAAGGGCAGGATCATGGTCAATGTTACTATGAGAATTTATCATAAAGCATCCCAAACCTAACCAAGTAGAACTCTCCATTTGCATATAGTTGACTGGATATTAAAGGAAAAATTGTACCAGAACCTTTAAAGGGTTGCATTCCTGTCATACACACCTTGTTTAAGATCCAGAAGAAAAGGTTAGAAATTTTTCTAAATTTCTGCAGGCTTTACAGATGAAATATTTCATAAACTGGAACGAATTCTTAGAAAAGAATGAAGCCCTGGGAAGTAGGCATTCTATGTGTGATAATCAGACGTGCTGAAGAAGCAAGCAAGGTTAAGAGCAATGAAAATAACTTATGTCCCGCAGGGTTAAATAGGATCATATGTTGCTCTGGAAAATTAGTTCTGCCATGTTACAGAAGTATGGATTACAGAATACCTACAACTAAAACTGTTCTTTATTGTAAATAGTACTGAAAATATTTCTTTAATAGATGCATGAAAATTTCTGCATGGGTGTTCAAATAGTTACAAGAGAGTAGTTCCTTTTTAACCTGCAGGGATATGACCAACCAGTAGCCATAATAGAGATAGCAGTACAATGCCTGGAAAGATTCTTACAGAAATCATGAAAGAGGCTTTTGTTGCAACTATCTTTTTCCTATCTCAACCTATTGATTTTGCCTTGTCAATATCTAGGGTTTCTTTACCTCTTTTGATCTCTGTTACTACCACCTCAGTTCAAGTTACTACTGTCTCTTACTTGGACTATAGAAACATTTTTATAATTGGTTTCCATTCTTGCTGCTCCCCAATTCATTCTTTCCATTAGATCTTCCCTTAAAGCTTTTTATCAATAGATTGCCACTTTATTTAAAGAATAAACACTTAAGAGAACCAAATGATCAGGTACATTCTGGACACTCATCTTTCCTCACAGCTTTATCTTGCCTCTTTTTTTATTTATACTCTCCATCTCAGCCATAGTTGTGAACTTACATTCTCTCACACTGTAGCATTTTGAACATGCTGTTTCTTTTACCAGCTTAACTCATCCCCTCCCTGCAGATACTGACTCAGTGAAGTTTTATCTTCTAGACTAGGTCAGATTGTTTTATTTTTTTTAAAGATTTATTTATTTTATGCATACAAGAACTGGGGTATAGGCCAGAGGTGTGTGTGTGGGGGAGAGGTGAGAGGATTCACCAGACAGAGTGGGGAAAAGAACAGGCAGATTGACAGAAATACACTGCTGAGGGGAGCAGCGGGCAAGTCAGGAGAGTTCTGGATCGCCTCACTGGCCAGGGATAGAACTGGTGCTGCAGTGGCTTCAGGTAGCTTCATAGTGTTGCGTCTTAACCCCTGCGCCACCAGGGAGGCCCGATTGTTTCATTATAGCTTCTCATATAAACATTGTCCATAATCCTGTCCTTTAAAATAATTTCATCTTTGTGTGATCTTAAAACTGATATTTGTCTCCCCTGCTGTGTCATAACCATTAGGGATGCTGTCAGTTTTTGCTTGTAAGTGTTACTCCAGAATCCAGTGGATGTTCATTAAACATAAAGTAAATGCAGTTGTATAAAAAACTTGAAATTTATTGGAAAGAAGTAAGAGATTTGGCTAATTTTTACTTAATTTTATCTGTTTTACCTACTTAGAATGTCACAAATGCAGATAGAAACGGTTCTTGGTCACCAGGATGCCTACTCTGTTAATGTATGTATTCTTCCTATCAGTATATTCATTAACTAACCTTTTCATTGAAGATGATAAGTCAACAGATTCAAGTATTATTAGAAAGTCTGGGTGACTTGTGGAAGGTGTAACAACTGGTCATTATTTCCACTTCTTATTTGGTTGTGATTCTTCCCTCCTCCCCATTTTTATGAATTATGCTCTTTCAGTATGGAGACAATTACTTTGTTTTTAACTGGCACTTTTTCATATATTAAAAATATAGTAATCATAGACCTCCTCTGCAGATCTGAGCTGAGCAGTTTGCTTATCATTATGTTACCAGTGTGTTTTTGAGTTGTTAGGAAAATGGTCACAAACTTTAGAGTTCTCCCATGTATTTTCTTTAAACATTAATTCTTATCAAATGCTTATTGCTGCTCTATTTTGAAGTTTTCTAAGCTGTTCTCTTTGTTTTTGTAAACAACTACTAAGAACTCTATTAAAAGTGGTCCTTTAACAGTGATAAATATTTCCTTTGGTAGCTTGCAGAAAATTATATTGTTTTGGCAGCCCATTTTAGGGATTATTCTGTTGAATAATGTGTTTGATATTGAGACAAAATGCTTGTCTCTGAGATGTGACAGAATGTAGTTTGTACTATTTTTCTGCTTTTCTAAAAAAATTGCCTAATAGAAACCACAAGTAGAATTGTTTAATTTCCCCATTGTGGAGCTAGGGTTTTTTTCCCCTCTCTGAAGTTGTAAATTTGTGTGTTTTTGAATTAGAAAAAATAGAATATAAATTAAATTTTATTAAAATCTTATTGACTAGATTAAAACCACATTGAAATTCAATATATTGTTCACAAAAATGACCCGGCAAAGCAGTGAACAGAAAGGGCAAACAGTTATTCTGTAATACAAATCTGACATGTTTAATTTCTTATAACTAATTCACTTATTCATTTACCTTTTAAAAAAGATTTATGTTATTTATTTATGCATGCAAGAACTGGGGTATTGGCCAGAGATGAGGGGCGGTGTGGTGTGGGTGTGAGAGGATTCACCAGAAATAGAGTAGGGAGCAGAACAGGCAGATTGAATGAAATACACTTCTGAGGTGAGCACCTGGCAAGACAGGAAAGGTCTGCTGCTCCATGTGAGTTAGCTTCCTGGCTGGAGATTGAACTTGTGCTTCAGTGGCTGTGGATAGCTTCATACTGCTGAGATTTAACCCCTTGCACCACCAGGGAGGCCCCTACTTACTCGTTTAACAACATTTGCAGGTAATTGATATACTGAATATTCAGGAAGTTCATGTAAACCAAAAGAAATATTCAAGAGGGCCTCCCCGGTGGCGCAGTGGTTGAGCACTGGGCTGTGAAGCTGCCTGCAGCCTTTGCAGTGCTGGTTCTATCCCAGCCACCAGCAAGGGCCCACATGGCACACAGACCTCTCCTGCCACCCGCTGCTCCCCTCAGCAGTGTACTTCTGTTCTTCTGCCTGTTCTGCTCCCCGCTCTGGCTCTGGTGAGTTCTCTAACCTCTCATGCTTCTGACTGTACCCAGTGCTTGTATAAATAAATAAATAAATCTTAAGAAAAAAAGAAATATTCAAGAAATGTAGAAAAAAATTGTTAACGTATATAAATGGGCAATTTACACAAGAGGATACTTGAATAAAAATAATAGTAAATAATTACATAAATGATAATAATAGCCACTGTTTTTCTTTTTTTTGAACACTTCTTTGTACCAGTGTTTTTCTTGTGCTTGATTTTGACCGTTTAGTCCTCATGATAGAATTATTATTATCTGCTTTATAGAGAAAGCAACTGAGTTATAGAGCAGTTAATAATATGCTTATGACTATTTGGATTCTAAATGGAAGTCTGACTTCAAGTTCCCAAATGTATATGGATATATACCCAATCTTTCTATATATTTCAGAGAAATATGTATTAAAGTAATAATCAAGTCATACTTTATAGCAATTAGAATTTCAAGAATGTGAAAGTGTGATGATATCAAATTCTGGTGATGATATGAAGATGAAAGGAGCCAGTCCCACTATTGTGGGAATATAATCTGCCCGGGCCCTTTCAGAGAGCAGTATGCGGGAAAACTGGGCATGCTAACCCTGATGTCCTGGCAGTTTTATTCTTCAGTTTGTGCCAGAGAAACTATCAAGTCCATACACTTAGAGACAAGCACTGAGAGGCTTATTGCAGTGACTTTGGTGTTGTGAGGAATTGAAAGTTACCTTTGGAGTACTTTTATAGGGAAAAATAACTGGTATACTTATAGGATGGTGCAATATGGCATCCTCAAAAGACACTAACAGGATTTTATAGTCAGAAACATGACTAGATCTCACATTGAGTTGAAGAAGCAAACAGTGAAAGTGAAAAAGATAATGAAATTATACCTACTACCATTTGTAAAACATTAAAAAATATATACATACAGTATTGTATATTCTTGTGAATATTCTTACATTTGAAAATAGGCAAGGTGGAGGTAGCTTTCTCCCTTATGGGAGAAACCACCAATAAGGAGAGAGGGAAGGTCTTAGGTAAAAGGAATAAAGGGGAGAATAATAATAAGCAAGAAATATAAAACATAAAAGAGGAAATTTTCACAGAATACTGATGAAAGGATAGCATGACATAAGCTCACTGTGGGTCAAAATTTAGTCTTTTTTTATTGCCATATTCCTTTTATCTGAATTAGCACCTGTCCAGATAAGTAAAATAGGAATGAATAATGATATGTAAATTAAGAATGATTAATTTATTTCCATGTACCTGGGAGCCTATCTAAACTAGAGCCCCTTCCGAGTTGGAGACCAGCGGGGGATCCAGCCTCCACCAGGGTAGACTTAGGGCACAGGGGAGTGCCTCCCAGATGTGCCACCTTTAAGACAGGGAACTTCTAGTTCAGACTTCACCAAAACTGTGTGGAACTGAGAAAGGGCTGTCCCCACAGTCAGAGCTTCTGACATCCCAGAAGGAGTTCACCAAAGAGATGCCAGCCAGTACCAGTGACACAGTGTCCCAACACATAGCACAAATCAGAAAACAAGCAGCAGGGAGAAGAAAAACTACAAGCAACCAAACGAGTCCTCAGAGAAAGGACACACCACCAAAAGAAAATCAACCACTAGACTGCAACAACAGTGACTTGGAAGAACTTCTGAGCCTTTACGATAGAGAATTTAAAATTGCCATGATTAACGAACTGAAAGAAGTAAAAAAATGATATGGGAAAAAAATCAACAATCAGAAGGATGAAATTGAGTCCCTAAAGAGGGAAGTGAAAGAAATGCAGGAGATCAAAGGATTAATGGAGGAGCTGAAAAGCTCTAGGAAAAGCAATGAAAGCAGAATAGATGAAATGGAAGAATGAAAATGTACTGTTGAAGACACAGAAATAAAATGAACCAAAACAGAAAAGGAAATAGAAGTACAAAGGAAAAAGAATGAAGAAAGACTTCGGGAATTATCTGACTCTATGAGGAAAGGAAATATGAGTCATAGGACTCCCAGAAGGAGAGGAGAGAGACATAGGAACAGAGAACATATTCAAGGAGGTAATCAAAGAGAAATTACCAAGCATGAAGAAGGAGCTGAAAATAGAACTGCAAGAAGTAAGAAGAACACCAAACTTACGTGATGAAAGGAAAAATACAGCAAGACACGTAATAATAAAGCTTCCAAGAATCCAAGTCAAGGAAAAAATAATGAAACTGACAAGAGGGAAGAAACAGATAACATGCAAAGGAAAACCAATCAGGTTGACATCAGACTTCTCCGAAGAAACACTACAGGCAAGGAGAGAGTGGAGGGACATAGTTAACAAACTCCAAGACAACAAATGCCAAGCAAGACTACTTTACCCCCAAAGCTTTCCTTCCTCTATGAAGAAAGAATAAGGACCTTCCCAGACACACAAAAACTCCAGAATTTCATTACGAATAAAACCCCACTCCAAAAAATACTACAAGGAGTCCTAAAGCCAGAACCAATGGAGAGATGAATAAGAATGAAACAAGACAAAAAAAAATAAAACCACAGAAAAGACAAGCAAAATGACAAGTACGATGCCAACATATCAATATTAATGATGAATGTAAACGGACTAAACTCCTCAATAAAAAGACACAGAGTCACAGCCTGGATCAAGAAACAAAACCCAACCTTTTGCTGTCTCCAGGAAACACATTTAACTACAAAATGTAAAAATAGACTGAAAATAAAGGATGGAAAACAATCCTACAAGCAAATAGACCTAAAAAGAAAGCAGAAACAGCTGTATTTATATCAGATAAAACAGATTTCAAACTCAAAAAGGTAAAAAGAGACCCAGACGGTCACTACATTATGATCAAGGGGACAATACATTAAGAAGACATAACACTCATAAACATATACTCACCAAATGAAAGGGCATCAAAATATATCAGATATCTATTATCATCTCTGAAAACAGACATCAGAGAAAATGCGTATGTAGTAGGAGACTTCAACACACCACTATCAACAATGGATAAATCAATGAGACAAAAAATAAGTAAGGACACTAAAGCTCCTAAATAAGTATCTAGACCTCTTGGGCTTAACAGACATCTATAGAACACTACATCCCCCAAAATCCAAAAATATGAGTACACATTTTTTCAAGTGCACATGGATCATTCTCCAGGATTGATCACTTACTAGGACACAAGACAAACATCAACAGATACACTAATCATACCAACCATCTTCTCTGACCATGAAGACATCAAACTAGAAATAAACCATAAAAAGAAGGCAAGGAACCCACTTACCTCATGGAGGTTGAAACCCACACTACTGGAAGACCACTGGACTAATGAGATCAAAGAAATTAAAAAATTCTTTGAGTTGAATGAAAAGGAGGACACAAATTTACTAAATGCATGGGATGCAGCAAAAGCAGTAATAAGAGGAAAATATATAGCAATGCAGGCTCACATCAACAAACAAGAAAGAACTCAAAGAAACAACCTAATCTTACATCTCAAAAAGCTAGAAAAAGAACAACAAAAAAACCCCAAACTAGTAGGAAAAAAAAACAACAAAAAAACCCAAAACCAGTAGAAGAAAGAAAATACTATAAAATCAAAGCATAAATAAATGAAATAGAAACTAAAAAAAAAAAAATCCAAAAGAGCAGTGAAACCAAAAGTTGGTTCTTCAAAAAAATGAGTAAAATAGACAAATCCCTAGCCAGACTCACAAAGAAAAAACAGGAGAAAACACAAATAAATAGGATCACAAATGAAGGAGGAGAAATCACAATAGACACAGCAGAAATCTAAAGAATAATCAGAAACTACTATGAATAGTTATATGCAAACAAGTTCAACAATTCAGAAGAGATGGACAAATTCCTACAACTTTACAATCACCCAAAGCTAGATAACGAAGAAATGCAACACGTAAACAGCCCAGTTACAAGCAGTGAAATTGAAATGATAATCAAAATCCTCCCCCAAAACAAAAGCCCAAGACCAGATGGATATACAAATGAATTCTACCAAACATTCAGAAATGAACTAGTGCCTATCCTTCACAAACTCTTTCAAAAAATTGGGAAGAAAGGGATAATACCAAACACGTTCTATGAAGCCAACATACACTAATACCAAAACCAAACAAGGACAACACAAGAAAAGGAAACTACAAGCCAATCTCTCTAATGGATACTGATGCAAAAATCCTCAATAAAATTTTAGCTAACAGAATCCAACAATGTATCCATAAGATAATTCACCACAACCAAGTAAGATTTATTCCAGGGTCACAAAGATGGTTCAACATCCTAAAATCAATCAGTGTAATCCAACACATCAACAAAAATAAATATAAAAACCATATGATAATATCAGTAGATGCTAGAAAGCTTTTGACAAAGTAAAACACCCATTTATGATGAAGGCCCTTGAAATTCTAGGGATAAAAGGAACATACCTCAACATCATAAAGGCCATATATGACAAGCCCATAGCCAGTATCATTCTCAATGGTGAAAAGTTTAAAGCATTTCCATTAAGGTCTGAAACAAGACAAGGATGTCCACTCTCATCAATGCTTTTCAATATAATACTGGAAGTCCTAGCCAGAGCAATAAGACAAGAGAAAGATATATAAGTAATCCAAATAGGGAAGGAAGAAGTAAAACTATCACTATTTGCAGATGATATAATAATATATATAGAGAACCCCAAAAACTCCACAGATAAACTACTTGAAATAATCAACCAGTTTAGTAAAGTAGCAGGATACAAAATCAACATGCAAAAATCAGTAGCCTTCCTATACACAAACAATAAATCTGAAGAAGAAGAAATCAAGAAAACCATCCCTTTTATTATCGAAACAAAAAATATCAAATACTTTAAAATAAACCTAACAAAAGAGGTAAAGGACCTAATACAAAGAAAACTATAAACCACTGTTAAAATAAATAGAAGAAGACACAAAGAAATGGAAATACATCCCCTGCTCATGGATTGGAAGAATTAATATCATCAAAATGGCCATCCTACCAAAAGCAATCTACAGATTCAGTGCTAGTCCAATAAAAATTTCAAAGACATTCGTCAAACAAATAGCACAAATATTGATGAAATTCATATGGAGCCACCAAAAACTCCAAATAGCCAAAGCTCTCCTGAAAAAAAAAAAAGAAGGGAATGGAGGTATCACACTCCCAGACTTCAAACTATACTACAAAGCCATAATAATCAAAAGTGCATGATATTGGAACAAGAACAGTCACAAAGACCAATGGAACTGAATAGAAAATCCAGAAATAAACCCACAGATTTACGGTCAACTAATCTTTGACAAAAGAGCAAAGAATATGCAATGGAGCAAAGAAAGTTTGTTCAATAAATGGTGCTGGGAAAACTGGGTCGCCACAGGCAAAAGAATGAAGGTTGACTACTACCTCACACCATGCACAACACCAAGTCAAAAATGGATTAAAGAACTAGACATAAGACCTGAAACCATAAAATATATAGAAGGAAATAAAGGCAAAACACTACATGACATACACCTCAGTAACATCTTTAAAGACACGTCACCCAAAGCAGTGATAGTGAAGGCAAGATAAACAGATGGGACTACATCAAATTAAAGAGCTTCTGTACAGCAAAAGAGACACAACCAAAACTAAGAGACACCCCACTGATTGGGAGAAAATATTTGGACACAACACTAATGATAAAGAACTGTTCACAAAAATCTACAAAATGCTGATGAGACTCAACAAAAACAAAGTAATCAACCCGGTCAAAAGTGGGCAGAAGACCTAAAAAGAAACTTCTCTAAAGAGAAAATGCTAAGGTCATCAGGCATATGAAAAAATGTTCAACATCACTTGCAATCAGGGAAATGAAAATCAAAACTACAATGAGATACCATCTTACACCAGTGAGAATGGCACATATTAAAAAAAAAAAAAACTAGCAACAACAAATGTTGGCAAGGATGTTGAAAAAATGGAACTCTCCTGCACTGCTGGTGGGAGTTTAAACTGGTTCAACCACTATGGAGAGCTGTGTGGAGATTCTTTAATCTGCGAAAGATGGAGCTTCCATATGATCCAGCAATTCCACTTGTAGGAATTTACCCAAAGGACACAGAAACATTAATTCCAAAGGACACCTGCACCCCTATGTTTACTGCTGCACAATTTACAGTACCTATGGAAACAACCCAAATGCCCAAAAATGGATGACAGGATCAAGAAGATGTGGTACATATACACTATGGAATATTACTCAGCAATCAAAAAAGATAAACTCATCTAATTTGCAGCAACATGGATGGAACTGGAAGGGATCATGTTCAGTGAAATAAGCCAGAAAGAAAAAAAGTACTGGATGGTCTCACTCATAGCAGGAATTTAGAAAACCTAAATAAGGGACCAGGAAAAAGACTAATTATGATAAAGAAAAAATCAAAATCAACAAGTACTATAAACCAGAGATACACTAAGGAGGGGGTGGGGGGAGGAGAGGAGGAATTAGGGCCAAAATAAGGGGGGTGGGAATTGTATGGGGAATATAATCAAAATGACAATGCATACATTGTGCAAAAATGAAAAATGATGTAAGAATTATATAAAATTTAAAAAAGTGAAAAAAATTTCTCCACACACAAAATATATATATATTAAAAAAATACTAGGGCCCCTTCCCCAAATATGAGGCAGAAATGGACAGAACTACAGGTGGTAAAGTGCAAACTAATAAACTTAGAGGAAATTTTAATAGCTTTATCAGAAATATAAAGAGAAAAGCTAAACAGAAATTTAGAAGACATAAATAACACTATTAATCCAATGAATATGCTTAGAGCCATATATCTAAAAATTAGTTGTTAAAGATTGGTTCAATTATCTATATCCATTACTTATTAGATTCATTAGTTATTAGTCCATAAATAAACTGAAGATATATTAAATAGGCCATGATTTTTACAATGACATTAGATAGCAACAATAAATAAGTGACCTAAAAATCATAAGCATTTGGAAATTAAAAACATACTTCTAAAAATATGTATGTTCAATCATGAATTTATGAAATGTTTAGAAATTAATGAAAGTTAGAATACTGGTTATTTCATTGTGTGGAATACAACTAAGCTATACTTAGAAGCAATTTATAGCCTTAAAGGATATAATATAAAAGATCGTATTTAAAACATGATTCATTTTACAAATTTCAGCATGATTTTTTGAAGTTAAGAGAGATAATAGAGTATGATAGAAAGAAGCAAGAAAATAATGAGAAATTAATGAAATAAAAAATTAAGAAATCATAGAAAGGCAATGAAAACAGGAGTTCTTTGAGAAGACATTTAAACATAGCATGAAAATGAAGAGAAAAAAAACTGTAGATATTAAAATGAAATAACTACAAAGGAAGAGATTTTAAAATAGAGAATATTACAAAGAATTTCATGCTCATGCTTTTAACACCTAGATGAAATGCATAGTTTTAGCGTAATAAAATATTAAATAATCAGAGCTATTAAATCATTAATCAAGAATATACTATGTGTGTGCACATGTGCACACACACAACAGTCAGGTTTATAGTTTTATATGTATGTTTCACAGATTATATGGGAAAAGTTAAATAAAAGAAGTTCGCCAACAGGTCCAAGTAGGTTTGCTCCTTTTCCCTCTACCTCCCTTTTCCAGGAAATAAAATAGTTTAACACTAGAAAATTTATTACTATAATTTACTACCTAACAGAACACAGGAAAAAAGAACATATCATCTGAATAGATGTGATGAAAGCATCACCAAAATCTTACAATATTCATAAGGCAATTCTTGGCAGACAATGGAAGAAGGGAACTTCCTTGTCATAGCAAGAATTCTAGCTGGCAGTGCAATGGTAGAAGCATTCCAGATAATGTAAAAAAAATACAAAGATACCTTTTTTCACTTGACAATGATCTAGGAATCCTGACTGTGGTAAGCCAACACAAAACAACAGAACAACTATTAGAATTACTTCAGAAAGATGAATTGCTTAAAAGTCACTGTCCAAAAATCATTAAGTGGACAATATCAGGAATAATAGATTCGAAATATGATTTTTCAATTCCCATTCCCAGTAATAAGAAACCAAAAAGTATCTAGAAGCAAATCTAATAGAAGATGTATATGGCTTATATGAAGGAAATCATAAAATTTAAATGTGCGATTAAAAAGTGAAATAATCAAGAGATATTCCATGGACCTGGATGTTAAGATACAATTTTTGAAGATGTCAAATTGATATGTAAATCCCATTCAATTTTATCAAAACCCCCAACAGCATTTGCATGTAAATGTGGAAAATGATACTAAAATTCATGAAGAATAATCAGGATGTTTTGAAAAAGAGTAAGGAAAGATACTGGTATTACTCAGCATCACAATGTATTCAGTCAGTGATTATGAATGTGCTATTGGCACACGGTGGACATAATGGCCAACAGAAGACAGGAGCTGCAAGAATATATAAGGATTGGTATATGGAAATGGGTGTTGCAAACCAGTGGAAAAGTCAGGACTATTCAACAAAAATTACTGAGATAATTGATGATCCACATAGAAATAAATCAAATCCAATCTCTTTTTCTCATTATTCACACATGTATATTCCAAAAGGGTTAATATTGACTTTGAAAAGCAAAAGTTTAAAAATTTTATAAGAAAATATTGGAAAAAATGTCTTTCTCACCTTGAGAACTGTGAAAGAATTCTTTGAAAAAAGGCAGAAAGCACAAACCCTAAAGGGAACATTTGATATTTGACTACCATCAAAGTAAAAAATTCTATTTGATCAGGGACATAATGTACAAGGCTAGTGCACTGGAAGAAGATTTTTGCAAATCATACCCTGGCAAATGGTAACTGCTCAGAACATGCCAAAGTGAACTTTATACAAATCATGAAAAAAGAACATAATTGATTCAGTGCAAGAACAGGCAAAAGAACAAGGCAGTTTGCAGAAGAGGATGACATAGTGGCCAATAAACATGAAATAATGCTTGACTTCATTCTTATTAGGAAAATCCAAATTACAACTAATGAGACACCATTTTATACCCATAAAATTTTCAAAATCAAAAAAATACTGAGGATGTGGAAAAGCAGAGAATGGTATACATTGTTGGTGGGATATAAATGGTTACTTTTGCTTTGAAGAGAAATTGATAATACTAAGTAAAACTGAAGGACAGATATAACATGTATTGGAAATATACTGAAGCCAGTAAATCATGGTCATGGTGAACTGTAGAATGGGAGGGAGGGAAATAGGAAGAAGAGGGTGTTGCTGCATGGAATATAATATTTCACATAGTTAAAAAGTGTCTGAAGTGAACGTGGAAAAAATACCAACATTATTTAAGTAAGCTGGGAGAAGGATAATGCAATTCTGTACCACATGTTTCTATATGACTGTGGTATTTTGTAATTTCTTTCTTTTTTTTAAATAAATTTTATTTTTATATTCCCCATACAATTGCAACCCCCTTATTTTGACCCCAATCCCTCCCCTCCCCAACCCCCACCCCCCATAGAGTGTCTCTGGTTCATAGTTGTTTGTTGATTTTGATTTTCACTTTCTTATAGTTATTCATTTTCCTGGTCCCTTATTTAAGTTTTCTAGATTCCTGCTATGAGTGAGACCATCCGGTATTTTTCTTTTTCTTTCTGGCTTATTTCGCTGAGCATGATCCCTTCCAGCACCATCCATGTTGCTGCAAATTGCATGTATTTGTCTTTTTTGAATGCTGAGTAATATTCCATGGTGTATATGTACCACATCTTCTTGATCCAGTCATCTATTTTTGGGCATTTGGGCTGTTTCCAAAGCTTAGCTATTGTAAATAGTGCTGCTATAAACATAGGGGTGCAGGTGCCCTTTGGAATTAATGTTTCTGTGTCCTTTGGGTAAATACCTAGGAGTGGAGTTGCTGGATCATATGGAAGCTCTATATTTAGTAGGTCCAGAAATCTCCACACAGCTCTCCATAGTGGTTGGACCAGTTTGCACTCCCACCAACAGTGCAGGAGAGTTCCTTTTTCTCCACACCCTCGCCAACATTTGTTGTTGCTAGTTTTTTTAATATGTGCCATTGTCACTGGTGTAAGATGGTATCTCATGGTAGTTTTGATTTGCATTGGAGTTGAATGGAAAGTCTTTAGGATTAAGACAATGGTTTTAAAAAGTGGCAGAAGAATTAAAGTGGAATAATGGCTGCTTCATTGAAAGAAATGGGGAAGAGGAGATGTTTGGCCAGGAGCTGGAGTTGAAGTGGATGATGTTGATTTGGAGGAGAGATGGCATCTGTGAAAGTGAGGTCAGCAGGCAGTGGGGGATCAGGGAATAAAAGGCCAGATGGACTAAACTAAATTGAAACTGTTTCCAATTGAGCTATGAGCCTGGGTATGTACAAATAGATGTGATTGGCTGTCAGTCTTTCTGAAGAAATTTGACCAGGCATAAAATAGATAGCTTAATGAGGAAATTCTCTAAATTTATTCTATCTCACTTAAAAAACCCCTGCAATTCAGTTTACTACAAAATAGATACTCTATCTCAGAGAGGGATTAAATGCTATTTTATCTATGGATTGTGACAGTATTAAACAACATTTCCTGTTTTCCAAACATTGGATCTGATCATCTGTTGTTTATTGTTTATTGTGCAGAGGAAAGAAAGATTAGTTGTTAGAGTTAAAAATAATAAAAGCCCATGCAGATGTATTTTCATTGAAGACTGTATGTATATGTTTTCTTATGGGTTAAGCTTTTGCTAAATATTTCTTTCCAAACTTGAGGTTTCCTTGCTGTGGAATTCAGTGAACAAAATGTTTTTCAGGTGAGCCTTGGCCAGTAGTTCCTAAAATATGTATGTATATTGTCGGGTAAGGTAAAAGTATCAGGCATTTCTGCCCTCCTGCCATCAGGATAGATGATGGAACGCTGCGGTCCTGAATGCATGCCTGATGGCGGGCACCTGAAGTGGGTGCACCTGGGCTGAGAGACTGAGTTTATAAGGGCGGCGTCACGGGGATACGAGCAGAAGCTGAGAGAGAAGCAGAACGAATGGAAGAGCAGAGACCACCAGAGAACGCCAGAGAGCCCAGAAAGAATGAAGACTTGCTGGGGGCTGGGAAACCTGCCAGCCTCTCGGCCCCCCAGCACCCCTGCCTGCCATGTGCCTGGTAAATCTAAATAAAAAGCCTGAAAAAGCCACCAAGGTCTCCAGGACTGTCTCCCTCCTTTACCCGGTCTGCTGGATCAGAAAACCTGCTCAGTGTCCATTCCTGCCCCTACATATACACACACAAATGCACAGATACACACGTAATTTCATTGGTCAGTTTGTTAAAATGATTTTTTAAATTAAGGTAACATTGATATACAACAGTGCAAGATTCAGAAATACAGGGTCCTACCTTATCATATATAGGGCCACATCTATGAAATAATTCAGAATTTCTGGAGGGTGTTATTTTAAATGTGAATGTTAAACAATAAGCCCAGGTGATTCTGATGCAACACCTATTGGGACATTGCCTGGAGAGAAATTGCTATAGGTGATTCTAATATTTACTCAGTCATTTCACATTTTTTGTGTGGCCAGTTAAATGTAGTAAGATATTGTTTGCGTGGTATAAAGTAAGGAATGGACAGGGCAGGTTTTCTGATCCAGCAGACCAGGTAAAGGAGGAGTCGGAGTCCTCATTGACTTTTGTAGGCTTTTTTTGGGATTTAGCAGGTTCATGGCAGGCAGGGGTGCTGGGGGGCCGGGAGGCTGGCTGTCCTCCTAGCCCCCAGCAAATCTTCACTCTATCTGGGCTCTCTGGTGTTCTCTCTGCTTCTCTTCTTCTTCTCTCGGCTTCTGTTCCTTCTTGGCTTCTGCTGGCGTCCCTGTGATGCCGCCCTTATAAACTCAGTCTCTCAGCCCAGGTGCACCCACTCCAGGTGCCCACCATCAGGCATGCGTTCAGGACCACAGGGTTCCCTCATCTGTCCTAATGACGGGAGGGCAGAAAAACCTGATACTTTTTACCTTACCCTACACGGTAATATGTGTGAATAGAACAGTTGTGCCCACATTAGTTTGAATGCTATAAATAATTATACTACAATAGAAAGAGGCAAACAGAGGAACACAAAAAGTATTCCTACAAGAAGCTGAAATTCTAACACAAAATAGTGCATTAAGTGCATGTAGATAAAGTTAAAATGTATTAGTTTCTTATGGCAACTGTGTGTAACAAGTTACCACAAACTTAGTGACTTGAGGCAATATAAATTGATTTTCTTACTGTTCCAGACATTAGAAATTGGAAATGATTTTATAGAGTTAAAATCAAGGAGTTGGTATAGTTGGGTCCAGCTGGAGGCTCTGGAGGCACATTTGTTTCTGCTTTTCCAATTTATAAAGTTGCATTCCTTGCATTATGTGGCTCACAGGCTCTTACTCCATCTTCCTATCTCCAGATTTCTCTCTGCTTATCGCATCTAATACATGCTCCTTTTGTGTAGTCTAAACTCCCTCAACTCCCCTCTTATAAGAAATTTTTTTGATTACATATAGGAGCCATCTGAATTATTCAGTTTTATCTCCTCATCACAAAATTACTAATCTAATTATAACAGCAAAGTTCATTTTGGTAACACTCATAGGTTCTGAGGAAGCAGACATGGATGTCTTTGGGGCCATTATTCACCCCAGCTGACCACATGTATATTAGAAAAAAGTGACAAGAACAGTGTGAATATGGCAAAGCCCTGCTTTTTTTCTTTGAAGTACCTGTAAGTAAGTTTGACTTCTAAGCTCCATTGTGAACTAGTAAATGCTGTGCTTAGTAAATAAATATGAGGTGATTTATAAGAAGACACTGTTCAGGTTGCCATGATGCTAATTTCCTTGCCTGAAGCAAGTGCACTTGGAAGTTGGAATCAATCTGTTATCACAGCATTTTAGTACTAGAACAGAGAAGGACCGTCAAAGTTTATTGCCATTTTATGGGAGTCAGCAACATGTTGACAGCCCCTATTGGGCAAAAGGCACTGTATTAAATGCAGTAAGGAGTGAAAAGAAATGGAAAAGATGGACCCAGTCCTTCAAGAGCTAGTTCCATAAAGAGATGAGAAAAACACACTTTAAATAATCTTATGAGAACCTATAAATACCATGAAAGGAACCCCCATAGTATATAGTGAAGCTGTCTCAGAATCCTCAGTAAAATTCTATTAAAGGGAGAAGGGAGAAAAAACAAGTAGGACAAGCCATGGGGCAACTCCCTCAGTGACAGTATTCTAGATTTTCCTTATGACAGTATTTGAGATGAAGTGACATTTACTATAAGGTAGGCATCCTTAAAAATGTTTGAGTAGGGCTCCCTGGTGGCACAATGGGTTAAGTCTCAGCACTATCGAGCTATTAGCAGTCATTGAAGCACAAGTTCGATCCCCGGCCAGGGAGCTACCCACATGGTGCAGCAGACCTCTCCTGTCTTGCTGGCTGCTCCCCTCAGCAGTGTATTTCAGTCAATCCATCTGTTCTGCTCCCCAGTCTGTCTCTGGTGAATCCTCTCATCCTCCAGCACCTCTAGCCTGCATACCAATTCTTGTATGCATAAATAATAAATCTTAAAAATTGAGTAATGATTTTCAAACTATCTCTTCTACGGATCTGTGATATGATAATCAAGGAGAATCACATTGTTTCTGCACTTTGTGGTTTTGCTGTCGCCACGTGCCTCATTCTTTGCATGGGTATTGCATTAGCCATCCATTCACCAATTCTAAATCCTCCTCAGAAAGAGTTCTTGACTATGATGATGGATACTGAGATTACTGGCTGTTCTTTCTATAAAAACCACAGAACCAAATTTCAATTGTAATATTATGTTTCTTTACACACTGGCCTTCCTGTTCATATGTGTTCAATCCTGTTGCCCAAATAATCTCTCATTTTCAATCATGTTTCCCTACTTCAGACTCTGAAGTGGCTTTCTATTTCTCAAATCAGCACATCCAGTTGTCTGTCGATGGGCACTTAGGCTGGTTTCATGACTTGGCTATTGTGAATAATGTTGCTATGAGCAGAGGAGTGCATAAATATTTTCATTTTGGAGGGGTAAATACCTAGAAGTGGTATTGCTGGATGACATGGCATTTCCATTTTTAGTTTTTTGAGGAATCACCATGCCATTTTATATAGAGTCTGCATCAAATTACATTCTCACTAACAATGGATGAGAGTTCCCTTTTCTCCACACCCCTGACAGCTTTTGCTGTTTCTAGTCTTTATATAGTTTATTCTCACAGGGTTGAGGTGATCTCTCATTGTTCTTTTGATTTGCTTTTCCCTTATAATAAGTGATATACACTTTTTGTTCATGTGCCTGTATATTATCAGCATGCCTTCTTTTAAGAATTGTCTGCGTGGGTCTTTAGCCCACTTTTTGATTGTTTTGTTGTTGTCAAGTTTCATGAATTCTTTGTATATTTTGGAAATTAACCCCAGATCAGACATGTGATGTGTGAATATCTCTTCCTAGTATATAGGTTTTAGAATACTTACATACTCAATGGAATGGAATACTCAATGGAATACTACTCAATTACTAAAAAGGATGAAATTATGCCTTTTTAGACAAAATGAGTGAGTCTTGGGCTGATTATACTCAATGAAATAATTTAGAAAGTGAAAGACAGCTATCAAATGGTTTTATTCCTCTGCGGAATCTATATAACTGAAGAAAACAAACTTGCAAAGTAAAAAGAATAATCCTTAGGCTCTGTGAAAAACATACTAGTTTCTAGAGGGTGAAGGGGGGCTGAGGGGGCAGATAACAGGAAGAAAGTTGATAGCATTGATGAAGAGTGAGTGAGGCATGTACATATGAGGTGTGAAATTTTACTCCCCAGGTTATATAGTGTTGTAAATAAGTGGAAAATCAATGACATTTGAGAGGAATGAAAACTAGAATACCTAGTTTACTAAAATATTGTTTACTTGAGATGACAAGGCCCTTCACATGTTCTTGTCTTTTGGACTGGCCCTGCCTGCTCCAGCCCAGCCAACTCCTTCTAGGCCCTCTTCCAGCTTCTTGTTTATGTTTATTGGTTTCCACATTTGGGGACTGATATCTTGTTTCTGTTAGAGTTTTGTGTGTATTTATATCTCATTTGATTTACACAAAAATATGTCTTCTGAATTTTAAATAAGACTAACACTCATGGACTTTTAGTTTTTTGTTTTTAATATCCCTTTCTCCATGTATCAATATATTTATCTTCTACTTAATGCCAAAAATATCTGCTTTCTCTCTGGCCTGTTCTGTTTTACTGATTTGGATGAAGAACTCCCCAAACCAAATTATATTCACATAGGTGAATTAATTCAGCTTTATTGGCCCAGAATTTAGTAAAAACACATCATTGCTTTCCAGTTATTAAAGAAAGGGACTGATTTTTCAGTTAGACAAAAGGAAAAGTAAACTTATTATAGTTATAGTGATATTTTAAAGTCTTGAAATAATGTCTTCCAAGGTTCCTAATATACTCTGGTGGCATAAAGCTTTCTCAGAAAATAACTGGCAAACCAGAAGGTTTATTTAACTTAACATGCCAAATTACAAACATTAAATCAGAGAAAATGTTTTTCAAGTCTTTATTTAAAAGGTGTGCTACTATTGCAAATGCTTCCCCCCCCCCCCCTAGCTTTATGGTATAACTACAAACTGTTTAACATAATTATATAGCAGCTACCACAATTCATTTTTAATGCAACAAATAATTAAAAGTGTGAAAAGGGGCTTTAGACAGAGATTTAGTTTCATTATCCTTTGAAGTGACTCTGTGACTCCAGAAGACCTTCATTTCAAATTCTTGATCAGATTCAGGATTTATTGCTAACTCTACACTTATTCTGCAAGTATATTACACAGAGAAAATAGAAAATCTATGAAGTATTTTATATAATTAGAAAGTCTCCAAGATTATATAGCATAGAAGTATTTGTTTATATTTTTGGCATTATATTACAGTTGTATATGTTTTCCACCTTTTGTTTGAAATCTATAATTCACTGAAAGATAAGAATGTTATATGTAAGAATTTGAATGATTGTTTGCTTCTCTTTACTTCCATGGCACCTTGTCTCTGTTTTTTGAATCACCATCACTATGGAGAGGACTTCTCTGAAGAGCCACTGTGAATCAGGTTCACTTTGTCATTGTCAATTACAAGATTTTGTTTTATCTCCCTATTGGACTGCAAGCTCTTTGAAAGAAGAGACTGTGTCTTGTTTGCTTATCTTTGGACACTCAGCATGTCAACAGCTCTGAGAATAGATGTTCACTAAATATTAACTAAACAAGTACCTATTGATGAAATCCTTAACAGTCTTTGATGTTCTTATTCTAAATTGTACCACTATAAAAGACATAGTGAATTTGAACTTATCTAAAGTTGCCTCCCATGATGACCCTCTTCCAAAGAACATCTTATTTAATGGTAAAAACATCAGCACCACCTCCTCTACCCTTACAATACAGATGGCATTTCACAGATGGTGGTACTTTCTCCTACCAAGTGCATGTGGTATCAGGATTCTTTCTAACATTTCCTCTGAGCAGCTACTCTCACTTGTCAGCGTAGTGGAAAGTTAATGGCCATCCTTGTCTTTGTAAGAAAGTGTGATGACTAAAGGGATTGAAGATATCTGCCTTCAGCATTTTCCCCCTCTGATGACTAAGATACTTAAAAATCTTTTAAAAATTGAAATAAGCATCCTTTAAATAGAATGAGTCCATGAAACCATAGAGAAAATCCACTGAGTCCAATAGACGCCCACTAGGAACACCTGTTTTTGGAGTTTATATGTTCACACATTGTATGATACACCAAAAGCTCAGGTATAATATGGTATATAAACTATAACCTTTGGAATAAATTTTGAGCTGAGCCCCAGAGGAAACTAACAAACTTTCCTGAGTTCACAGTAGTGAGGAAACTGTCTCAAATCCTGGCATACCAGTTCTTAGTATAAAGTCCTTTCCACTGGACTGAGTGAGCATTGGTTGTTGGAAGAAGCTATGCAGAGGGAGAGATAAAGCTTGGCAAACAATTTACAATTTCAGAACTAGGCTCTTATCATGGAATGTCAGAAAATGCAAATAAGCAGGTGTAATAAAATTATATTTCATTGCTTTTGAGTGATAACTATGTTTATGAAGATTTAGTTTTTATGTGATGATTAAGTAGAATCTCGTTACTCTAAAATACAAAAACAACTGTTTTTTCTCCACAGTGTAAAATGAATTATTATACAGCAGACTTTTGATTAACCACACAGGAGAAATATTTTCTACTCATCGTTCAACTGAGTCTCACTTGTTCCAACAGGCACTGTAGTCAAACAGGAGAAGATAAGGTGAATGATTGTTCTTAAGTGTGGGTGTGACTGCAATTGGCTTAACTTCGTAATGAAACTTGGTAACTAAAAGGCTTGTTCTATAGAATATTAGGACCAGTTGAATAAATCCTTCCATTTTTCTTCATCCTTACTGCCATCTTTCCATCCATACCACTATCATCTTTCACTTGGACTTGTAGAATAGTATAATCATTTCCTTTTTTTTTTCCTACTCCCTCTAATCTATCATTTATACTGCAGCTGATGTAATCTGTTAAAACTTAATTCTAAGCATATCATTCTGTCTAAAATCTTTAAATGGCTTACCTATAGCATTACATTAATATTCTACAATTTGGTTTACAGGCTTTGATTTAACATGATCTGAAGTTTCTCTCTTCTTCTCCAGCCTCATCTATTGTTATAAAGTCTCACTTTTCTAAGTTTACCTTTCTTGGGATAATTTTAACATGTAGCATCTTTTACCTCAGTGTACACAGACTAGTTTTTCTAAAGGTATGTACATAATCTTGCTGAAATGGAAAAGTCATTTTGTCCCTTCTGGCTTAATATCCTCCAGTGAGTTACCATCACTATTATTATAATGTCCAATATTTATTATTGCCTTTAAACTCACTTATTATCTGGTCAGCACTGTTGCTTTTGTTACTTCGCCTTGGGATACCAACCTCCACTTGGTAGCTGATTGCATCCAGCTTATCCTTATAAACTCAGCTGAAATATTCCCTTCCCTGAGAACCCCACCATTCTATAAGTAGGTTCCTATTATATATGCTCTTAGGCCCTGTACATAACTATGACATTTATTTATTTGTTTGTTGACTGCCGCCACATATAGACACTTGAGAGGCAACTTAAGCAAAACATTTTGACTTATGAAAACAGAACTTTCATATTATTAGAATGAATAGATAAAAATCGTTGTGATTGTGCAACTTGCATTCTTGGAAAAAAGGCAGCAAGAAGTAAAATGAATAAGTAAAACTTACATTTGGTTTAATGGCAATACATGTAATGGGAAACAATAAAGTAAAGAAAGGGGATAGAGTTCTGAGTGGGAGGGAAGACCTCTCAGAGAAAAGAGATATTTGGACAAGTGCCTAAAGGAGAAAATGGAAAGGGAGATGTGAGATAGGAGAAAACTCAAAATCCTTGATGGGAGAATCTCCCCGGCATATTTGAGGAGTGTCAAAGATAGTAGTGTTATGAATAGAGCATGGATAGTATCAGGCAAAGCAGTGGGGAATGAGTCTGCAAAGTAAAGGGGACAAGATATTTTAGAGACTTTTAGAATCTTTCTAAAATCTTGAGCTTTTACTGTGAATGAGATGGGAAGTCACCGAGGGAGGAGGGAAAGTAGAAAAGTGATATGATTTGACAATCATTTTAATAGGAACATTTTGATTGCTGTGTAGAGGACAAAGGAAGGGAATAAAGGATGAAGCAGTAGCAAGAAACTAGAGAATTTCTTCCAGGCAATAAATGAAGGAGGCTGGATCAGCGTGATAGTAGTTGGGTTGTGAGAACTGGTTGGATTCTGGATGTATTTTTAAGGTACAGCCAAAAGGATTTTATTACCATTTGTTCATGGAGTATAAGGGATAGTAAGCGTGATCTTGTCATGAATAGATTACAGCTAGTATGCAGCAAAGCATTGGGTAATGAGACTAAGAAGTAAAGGAGACTAGATAAGACAAAAAAGACTAGGAAGAGGAGGTTGTGTGTATGTGTGTGTAAAATATCGGGTGTTTGGTTTTATATGTATTGAGATGCCTGTTTGATATCCAAGTGGGAGATATCCAGTAGGCAGTTGGATTATTGAATCTGAAATCTGGTGTTATGGCATAAGTATTCAGCATCTAAATGGTATACCCATGAAACTATATATTTTCACCTAAGATCAAATATATCTAGGAAGTGAAGATATCTATGCATTAGAACCTGGGACCCTCCAACATTGAAAAATGAGAGCGATGATAAGAATGAATCAACCAGGGGAGTGAGAAGGAGTGTTCAGAGAGGGTTAGGGGGAAAGGAACAGAAAGATAGAAGCTAAGGGAAGAAAGTGTTTCAAACATGGGAAATGAATAACTGTGTCAAATGCTGCCCATAGGTTAAGTATGTTGAGGACTAAAACTAACTGCTGGATTTGACATCCTGAGGCCATTACGGATCTTGATGTGAACACTTTTGATAGGGTAGTGGAAATGCACTTGTTGCAAGAAAAATTAGAAACAAGGAATATAAATAGGCAGCTACCTTCCTTATACACATTGTCTCAGGTATAAGTGCTGCATTTCATTCTCAAAAGTATTCTAGTTTGGGCCACTCTGGTGGTGCAGGTAGTTGAGCGCTGCACTGTGAAGCTGTCTGCACCCTCTGCAGTGCCGGTTCGATCCTCTCTGGCCTCAGAGCAACCCACATAGCAAGCAGACCTCTCCTGTCTTACCCGCTGCTCCCTTCAGCAGTGTATTTTGTCAGCCGGCCTGTTCTGTTCCCCACTCTGTCTCTGGTGAATCCTCTCACCCTCCCTCGAATCTGGTCTGTACCCCTGCTCTTATATAAATAAAAAAAGAAATAAAAGAAAAAAAAGAAAAAAAAGTATTCTAGTTTGGGTGTTAACTTTATGTTCATCCTAATTATGTAAGAAAATCTTTGAAGGAGTATTGTTAAAAACAATAGCTGGAGGAACTATAAACTTAGCAAACAGTATTAATATATTTGCTGATAAAAATGATCCAATAAGGAGGCAGAGATTGGTTATACGTGAGAAAAGGAGAGAGTTTGGGGAATGATGTCTTTAAAAAGCAAGAAGGGATAGAATTTGGGGGACATGACCTTAGATAGGAGCTCAGTCAGTTCATCTTTTGTAATGGAAAGGAAGGCAGATTACACTGTTACATTTCTTACATTACATTTTTGTTGTTTGTTTATTTGTTTTCCACATATTGTGAACCTCTTAAGAGCACTAAGTGTGAATGTCTTGTTCACGATGTGTTAGAAAATTTTATTGTTTTGCTCCTTACTCTAATGCCTGGCACACAGCAGGTATGCAATTAATGTTTGAATGAACAAATGAAGGTACTGTGCTAAGCATGTATATGTTTTATATTTTTACTCAGATTGGATCATTTCCATCAAATCTTGACAACCTGATTGATTTAATCGTATTTTTCTTGACTAGACTTACAAATAGCTTGACTAACTGATAGAGCTGACTGATAGGAGTGGCTGTGTTTCTACCCAAATCAATGATGCTTCCTAGGAGTAAAATCAGCAACCCTGCTGCATCATTTTGCAGTGATCCCGGTTATAGTTTTAACATGAATTTCCTATTTCCATCACCTATAAAAGCGATCCATTGTGCCTCAGTATCCATTTGTCATGTATGGTTTACCATTCCTATGGCATGTGTCACTCTCTGTGGTTTCTTCTAATTTAATAATCAGAATAGGAATTATATCTTCATTGATTATTTTTCTCAATACTGCTTTGTCTTATTTTTAGTTGGAGAATGTTTTTCCTTCATCACTAAATGCTGAGTCCAGGCCCTGGTATGAAGCATATGCCAAAACATATTTGCTGAATAAATAAATGAATGAGGGCCTCCACTGGTGGCGCAGAGATTGAGCGCTGGGCTACGAAGCTGCCCGCAGCCTCTACAGCGCCAGTTCGAGCCCTGGCCACTGACGAGGGTCCCACATGGTGCACAGACCTCTCCTGCCACGCCCGCTGCTCCCCTCAGCAGTGTACTTCATTAGTCTGCCTGCTCTGCTCCCCGCTCTGGCTCTGGTGAATTCTCTCACCCTTCCATGCTTCTGACTGTACCCCGGTTCTTGCATAAATAAATAAACAAACAAATAAATAAATCTTAAAAAAAATGAATGAATGAATGATCAGATATGCTACTTACTGTCTGTGGTGGATGATACTGGCACACAGACCAGATCTCCTTTCTTTTGATGTGTTCATCCTCCAGCTCCCACTGCTTTCCTCCTAACAAATCAGGCTTGAAATCATCTCCAAAGGACTATCCTTGGGCTACCAGAGCTATATCACCCAAGTGATCCAAGAATAATAAGCATCTGGGATTTTATGTCCTCCACTCTGGAACCAGTTTCCACTAACTGAGGGGTAGGAGTATTGAAATCTAGTTCTTTTGCCTCAAGGAAGCACAAACTCCCAGGGCAGTTTATACTCCAGAGCTCCCTGTGGGGTTAGGGGGAGGCCAGGACTTTTCCTCGAGTTGTACCCTTTCTTGACCTATGTCCTTCCTTATCTTGCTTCCCTGGCTTTCTGTAGGTTTCTCTGGAGAACACTTCCATAGTAGATCACTTGTACATTCTATTCTTTCCTTAGGGTGTGCTTCTTGGGATCTCGAAACATTGCCTATTTATAAGCAGTTGATTTCAGGGACAAAGAATCATGACAAGTCTTTCTTGAGTGTTAAGTTCTGTTACAAGTGGTCTCTCCTGGTAGTTTTTGGTGGCCACCCAAAAATAGTGTATGATTTGGTTGTTGGGTGGCAAATGGCTTCCCAATTTCCATCAATAATTCTTTTATTTAGTAAATATTTTATTATAGGCCTTTCTAATATAAAATCACAATGCATTTTCCTTGACTTTCCACTTTTTGATTGTACACATCTTTGTTCTCTCTCCTTAAACAAGAATAATGAAAAATAATTGTATAATCAATTCTTTTATGATTGAATACAGCTTCCTTTTGTCTTGCTGTTGAATGTAGATATCCATTTCCACATACTGCATAAACTACTGTTTTTTTAGTGATTTGGAGTGAACACTGACTCCTTTATCTGTAAAATGGGATTGGAAGTAATGTGCTTTGGAACTGAAAAGCACTTTAGTAACCAGCTGGTGGCCACACCTTCATTTTATAAATGGAACATTTGAGACCCAAAGAGGTTAAGTAATTTGTTCAATATCACCCAGCTTGATTAGTGGCAGAGCAGGACTAACACCCAATTCCCAGACTGCTGTGCTCTCTACTGCTCCACAAAATACATATTTCTTATTCACAGAATTGATATGAGGATTAGGGACCACATCTGTGAGAAATAGATTTAGCCTTTGGAAAGGAAGATGCTGGATGGCTTTATGAAAGCTTTATGAAAACTAATCTCATTTTAACCTTTTCTGTACAATTGTTAGTTTTGTACAGTTTTATGCTCTTTGCCTCAGGCTTCTTTTTGGCCAAGGACTAGATAATATACAATGCATGATTTAAAAATCAATATTAAGTAACCAGATTGTGTGAGAAATATGAATTGTTTCAGCTGGTTTTGAAGTCATGAGCAGTTGCAGACAGCTTTCCAGAATAGCAATCATTTATGTACATGAAAAGTTTTCAATTCCTACTTTGCATATTGGGAATAAGGACAGTTGGTTTCAAAGAAAAGAAGGAAGCATAAATTATATTTGTGTTCAATTCGGTAATACTTCCAAAGCTTGATGCAATGTGTTAACAAACCATGAATTTTCTCTCCTGCCAAGCCACTATATCCTGCCTACTTTCAGCATAGTCAGGGAACCATTATACTAATCCACTGTACCTTCATATCTCTAGCAAGCACATGTAAGTGATAACTTGGAATATTTATTTTGATGCAAGGTGTATAAATCTTCTCTATGTCATCTGTAAAGTGAGAAAATTATGACTTGCTCAACTTGGCTATTTAATTGTTTAAGTTTGGTTCTTTCAGACACAGCATGCTTTGATATATGAACAAGAATACTGTTAATTTTTGCAGTATTTGAAATGATTTGTGTAGATTCACATATGCAGGGAAGATAACATTTGAGTACCAAAAGGTTAAAGTAACTTTCCTATATATTTTTAACTAGGTACGATTATATGCGAGACCTGATGCTATCAGAAGAGGATCTGGGGACTATGCTCTCCATATAACAAAGAGATTGATAGAATTTTATGAAGACTACTTTAAAGTGCCCTATTCCTTGCCAAAACTAGGTAAGAATTTTCTTGGTCATTTTATTGGAAGGGTTTCTCCTTCAAGCTGGAATTTCTTCTTTATGTATTTATCTGATACATTTCAGAAGCATGAAAATCCTAAGGGTTATATTTTTGAGAATATAAGTATGAAAAACTTTTCTTTTGAAAAGGAAAAATAAAATAATATTTCTGAAGTCTTGGCAAATAGTGCTCATATGAATTAAGAAAGGGATTTAGGATTTAGCTTAAGGATTCTAAAAGATAACCCAAATAATGATAATTTGTTGAATATGTACTAGTGAAGGATGTTTGCAGACATCTCATTTAATCTTTAGGACTACTATATCAATAGGTACTGTTAGAACATTTTCTACAGAGAAAATTGAGATCAAGGAAATCTTTTGTACATTCAAGCATCCAATATGTGAAGGAGTTGAAATTAAGACCTACTTTGGTAGGTCTTAATGACTCCCAAAACTATTAAATATTTTACACTGCAAAGGCACTTACTGATTAATTTATCTTTCCTAATAATAAGGTGTTGGTCCTCAATTATTTATTCCTTTGATTGTTTTTATTCAGCCATATTTCAAGTACTCAGTGCTAGTAAATAAACTAAAAACAAGACAAAGGGAAATTTTATAAATGAGCTTTGTTCACCATGAACCTTCTTAAGTTCCTTTTATGAGAGTATGCTCAGTAATTGTTTGTTGAATGAATAAGTGAATGAACTTTGGTATCCATATTTGATTGAATCTGCCTCTTTTGTAGGACAGTGAACTATAACTTTCCAGGAACTTAGAAAGGGTACATATACCCATTAGAATTGCTGAAACTATTTTTCTTTTTCTGAAAACCTGTTTTGAAATATTATAACACAATAATCCTTTGTCCCTCTTCCCACAGAGTCCTCCTTTTCCTTCCCCAAAGCATTTTGATTGGTATCCTCATGAAAGTCACTGCTCATTGGCAAGAATACAGTGCTTACCTGATCAAAAGTGCTAGCATTTGGACCACAGGTTTTCCTCTCTGGAGAACTGGGCCTATTTCATTAAAGCAACTGCCTGCTGTGTAGTTTTATTGGTCTTACAATGAGTAGTTTCAAAAAGTATATAGAAGAGTTGATATTGTTATCAATGTGTGTGCAAGTTTAATGAGTGATTACAAAATTCTGAGGTTTTCTTTTAAATATGTGCTCTTAGAATTTGTGAGATTTTATTTCAAATTTCTAAACAGAATTTTATTTCAAATAGGATCTATGTTTTGTTTTGTTTTGTTCTCTTTGCTTTCCTTCTTTCCCGCTCTTTATCAAACTTCCTTATTAGAATCTATTATACTGAAATCTCCCTGGTAGGCACCCAAGGCAGAAAGAAATATCTGACCTCATTTGCATGGGAAGTGACCCTGTTCTCTACTTCAGGTAAAACTATCTGGGAACTTCCCAGTTTGACCCTAATGTAAAATTCACAAGTGCTTATGTTGCAAGTTCAGCAGGAGAAGTAAAATGTGGATCTTTGTCCCCTTTAGATCAGCAATTAGTAGAGGAACTCAATTTATAACTTCAGGGGGTTCCATGTAACTGTCAGCTTGCAGCAGGAAGCATTTCTGTTCCTCTATTTCTCTCACAATTGAACCATGCAGGCTTTCATCTGTAGAAAAGAGCTTTGTTCACTGTTACTATTACTTGTTAAGCTACCTTATGGTGTATATAATTGAATGATTTGACTTACCCTGGCACACTTCTTTTTATGTGTCTAGGGGAGTTACCATTGCCCATGGCACTTTGTAAAAATTCTCTTAAAGTTCTACTTGTTTTGTATGTCTACAGGTATTTAAAACTATATGTTAATGGATTTATAAATATGCTTTCTAAATGCCCCCTACCTAAACATTTCTAAGCACAGAAGCATTTTGACAAATCCTTAGTTTTCATTGAACATTATGAATTATGTTTTAAATAAATTCTATGAAACTGCTCAGTCTTTGGAAATGATGCATGTAGATCTCAGCTGAAGCTACCTTTATACTTTGTATCTAAGATGGTTTCCAAAAATCTGTTCTTCCCTCCCTCCCACATTAATGTAATAAATATTTTTTTAGTGTCTCCCATAGGAGCTTTTCTATGTGATGGGGATACAACAGTGAATAAAAAGGCAAAAATTTCTTCCCTCCTGTGGCTTACAGTTTGTCAAGTGGAGGCAGACATTAAAGCAATTAATCACATATACAGCATATCAGGTGGAGACAAGTACCATTAAAAACGAAGCTAGTATGGAATAATAGGAAGTGTGAGGAGTAAACCAGATCATAGGAAAGAAGCTGAATTTTTTAAATGGATTATTATAGAACATTTCACTGGGAAGTTGACTTTTGAGCAATGAACTTATGGGAGCAAAGGAGTGGGTCAAGTGGTTATTATCAGGCAAGGACTCTAGGCAGAGGGAACAAGGTGCCCAGAATTTGAGATGGGACTTTTCTTCTTATATTTGAAGCAACAAAGATACAAATATTACCCATGTAGAATGAATAAAGAGGTTAGAAGAGGGAGGTGAATTGAAAGAGTAATGAGTATATGAGAGCCAACAGGCAGTAGTAAAAACTTTGGCTTTTCTGGGTAAAATAGAAAACAAAACAAAAACAATAACAAAAACAATTATAAACAAAGACAATTATAAACAAAGAAAATTATAAACCAGAGACACCCTGCAGGGGAGGAGGAGGGAGAAAGATCAGGGGGAGGGAGGGAGAAGCACAGGGGACTGCGGTGATGGTGCACAGGTGCATTGGTGAAGGAAATTCTATGGGGACTACACTGGGGCGGGGTGGGGGGAAGCAGACATTGTTTAAAAATGAGCAATGATGTAAAAAATATATAAATAAAATATTAAAAAAAGAAATAGAAATCTGTTGGTCAGTTTTGAGCAGAAGTACTATGTAGTCTAGCTTCTGCTAGCTTCTTGTGACTAAGTTGATAATACAATGTCAGGCACTGTTTTTTCAATAGAAGGTATAACTTTTGCCTCCCTGTAGCATTTGGCAATATCTGGAGACATCTTTGTCACAGTGTGGTGGGGAGTGGTATGTGTGTGCTATTGACGTAGTGGGTGGATGCCAGAGATACTGCTGAACATCCTATAATGCACATGACCATGTTGGGGTACAGGGGACGTTACCTCCCTTTTTAATGACATCACAGTGTTACAGATGATCATCAAGGTTGTGAAAGTAGGAAAGAGAATAGGAACAAAGAGAAACTGATCCATTTTTTAGAGGTTAGAAACATTAGGAGCCAGTACATGCTACCATGAAGGAACAACTTATTAAGGCATTCAGGATTATGTATATTGTGTTAGCCATCTAGTGAATGTTTTTCAAAGAACAAATGATAAATTGTGTTAACTTAAATAGGAGTGAGAATTGACCATTAGTTGGTGCTAGTTATATGAAGGTCACTAAATGACAATTGACAAGGACAGTTTGGTTATAGTATGCATCTCTCTGAAGGGGTGGGGGGCAATGAAGTGCATTGTAGGTGCTATTTTCCTCATCCACCACTGACACGAGGTCTCCTTGGACTACAACTCCCAGCAGGCCATTAACTTCCTAAATGGGAAGCAGCTGGGAAGGCTCAAGTTGGCTCTATATTGGCGATGCCTGGGAGCATACAAAGGCAAAGAAAGCCTACTGTGGGGTCAGGAATGACACTGAGCAGGTTTTTTATAATCCAGCAGACCAGGTAAAATCAGAGTCAGAGTCCTCAGTGTTTTTTTGCAGGTTTTTTATTTAGATTACCAGGTAGGTACATGGCAGGCAGGGGTGCTGAGGGGCTGCGAGGCTGGCAGGCCTCCCCAGCAGGTCTTCATCCTGGGCTCTCCGGCCTTCTCTCAGCTTCTGCTTCTCTTGCTTCTCTCTCAGCTTCTGCTGGTGTCCCCATGAGGCCGCCCTTAAAAGCCCAGTCGAATCCCATCTACCTATGCCCGTACCCTACTACAGGTGCCCGCCATCAGGCATGCATTCAGGACCACAGGGTTCTGTCATCTATCCTAATGGTGGGAGGCAGAAAAGCCTGATACCTTTTACCTTACCCTACACTACTCTTTTTTTTTTTAAGATTTTATTTATTTATACAAGAATTGGGGTATAGCCCAGAGGCGTGGGAGGGTGAGAGAATTCACCAGAGACAGAGTGGGGAGCAGAACAGGCAGACTGATAGAAAACACTGCTGAGGGGAGTGGTGGGCAAGACAGGAGAGGTCTGCTGCACCATGTGGGTATCTTCCTGGCCGGCTGGCCATTAAATCAGTGCTGCAGAGGCTGCAGACAGCTTCACAGTGCTGTGCTCAACCTGCTGGGCCACTGGGGAGGCCCAGAAAGCCTACTCTTAGGTGAAAGATCATTAGTTTATGGAGGGGGGAGGTGAAGGGGAGGAAAGGGAAGGAAAGAGAAAGGAGAGGGAGAAGAGAGGGAAGGGAGAGAGAGGAGAAAGGATTTCAAATATCAGGTTCCCAATCAGACTCCAACAATTAGCAATCCTCATGTGGGCAAATGCTTGGCCAGACAGGCTCAGCCCCAAACAGGATGGCAAAAGGCTTGAAAGCTTGCAACAAGTCTAAGACATCTGCCAGTAGGGAATCACAAGGAAGGGATTAGGCAGATCCCAGAGAATTGTGACAGGGAACCGTATAATCTACCACGAGGTGAGGATAATGAATGCCATTGACTCTGCCAAAACGCACAAGTTCCTGGATGCCCCCCATTCAGCATGGACTGCTGGAAATTGTAGAATGTAGGATAAGTGAAAAATTATGAGGCATTTCCAGACCCTCCCGCTACTAGCATTAATAATGGATCCCTGTGGTCCTGCATGCATGCCTGATGGCGGACACCTGGAGTAGGGTGTGGGCATGCGTAGGTGGGTACACCTGGGCTGAGAGACTGGGCTTATAAGGGCGGCATCACCGGGATGCCAGCAGAACAAGAGAAGACAGAATGAGAGTAGCAGAATAGAAGAAGGGGAACGAGAATGCCAGAGACCCCAGAAAGAGTGAAGACTCGCCAGGGGCTGAGAGGCCTGCCAGCCTCCTGGCCCACCAGGCACCCCTGCTTGCTGTGTACCTGGTAAAAGCTCAATAAAAGCCTGAAAACCACTGAGGGCACCAGGACTCTCTTTTATCCATCTGCTCAGATCAGAGAGAATCTGCTCCACCCTTCCTGCTGCTACGTGGAGGAAGGCAGCTGCATGTAAGTGGGGATGGGGAAAATGGCGTGGTTCACTTCTTCCCCATTTCACAGAGATGCATTTGTAACAAATTCCCCCTTTTAAAAAGTCACTTTGCTGTTCTGTCATAATCTGCATGTCTGCAATATCTTTTCTCTTCTCTCTTCCCAAGTTTTTTTTTTTTTTTTTTTTCCATTTCTCATGTCGAATAGTTTAACTTTCTCTCCTATGGCATTGTGCTGTGCTAGTTCACCTCTAAGGTCTTGGTTTTTCACTCCAACTAGTTTATTAGGATAGTTTTCTAAGAGGAATTCTAATGCTGGCTTTAAGGACAAGAATTTATTCTCCTTGTTGCACACGGCTCTTTCTTTAACAAATTTTTATGCAAAATAGGCAGTCAGTTTATGTTGTGTGAGGATTTGTTTTTAAATCTCTAAATTAGGTAATTAAGATTATTTGCTTAAGGTTTGCAGAGATTTTCTCATTCTTGGTGTTAAGTTGCTATGAGAGGTAGAGTCTGCCTGACACAATACAGCAAGCCTTTCTGTGCCATGTGCCCTATTTTCATGAGAATTATCAGAGGCACGTACATTTACTTTAAATGCTGGTGGAACTTGAGAGGATTATGCTTAGTGAAATAAGTCAGAAGGAGAAAAACAAATACCAGATGGTGTCAATTGTATATGGAATATAGAAAAACAAAAAGAAGGGTCTGATAACAAACCCTAGAAATCTGACTGGTATTGTGGCTACTAGAGAAAGAAGGGCATTTGGGGAGAGGGCAAAGTGAACTCTGATGGAGGAGTGAAGGTACCTTGGTGTTGGGTGTGGGGTGGTAACATACACCTGAAGAGTATGGTTTTATACCTTGCAATCATCTACAGTATTGTAAATCAATGTTACCTCAATTAAAAAAATAAAGTCTTGTAGACATGTAAAGAATCAAGTTATCTCAAAAGCAAATGGGTGGTGTTTACTAAGTTGATCCGCTCTTAAGGGTTTTGGGTACTCTAATCCATTTATCTTTATTACAGCCTTTTGAGGTATTGCCTCATCTTCTAGGCACTAAATAGTTACCTTCTAAGATAACATTAGCAGGAATTAGTGGATCTGTAATTCAAACCTAACCTTCAGAGTCTTGTGATTTGTAACATTCCATAAATTTTGTGAATTCAGATATTAAAATGTACTTTAAGAAAGTAGAAAATCTGACTGCTAGAGGAATAATAGAATAACTATTTTTGTTAATTTCATATTGATGTTAATTTGTTAATTACATATTGGTCCTTATAGAAAAATGTAAAGAGAAATGTAAAGAGAAACATTTAAAAAAATGTTAAAGAGAAACATTAACATGTAAAGATGAAAAATGTAAAGAGAAAATGTAAAGAGAAACATTTTTTATAACTCACAATTTCTTAAATTTGAAGATATACTTGAGTATTTAGGGTTTTTTTTCCATCATAGATGTTTCATAAGTTGATTAGGTGGCAGATAACATGAGTCAATTTAGTATTGAAATAATTTGCTATTCATTTTATTAGACTTCAATTAATTATGACAGATAGGTTTCAGTTTCTTTTTGCTGCTGCTTTGTAATTTGTAAATCAATAAGTTTTGTAAAGGACTTTGTTTGATTGCTACTTTTCAGGACACTGTGCTTTTATGAAGAATTCATTACCTATTTGGCACAGTGCTGCTATAGTAAAGAAAGCACAGATATTTTTAACAAGAATTTCTGGCCTCGAGGAGATTGTGGTTTTGTTGAGGAGAGAATTCAATATTTTTAGGAGAAAATGGATTGCAGTATCAAACAGTATACAATATAATCAAGCACCAACATTTTGTAGGTAAAAGTATAGTACCCTGTAAGTTAAGAACGTGGGATCATTATACACTGCTGTAGGCATAAAGTATACGTCAAAGGAAGCCTTGCCTTTACCTGAGTTCCTAAAAGAAAAGCAAATATTTTTTTAAAGATTTATTTTTATTTATATAAGAACTGGGGTACAGGCCAGAGGTGCAGGAGGGTGAGATAATTCACCAAAAACAGAGTGGGGAGCAGAACAGGCAGACTGACCAAAATACACTGCTGAGGGGAGCAGTGAGCGAGACAGGAGAGGTCTGCTGCGCCACGTGGCTATCTCCCTGGCCAGCCAGGAATCGAACTGGTTCTGCAGAGGCTGCGGACAGCTTCAGAGCACTGTGCTCAACCCACTGCGCCACTGGGAAGGCCCAAGAGAAGCAAATTTAATCAGAAGTGGAGAAAAAAAGGGGAAACACCACTTTGAGAATTGTATAGGAGGAAAATTTTGCTCATGGATACTTTGGGGTCTATGCATCATTTTGATGGAGTCTATTTTTCTCTGTATAAGATATGGGAGAAATTGCCCTATAGAATTCACAAAGAATAGAGGCTAGCTTGAGGGATTGAATTTTGCTTAAGCTAGAATAGTTATATTCATTTCTTTATTGCGGTGATGATGATGATGATTTGCTTTTTGCCAATTGAAAAGTTTTAATGTTTTCTTTCATAAGATATTTTGTATCAACTGCTAAGCATCCACTCTATGGTTGTGTGTCTTTATTCTTTAAGCAATGGATATATTTGAATTTAATGTGGAGTGATTATTATCTAATACTTCCATCTTGTGCATCTCATAGTTATTTGAGACTTAATTTTTTATAGAATGACTTGTTTTACTTTGATTATGATTGGTAAATATTTGCATAGCTTGTTGATATTTTAAAGTAATAAGTACATATTTTAAATAAAATCTCTGAAGGTTCTTTAAGTAGTTTGGCCTAATCCTGTATAATGTTATTTTACTCGAATATGCTCCTTTAACCAGAATTCCTCAAAATATTTTATTGTACACTGGAGGTATTTAATTTTATGGCTGCTTGGTGGAAGCTGAGGTAGGGACTGCTCTGTGGGTTAATGTTACTAGTGCATCTTGATTCCCTAGCTCTCCACTCTGAGAACCATTTTTGCCAAAACACCACTGAATGCTATTAAAATGTACATAGTTACTTCAATATTTAACAGTCATTTTATCACAATTTAACAAGTTATTTCCTCCATTAATTATTCTATACAGCCATTTAACTATTCTTGTTAAGCTGTTTTGCAGTTATTACATGCTATACACTTCCAAGACTATACTAACAGACCATATATATGATACTCAATGTTGATTTATGTAATCACTAATGTAAAAGAGAAAAAAACAAACAATAGTAGAGAAGAAATCAATGAAAACAATGCATTTTAGTGGGAATGATGCATGAGATTATTACTCCTACTAAGTAGCAATGCACAAGTACACTGAGTAGAGAATTTAATGCAACACAAACCAACTATAGAACCGAATTAACTAATTAATTCAACAAACATTTATTGAATAGTTACTATGTACAATGTACTCAGCAATGCTAATACATGCCCTATTCTACTAGAAGCTTAAAATCTAGTCAGAGAAGTTTTTTATTATTTTGCCAGCTTGCCAATACTATTACATGTTAAATTTGCTGACAGCTTTCCTCCTTCCTGCTCTAGTTTTAAGAATTTTAGGCTTTTGGGCCTTGCCTGGTGGTGCAGGCGGTTGAGCGCAGCGCTGTGAAGCTCTCTGCAGGGCTGGTTTGATCCCGGCCGGCCGGGGAGGGTCCCACATGGCAAGCAGACCTCTCCTGTCTTGCCCACTGCTCCCCTCAGCAGTGTATTTCATCAGTCTGCCTGTTCTGTTCCCAGCTCTGTCTCTGATGAATACTCTCACTCTCCCGTGCATCTGGCCTGTACCCTGGTTCTTGTATTAATAAATAAATAAATCTTTTTTAAAAAAGAATTTTAGGTTTTCACAATAGTAGATTTATTCCTAAGTATATTTTCACTAATTCAGTCAGGGTTTCATAAAGATTTCTTATCCTGAAAATAAATGCCACGGTGGGGTGTACTTAAATTAATCGGGATATTTATAGAGACCTCTAAGGCATTGTTTTACATATTCCATTAGAGGTATTTGGTCCTTACGACTTTGCTATTAGTTAGGAAATAATAATTTTCTACATTATCATATATTATGATTTCTTAAGCTTTGTATCATGTACTCTGCCATCTTTACCATTAGCAAGGATCAATGGAGTTGCTCCAGTAATGGACAAGCCCACCTTTTGTGCCCCTGAACTCACCCTCTCTTACCTGCTCAGGGACCTCACTTCAGTAAGTCTCCCTGTTTTCCTCCCAAGTCTTTTGTTTCTGTTCTTTTTTTGATAGTTTTCCATCAGCATTAAAAATACGGTGCCATTTCTTCCAACCACACGTATGCACACTCACTCTAGCTACTGGACAATATCTCTCCTTCCTTTTACAGCCAAACAGCTTGAAAGAGTTGTCTCTTTTGCCCCAACACTATCCTAAAACTGCTCTTGTCAAGTTCAATAATGCCTCCACATGGCAAAATCCATTGGTCATCTCTGTCTTTGTCTTGAACTGTCAGCAGCATTTGACATAGTTCTCTCCAACACCTTGAAACACATTTTTCACTTGTCTTTCAAGGCAACAGTTTCCTGTTTAGAGAAGGGTGGATTCTTTTTCCTCTAACTGGCCTGTCTTGCCAAGTCTGTGTTTGCTCTCCTTCCTTTTCTGCCTGCTTAACACTGGAGTATCCCCAAACTCAGATTTTAGACCACCTTCTATCTTGGTGGTGACCTCACCCAGCCTCATAGTTTCAAATTGCATCTGCTGATGCTGATGATTCCAAAATTTACTTCTCTAGCCTGGTTCTCTGCCTTCAGCTATAAACTTTAACTTCCTACTGACCATTTAATATCTACATTTGGATGCCAAGAGAATGTTATGTGTTCAGATTTGTGCTGCAGATCTTAAACTGGTATCTTTCTCTTCCCAGTCTTCTTGAGCTCAGTTAAGGGCAATTTCATTTCTCAAAATTGTTTTTTGTAAAAAGATTTGATACAGTACTCGTCTTTTTCTCCTTTGTCACATATCCAAGCCATCAGCATATTATTTTATTCCTCATTTTAAATATATCCAGAATCTGATCCCTCCTCTTCATTTCTGTGACTACCACACCCACTCCAGCCACCATTCTCTCTTACTTGAGTCAAGAGTTCAACCTAAATAAATGTGACATTAAAGTCTCATGAGAACACAAGAATTTTGAATTTACCAGTCCTTGGGAAGAATATTAGACCTATTTGGTAATGTTCTCCTCCAAGATTCCAATGACTTCCCAGTAACATAAAGGATTCAAAACTCTTTCTTGGGACTGTCAGCTCCTTCAAGGTCTGGCCCTGTGCTGCTACTGTCATCTCATCTCCTACTTCTCTCCTACCCTACTCTCCTCTCTGTTTCAGCTGCAGTGCCATCCTTGATTTTTTTTTTTAATTTTTTTTTACTATCAGTGTCCAAAGCTCACACCTGTCCCCCTCAAATGTAAGCTCTATATGAGATGACATTTTGGTCTGTTTATTCATTACTCTGCTCTCACTATCTGGAATAGTGCTTGGTTCAAAGCAAACTCAATAAATTACTGTGAATGAATAATTGCCAACTTCTTTCTCTTTTAACTATCTTCACATTGGAGAGAAAAATAAAAGGCAAAGATTTGGCTGCTTTGTGACTCAAACAAAATGATTTCTTTTTAACAGAATAAACAAAGAAGTAATAGAATACCCTGTAGGCCACTAAGGATATTTTTTTGTTGTTACTAACAAGTCAGGTGAGTGAGGAATTAACTTTCTCATTAAAGATTTAGGTAAAGGAAGTTGTTGGTGAAAATGGGTGAGTTGATACATAGAAGTATTGAGCTTTTGATTTATTACCATGACAATCCCAGAGTGAGTGAGGCTATTAAAGTATACTTTACACTTGGGATGATTTTACAATCTGGAAATGAAATAAGTATTTGTCTATCAGCTCTTTTCCCTCTCCCCCTTCTCTGAAATGAGAACATTTGTTCATGGAATTGACAATATTTTGAATATCTGCTATATACTAGATTCTGTTCTATTAAGTAGTAGAGAATCAGCAGTTAACAAGAGACTATAATCCCTGTCCTTATTGGTCTTATATTTTAATAGAGAAGTGAGGCAAAACCAATAAGATAAATATGAAATGTTACAAAGTGATAACACTGTAGAGAAAATAGAGCAGAGAAAAAGTGTGAGAAATGTTGGTGGCTACAGTTTTAAACAGAGTGGATCATCAGGGAATGCTTTGCAGAGATGGGGACACTTGATTCAAAATCTGAAGGAGGGAAGACCCCTTAAGGAGGAGAGTATCTGACTTGTTGAAGAAGTAGCAGAGTGAGTGAGACAGTGAGTAGGGTGAGAGATGGACTCTCAGGTGACTGTCAGGTGGTGAAGGATCTTTTGGTTGGCTGCTGAAAGACAAGCACTTTTATTCTGAGCATGAGCATTATGTTCCTCTGCTCAGGCTGCCATAACAAATTACCTTAGACTGTGGGCCTTAAACAACAGAAATTTATTTTCTCTCTGTTCTGGAGACTGCAAGGACAGGGTGCAAATCTGGTTGGAGTCTGGTGAGAGCTTCCTGTCTAACCTGCAGATAGATGTCTATTTGCTGTTCTCATGTGGTAGGGAGAGAGCAAGCTCTCTGGTGTTTCCCATCATGAGGATGCCATGCTCATGACCTCATCTAAATCGAAAGACTTCCCTCTGATAGCCCCATCACCAAACACCATCACGCTGAGAATTAGGACTTCAACATATGCATTTGTGAGAGGGATACAGCCTTGTCTGTAGCAGATATGATCTGACAGAACTTATATTTTTAAGAGATCATACTGACTGCCTCATGTAGAGCAGACTGTTGGGGGGAGGGAGCTAGGACCAAGCAGAGAAACTACTGCATTAATTTAAAGAAGAATGGTACATGGGACCACAGTGGTGGCTGCGGAGGTGGAGAGAAATAGGCAGATTCTGAATATATTCTAAAAGGAGAAGCAACGGTATTTATTTCATTATAGTAGAATTTCAAAGGAAGGTTTGATATTGGTTCCTCTTAATGTTACTTCATTTATTTTATTTTTTTTTTAAAGATTTATTTATTTATTTATACAAGCACTGGACACAGTCAGAAGCGTGGGAGGGTGAGAGAATTCACCAGAGCCAGAGCGGGGAGCAGAGCAGGCAGAAGGACCGAAGTACACTGCTGAGGGGAGCAGCGGGCGGCAGGAGAGGTCTGTGCGCCATGTGGGACCCTCCTCTGGTGGCCGGGGAGCAGCCAGGGATCGAACCGGCACAGTGGAGGCTGCAGGCAGCTTTGCAACCCAGCGCTCAATCGCTGCACCACCGGGGAGGCCCACTTCATTTATTTTTTAAAGATTTATTTATTTATGCATACAAGAACTGGGGTACAGGCGAGAGGTGTGGTGGGTGAGAGGATTCACCAGAGACAGAGTAGGGAACAGAACAGGCAGAATGATGGAAATTCACTGCTGATGGGAGCAGTGGGCGAGGCAGGAGAGGTCTGCTGCTCCATGTGGGTTGCTCCCTGGCTGGGGATCGAACTCGTGCTGCAGTGGCTGCGGATAGCTTCATAGGTTGTGTCCTAACCCTTTGCGCCACCAGGGAGGCCCTCAATATTACTTTAAATGAGTGTGATAAACTTAACAAGTTATGAGCTCCCTCACCCCTTTTATATGCATCTACTATGAAACGAAGTAATGTTTTTTGTGACTCTCTCTTGGTTGTTTGAAATTAATATAGCAAGGTAAATAATTTGTATTTTCTAAACAGAGCAGCTTTATTTACAACAAAATAATGGTTGTGATAAGACTCTTCTGGGAGTGAGTTTCTTCCTTCCCCAGCCATTGGTCAATCTGGAGTTAATTATAGCCAAATAGCAATCCAAAACCCCAGAGAAAGGGAAGAACCTTTCATTAAAGTAGAGGCTAAGGATTATTGCTGACAGAAGCACTGCCAAACAGGCAGTTTTAAAAGAAAGGTAACCATTGCCATAAACTTGAAAGCTAAACTAGCTCATATTGAGATCAGAAGGTTTTTCAAAATAGCTTCATTTCAAGAAATTGAGACAAAGGGATAGTTATGTAAATTAAGGTTAAGCATCTAAAAGGCAATTAAGGCAAAATGCTCCTTGAGAGAGAGATAGTGAAAATGTATTTTTTCTTTTCCTCATTGCTGTGTAATTGTGACAGTGTTCTTTATCCAATTCAGAATTTTTCAGATGCTTCCATTGTAAAGATATGCAGTGATTAAGTATTGCTTGATTATCATTTCTAAGGTTTAGGAACTTTAAGCCATAATCAAAATCAGGACATCTTTTTTACCTTTGGCATTAGGCCTTTTGATTTTATCAGATAATGAAGGGTAATAAAGATCTGTACTGCAACCCATGGGCTAACTACTTATAATTTTGTAGGGTGCTATTTTAACCTGAGTGAAATATACTTATTTTGTTCACTCTCTTATCTAATGTAAGAGGTGGGTCCTCAGCAAACCACATAAAATTCAACTTGGATGGATAGTGAGAGGTTATTATAAGAAGATTATATGGGGCCAGTGGCAATGTTTTTATCAGTATTTGCATCCCTGTTGTAACACTCTTGTGTCTACCCTTTTATAGTGGTTTCTGTGCCTGTATTCTACAATTGGAGCAATAACTCAGCATGATTTTGGTTCTTCAGTCTAAGCATGTGCCAGAATGTAGTTAAAGATAGTATTTTATTATAATTTTTCTCTCTCACTTGTCAGTTACATACTGATTTCTTTTAATATTATTGTGTAGCTTTGTTGTTTGCTTCCTATGGAATTAATTTTAGTATGCGGCCATTAAAAAACTTGGCTTTAAAAGGTATATTAGTTCTTGGGGCCTCCCCTGGTGGTGGAAGGGGTTGAGCTCAGTGTTGTGAAGCTGTCCGCAGCCTCTGCAGTGCGGGTTTGATGCCGGCTGGCTAGATTCCCACATGGCACAACAGACCTCTCCTGTCTTGCTCGCTGCTCCCCTCAGCAGTGTATTTCAGTCAGTCTGCCTGTTCTGTTTCCTGCTCTCTCTTTGGTGAATCCTCTCACCCTCCCAAGCATCTGGCCTGTACCCCGATACTTGTATGCATGAATTAAAAAAAAAGGTATATTAGATCTCTTAGATCAACAACCATAGCTGCAATTACATAAATGAAGAAAGTACCAGTTTGCTTAAAAATAAAAGGCTTGTTAATATTAAGTTTTAAAAAAGAAGCTTAGAAAATTTCAAGCTAATGTAAAAGTGAAAACTTTGGAGAATAAACTGGTTTTATAAAATCAGTTATTTTTAAAAGCTTTAAAATTATGACCTTGCCTTGTAACTGGGAGATTGAGGTGAAACTGAAGCTTTATGAGAGATTTGAAAAAAAAGAATTCCACTGGCCCACCTTTCAGTCTTAAAATATTTCATTACTGTTTTTGAGAATTTTGATACTGCTGCTTATGGACTTTGAAATGTAAAACAGATTGAAGTGTAAAACAAACCTTAGCCTGAAAGGGAAGTGGCAATACACAAGCAGAGTGAATCCAATATGGTAGTTGTAAATGAAGCCTGTAGGGCATTACTGGAGCTCTTTAAAGGGTAATTTTGAAAAGAGGGTGAGTCCCAAATGCCACTTTTCAGTTGGAGGAATTTTAATGGTTTATAACTTAGATATATTCTTTATTGGCTTTATTTTCTTTTTGGGTTCTATAAAATTCCTGTGGGAAATAATACGTCCTAGAGTGTGTCTTCAATAGTATAGAATAGGATATTTTTTAGCTTTTAAATTGTTTAGCTATTCTTTTCATTTTACAGACTGAACAAATGTTCACTAAGCTGTAAAATAATGGGTATGTTGATAATGTTTAGGATCATTTGCCTTCTTAAATACTTGGTGATATATACTGTCAATTTTTATTAATATTAATAAAGCCAGCTGGTAAATGGTATGAAATTTGATGAGCCAATTTTTTTTTTCTTTTAAGTGGGCCAAGCCAACACTCCATGTCTGCAGCAAAATTTTGCATATACCCCAAGTCATTATTTCTTACATTTATTGCTGTGGACTAGATTATATACCTTCCAAATTCATACATTGAAACTTTAATCCTCCGTGTAACTGTATTTGTAGCTAGGAGGTAATTGAGAGGTAATTAGGAGGAAATACAAATTAAATGAGGTCACAAGTGTAGAGTTCTAAATGATAGGATAGGTAGAATAAGGAGAAGAGTCTCCTTTTATCTTCCAAGGACACAGAAGGTGCCTCTCTGCAAGAAGATTGCTCTCACCACAACCTAACCATGCTGGCAAACTGAACTTGAATACTTTTTACCCAGAGCTGTCAAAAGTAATTTATGCTGTTTATGTTACCAAACCTATGGCATTTTGCTATGACTGCCTGAATTGATTAACACTCCTGTTTATACATGGGTTGTTTTCAGTACCATTTGCTCAGATTTGTGTGAGATGTCAGTGAGAACATAACCAAAATAAAGATCATAGCAACCACTTGAAATATACAGACCTTCCAGTTACAATTGTATTTTTGTCTGAATTTACTTTATTAATATAAGAAATTATTGATACACTTTCTTAAATATCTGTTACTCTATCTCACTCAAGCTTCTTATCCATAGTGAACAGAGTCTGTGATTAGAACAAATCTTAATCATGCAGAGGAATCTCCATCATCAAAGATATGGTGGACAGCACACTTCCTCTGTAATGGGTCCCATAGAAAATATTTTCTGCTTTGTGAACCACGCATCTCTGTTGCAACTTTTCACCTTTGCCATAATAGCAAGAAAGCAGTCACAGACAACATGTAAATGAGTGTGACTAGGTTCCAATAAAATTTTATTTACTAAAACAGATGGCAGGCCAGATTTGGCTCCCAGGCTATGGTTTGTTGAATCTTGCATTGGTTAGTAACCTTAGTTCAACAATATGAAAATTACAAATCCTTCAAACCTTATTAGGGATTTATTTTTTTCTACATTTTTGTGAATGCTTAAGAATCAAACTGAGCTGTTACATTAAAAATAGTACACTTTGTTCAAGTAATTTACTTATAAGTATATACAGGATACATCCACTAATGTACATGTACTATATATACACACATAAATTTACATATACTAGACTTACATTTGTTTTAATAAACAATATGCTTTATTATTTATATACTATGTCAATTTATTATGCATATTTTCAAACTATACTATGTATTATACAAATTTATACCAATACATATTCAAATTTCATGTATTATGTATTTATATCCTATATCACATATTCACAAAGACTATTACAGCAAATATTATATGATTTATTTGACATTCTCACCTAAAATGAATCATATCTGGAAACTTTGATATTTTTGTCAGGATTAACAGCCAGTTTTTCTTTGCAACCTCTCTAATAATGTTTCAGAATTGAAAGGGAGATAGTACAGTGTAAAGGCACAGATGGAGGAAGAGAAATGTGTGCTGTTAGACATTTGAGGAGAGAGAAAAGGATAATTGTCTTAGTGGGAGAAAAAAATGATAGCAGAAATATAGTAGGATTGCTGCATAGTCTACTTAACTATGTGGTCATATATTTAGTTTTTTAAAGATTATTTTTGTGTAGAAAAACTGGGGGATAGACCCGAGGTGGGGGAGGTGAGAGGATTCACCAGAGACAGAGTGGGGAGCAGAATAGGCAGATCTACTGAAATATACTGCTAAGGGGAACAGTGGGAGAGACAGGAGAGATCTTCTGTGCCATGTGGGTTAGCTCCTTGGTTGGGATCGAACTCAGGGCACTGTGGAATCTGTCACGGTGGTAGCACTGAACCTTGACACTCCAGGCCACTGGGAAGACCCAGTCTATATGTTTAAAGTGAATACCATGATTGAATCAGTGCAGGCACAGAACAGACATGGAAGTGGGGTTTAACTGGGATGCAGGATTTGCCAGGTGGGAGTGCTGGAGAAAGGGACAAAGGAGTTGAAGATAGCACCCAGGGAAAGGTGAAATGATTACAGCGATGCATCTTATCATCTAACTGGTATGAAATGAGATCTAGGATGTGTGCAAGGAAGAATGGACATGAAAATGTGTAGAACGACACATTTTTGTCTTGGGGATGCCAGGACAAAGATGAAGTGTTTTGGAGCACATGAAATGAAGGAATAAGACTTTGGAGAAATAATGCTTGACATGTTCAAGTACAGCTTGAAATACTGGAAATGAAGACATTTCCAGGTTGTCCGTTTACTGGAAATACAATTTCCAGGATATAACCATAGAGTGGATGGAAAAAATGAAAAAGACTTTTGAATTGGGCAACCAGGCTTATTAGATCTTTATATCTAGATACAATATTATTTTTATTGATACATTCCTCAAAGTACTGCATTCATAAGACTTGTGGCTAAGCCATTCCAGTTCATGTTTCCAACCTGAAGCCACATGAAAGTGGCCCTCACATTGCTACAGAGTTATTTCTAACAACTGCATGATGAAGCAAGACAAGGGTGGGGAAAAGGAGTCATAAGCAAACAGTCTCAGGAAACACATGTCTCAGAAGCTGTCACATTTTTAAACCTAACATAGTAAAATTGAGTATCTGTTCCAACAGTGTCAGATTTTGTGTATCTGTTGTCAAACATATCAGTCACTCAAGATGAGATTAAAAAAACTACAAATAAATGATCACAAAAAAAAGAAAATATGCTGATCCTCATTCTAGAATGGCAGTTGATTTATTTTGATCGATAAGATGCTGTATTATAGTTGGCGTGTTTTTGTACTGAGCTGAGAAAGTGAATCTTAGGGTGTTAAGCTCAAATATGGAGTGTGTCACAAGTATTATAAAGATATTACTACAAATTTCCTGAAAGCATTGACATTTCCTATTAATCAGTCATTTTTTTCTTTCAAAAGCAGAGAGGATTCAGGGTTAATATAGCAATATGATTCCTCTGCATTTGCTTTGTACACTGCTTCAATGGGACAGAACAAATGGGTTGGAATTACAATAAGTAATTCACTGCTCATGAGTATGGTTGGTACACATCACCCCCTTGTGCACTGAGGGTGGTAAAAGTTTAAGAAATACTGGCTTAGATGATTAACTGTATAGACTTTGACATATTCAAGGAACTATTTTCAGACCTACCCTAATCTACTTCATTTTAATTTACTAATAATCACTAGTGTCTGATAAATGGGTCAAGACAACACTTTCTGAGATCTCAAACTCTAGACCTTGAAATCAACCTTTCTGTCTTGTATCATTTAGATTTCCCTCCATTCTTCCTCAAATAGATTATCTTGAAATAGACTTTAATATAGTCTGTCACAAACAAATATTCCCTAATCTTGATTTTCTATTCTAGCTATGATTTCTGTTTCTACTTATAGCAAAGTTCTTTAAGGAAGTATTTTCTGCAAAGTCTAAATTCCTTACCGTCCCTTGTTCTTGAACCAGACTTTGAGTGTCATTAGAGAGTTTAAGGTTACTGTCTGAAGATCAATTGAGGGAATTAATTTTTATTTGACCCCTCAATAGCATTTTAGAGTTTATCACACATTCAAAACATTCTTCCTCTGCTCTTGGAATTCTACACAATCGTCTTTCCACTTCATTGGCTCTTTTTCCTCAGACTCCTTTCTTGGGTTCTCATTTTTACAGTCTATGTAGTTAATACTCCAAGAATAGAATCCTTGCCCTCCTTTTTTCTCTACTGACTATTTTCCCACTGATCCTTTTCAGCCCCATGGCATTGGAACCACAAGGAAGCTGATGCCTCATGCATTTATGTCTTCCTATCTGACATGTAAGCTCCGATTTGTTTGATGTTCAAATGTCAAATAGACAAACATAAACATCCCAAACACAGAACTCTTATTCCACACCCAAATCCTGATCCTCCCATCTTCTTAATTTTAGTAATTGCCAACCCCATACACCAGGATGCTCCAGTAAAATATGGAAGGGTCAGCCTGGTTTTGCTCTCCTGTACGTTCTTTATGCAATCAGCAGGTCCTGTAGGCTTCTACCTTTGAATGTATCCTGTATATTACTAATGCTCCCTGTTGAGACTGCTGCTCCCAAGATCATCTTCCTCTTGAATTAGCCTCCAAATTACTTTGTCTTGCAACTTTTCCTACTCCCCAATCCAATAACCAAGAGTGAATTGTTAAAAATATAAATCATATCACATCAGTCTCTCCCTCTGTTGCTTCCCATCAAATTCAGAACAAGTTCTTCCATCAGCCTACAAGCTTCATGGTCTGATGCCTGGTTCCCTTTCTGATTAAACACATCATTGTCTCTGTGTCCCTCTTATCTATTAATATGATCTTTTTATGCTTACTTGAATGCACCACTCTCATTTTACCCTCAGAAACTTCAAGTTATTGTTCCCTTAGTCTGAACTGCTTTTTACTGGAGTCATTTGTCTGGAATATATTAAAGTTTTGTGGAATATATTCAAATAAGCTTCAAAGAGCAAGACATTTTCTGATGATCTGAACAAAAGTAACTACCCATTAGACTCTGTTAGACTTTGTCTGCTTGTCCTTTATTTTCTTTATTGCACTTATATATGACAATGTATTATATACTTTGCTCTTTGTGTAATGTTTCCTTGTTCAGGTGGGCATTTCATGAGGTTAGGAATTTTATCTTGTTAACCATGTGTTCTTTTTCAATATGCCAATAAGTAAATTATTGAAATGTTTTATCCAAGTTATGTCTTGATTTTTTTTTTTTGAAATCTGGACAACTATTCAATTATTTTAAGTCACCAGAACCCAAATGAAAGAAATTAAATCTTATTTTGAGCCCCAGTAAGAGCTTTTCTTGTTAATGGGAGAAGGGGATTGGTTGGATACCCATTGATCTACCCTTTCTTTAGGGTGTGAAAATTGATGTATTACATACTTAATAGAAACATTTTTCCTAATCCAAGCTTGAGGTGTTTCCAAATTGATAGAAAAAATAAGTTCCAAGCTTTACCTGAAGGCCAGTGTTAGAAAAACCTTCACAAGTGTAGCTTAGGAGCATATCCTAAAATTAGATCATGAAATTGAGTTTTCAAGAGAAGAATACCTAATCCTTACTAGGAATATTACAAGCCATTTTATCCAGCAAGTGAGTCAATTTCTTATTTCTGGAATAATTTGATGTGAAATCTTGATAATTTTGTTTAATAATAATTATGAATCACTCCTGTGCTGCTTTAAAAAGTACAGGATGCAGAGATAATTTATTTATTATATTATTCACATAAGAACATAAAAGCGAATGTTGTGAATTACATTTCTCACCAAGAAACATGTTTTTATCATGAAAAATACTATAGTTATTGGCAAAGGTAAAATTTGAGTGCAGTAAGTTCAAATTAAAACTCATGTGTAATTGATGAAATGCATAAGTTGCAAAAATAATTTCCTTTCACTGGATTTTATGATTCCTGCCCAAAATTTAATTAAAAAATATTCTATTGTTCATTAAGGTGTAGTCATTCTTACAACTTAAAAAAAAAGACTACTTTTTTAAAAAATGTAAACTTTCAATGATAAGTGACTGACATTTCCAGGGTCTTCATTGCTTCTATCTCAGTTGTCTGTGGTCTATTTTAAAATGTAGATGAATAGGCTCTCACGGGAGAAAATCGAGTGCAATTATTTCAGTTTTAATTTCCCACTCTGCTACTCACTCACTGTTTAATCTTGGGCTAAAATCTCTCTGGACCTCAGTTTCTTAATCTAATAAATGGGGATCTTACTATATGTCATTTTCACTTTTGTCTAAATAATTGACAGATGGGGATCAAGTCTTTTAAGTCAGAAACTAACTTATTTGGTGAATACAGATTGGATACTTTGGAAGTATGTTAATTTCTTCCATTCAATTAAATATGTGTGTTTTGTGTATATTAGTAAAATGGATCATTTAAAATAGTGCAAATTCACTGATAGGACACAAAGTAAGGTGTTCAAATTTATTAGTATAAGAGTTATTTCCTAGTTCTTGAGACTATTTTCAAGGCTATGTAGAAAACTAGATGTTAGTATTAACTGCTCTTGGTATGAGTAAAAATCTTTTACTCAAAAGAGAGATACTTCTTAGACTTTTCATCCCTTTCTTCAATTTAGAGTGGAAGCAAACCAGATTTCACATACTGACAAATAAAAGCTCTCAGGAAAGTGTGTTTGTTATCCACATCTTATTTATTGTATTATTCACATAAGAACATAAAAGCAAATGTTGTGAATTACATTTCTCACCCAGAAGCATATTTTTATCATGAAAAATACTGTAGTTATTGGCAAAGGTAAAATTTGTGTGCAGTAAGTTCAAATTAGCAGCAATAAGATGATGAAGGAGCTTCCATTTAATAAAGTGTTACATTTTCTCTAAACTTGGATAGTGAAAACTGCAGAAATACTGGCAAAAATATCATTCAAGTTATTACAATATATTTAAAGAAACAGTAGAGGTGATTTTAAACTATATTAGAATCAAATTATATATTACATATATTTGGTTAAATCCCATCTCACTGTATATTCTATGCTATTCAGATATGAGGAAAAAAATTTGTCTTAATTAGGAAGGCCATGATTACTGAGACACTTTGCATGTTGTCAGTGTCTATTTTCCTAGGGCACTTTGCTTGGATAAAGTGATTTTCAATTATAAAAGGAGAACCTTAATGAATTAAAATGATTTTATTTCTTGAATTATATTTTATATATAATTAAGATAATCTGCTGAGAATATTTAGGAAATTTTAGAAGAAAAACTATTTTGGGAAGTTCCTATTCTACTACTTTCTCTTTTTAAAAATATATATGTTTAGCATTATTATTCTGTTTTACTTTCTAAATGGCTTGTACATATTAGGGGAAAATATAACAGAATGATTTTAAGCATTTTTTAATATTTAAATGATATTACTTTTAAGAGACTTCAGGCTTCTGAAGGGCTTTTGTCTCTTTATGGCAGACTTTCCTGAGAGTTATCTTATTTCTAATGTCTCATTGGGAAATTAATACATATGTAATACTAACTATAGCAATAATGATAGAAACCATGCAGAAAGGTCTTATTATGTATAAGATATTTGCTAAAAATTTTACATCCATTACCTCATTAAAGTCTTATAACCTTATATGTGTTACTATAATCCTCCTTTTATGGATGAGGAAACCAAGCCTTAAAGAGTGGTAGGCTCACACTCAAAACAAATAGAAAGTAAGGGTTTGTATCTAAGCAATGTGCTTCAAAACCTACAGTTGACACTAACATGAAAGTGAGGTTTTTCTTTATATTGGCAGTTAAAACAAAATGATGAAGTTCACTTTAACAGCAGATTTTATAAAATACATAGTGATGTCATTAATAAAAAAATTTAATCTCATAGTTTGTCACTTAATCCATTTCAACAATTTTATACATTACCTTAAAATAAACTCACCTAAATGTTCTTAACAAAAAATAGAAATAGGTGAGCAAGAATGGATCCCAAACATTTGGAAAGAGGATAATAATAACTGGGTCTGGAGACTGCTTGCTTTCAGATATGCTTGATAAACTGAAAGGTGGAATTATTGATCTGGGGTCATCTGTTCTTTTCCCCTTTATTTTGGTTTATTGGTTAAAATGGCTGCATTTGTTTATCGTCTAGAGGGAACTCTGGCCTCTTTTATTGAGATTTCACTATTGTTTCCTGAATAAATATGTATTCAGTTACCAGGATTGCTCTAATAAAGGACCATAAACTGAATGACTTAAACAACAGAAATATTCTTGTCTCACTGTTCTGAAGGCTAGAAGCTCAAGATCAAGGTGTAGACGGGTCTGGTTCCTTTTGAGGGCATGAGAGTAGTTCCTATCTCCTACTTTCTGGTCATTTGCAGGTATCTCTGGTGTACCTTGACTTGGAGAAGCATCAACCTGACATCTGCCTTTATTTTCATAAGGCATTCTCCACATTTGCGTAACTTCCTTCTGCTTGGTTCTGTCTTTGGTCCATATTTCCTCCATTTATGAGGACATGGGTCATGTTGGATTAAGGCTCCCTAATACTTTATCTTAAGTTCATCATCTACAGTTAGGCTCATGAACCTATTTCCAATTATGTTACTTTTATAGGCACTGGGGGTTAGTACTTCAATACCTTTGGTGGGGGAGGGGCACAATTCAACCCATAAAACGATCCCATTGTAGTTTAGACAATGCTATGTTTGTTCTGAAATATTTCGACTCACTATTTTTAGCAGGCACAGGTGTTTTCACTCTACTTCCCGAGGTTAAAGGTAGCTAGTCTCCACTGAATAGACTGCCTGATTTAGTGGCATGGTGGAGGTACAAGTTACCTTCACTCTGTCACAAAACTGAGATGCAGTTATAGGCTGATGATTGCTTTTTCACTAATCTCCCTCTGCTCATCCAACTGCCGCGGACCAGCCCAGCAGTGGCGGGAGATTGAGACAATCTCAGGGTTGAATGTGAATGAGCAAAAGGTGATCGAAGGAATTAGGGATAGGGACAAGAAGGAATGACACACAGACACACTCAAGGGAGAGTGAAAATCTGAGTGCGATTTATTGAAAGCAATCTTCTCTTTTTATACATTTTTACAGTAATTACTTCATTGTGTTTTGCACAGTGTCTGGTTAATCATTTACCAAGGCATAGATGCATATTGTGTCATATATCATTACATCTTGCTTACTATCTATCAAGAAATCAAGTGCAAATCAAGAACATTTCATATTCTATCCTCCATACTGGAGGTTCGCTCTAGAACATCTGAATTATGATTACATTATTATTATTACTTTATTCATTATGTCTTCCATATACTATTATCTATTCTCGTACCTGTGTTTGGCTATTTTATTTACTAAGTAATAGTTTCTGTTTCCATAGTTGCATTCCTTTACTCTGGCGCCTAGTTGCTGGCAATGAGTAACAACATATTTTGGTGGTGCCTTAACAACGCCCAGGCCTAATTGTTCCAATTATTCGTCATGGCTGCAAAGGTGGGAACCAAATTCCCCTCGGGGACTGCGTCTGTCTTAGGTTGTCAGAATTCACTTCCTGATCTTACCCGTCATTGACTGTCCAGTCCAGCGCACAGGGGCAGGGGGCTTATTATGCCAAACTAGCACAGCCACCCAATTAATGTGAAATTGTGGCAATTGTCACATTGCTCTCAGGAGCCGCCACAATCCAACCTTATTATTTAGCCGGTTATCACCTTCTCCTTAGGTAGTTCTGATATAACATCATATACTCAGTTCAGTGAAGTCCAGAAAAAGCCAATACCTATGATGGGGTAACAGAAGTAAACTCATGATACAAAATTGCACAAAAGCTGATAGAAGTTTTCTTAGATTGTTGTGAGGCCATGAAGGAGGCACGCTGCTTTGAGATGATGTTTGAGCTGAGTCTCAAAGAATAAAGGTGAGGTGACGACTCGAAGGAAAACTCAGTAGACGAAATCTTAAAGGCTGTTTGAATTGTCCTGTTCTCAACCATTTTTTCATTCAATAAATCTTTACGTTATTTGCTATGGAGTGACTAAGTGCTTTGTATATGTTATTTAATATCATTCTTACAACCACCTGGAGATAAAAGTTCTAATAATTTTTGCATGTGTCTGAGGAGAAAATTGAGGCTCAGGGAAATGAAGACTTACCCAGGACCACTAGAATTCAATCACAAATTAGATTGATTCTAAATAGTGTATATAACTCGCCTTTTTTTAAAATTTCAATTGGTTTCTACATAGATCTTTAGTTGCTCTGTTTATGCGATGTTTCTACTCTCTTCTATGAGAATTTTCAGTGATTTCATTTAGTTCTTTAGTTGTTCATTGGTAATTCTTGTTTCTAATGCTGAGTTAATTCCTAATTATACTTTCCCCCAAAGTTATCACTAATCTTAAGCATATCTCATTGATGCGTCTGTTATTTTTCTTTATCCACATCTGTTCTCCAAGTGCTTGGACCACAGAAGGGATAATTAAAAGCAAACCAACCAAACAATAAAGCCACTTGGCTTGGGCCTCCCTGGTGGCGCAGCGGTTGAGCGCTGGGTTGCGAAGCTGCCCGCAGCCTTTGCAGCACCCGTTTGATCCCCGGCTGCACCCCAGCCACCAGAGGAGGGTCCTGCATGGCGCGCAGACCTCTCCTGCTGCTCGCTGCTCCCCTCAGCAGTGTACTAGGGTCCTTCTGCCTGCTCTGCTCCCCGCTCTGGCGGGTTGTCTCACCCTCTGGCGCTTCTGACTATACCCAGTGCTTGTATAAATAAATAAATATATCTTTAAAAAAAAAGCCACTTGGCTAATTCTAAGAGGTTTTATGTAGACTGATTTAAAACCTCATACAATGTTCTTTGTGATGTTTCTAAGATGGTGAATGCTAGTTAGTGTAAAGGAAAATATAACAATTCATGAGAATATTATTTGCAAGCAAGTTGACAGTCTTGTGTACATAGGACCATTACTGAGGACAACATTCTGGGGTGTAAATGCCAAATTAGATGGTCTAGTTTCCCTGTCTTTTTTTATATTTTCATTACCTGTATACGAATCTTTGCTTTGTAGGGCTTGTCAGCTAAAACTTTTCTTTCTTTGTTTCTCATTAACTCCTCTTAATACTCAAACATTTTTTTTTGCTCACTGGTCCATGGACATCTAATTTTCTTTTGCTTGAGGAAAAAAAAGGCACTTAAGTAAGTAACTTGACTGCTTTACTAGAAAGCATTCAGGAATACAGGACTCTGAAGGCATCTATATAAAAAAATACATTATTTCAAATACTGTGTTTACAGAGCTCAAACTGCTAAGGATTAAAGGAATGTGCCGTGACAAATCTGATTCTGAGTAGGATTGCCTTCCCCAAAATAGATCAGCTGCATTCAAGTAGAACTTTTGATTTATGAGAATTAGGACTACCCAGGGCATTGTATAATGTTCTATACAATGTCAACAGATTATTGTTTCCACTGAAACTCCCAGTGGAGGTCCAGCAAAGATAACTTAGCTTGTAATATCACTGCTTTCAAGCAGGACCCAGGATATTCAGACCTCTCCTCATGTAAAAGGCACACAGCTTTCAGAGGAAATAAGATTTTTTTGGAGCATCTTGGTTTTCTGAACAGGCAATGAATGGCTGTGTACATGGATGTTTTCAGTGAGGATGCATTTTTCTTCTCCTGAAGGAAACTTTAAAATATCTATTTCCTGTACTATTCTAATTTATTTTGCTCTTTTTGAAAGCTTTAAAGTCTTCTTCCTTCTTTTTTGTGAGATACGTATTTATTGCCTTTTTTTTATTACTAGCATTTGGGTTTGTTTTTTGTCAATTAACAAATATAAATTCTAGCAATCCATTATAGTTGACTATGTCATTTAGTTTTATTTGAGTGTTCAAATTTTTTTTTATAATAAATTTTATTTTTATATTCCCCATACAATTTCAATTTTTTATTAAGGAAATGCTATTATCAGGATTCTCATAAGCATCACTGAAATAATGACTAGATGGTTGGGTAAAAATGAAAAAAGTATTTTGTAATTTGTTTCTGACTATTAAAAATGATGTCAATGTGTACAGATTGCACCATTTTTGAGGTGACAAAACCATACAGAAAAGCTGCCAAGAGTGGGACAGTATGTTTTCTGTGCAGAATTACAGAAAATGAATGACAAGCTCTTTCTTGGATCCCTCATTAAGATCAATACTAGAAAGAGTTAGAGAATATTGGTAGAATGAATTGTGAAAGACATTTCTCTTCAAAGAGTTATGGTCTGGTGGTGGATCCCTGTTCTACCACCTTAGGGAGAGATAATCTATTCCCTTCCCTAGTTGGGAAAACCTAGTATGATAACTTAGAATTTTAGATATTGACATACATGTGAGACAAGCTAAAGTAGATATAAGACTGAGGTCTGAGTCCAGCCGGAGAACACTGGAGGTGATAAAAAGTTGACAGGTTGCTTTTTGGCAAAGCTGACAAGAGTGCTGGTGTGTTTTGATTGACCTGAATTTGTAAAGTTTGTTAGGGCAAGGGAGGGGGAACATTTGCTGTGGACTAGATCTGAGCTATACTGAAGAAAGCTGGGGTAGAATTACCTGAGGATTACTCATCCTTAAAGAGCCTGGAAGTGTACCACCAAGTAGCCAGGGGCTAAGGAAGGCATCTTCCTTGTGCCTTTCTAAGGGCCATCCAGTGAGTCCACAGAGTACTCCATAAGAGTCATCTTTCATCATTTCTCAGACTCAGAACCTGTATCCCTATATCCCTTTATACCTTTATCCCTATAACTGCCACACAGGGCTTTGATTCTAGAAAGAGACTACTCAGCAGCTGTTGAATGGAGGAAGAAGTTGCATATAGAGGAACACAGCAGAGTAGAATAGCAAAGGAATCAAACAGGAAAGAAAATGGCGAGATAGAGTAAAATAGAATAGCAGAGATCTCTCTCAGTACAGCAGGTTCCAGACCAACTCAGGCTAAAGTTAGTGAGGGTGGGTGGAAAGAAGTGAGAAAATTTAATGCTAATTGAGGTTTACTTTATTTTCTTATACAAGTGGCATTGCTATATAAGTTTCAGGTGTGACTGTCATTAAAAATCATCATGTGCATACATTACATTAAGTTCCCTGCTAAATGTCAACTCTATTGTTATCCAGGGCTGCATGTTCAAATGTTTTATCCAGGATAGAAGAAAACTCAAAGTGTAAAGTGAAGGTGGGAGACAAAAAAAAAATTTCTATTTTGTTCACAGTTAACTAATAAAACAGTCACAGAGTATCAATGAAGTTTGCAAAGATCTTTAAAGATAAGTTTTGGGACTTCCCTTTCTGGAAAGCACAATGGATAGACTGTGTGCACCAACATTAGCATCAGAAAATGAGTCACTAAAAATGTCCTGCAAAAGAAAAAAATGTTTTTAAAAGCATCAAAGATCTAAAAGTAAAGCTCTACCTCCTTAAATTATAACTACAAGCTGAACCAGAAAGGTTGAGGATCACTGTTGACCAAGTGAGTTAGATTCCAGTGAAAATGGGATAGGGTGGGCAGAAAATAAACCCAGGACTTGCTTAAGGTGGAGAGTCTAATAGCGAGCACAGCTTTGTAGTAGGAAGTCTGGGAACTTTGTGGCATAGGATGAATTAGAAGGAAACTGGCTTCATTCTTCCTGTTCTGTGAGTCTATGAGGAGAGTCATTGTCAAGCTGACCAAAGCAGAGGAAGCAACACTTAGAGGAGTTACAACTGCAGTTTGAGCCTCATGTGTATTTGAAACCTAAATTTATATAGATTGGTGATTCTGCCAAGTCTCATTTTTGTTTAATTGCTTCTGTACAGGGTGTGTATTTAGAGAGCTGCAGAGACATATCTTCATCTTATCCTCAAAGAGTATAATTTTTTCCTAAGGACAACATCTCAATGAATACTGAAAATAATGACTAATCATACAAGGAAACAAGGCATCAAGCATAAGAACCAGCTGACAAAACAAAGCCCCAAAACTAACAAATTATAAAACAATCATGCTAATAATGCTTAAAGAAATAAAAAAGTATTTGAAATTAGAACACTCTAAAAATACTCAAGCAGATTTGAGAGAGAATATAAAAGTTTTAGACATGAGAAATGCTGTAACTGGAACTAAAAAAACACAGTGAATCAGTCAGAATAATTATGCAGGAGATCAGTCAGAATAACTTTAAAAGTCACAAGGATAGAAAGAGAAAATCCCATATATAAGGTATAATATATAAAACTAATTGGGGTTCCAGAAGTTCAGGAGAGAAAGAATGGGACAGAGCAAGTGTTGGAAAAGTTGGAGGATTCACAATTTCCAGAGTGGAAGAACTATACAAGTTGTGAATTCAAGATGCCCTGTAAATATTAAGTATAATAACTAGAAAGGAATATGCACCTGAATATATCATAGTGAAATTGTAGTGTATTCATTATAAGAATTCAAAAGCAGCCAGCAATTCAAAAATAAAAAAAAGATGACATTTAAGTGGTGCTAATAAGGCTGTCAGCTAACTTCTTAACAATAACAATAAAATGGGCCTACCCTGGTGGCACAGCGGTTGAGCACTGGGCTGCAAGGCTGCCTGCAGCCTCTGTGGCACCAGTTCAATCTCCAGCCACCGGCAAGAGTCCCACATGGAGCACAGACCTCTCCTGCTGTGCCCGCTGCTCCCCTCAGCAGTGTAATTCGTCAATCTCCCTGTTCTGTTCCCTGCTCTGGCTCTGGTGAATTCTCTTACTCTCCTGTGCTTCTGACTGTACCCAGTGCTTGTATAAATAAATAAATAAAATTTAAAAACCCAATAACAAAAAAGTCCAAAGAAAGTAAATTGTATTGAAATGGAAAATACCAGGGAATTGCACACTCAGAAAATATTAGTAAGAGGAGGTCATCTTTCTGGCAAATAAATACTGAGTGTCATTAGCAGACTCTACCTAATGGAAAGATCAAAAAATGATCGAGACTAGTGGTGGTGACAGATTTTCTGACTCTTTCTAACATGAACCTCATATCCCAGTGACATCAAATTTAAATATAATTTATAAGCCATTGTAGTATGCGTGGAAGTGACATATAACAATTCTGAACACAAGTTTGAAAACTATTGGCCTAGTTAGGGGTTGTTTCTCCAGCCTTGATCCTGAAATGAAGAGCACCTTGAGGAGGCTATAGATGATTGATTATGGACATAAATGTGAGAGAAAAAGAAACCTTTGTTGTTGCAAGCCAATAAGATTTTGGAGTCATCTGTTATTGCTGCAAAATTTGGCCTAAATTTTTAATACAGATGTCATTCAGGCTGAAAGAAAATGATCCCAGATGGCAGGTCTGGAAAGAAAGGAATTATAAGAAAAAAGCTGATAAATATGTAGGCAAATGTAAAGTAATATTATTTGTTTAAAATAATAGTGGAAATGTATAATAGGGCTTAAAACAGAAATAAAGTAATTGGTAGTGAAAACATATTTATTGGGAGGAGACTAAAGGTGTTAGTGTTTAAAGTCTTTGCCTGTATCCAGGAAGAGGGCAGAAATTTAAAAACCAATTCAAAAATAGGTGATCAACAAAGCTACAAGTTGATTTTTCTGAAAATAATAAAATTTACAAATATCTGGTGATATTTGTATCAATCAAAGTGATACTTGTTTCAAAGTGAGAATGTACAACTTCATAATATATACAAAGTGTCACCACAGATATATCTTAAAAATAATGAGGATTTTATTGATTTGCTAATGGTTTTGACAGTTTAGTAAAATATACAAATTCCTAGGAAAATAAACTTTCTAGTGTTTACAAATCAATTAATAGAAATAAACATTAGTCTTATATCTATTAAATAAAATAAATATATTAAAATAATCCTACAATGAAAACTCTGGGTGTGGCTGACTTTTACTCTTGAATCCTATCATATTCTATCAAATAGTAAAAAGAGGCAATAACATATTTATACAATTTTTTAAATTCAATATCAAAGAAGGAACACGTTCCATGGCATTCTCAGGCCAGTGTTAACTTTAATATCAAAGTGTGACATAGTTTTTATAAAAGGGAAATTACAGGGGTTTCTCATCCATAAACATAGATGAAAAAATGCTTTAAGAAGTAAGGAATCTGGGCCTCCCTAGTGGTACAAGAGGTTAAGCACCGCACTATGAAGCAATCTGCAGCCTCCGCAGTATGAGCTCGATCCCAGGCTGGCCAGCGAGCAACCCATATGGTGCAGCAGACCTCTCCTGTCTTGCCCGCTGCTCCCCTCAGCAGTGTATTTCAGTCAGTCTGCCTGTTCTGTTCCCCACTCTGTCTGGGGAATTCTCTCAACCCTGACCCCCCACATCTCTGGCCTGTGCCCCAGCTCTTGTATGCTTAAATAAATAAATCTTTAAAAAGTAAGGAATCTCAAATTTATCTGTGCAGAAATATGAGATTGGTTGAACATTTGAAAATTAATCAATATAATCCAGCACAATAAAATATAGGATCACTTCAATAGGTGCAGAAAAATGTTTAATCGAAGTTTAACATCAAAGTCATGACAAAATTTCTTAGCAAACTAGGATAAGCATACTCAATATGATGAAAATTCATTTGCAAACATTGTACTCAATGATGAAATAATGAGTATTTTCTCTTTTGGATCAGAAATCACACAATGATGCTGGCTGACTGTCCACCATACCTCTTCACCATTACACTAGAAGTCCTACTCAGTGATGTAAGACAGGAAGAAACAAAAGATTCAACAGTTAAACACACAAAAAAAGTTGATTGGGGTCAAAATTGGGGGGGTTGAAATTGTATGGGGAATATAAAAATAAAATTTATTATTAAAAAAAGTTGCAATTGTTTACAGATGACATGATTCTGTATGGAACAATCAAGACATAGGATATTATGATCAATATATTTTATATGGTTATTAAATATGTTACTAAATAATAAATTGCGTTTTTATCTAACACTCTTTTGCTACCTGGAGAAATAATCACTTGGGTCCAGGTCTGTGGCTACTTCTATTTCATATTCTTGAGAAAAGGCACACGTTGGTGCAAATATTCTGTCTTATAGTTACAGCATGACAATAACAATAATTTTAAAGATGTGGCAGAACTCATGGTAGAGTGTAAATTTATATACCAATTCTGAAAGGTTAGGCATTATCTAGTAAAGCTGACTATGGACCTGTTCTATGATCCAGCAAGACCAACTCCTAAGTGTATTCTTAGATACTCTTGGACTGGGCCTCTTCAAGATACATGAGCAAAGATATTCATAGCAGAATCTTTAATAATATTCAGAAAGAACTTGAATATGTCAACAATAGAATGAGAATAGTCACACAATGATCTAATTTAGTCACGAACATGAATAAGCTATATCTAAAAATATATGAATCTCACAGAGATAGTTTTGAGCAGATGTTATAATTCTCAAAATAATAAAAACTGCATGATTCCACTAATGAAATGCACAGAAAAACTGAGCTATTGTATATTGTTTGGAGGATGTATATGTAGGTGATGAAACTCTAAGGAAAACTAAGGAAATAATGATTACAAATACTAGGACTGTATTTGCTTCTAAAGAGGAAATATGTGTTGAAGGCATGGGTGGTTGGTTATGAAATGATGGCTGGGTAGATTCTGTTTCTTGACATTCATGGTGGTTATATGGGGATCTTCAATATGAAATTATTTGAAGATTGCATTTGTTTTTAATGTACTTTTTCTATATATCTTATTTCATAATTAATAAAAAAAGACTCAGTGAAGCTATCAACTCTACATACATGTCAGGCTGTTCTGGTTCCAAGATAATTCTACACCTAATGATTTTGCAATTTTTTTTTCAGCATATGTGTATGAAGATAGGTTTCTGGGCTTTAAGGTAGAAGAGGACTTATAAGTCATCTAGAGCTGTTCTTTGTAGTATATTAGTCACTAGACACGTGTGATTGAGCACTTGAAAATGGCTATCCAAATGTTATTCTAAAATATGCACTGGTTTTAATATAAAAATAATGTCTTTGCCTCATTAATAATTTTATATAAACTATATGTAAGAATGATATTTGGGATGTATTGAGTTAAATATTATTAAAATTAATTTTACCTCTTTCCTTTTTCTGTTGTAAACATGTCTAATAGAAAGCTTTAAATTATTGGGTTGCTGGAAAAGTCATGCCATATTTTTTCTTTGAAAACATATTGACACCCTAATTCATCTAGGCTTGTATTTTATGTCTCATGGACTGTCTATGAAACTGTTTACAAATGAGAAAATGCATTTGAATATAGTAAATCTCTTGTCCTGAATTTGTCATAATTTTTTTTTAAAAATATCTATTTATTTAGGCATATAAGAACTGGGGTACAGGCCAGAGGTGTCGGGGATGGGGATGGGTGAGAGGATTCACCAGAGACAGAGTGGGGAACAGAACAGGCAGACTGACTGAAATACACTGCTGAGGGAAGCAGCGGGTGAGACAGGAGAGGTCTGCTGCGCCATGTGGATTGCTCCCTGGCTGGCCGGGGATTGAACTCATGCTGCAGAGGCTGTGGACAGCTTCACAGTGTGGTGCTTAACCACTTGCACCACCAGGGAGGCCCCTGTTTGTCATAATTAATGCATGCGTCTAACCTTAAAATTTTCCTTTGGGACTTGAACAAGCAAAGTACATAAGCATCTTAGTCCTCCACAACTTTTTATATTGTAAAATACAAAAAATGTTGCCCTTGTCATGTAGACTTGGATGCACATCCCAGTAGCAAAACTTAGTGGCTATTCATCGTTATTTAATTAAGTCTTAATTTGTCTAGAATATAATTTTATTTAATTCATTGGGCAATTGAGGTAAAAAAAAATTGAGTAAGCTAGATGTCAGTTTTGATGACTGGCACAGAGTAAATCTTTTAAAAAACATTTCTCTTTAGGATTTGTATGGGCTGCCTATGCCATAATATTAAGTTTACATTCTTTATGCACCATTTTAGGATTGAAGGTTATTATTTTTTTATTTTACTTCTTTCTACAAATAGAGTCTAAGCTTTTATGGGCATATCTGGTGCTACATACTGAAGGAAAGCTTCAAAATCTGAAACATTTAAGTATCATTTTCAAATAGTAAAACCAACATTTTATAAAATATTACATGACTATTTCTCATAGCCTTTGGAGGGAACAGAGTCTCTTATGCTTACTCATGTTTTGTCACCTGGAATTGCTATTCTCTGACTTGGTTTTGTTGCTTGGTGTGATTTTTTTGTTGGTATATATGGAAATGAATAATTTTAGGAATTTTGTTACGATTATAGCAAATTGGTGACAGTGCAAGGCTTAGGGTTTAAACTTACTATTTTTTAAGGATGTAATGAAATGACTAAATTAGCAGCACATTTGAATACATTTGAAATGCTAGTGGAGATAAAGAAACAGTGAAATTCATGTGATTTTGTACTAATTCAGCATTTGTTACTACTTGATGTGATTGTTCATTTGCACGGAATTAGAGGGAAGAGCAAAGACAAAAAAAGGCAGTAGTAGTTTAGGTTTTTTTTTTTTTTTTATAGAGGCATGCTTTATTTATTTGTTTGCTGGTTTGTTTTGTTTATACATGCACTGGGTACAGTCAGAAGCGCGGGAGGGTGAGAGAATTCACCAGAGCCAGAGCGGGGAGCAGAGCAGGCAGAAGGACCGAAGTACACTGCTGAGGGGAGCAGCGGGCGGCAGGAGAGGTCTGCACGCCATGTGGGACCCTCCTCTGGTGGCCGGGGAGCAGCCGGGGATCGAACCGGCGCCGCAGAGGCCGCGCGCAGCTTCGCAACCCAGCGCTCAACCGCTGCGCCACTGGGGAGGCCCAGTAGTAGTTTAGTTTTAAACAATGAATTCATAAAGGCAAGGAGTTTCTCAGTAACCATCCTCTGTCTAAAAGACTGGAATAAGGTAACTGAATAAGGTCAAGAAGAGAGTCATTTCATTTGTAGTTAGGTAAGCAGTAGGGACCAACATCTTGGCAGTAAGATGTTAAATCACTATGATAACCCTACAGGAGATGGTGAGCTATAAAATTGCTTTTACTCTAAGTCTTTAAAATGTATACTGTTTAGTTTTGGTAGAGACTTGGGGGATGTATAAATTGATCCCTGCTTAGTATCTACTAGGATGGGATAGGGGTGACATAATTTATTCATTTACTGCTCTCTACTGATCACTTGACATACATTAAAACATTTAATCATTGCCACAGTGCTGTGAAGCAGTGTTAATATATTTTTATATTTAATGAAGTAACTGAGACTCAATGTTTACTTGTCTAAAGGCACACATTTAGTAAGATTTGAGCAAGGATATGAATGTAGTTATAATTGCCCTGTTCAAAGACCAGTGCCACTGCCCCTCTGTGGGTCCCTTACTTATGCATTAGTTAATGAACCAGAATTTCAGGATTTTAGAGATAGAGTCCTTTATACAAATGAGATCTCTGTATGTGATATAAAGCTGCCTCACATTGTCCAGTCCTTCAATACCTTACTTGGAAAACTGTTACCATATTTCATTGTTTTATTACTTAGTTCTTAATTCTTTTGGTTCTACCACTATTCTGTAAAAGAAAAGTGTAGTAACCACTTGTTACTAGAATGGGTAGGCTGGAACATGACTTTGATATTCTTAAATTTCAATTGTGTTTCTCAATAGATAGGTAATTGGAATCAGTGGGGGTTTTGCCTTGGTGACAATTACAGAATTAGACTCTTATTCTTGGAGTTTCACATCAACTTTGGCTTATATGATTACTCTGGTTTTCTTTCCTGCCCTGTGCACTCTGGGGCAAATCAAGACATTACTGAGTCTTTGTAAAACAACTGTGTTTTGCATGTTGGAATTACTGTGAACAACTGGTACTCTCTATAAATATAACACTGATAATTTTGGATTTGAAGTAGTTTTCTAGAGGAAAAAATAGTTTTGGAAGAATGTGGGCTTAGTAATAGTCTTTACTGGATTTTATTAGCATTGGTGCTCTGAGTCAGATTTTTACAATTTATTTCCCCAAATCTCTAGGCTGGGATGTTCTCTTTGGTGCAATCAATTTATATTGCTATTGACTCCCCCCCCCCCCGGTTTGATTCCTGGATTTCCTAGAGAACATAGCTCATTTTGCATCTAACCATCTAAATAAGTTTTCTATATTTCTAGATCATTGCAAGTTTCTCTCCCACAAATATTAATTATATTTGACTTCTTTAAAGTCTACTGATTGATTTTCATTAGTCATTCACACAGTTTTACTGTTTTTCTCAATTAGAAAATTCATTGTTTGTTGTTTACCAAGTAAAGTTGAAAAACGAAAACTTCGTTTATGACAATTCTCTGAAAGTAAACTGTGAACCCAACTAGGGTCTCTGATGTTTTCACATGTACCAAGTACTATTATTTAATTTTTGTATGCTATGTTGTGCTTTTCTTAAAATTTATTGAGGTAGCATTGTTTTACAAAATTTCATACGTAGGTGTTATTTTTCAGGGTGTTGTGCTAGAATTTATACTGAAGTTTAAAACTCTCCATAATTCTCCTAAAACTCCCCATAATTCTCCTACCTTATTTACTTTTGTGATCAAAACTAACTGGCAGAAAAAAAAAAACTAACTGGCAGAGATAGTGCATTACTCAGTTTCTTTGAGATCTAAAGATGTGAATTAAGAGTTGTTCTCGTGAGTAAATTTAATTCCCACATTTATTCAGGCATGACTCGAAGATTTTATTACTTCAATTTTTTTTGTATTCCATTATCGTTGCAGAATGCAAGATAAATACTTTCATGTATGATTGAAAAATATGATATTTACTGGCAAAATGCCTATTTACTTTTTTTTAGGTAAATGTATATTTAAAATATTGTAAAGCTGTCAATTGCATACAAATTTCTTAGATCTAATAGGATTCATGGTTATGATGACAACAAGTAATAGAGTCATTGACTCTATGTGAAGGTCTTTACCAGCTCTGCTACAAAAAATGGGCAAATGGATCTTCAAAAACTTCTCATAGATACTGGTGAAATGATTTGTCTGTCTTTAGGAGAACTCAGAGTAATAGTAGAGCATCTTTCATTGGAGGTACTCAATACGCTTTGCAGGCATTGTCTCTTTAATCCTCACACCTCTTTTTTTTTTAGTATTTTTTTTAATTTTATTTTTTTAATTTTTTTATAATAAATTTTATTTTATATTCCCCATACAATTGCAACCCCCCATTCTGATCCCAATCCCTCCCCTCCCGCCCCCCACCCCCCCAAAAGTGTCTCTGTTTCATAGTTTTTTGTTGATTCTGATTTTCACTATCTTATAGTTATTCATTTTCCTGTTCCTTTATTTAAGTTTTCGAGATTCCTGCTATGAGTGAGACCATCCGGTATTTTTCTTTTTCTTTTTGGCTTATTTCGCTGAGCATGATCCCTTCCAGCACCATCCATGTTGCTGCAAATTGCATGTGTTTATCTTTTTTGAATGCTGAGTAATATTCCATGGTGTATATGTACCACATCTTCTTGATCCAGTCATCTATTTTTGGGCATTTGGGTTGTTTCCAAAGCTTAGCTATTGTAAATAGTGCTGCTATAAACATAGGGGTGCATGTGTTCTTTGGAATTGATGTTTCTGTGTCCTTTGGGTAAACACCTAGGAGTGGAATTGCTGGATCATATGGAAGCTCTATGTTTAGTAGGTCCAGAAATCTCCACACAGCTCTCCATAGTGGTTGGACCAGTTTGCACTCCCACCAACAGTGCAGAAGGGTTCCTTTTTCTCCACACCCTCGCCAACATTTGTTGTTGCTAGTTTTTTTAATATGTGCCATTCTCACTGGTGTGAGATGGTATCTCATGGTAGTTTTGATTTGCATTTCCCTGATTACAAGTGATGTTGAACATTTTTTCATATGCCTGTGGGCCATTTGCATTTCTTCTTCAGAGAAGTTTCTTTTTAGCTCTTCTGCCCATTTTTTGACTGGATTATTTTCTTTTTTTTTTTTTTTCTTGTTTCTTTTTTTTTTCATTCTACAAACCTTTATTAAGTGTCTACATATCAGGTACTTTGCAGCCTCCATAGGGGATATACATTTTCTTTTTCTTTTCTTTTTTTTTTTTGACTGGATTATTTTCTTTGTTGTTGTTGAGTCTCATCAGCTCTTTGCAGATTTTTGTGATCAGTCCTTTATCATTAGTGTTGTGTGCAAAAATATTCTCCCAGTTGGTGGGGTTCTTTGTTTTTGTTATTGTGTCTTTTGCTGTGCAGAAGCTCTTTAATTTGATGTAGTCTCACCTGTTTATCTTTGCCTTCACTATCACTGCTTTGGGAGATGTGTCTGTAAAGATGTCTTTGATGTGCAAATCACGTAGTGTTTCGCCTATATTTCCTTCTATATATTTTATGGTTTCAGGTCTTATGTCTAGTTCTTTAATCCATTTTGAGTTGATTTTTGTGTATGGTGTGATGTAGTGGTCAAGCTTCATTCTTTTGCATGTAGCGACCCAGTTTTCCCAGCACCATTTATTGAACAAACTTTCTTTGCTCCAATGCATAGTCTTTGCTCCTTTGTCAAAGATTAGTTGACCATAAATCTGTGGGTTTATTTCTGGATTTTCTATTCGATTCCATTGGTCTGTATGTCTGTTCTTGTTCCAATACCATGCAGTTTTGATGATTATGGCTTTGTAGTATAGTTTGAAGTCTGGGAGTGTGATGCCTCCATTCCCTTCTTTTTTTTTTCAGGAGAGCTTTGGCTATTCGGGGTTTTTGGTGATTCCCTATGAATTTCATCAATAATTGTTCTATTTCTTTGAAGAATGACATTGAAATTTTGATTGGAATAGCATTGAATCTGTATATTGCTTTTGGTAGGATGGCCATTTTAATAATGTTTATTCTTCCAATCCATGAGCAGGGGATGTCTTTCCATTTCTTTGCGTCTTCTTGTATTTCTTTTAACAGTGTTTTATAGTTTTCTTTGGAAAATATTATTGTCCCAATAATTCAGGTGAGGAAAAAAACAAGTATCATGAGGTCTTGTTGTTTCAAGTCATATTCTGAGCCAGAGATCAAGCCTATAATAGAATTTTGTTTTTCTTTCTGCTTGCAAGGAGCATTGAAGTCTTCTATGCATTTTGATGTTAAAGAAGAAAAAAGTAATTTAAAACTATTTTTTTAAAGGTCATGAAAACACAAGGATAATGATGATAAGCAGAGATTATGTTATTTTTATGGGAGATTGAGTAGAAGTACTGCAACTTTGACTTAAAATCTGATCAAGGAGATGTTGAATACTGAAAGGGAAGAGAAAGAAACTAACTTGGAAAAAGACACGTCTATCTTCCAAGAGTAAGAGAGGAGCTATTTGAATACATTTCAATTCAAAACTATTAGAGGAAAAGCTACATAGAATTACATATGGAGACTTGACAATGAATAGATAGATAAAGAGGACAAATAAAATTATGACAGTATAATAAAAATTTAAAGAAATTGATGTGTCTATCTAGGAAGCCCCTGGATGAATTTATATAAGAAAAGATGTAAAAGGACATATACAAAATAATGGAAGGTGAGGAGGAGGGCCAAGGATGAAACAATAGTAATACATGGCATTTGCTGAGTACTTACCATAAGCACGCTGTGTTTTAATCTCGCAACCTACCATAAATCAGATTCCACTATTAACACTATTTTAGAGCTGAGATAACTGAACTTTAGAGAGGTTAAGTTGCCCCAGGACATGGCTTATTTATATAAACCTATCTGAAATGTAAAACAAAGATTCAAGTGAGTCTTTATAAAAAGAAATAAATGCTAAAAACAATCAGAAGGGCAAGTTGTGTCTGGACCATGAAAAGAAAGGGAGTAGCTTACTCCTTTGGATGGATACAGGAAGAAGAGAAATTTTTTAGCTTCAATAATTTCTTCCTATTCTCTGTGAAGGGAAATAGTACTTATACCAATTGAAATATTTATAAAGAAAAATTGGAAATACAAGATTCAGGAATTTTTAGTAATCAAACAACTGACTTAAGAGTTTAAATTGTGTGGCAGTGAGGCATGATGGAAGGTGCAGGTTATTTGAAGTCAGATATGGGTGCCAACTTTGACTTCTGCCACTTTTTTACTTTAGAATTTGGTTAAAGTACTTAACCTCATTGAATGTCAGTTTCCTTACATAGTGATTAGTAAAACCAAAGTCAACAACTCTGTATCAAAGACAGATACCATTCTAGAATACATTTATTTATTTATTTATTTATTTATTTATTTATTTATCTATCTATTTATTTAAGTTTTTAATTTTATTTCCCATATTTCTAAACTACTCCAGGATTCTTTTAATTTTTATTTTTTAATTTATATTTTACATCATTGTTCATTTTTAAACAATATTTGCTTTCTCCCCAACCCTCAGGTGTAGTCCCCATAGATTTTCCTTCACCAATGCACCCGTGCACCATCACCTCAGTCCCCTGTGCTCCTCCCTCCCTCCCTCCCTCTGATCCCTCTCCCTCCTCCTCCCCTGCAGTATGTCTCTGATTTATAATTGTCTGTTTTTGTTCCATTGTGTTTTGTATTACTTTTTTACACTGATGTCTCATTTGGTTTCACTATATTCCTCCTTTAAGTGAAGCTATCCAATATTTTTCTTTTCCTTCTGACTTATTTCACTGAGCATAATTCCTTCTAGCTCCATCCACACTGCTGTGAATGGCATGAGTTTGTCTTTTTTTGATTGTTGAGTAATGTTCCATTGTGTATATATACCACATCTTCTTGATCCAGTCATCTATTTTTGGGCAGTTGGGTTGTTTCCAGGTTTTACCTATTGTAAATAGTGCTGCAATAAACATAGGGGTACAGGTGTTCTTTTGAATCAATGTTTTTGTGTCCTTTGGGTAGATCCTAGGAGTGGAATTGCTGGGTCATATGCTAGCTCCAATTTTAGTAGACTGAGGAACCTCCAGACAGCTTTCTGTAGCAGTTGGACCAATTTACACTCCCACCAGCAATGTCGTAGAGTTCTTTTTTCACCACATCCTCATCAACATTTGTTGTTGCTAGTTTTTTTGATATGTGCTATTCTTACTGGTGCAAGGTGGTATCTAGAATCCATTGTTTTAAATATTGTCCCATGATCTGTCCTGCTGAGCACTTGTCTCTTTTAAGCCTGGCCTCTGCATTCTGCTATATCCTATAGCTAGGGGAACTTGACCCTATCTGTAGATCAGGCTCACGTCACATTCCTGAGGTCAGGACTGAAATTAAGTTAAATAAAATTAGGTGGCTCTAGCTTAGAACCCTGAAAACCAAGATCCAGGCAGATGTGGTGATTTTGGAAACTAAAGTCTTATCTTGTTTATATTCTTTTTTTAAAGATTTATTTATTTATGCATACAAGAACTGGAGTGCAGGCCAGAGGTGCGGGAGTTGTGAGATTCACCAGAGATAGAGTGGGGAGCAGAACAGGCAGACTGACTGAAATTCACTGCTGAGGGGAGCAGCGGGCGAGTCAGGAGAGGTCTGCATCACCATGTGGGTAGCTCCCTGGCCAGTGATCGAACTTGTGCTGCAGTGGTTGTAGATAGCTTCATAATGCTGCATCTTAACCCCTGCGCCACCAGGGAGGCCCCTTATCTTGTTTATATTCTTGATCCCTTATCTTGGCAGCCATTCCTAGTATCCTGAATTTCATATAATAGAAGTCAGGAACTGTGAGAACAATTATGAGGCAGAAATTCAGACTTATGTCTATAAAACACAAACTGTTTACATAAGTAAATTCAAGGGATTAGGACTTTTCTTATTCAAACCAACATGTTCAGTGAGTCTGCAGATAAGGTAGGCAATATCATTATGGTTCCTTGAATGGAGTTACCATTCATAGAAAGGGGAACTGAATAACATCTTGGTATAAGACTTCAGACCTGAAAAAAGCCGATGAGAACAAGATACTCTCTGAAGATAGAGTTCAATTTTATCAGAGAGTAAGGCATAGAGACATTCACAAGGACTGACCACAAAGAAGACACAGGACATAATCTACAACTTTGGGACCTCAGATGTGGGGACGTAGATTCCATCTTTGGTGGGGAAACACCACCTATTACACTTTCAAGTTAGATTCCCAACTTGGTCTGAGAGCTGGATGTAGTTTTGAACCTGTGGGTGGTAGACTTTTATCAGTAGTAGATGTAGTATGATTACTAAATTCCAGAATATATCCTATATATTGGATTCTTTTTTTAACAGACTAACCTTGAAATTGGTATAGTTTAAATGCAAAATATGAAGTAGCCTAAATATTCTACTATCTAATATTGTGTAACAAAGAAACAAGCCTGGTATCATACAACACCAGTTTTGCTATGATCTTGGATTGTGTGATTCTGTTTGCTCCTTGATGCCCATACTTTATTTGGGAAATTTTATTTGGAAGGTGAGTCTTGAGATGTGGGATTACCATATGGAGACTTCCTACTCACATATCTGATAATGAGCCAGGAGAAACTGCAACCTGGACTCAGCTGATGACAGGAGTACATACACAGGGCTTATCCATGTGGTTTGTCCTTACAGTATGCTGCCTGGTTTCTGAATGGTAATGACCTGTGAAGGAGCACATGGAAGAGCATTCACAAAGACCAATACAGGAGTGATGGGGTCCCCTCAGTGTGGTTTTTGAAGTCATGAAACATTATTTTGCTGCCTTCTATTAATCTCAGAGTTTCTGAAGACAGCCCAGATTGAATGGGGAAGTGGGTTTGCAAGATCACATTGTGGAAGATCTTGTAGGATGGTAGATATTGTGAACATTTTTGGAGAAATGCAATCAGCCATGCTATGCTGCTTTGGTTAGTTAGTTTGATTGATTGATTTTTGTTTTTCTTGGGTGCTGAGTAAAGTGGGAAAATCTAGAGAAACCTCTAGGTTATTTCTTGCTTAGGTACCTAAGCTTTTTAAGACTCTTCTATGGTGGTAATAGCAGTTCAATTACGAGTTTTAAAAGCTCCATTGCTTCAGGACATTTTTGTAAAAGCTGTGATGGGTGTATACTCCAGTACCCCATTAAATGAAATATCATGTAAGCTAGAATGCCAAATATTTTACGGTACAAAATGAGCTATATATGTCCATTTTTATTCCTTAATATTGACATAGATTTATTCTTTTAAAAAGTCTTGTGTCTTTTTCACAGCTACAACAATTCATTATCTCTCATCCTGAAACAATTGTTCAAAAATGTTCTGGGGCTGCTGCTGTGTTCATCTCTTATATTTTATTCTATTATATTTTTATCTCTAGAAATAGGTTCATTTTCAGTTGAGATATTATGGTCCCTAAAAATAGTGACAAAACTATGAATATCTTGCCAATTTTATAGTGCATCTTAAAACAATGGCAAGAGTTTGAAAATTGGCTAACTATCAGGTAGCATCATGTTGAATTGGAAAGAGCTAACATTTATGAAAATTTCTGCCATTTAATCTTTGTATTCCCTATCCACTTCTTCAAATTTATATTCATTAGCAGTGAAAGACAAGATACTATGATCTGGTTATGTAAAGTGCCAAGTGACTGAACTATTTTGATTAGCAATCTATCTTTTTGAATGTAGTCAATGATTTATTTTTGGAGAGAAGTAGATTAAGATAGGAATAGCATTTTTTTATGGTCTCATAACTATTCAGTTATGTTATCACAAAAGGTATTTCAATATTATATCTTCAGAGATTACAGAATGTTTTTATTTTACTCTTTCTTGTATACATTTCTTTAACCACCCTGTGTTTCTATGCTCACAATCCTCATTTTACTCTTTTGATTTCTAGACTCAGAATGTTCTTCCATTTGAGATACTTTTTTTGCTGAAGACCCCCAGTCAAAAATCCTGCTCAACTGGTCCAAACTCGCAATGTAGCAAGCAAAATCTATGTACCCATATTTTTTTAAAAAAGATTTATTTATTTATTTATACAAGCAGTGGGTATAGTCAGAAGCACGGGACAGTGAGAGAATTCACCAGAGCCAGAGCAGGGTACAGAACAGGCAGAGTGACAAAATACACTGCTGAGGGGAGCAGCAGGTGGCAGGAGAGGTCTGCGTGCCATGTGGGACCCTCGCCGGTGGCTGGGGATCGAACTGGTGCTGCAAAGGCTGCAGGCAGCTTCACAGCCCAGCACTCAACCGCTGCACCACCAGGGGAGGCCCTATGTACCCGTATTTTTAACTGACATGGTGATTCTGATATAGATGCCTTATCCACCAAACTTTGAAGATCTCTTTGGACTGTGGTTAGCAGAATAATGGTCTTCTAAAGATGTCTCCATCCTTATCTTGGGAACCTATGAATGTTATGTTAAATGAGACATTAAGATTGCAAATGGAATTAAGTTTGCTAGCCAGGTGACCTTTAAATGCGGAGAATGATGGATTATCTGTGAGGGTCCCATATAATCACAAGGGTCTTTAAAGGTAGATGAGGGAAGCATAAAAGGAATCAATTAGAGAAGGAGGTGGGACAATGGAGGTGAAATTCAGAATTGTGTGACATGACAAGGACTAGATCTGCCTTGCTGGCTTTCAAGGTAGAGGGAAGGGGCCATGAGCTGAGGAATGCAGATGGCCTCTAGAAGCAGAAAAAGGCAAGGAAAGAATTTTGCCCTTTATATTTACTTATTAGGACAGTTATAACAAAGTACCACAAACTGGGTAGCTTAAAACAATAGAAATTTATCCTTTCACAGATCTGAGGCTAATGGGACAAAATCAAGACATCAGTAGGATTATCCTTGCTCTAAGAGTCTAGATAGAGTCTTTGCTGGCCTCTTATCTTTTGGTGGTGGCCACTGCCTTGACATTCCTGCTTGCAGCTGTAGGATGGACCCTATTGTGAACATTTTTGGAGAAATACAATCTGCCAGGCTATGCTGCTTTGGTTAGTTAGTATCTGCCTCTGGCTTTCCATGGCAGTCTCCCTGTGTGTTTCTGTCCTTACATGGAGTTTTCCTCTTCATTAAAATATACTGATCATGTTGGATTATGATCCACACTTGCGACCTCATCTTAAGCTGATCATATCTGTAAAGACCCTATTTCCAAATAAGATGTATTTTGTGGATACCACAAGTTAGGACGCCAATCTATCTTTTTTTTTTTTTTTTTTTGTGGGACCCTCTCCAGCGGCCGGGGAATGAACCGGTGCTGCAGAGGCTGCAGGCAGCCTCTCAGCCCAGCGCTTAACTGCTGCACCACCAGGGGAGACCCTTTTAATCTATCTTTAGGGGGGCAACAGAGTTCAAGCCATAACTCCTCAAGAGCCTCCAGAAAAGAATATAGTGCTACCAGTGCCTTGCTTCTAGCCCAATGAGACCACATTGGACTTCTAATCTCCAGAACTATAAAATAATCCACTGTATTGTTTTTAAGTCTTTAAATCTGTGATAATTTGTTATAACTATCATGAACTGACTCAACTATATTACATATGTTTATAATAGATAAGTTCCTTATATACTCTTGCTAAATTCTATCTCTCCTTCCAATACTAATTTTTTTATACTTTTCTAATTAAATATGAATCATCCCTTATTATTGGATTATGCTTATATACCCCTAATGCCTAGGTATTTGAGGGTGAGGGAAGAGGCAATTATTCCTCTTTGTGTCACCTTGAGTAACTAGTATCTAATAGCTATTCAAAAACTAGTGAAAGAATGTTAAATTCTTTTCCAGAATATAATCCCTATTGTCCTCGTGTCAAGGAATTCTCCCAGAATACCTATTTTTAAATTAAAATAAGAGAAAAAATCTAAGAAGGGGAAAAATCCTTTAAAACTATAATAAAACCATTTTATAGAATCTTATAAAGTCACTATAAAATTTTTATTCCCAAAAGAAATGAAAGTGATACTTGTCTTGTGTTTTATGTTAAATTTTATTGTGGGCTTAGAACATCGTGATAAAAAAGAACAATTGTATATGCATTTTGTTGTTCTTAGTGTGGCTTAGACATCAAGATTAGTTTAAAGTGTAGCACAGGCAGTGTTGACATTCTGTTGGCGAGCAAGACCATCAACATTATCCCTTGAAAAACTCTAATGGATCAGTTTTGTTTTTCTGTTTGTTTCAATTTTTACAGCTAATGCAACTCATATTATTGATTAAATATGCAATGTATAGTTAATATCAAACTTTGTTTTAGACTGCCCAACTGTTTCCTAGCACATTTTAGTACTTTAAAAGTCTTACTTATAGAAGAATTTCAAAGAATCTGTTAACCACATCATGTGGGGTGTGTGTGTGTTTGCTCCATTAACGTTAGCAATTGTACTTTAAGTCATCAAGTGAATTTCTATAATTTTTCTTCAGTTATGACCCTTGCTTTCATGACAACTGATGAAAAGCTATTGAAAGAGATTCTCATTACAAGACAAGATTGAAAATAAATGGCAAAACAATATTTTTCTCTTAATTCTTCAAACCTTTTCCCCATGGAAAGGAAATTCATGTTCATTTCATTTTATTTATTTCTGCTTAGTAGCTAGTTAGTTCTCTCCCTCTCTCAACTTCTCTCTCTCTCTCACACACACACACACACACACACACTCACACACACACACACACACACAGAGGAAACTAAAAGTGAACTTTCAGTTGTTCAAATTCCAGGACAAATTTCAGAAAATTATATTGTCTGACCTGGAGAGCAGCACTGTTTTCTAATTTTGTGGACCATGAAGACTGTAGCAACTGCTCCATGCTGCTCTTGTAGCTAAAAGTACCCATAGTTAACATGTAAAAGAAAATAGGTGGGGCCTCCCTGGTGGCGCAAACGGTTAAGCACCACACTATGAAGCAATCCGCAGCCTCTGAAGCATGAGTTCGATCCCTGGCCAGCCAGGAAGCAACCCACATAGCGAAGCGGTCCTCTCCTGTCTCGCCCGCTGCTCCCCTCAGCAGTGTATTTGGTCAGTCTGCCTGTTCTGTTTCCCGCTCTGTCTCTGGTGAATCCTCCTCCCTCCCTCCCCACATCTCTGGCCTGTACCCCAGTTCTTGTATGCATGAATAAATAAATCTTAAAAAAAAAAGAAAATGGGACTTCCCTGGTGGCGCCGCATTTGAGCACTGGGCTGCGAAGCTGCCCGCAGCCTCTGCAGCGCTGGTTCGATCCCTGGCCCTTGGCGAGGGTCCCACATGGCGTGCAGATCTCTCCTGCCATCCACTGCTCCCCTCATCAGTGTAATTGGTCAGTCTGCCTGTTCTGTTCCCTGCTCTGGCTCTGGTGAATTCTCTCACTGTCCCGCGTTTCTGACTGTACCCAGTGCTTGTATAAAATAAATAAATCTTAAAAAAAAAAAAACTGCCATAGTGGCTATACTATTTAAAAAAAGAAAAAAGAAAATAGGTGGCAAGGTTTGGTGCTGGAAGCTGTATTTTGCTAACCTCTGCTCTAGAGTGTGGGGTGACTTGGAAGAGGATGCTTTTGTTTCTAACTTGCAGCTGGGGGTGATGAGCTAGAAGGGACTCTGCTTATGGACTCACTCTTCTTGGACTGTCCCCACAGCCCTTCAACCTCTCTATATCCTTTCCCTCACTCCCTGCCTCTCATTTCCTGCTTCTGATCATTACATTCTACCTTGTTTCACATTGTGAAGGATAATTTCATGAGCGCATAGCTGACAGAGGATGTCATACCAGAAAACTTGTTTTCTTTCATCCTTTCAGCCTCAATACCAGCTTCCATCTGTATCCCTGGCTTTTGTGTGTGTGTATGTGTGTGTGTGTGTGTGTGTGTGTGTGTGTATGTGTGTAGGAGGAAGGCTTAGGGAAAAATATTCCTCCATGGGATTTGTCATTCTCCTGCATGATTCAATGTTCCATTATGGCAATGCAGATAGGTAATTGAGAATGTAGAAGTAGGGCCACTGGATGGCTTTTAATATATTTAGACAACGTAAGGGGACCATGCTAACAAATACAGTTGAGAACTCCTCTCTCTGTGTTAATGTGTAGGCTAGATAGCCATATGCTTGATATGTTGTTAGATGTTCTTATATTAGGTCAGAAATTAGGTAGACTGTTAATTTTTAAATCCCAAAGCTCTGCCAGATTGACTATGTCAGAATAACCTGAGAACATAGGGGAAATAAAATCACATTTCTACATAGATCATACCCCCATAATCCAGTAGGGTTTTGGTGAGGTCAAATGATCTGTCTATTTATAAATCTCCATATCCTTGTTAAACATTCCAACAACAGAAAGTCTAAAAGCAAATAAATGCTAGCAGTAATTGTAACTACCATAAATGTCTATGATTAACATTTTGGCTTATGTTATTCAATAATATGTGACATGTAAAGATTGAACAAGTCTTTATGTATTGTGACCCTTGTAGAATTTGTCTTACTCATATATTAGGAACACATTTCCACATAGGAACAAATGTTTCCACATCATCTTTTCTGATGCTATCCATAGGATATTGTAGAATTTTGATGCATTAAATTATTTAATCAATTCTATAATGAGCCATTATAATTAATATAGTGAATATGATGACAAACATTAATGTGTATGTATATATAATATGTAAATATGTGTATATGTATGTGAATATGCATATATATTTATGGATAAGCTGGATGCCTTTTTCAACAATGGATATAGTAATAAAAAGGATAAAGCATCCTATATTTAGTTGACAAAGCCCAGATTAGATTTGTAAAAATGTAATAATATTATAAGCTTTATTTAAAAAAATCACTTTAAGTTTTGTTATTAAGAGGAGGGTGTGGATGTTTCAGAGGCAGTGGAAAAATATCTGTACAAGTCATATACTATAACATTTGCCTATTTAAAGTATACAATTAGATGTTTTTTAGTTTATTCACAGCATTATACAATCATTACCAACACATTCAATTTCAGAATATTTTCATCAACTCAGAGAGAAACAATTTTTCTACTCATCACCCCTTGCCCTCAGTCTTAGCTAACTACTAATCTACTTTCTGTCTGTATAAATTTGCCTATTATGGATTTTTTCATATAAACAGAATCATATAATATATAGGTTTTGTGATTGCTTTATTCACTTAGTGTGTTTTCAAACTCCATCCCTATGTAGCATGAATCAATATCTCATTAATTTTTACTGATGAATTCTATTCTATGATATGTCACATTTTGTTTATCTGTTCACCAGGTGATGAATATTTGAGTTGCTCCCACTTTCTAACTCCTATGAATATTCATAAACACATTTTTTTCTCTGGACATATATTTTCGTTTATTTTGGGTATATAATGAGAGGTGGGATTACAGGTTCATATGGTAACCCTATATTTAACTTTTTGAGAAACTGGCAGATTGTTTTTCAAAAAGGTTGGACCATTTTACATTTCAAAAAGTAGTGTGTAAGTGTTCCAGATTTTTTACATACTTGCAAATATGTGTTATTATCTATCCCTTAATTATAGCGATCCAAATGGATGTGAATTGGTACCTCATTGTGATTTTGATTTTCATTTTCCTCAGGGCTAACGATGTTCAGTAGCTTATTGAGAATGAGCATCACATGCTTTTTGGCCATTTGAGTATCTTCTTTGAAAAATGTCTCTTCAGATCTTTGCCAAATTTTTCAATGGAGTTTTCTTCTTATTACTGAGCAGTAAGAATATATATTTTACATACATTATATATTATATAATCTCTTATCAGATATAAGAATTATAAATATTTTCTTCTATGGATTTTTTCAGTCTTACGATGTTTGAAGCACAAGTTTTTAACTTCCATGAAGTCTTAAATTAGCCTCTTTTTTTCTTTTAGTGTTGTATCTAAGAAGGTTTTACTTTTGTCTGATGCAAGCTCACCTTATTTTCATCTAAGAGTTTTACAGTTTTAGGTACTACATTTTAGGCTGGTGATCCACTTTGAGTTAATGTTAGTGCACAATGTGAGAAATGGGTTCAACTTTCTTTTACTTTGACTGTGGAAATATAGTTGTTCCATCATCTGTTGCTGAAAATAATAATTCTCCATGAAATTATCTTGGCATTCTTGTCAAATCAAATTGAACATAAGTGTTAGAATTTATGTCTGGACTCTGAATTCTAGTCAACTGACACACATGTCTATCCTTATTCCGGTACCGTAAGCGTCTTAATTTCCATAGCCTTATGTGTTAGTACGGTATTTTCATTCTTTTTCACTATTGTTTTGACTATTTTGGGTCTCTCAAATTAACTGATGGATTGTAGGATCAGATTGTCAATTTCTGCTCAGCAGGCACTTGGGATTTTGATAATATTTTGAATCTCTAATCTGGAGAGTATTGTTATTTTAAAACTAAGTCTTTTAACTCATCAATCAAATCCCTTTCCATTTATTTCTTTTCTTTAATTTCCATCAACAATGTTTTGTAGTTTTTGGTATGCATAGATACTTAAATTTATTATAAGCATTTTACTCTTTTTGATGCCATAGAAGATGGAATTATTTTTCAATTTTATTTTCAATTGTTCATTGCTGATATGTAGAAATACAATTGATTTTTATATATTGAACTTATATCTGGTAACCTTGCTGCATTCGTTTGTTACTCCTAATTATTTTTTTAGTGAACTCCTAAGAGTTTTCTATATAAGAATTCATATCATGTACTTCCTTTCTAACATGGAAATATTGTATTACAGTTTTTGCCTGACTGCTCTGATTAGAATTTCCAGTACAATGATGAATAGGAGAGTGAAGGTCTGTGTCTTGTTCTTGGATTCAGTCTTTTACTGTTAAGTGTGATGTTAGGTATGGGCTTTTAATAAATGTCCCTTATTAGATTGCAGAAGTTTCTTCTTTATTTTTAATTTTGAAGTGATGTTAGATTTTTTCAAATACTTTAATGTTTGTAATGAGATGTATTTTTTCCCTCTTTTATTTTATTGATAAAGATTACTACATTAATGATTTTTGGATAATATACAACCTTATATTTCTGGGACAGATTTCATTTAGTTATTTTGTATAATGCTTTTTATACATTTGGATTTTGTTTCATAGTAATTTGTTCATGATTTTTGTGTCTGTATTCAAGAGTTATTCATCTCTTTTTTTTTTTTTTGGTTATTTTTATGTCTTACCTGATTTTGCTATTATGGTAATATTGGCCTAAAAAACGAATTTAGAAAAGTTCCTTCTATTTTTGGAAAAGCTTTGTGAAGAGTCAATATTAATTTTTCTTTAATCTGGTCCAATGAAATTTAGTCCCCAATACTTGAGGTTCATTGGACCCTAGTAGGGCTCTTCTTTTTGTTTCTTCCTCTCACTGTCTTTGGGAGACAATCTGCCCCATGATTTAGCTTTTGTGCTGAAGGAGCTACGATATCCCTGGTTTGTGATGATACTTATAGGTTTAGATTTTTTTCTCATTGTCTTCTAAATAATGATATCTATGGGGATAGATTCTGAGTTCTCTGTTCTTACAGTCTGCCTTTTCACTGGGCAAAATCTCTGAACAACTCCTTCAAAACTGGAATGATGCCCTGCTTCTCTTGGAGTCAAACCCTCAGTTTCTGAGGAATTTCTAGGCAGGAGAAATCTTCGTGTTTGGCCTTTCCCAGCAGGGAACCTTTGCTCTATGAGCAGTCTGAAGTGAAGGCAATTAATTTTAGCTGCCATACTTGGGATAGAGTCTCTCCTATACAATAGAAAGGGGATTTTTCATCTCTTGCTGACCAAGCCTAGAATTTAGTCTTTGCAACATGGAGACTGGAGACAAAGAGAACTGCTAGCAGCTTTTCCTGAGTTGTAGGTAGGAAGAGTTTCCTGAACCCCATCATTTTGGCCAAAGGTGTCATTGTGGAGCTTCCCTCATGAAGACCAGGGAAGAAGAGTGAGTGTGGGAGTGGTTTCTGACTCAAATACCATGAACTCTTGCTCTTCTTATCAAGACTTAGATTTTCTTAAATCAGTGTTTCTTCATTTGCTATTTGGCCTTAGGAAAATTTCCAAAGTTTGTATATTTTTGTTGTTTTCTTCATTTTTAGCAATTGTGGCTGCTTTGTTGAGGAGTGGAGTTTCTCATTCTGTCATTCTAGAAATATTCTGAATCTCTGAATTAGATGTGAAGTCATTTCTGAAATTTCTGTAAAACAAAAAAAAAAAAGGATTTTTAATCCTTAGTTTAATCTGTTGATAGGGCATTGGGGGAGTCATGAACAAAATGCCTTTATACATACTTTCTAATATTAAGGTCTAATATTTTAATTCATACGTCTTTTTTCCTAGGCTATGTCAGTCATGGGGAAAATTAAAGACTCAAGTAAAAATATTAACTCAGACTACGGAATCCTTCTCTATCCAAAACATAGTTACATTATTTTGTGAGAATGAAATTCATCATTTGTTCTCATTCTCGTGTCCCCCACACTATTTCCTTTGTAAGATAGAGTTGATTCCAAAGTAGAGAGGGAAAATTCAAATAGTTTTAATATGCCTACATTGGTCACTGGTGTAATAGACATTAAAGAACTGGGTATTCTTTTTTAAAGATTTATTTTTATACAAGAACTGGGATACAGGCCAGATGCACAGGAGGGTGAGAGGATTCACCAGAGCGGGGAATAGAATAGGCAGACTGATGAAATACACTGCTGAGGGGATGCTGAGGGGAGCAGTGGGCCAGACAGGAGAGGTCTGCTTCACCATGTGGGATTCTCATCAGCTGGCCAGGAAGGAACCCACACTGCAGAGGCTGCAGACAGCTTCACAGTGAGGTGCTCAACCGCCACCAGGGGGGCCCAAGAACTGGGTATTGAGGCAAACTGGAGATGTGCCACTTTGAAAGAAAAACAGTTCTTCCTCATTAGCTGATCATTGCTTCTAGATGGATGTCATTCTTATGGTTCTTCAAGAGAAGCCATAAATTCAGGTTCATTTTATATGTAAAAATTCCCACATTTAACTGCTGACAACTAATTAAGAAACAAAACAAAAACAACCCTGTAGGTCAAGCAAAGCAAGACTGTCATCTATATCTGACAGTCAGAAAAAATTAGTATCCTCTGTAATAATCTCTCTTCTTAAAGAATAGAAATATCCCTGAAAGCACAACAACTTATTTAACTACTCTGTAGGAATTTATCTTTTTTGACTTCAGTTGATTTCTATTAGTATACTTTTATGTATAGACCTCCCCGTGTTGGGCAATTAAGTCAAATTCCCTTAAACTGGGATGGGAAACTCTAGAACTAAATGATTATCACCTAAATCTCTTCTAAATCAGGTTGTTATATATTTACTTGTATTGTGAAAAAATCTAATTTTATGACATGAAAATTTCCTACTTCTTGTACTCTTATGCATAATAAATGCACTTGATTTAATTTTGTGAATACAATACTTGAATGAGAGTAAATCCTAAGTTAGGCATCCTATGTTGGTCAAAATTTCCCCATCTGTTGTTGCACTGTTTTTGCTCAGAATGAAGTGGTTAATAGGCATTTTTTCATAGTTCTTTTGGGATATAATGTAAGAATTTATTATTATCAGCTGTTACAAGAGAAACATATAATTCTGAACTAATGACCTGATAGGTAAAGGAATAAATAGCTGCAATATAAAAACCAGTTCCCGAGGACATAATTATGTTATTACTAGTAAACAGAGAGTTTCTGGTTCATTAAGTAGGAAAGGCAAAAAGTAAGTATAAATGATAAAGGTGAAAATTTAATCTTTTCACTTGTTCACATATTTTCCCCTCTGACCAATAAAAACAAGAGGGAGGTTTTTTACACTAAATGAAAATACAAACGATGAAGCCTCTTTTAAAGTCAGGGTCATGTGCCTGTCCTCAAGTGTTTTATTATGTGAAGTTTGACCTTTATTTAAAGAGCATCCCTGTTCGATGGTAATTGATGGTGCTTTGAGTTAGAGTTTATGACAGTACTTCTACTTATTAAAAATATTTTCCTTAAGGTGAAGATGCTTCTTTTCAACTTTTGTCCTAGCTTAACCTTTGGAAATACCATGTCAGTTTAGTTGCATTTATAGATTTAATTAACATGTTGTGGACTATTTTCAGGTCATTAATAAAGATATGGGGTATGACTAAACTTATTTCCAGTCTTAATAATTCACCAGGTTGTTTAACTTAATTAATCATTCATTCTTCCTCTTTGTCTGGATGGTTTTTAGTTTTCATTATTGTAATTTAAACCCTTCAAACTATTCTCTGTATAAAGACATTATCCTAATTACTTCACTGGGATTATTCGGAGCTGTTATTTCAAAATAATGATGTTATGTTTTGTCTTGTTTACTCAAACTTACACCATCTGCTGAGTTTCACAGGGTTCCTATGAGGTTAGGCCTGGTGATAAGGTGTAGCCTGTGGACAACCATGAATGCTTCAAAGAGAGTCAGGCCAACATGTCCTCCAAATTAGGGTACTTGAAAATTCAGTTGAGTTGAAGTGTTGAAGAATAGAGAGCTTTTGCTTTGACCTCTCTTGCTTTCTTAGAACTCCATTCCATTTGGCACGATCATGAAGGATGTGGACAGCTAAAATGCATAGAAACTTCCTTCATAAGTGTCATAATCAACCATTCTTGTGAAAAGATCCTAGAATATTAAAGGGAAATTTTAACATTCAACCATTATCTAATATTAACTATATGTTAATATCTGTTTGACTAAAGACACCCTTTTTATCTATTTTCAAATATTTATAATTTCAGCTTATATATGACTGAGACAAGTCATATGCTTGCATCACTTTATGAGGGAGCAGTATAGTATCATGAATAAAAACCAATTATTAGGGCACAATCCCTACTTACACTACTGCCTGGCTATTTTATGACCATGGCAAGTTAATTAACCTTTGTTAGTTTCCCTATACACAAAATGAGAATAAAAATAATAGTACTTTTCTATTGTTCTCTTTGGGTTGTGGTAAGGGTTAAACTAGCCAATATTAGTAAAGCATTTAGAACATTACCTGACAGAATGAAGAATCTATAAAAGTAATTATATTGTATCTTCTTCCAGCCTCCTTTGATCCCTAAAATCAATTCAAAGTTCATCCTTTTCTGGTCTTCTGTCACCCATTTTTTTAAGTTGCATTTCATGTGGTTATCCAACTTATTTTCCTGCAATATTTCAGTCTGTTAAAATACTTTAGGCTATTTTCTTTTTGATTTTTTAAAAAGATTTATTTATTTATGCATACAAGAACTGGGGTACAGGTCAAAGGTTTTGGGGGTGAGAGGATTCACCAGAGACAGAGTAGGGAACAGAATAGGCAGTGACTGAAATACACTGCTGAGGGGAGCAGTGGGTGAGACAGGAGAGGTCTGCTGTGCCATGTGGGTAGCTCCCTGGCTGGGAATCGAACTCGAGCTGCAGTGGCTGTGGATTGCTTCATAGGTTGCGTCTTAACCCCTGCACCACTAGGGAGGCCCCACACTTGGTGATTTTGAGGGGAGAGTTTAAGGATATTCATGTCTGTTACAGCATTCTAAAAAAGTCCTTAGAACCTTGGAATTTTTGCCCTATAATATCAAATGGAAAAACAATTAGAAGTCAATGTCATGCAAATTTTGAACTATTTTGCTCACTATTGATTTATTACATGTTTCAATCATATATTTGGGAATTATAGCACAGTAGGTTCATTTTTTCAAAGGTTCATTTTAATTTGTTTTTATACCAATGCAAAGCTGAGAATATTCAACTCATATATATATATAGTGAATATATACATATGAGTTGAATATTGAATATATATAGTTGAATATATATATATGAGTGAATATTCAACTCACTATATATATATATAGTGAGAGAGAGAGAGAGAGAGAGAGAGAGAAAACTGACATCTGAGATAACATAATTTTTTTTGGCAAATCTTTTTTGTTTTGTAGAGTATACTTGCCTTTATTCATATTCATGTTAGTAATGCTAGATAAGACACAGTAAACATATGTTATATGCTATCAAATGCATTGATTTAGGTAATTTCCACAACAGTCCTATGACATATATGTACATATTATCAAGCTTTGACCCAAGCAGGAACTGAGGCTCAAAGAAATTAAGCAGTGGCAGTAAGGGGCAGACTGAGGTTTCACTTCTAGGCAGCCCAGTTCTGGCATCCAAGGTATAAACTCTCCACTACTGTTTTTTCTTTTTTTAAATTGAAGTACTGTTGGTTTATGTCCTTGCTAGTATAGGATATACCCCTCAGGTGTTGTCACTATAGAGCACCCTCCATAGAAGTACCCATAGTCCTCCACTGTAGTCCATTGAAATTTCTCCCAACCTATTCTCACCCTTTCCATTGCCCCTCCCACTCTGGATGCCTCAGTTCTAAGGTCAGCTTTCAAAGGTCCCTTTTAAAGTTTGTCTTTGTCTCATGCTTTGTTTGCTTTCTCTATATTCCTCATATAAATGACACCATACCATTTATTTTTCTCCTCTGGCTTATTTTGCTAATACCATTTATAATCACACCAGAAAAAAATTAACTAGGATTCAACCTAACAAAGAAGGTAAAGGACCTTATAAGATTTTGTTAAAAGAAATAGAAGACATACAATAATGGAAAGATTTTCCCTGTTCCTGGATTGAAAGAATCAACATTGTTAAAATGATCATCATACACAAAGCAATTAACAGATTCGATATGATCCCAATAAAAATATCAATGGCACTCTTCAATGAAATGGAACAAACGTTACTAAAATTCATATGGAACCCCACTATTCTTTTAGAGGAGCTACAGTGTGCTTAGAACACGAAGAGGAACTCTCACCTAGTGCATCATCTACCACAAGGAGATGCTTGTTAAGTATTTATTAGTAACCAGGATGGTAACCAGGACTTCAATTACTGGGATTTAGATAACAACATACCTCCACCATGGGTACAGAGGATCGAAATGCTCATGTGCAAATGGAGTTTAATCAAGAAGCTAGTAACAAATGATTCAATAAACAATACACACTTGGTGATTTTTTTAAAAAGATTTGTTTATTTATGCATACAAGAACTGGGGTATAGGTCAAAAATGTTGGGGGTGAGAGGATTCACCAAAGACAGAGTGGGGAACAGAATAGGCAGTGACTGAAATACACTGCTGAGGGGAGCAGTGGGTGAGACAGGAGAGGTCTGCTGTGCCATGGGGTAGCTCCCTGGGTGGGAATCGAACTCGAGCTGCAGTGGCTGTAGATTGCTTCATAGGTTGCGTCTTAACCCCTGCACCACTAGGGAGGCCCCACACTTGGTGATTTTGAGGGGAGAGTTTAAGGATATTTATGTCTGTTACAGCATTCTAAAATGAGGAAAATCAGGGTGAATTAGGGAGTGTCAAAATACTATTTTAGTCAGTTCTGTTTCATTGCATTAGATTTTAATAGTGTGTAAGGTGATAAGGACTTAAAGGAAAGAAAAATCCATGCATAAATTTTAACTGCTTAGAGTTCAGAGTGGGTATGAGTGAGCTATTCTTTTTTGTTTTGTTGTTTTTGTTTTGTTCTTTTAATTGGCAAGTTCTCCTCCTTTCAAAGTTTTCTCTTTTTATCGTTTGAAGTTATGCAGTCAGTTTCGTTTGTTTGGCTGAAGCAGAAATAAAATTACCTGATAATAACTTTTCAATTTTTCCTTTACTCCCTTTGCTTCCCTCCCCCAACTGTCTGACTTGCTCTTGCCTGGAAGCCTCCCGTGATGAGTATCTCTGGAAAAGGCAGTCCATCATTGCTACACACAAGGTGGTTGACATTGAGCTGGATAGGCAGGAAAGGGAAAGTGACAGGAGGTGTGGGGAAAGTCTGATGAGAAGTACAGCTTCCTATTATTCCTCCTGGAGAGGAATGTCTTAAAATCTCTTTAAGTGGTTTACTGTTACAGGCAGAATCATAAAATATAATTAATACCACGTTTGAGTTTAACGAAGAGAACTGGTATAGGTATTATTTTCCAAAGAATGAGAAGCTCTTACATTCCTTTTGATGTTGTAAGGCCAAATGTGTAATATGCATTTTGAATCTAATCATGAAACATAGGGATTAAAAAGATAATAAAGCCAATGCTTATAAGAAATAGAAATATGTATATATATAAATACATGTATTAAACTTTGCCTCTAATATTGTTACTGTGTATGTGTGTTTATTATATATAAAATATATATGTATATATATAAAATAAGTTAATTTAGATGAGACCTCTCCAATTTTAAGCAACACAAGTCTCTAGAAGATTTTCTTAAGTGCTAAGGTTGGCCAGACGGGGTGAAACCACTAGTTTCTATATATTCTTTTTATGCATAAGGTGTATTTAGGATAACATTCTACCTTGCAAAAAGGATATAGTCTCTAAATGATGCTGGGATTATTTGAGATTTATGGGTTGGCATCCTGCCTATGCTGCCCTTCTGTAAAAGACTTATTAAAGTGGTTGGTAACTATTATTCAAAATGACTTTTAAATGTGATTAAGGCTTTTCACTCATCTGAGGAAAATGATTCCATTGTCAAGCCATCTTGATCAAGATACTTACTGATGTGTGATAAAATACTATGGAGATTTCTGCTCCACAAAGAGAGGTCAGAGATACTTGGACAAGTCTCAGCCTCTACCTGGGTCTGCAATCTCTGGTTGATTTGCGTCTGTCATTTCTTTACCACTTAGTCACTTAGCCTTCAGTGTCTGACTTTCATCCTCAGTAGTCCATGAAACTACCTGGCGAAGGCAAAATGGCCAAACGCAATGAACATTTTTTTCAGTTCTTATCCAACTGCATCTCCTTGCTGCATTTGCCATTATTGAGGCTTCTTTCATTGTTGGAACTTTATTTCCTATGATAGTGCTACCTCCTGTTTCTCCTTCTGCCACTTTGATTAATCCTTGCTGAATCCCCTCATGGATTATGACTCTTTTTTTTTTTTTGCAATAGATTCAAACTGAATTTGACTTCTCTCCATTTTGCATCCTGACCAGTACTACTATTCCCAGGTCTTTCATATCTCAATTATTTGCACTTTTAGGTATTGAATTGGTCCTAAAGTCATAAAGATAATGAGAGGATTCTTAGATTTCTTCATTTTGGTACCCTCATAGCATTCATCTTATTTTAATCTTAAGTGTTTCTTAATTCTACCCACACTCCCATAGTCCTGTGAACATTGCACAACTTAAAGACTCACCTAGGAGTGATTTTCTTGCCTTCTGTCATTTCTGCCTTAGATACACCTTACAAACCTAATATTGGCAAATCTGGTCATGCTATTCTCCTGCACTCTCCGTGCACTTTCTAGAATAAAATCTAATCTCTCAATATCACATATAAGGTTCTTCTCTACCACTTCAGCTTCATTTTCCCATATGTCTTGCTTCCATCAATGTATTAAAATAATAGACTACAGCTTGTTCCCCATGCATACTAGGTAGCTTCACTCTGTGTTATTTTTTTCATCTTTCCCTTTCCCTGAGACACCCTATGACCTCTGTTTTCTTTGCTCATATCCCTGCTTTATTTGGGGGGGATTCTACTCAAGTGTCATGTATGCTGGGAAGCCTTCTTTTGGTCCCCTAATTGAATCTTTTAAATTTTTGTAGTATCCTAAGCATATTGCACTTGCTATGTACTTCAACTATTTGCTGATCTTTTTTTCCTAAAAAGCAAGGGCTTAGTGTTATTCATGTTTACTGAGTGTTACTTTTGTTTCTCTAGGATGTGCATAGTAATTCAGTATGAATATAGCAATGTTAATGAATTGAATTACTAAAAATAGTGGAAAACTTTTTTTAGTATTTTTTAAAAAGATGGAGAATACATTTATTAGAACATTTTGTATTAAGCTGGATATATTTTTTCTTTTTTCCTTCTTTCCTTAATTTTATAATTTACTATAATTTACTGTGACAGCATGACCAGGAAGAGAGGTGTTTTGTTTGGTTCCTAGTATAAGACCTCTCTTTAGTTCTGGATTTTGTACTAACAACTAGATAAAAGAGTTAGTCTTTGTGGAAAGGTGAGGCTGTGATCAAAATAGAATGGATTCTTTTTTTTTTTTTTGTGGGACCCTCGCTGGTGGCCGGGGATCGATCTGGTGCTGCAGAGGCTGTTGGCAGCCTCGCAACCCAGTGCTCAACAGCTGCGCCACCAGGGGAGGCCCAAAATAGAATGGATACTAAGAGAACAGTCGTTCTTATGTAACTTATTGTGATCAGGATTTATATGCTCAAATATTCCATGTGGATGAAATAAGTTTTCAATTAAAGAGATCGTAAAGATTGTCAAGTTCATTATCTCATCTGCCTGGTCATTTTTCCAGGCACAGAGCCTTGCAGATATTATGACTTGATTAAATGATAATTTATTTCTTTCCTTCTTTGGTAGATAATGAAAGTTAAATGGCGACATCAGTTTATTTTTCACATCATTTTTCATTTTTAAACAATATTTGCTTCCCCCAACCCCCTCAGGTTGAGTCCCCATAGAGTTTCCTTCACCAATGCAAGCATGCACCATCACCACATTCCGCTATGTTCTCCCTCCCTCCCTCTGATTGCTCTCCCTCCTCCTTCCCTGCAGTATGTCTCTGATTTATAATTGCCTGCTTTTGCTTTGTTGTGTTTTTTACTGTTAATTTTTTTTTTTTTTGCGCTGATGTCTTATTTGGTTCCCCTGTATTCCTGTTATAAGTGAATTCATACGATATTTTTCTTTTTCCTTCTGGCTTATTTCACTCAGCATATTCCTTCTAGCTCCATCTACACTGCTGTGGATGGCATGAGTTTATCTTTTTGATTGCTGAATAATATTCCATTGTGTATATATACCACATCTTCCTGATCCAGTTATCTATTTTTGGGCATTTGCATTGTTTCCAAGTTTTGCCTATGGTAAATAGTGCTGCAATAAAATTAGGGGTACAGGTGGTCTTTTGAATTAATGTTTTTGTGTCCTTTGGGTAGATCCCTAGGAGTGGAATTGCTGGGTCATATGGTTGCTCCATTTTTAGTAGACCAAGGAACCTCCAGATAGTAGTTTAAAATAAAGGCCATAGGTCCCATGGTTTCTTACTGGCAAAATAAAAAGCAAAGTTCTGATTTTCAGTTTCTTTTTTCATATGTTATTCTAACTTCAATTAAAAAAAGTCCCTAAGATGAAAATTTATAAATATAGATCCTAGGGAATATTCATATTTGTAATCTCTACTTTTGGCAGCTTCAACTATGAAAATTTTATTTAGGTAGGGCTGTAAAAATCTATCCCTTACCTGCTAATATATGTCATATCAGGTGCTATTTTCAGTCTGAGGTGCTTCCTACTTTTTAAAAAAGAAATAATTCCATCTAATATACTTTTGCTAAATGTCACTGGCAGACCCAACATTTTTTAAAACAAGGTGAGGAGAAAATAAAGATATGATAGAGCCTCTCTACAATACTGAACCAAAAAGACATTTTTGGTTCTGCTAACCTTTGTTTTATTATTCTAAAGGCAAAAGCTGAAAAGGTTTTTTAGTATGCATTTAGAGTACAGAAAAGTGTTTATTGTCCTAATTGTTGGCTTAATTGAAGGAATTTGGAGGGAAGTGGGAGATACTATTTAATAATTTAATAGGATTAAAGGTAAACTATCATGGACACCTTTTATCTCAGGCTAAGAGGTGTGATAGTGATCCTGGAGGGAAAGACACTTGAAATTATGAAGTCAAGACTCATAGTGAAAAGGAGGGTGTTAGGAAGAGATGGGCTATTTCCCTTAGTCTGTTTTTTTCTATGCCATTTTCATGTCCTTTATGAAATTTTGCTTGCTTATGGTACTTTAACAGAGTAATAAGCAGTTTTCATAACTTTTCTATTCTCTTTTCTCCCATTTAGTATATAATTTGACTTCCATGATTTTTTTTCAGCCTGCTTAGCTACTCCCTCTCTTTTTCTAGTCCTGTATGACCTTTCTGAAAGGTAACTTCTTGTTATTCTTTATACAGCATCTAAGATGATCTTAATAAGTGATTTACAAGGTTTAAAGAAAAACTCAGTGAACACTATAATATCTCACATTGAGAACAGAGGGTGCTTCCATTAGAAATTATTTTCAAACCACTTCATCATTGAAGGAAATGCTGGAATTCAATGTTAAGTACAGATGGACAGGAAGTGTGCAACTGAGGTTGTTTTACCATATTTTCATTTACAAGTGGAAAAAAATTGTGTGTGTGTGTGTGTAACTGCTATTTTTCTTCCACTTCAAAAAGCTTATTATTAGAAAATTTGCTGTGTCCATAAGTTTATTTATCGGTAAGCACAATCAAACCACTCACCTTTCTCATTTGAGATTGATAGCTTGCACATCTCATGTTCCTTAGAGACTCTCCCGAGGCATTTCACATCATCTCTTGCTTCCTACCTTATTGCTGCATATTTTCTGTTCTGTAACTCATATTTCAAAGCTGCCCTGTCTAACATTTATTTCTGTTGCTTTGTTCATGTCAAGCAGAAGTATGCCCTATGGAAAATAATTAACTGTTAGCAAATATATCATTTCTCTTAAGTTTTTAAGGGAAGAGTTCTAAGGGGATTTTCAGGGACTTACTAGAAACTCTAATTCAGATCATGATTGATTCTTTCTAGATCAGAGGTAATATATAATCACTGTATATGGGCCAATAGGGCTCCCACACCTATTTTATTTGGTCTTAAAGTTATTATAAAACAACTGAATTAATTGCTAATATCTTAGAACTAGGGGATTCAATATAAAAAATCCAAATTACTAACTTTATTGAAAAATGTGGGATAATCTGGTGACTATAATTATAGTTTCCTTCATGGAGCTGAAATTTTTAGAATATGAGCTCTCTAGTTATTAACACATACCTACCCTATTTTATCTCTATGTTCCTCCTCATCCAAGTCAACTTTTTAGTTGGTCTGTGCTCTAGACTAGTGCTTCTCAAATTTTAATTTCCACGTGAGTCACCTGGGAATCTGGTTAGAATTTAAATATTCAGCACAGTAGTGAGAGGGGTTTGAGATTTTGCATTTCTGGCAGGCTCCCAATGATTTCATAATTGCCTTTCATGGACAACATGTTGAGTCATAAGAATAATGGTCTTCAAAATGGATCTGTGGACCAGAAACACCAGGGCCTTTGAATCATGGACTATGAAAGTTTGCCCAGCAATCTGTTTTACGAAACTCTCCTAATGTGCCCTAAAATTTTAGAACCCCACTCTAATTTATCTTATATGGTAATGCTGTTCATCAAATCACCCAAGCTACAGGTTTTAAATCCCAACTGGACATTCAGAATCATGTGGCAAAGCTTCAAAAAATACTTATTGATGCTTGAGCCCCACACCTAGAGATTCAGGCAGAATTGACAGGTACGGTCCAGGCATCTCTATTTCTAAAAGTTTCTCAATTGATTCTAATGTACATCGAAGCTGAGAACCATGCTAAGTAGAGAGACCTTGCTTGGCATTACCTGAATTATCTCTCTTGTCAGAGAAAAAAATTATAATTGTAACACTTTTCACTTAAGTCCATTTGTTTTTGCTACAGCCTCTGCAAAGCAAAACACAATTGTTTTATAAATCACCTCTCCACAAGGGTATTTGTTATGTGGAAAGCCTGTCTCACTGTCTCCTTGCTTCTGAGCACTAAGGATTAGGAAACATTTCTTGTTAATTCTGTTGAAACAACCCAATAGATTAGGTTGTGAATTGCACAACTCTAGAAAGGCACTATTCATGTTTGTAGCCATTATAGATTTGTATACTTAAATTTATTAAGATTGTTTTCTGGCAGATGACAGTACAGTGCCTTGAGGAAGAGGAGGCTTTTTAAAAATTGCATAGTGGTGCCACTTGGGTTAGGGCTGTATTCAGTCTAACATGTAAGGGCTGTATTCAGCCTAACATGTTAGGGCTGTATTCAGTCTAACATGTAAGACCTCTGTAAATTCATGATAAAACTTCTTCTCTCAACTTAAAAACATAGTGAGTTATCAATCATTTGGCAAATACACATTGCTTAAGTTTAGTATCAGTGTTAAACAGTCAATGTATTTAATTAGCTCTTATAAATAAGGTGGTTGTTCTCCAGTAAATTTAAGGTGGTAGAGTGCCCACAAAAAATTATTTGAAAAACAGATATTAGTACCGACTCCTTTTATCTATTTTAGCGTGACTTTTAAAAGTTGTTCCCATTCCATACTAAGTTCTTAATTATGCCATTATTAAGAATTAGCAGTTGATATCATTGAAGCATCTTAGCCTATGCAAAGTTCTATCTTTGTTTAGCTCAATAATTTGGGCCACAGTAGAGAAAGCAATCAAGGAAAGAAAAAGAAAATTATCAACTAGTCATTTTGTTTGCTTTTGGAAATAATGGGAATTTTTAATTTTTACTCTCTCTCACTGTGTGTGTCTCTGTATGTAAGCATATAGAAATAGCAACTGAATAACTTAAACTAATTCTGAAAATCTAATGGATCCTTTGCCTTTGGGCTTAAAGTGAAAGTGACTGTCTTGTAGTGCTATTTTACCACCTGCTGTTATATTCATCCAGAGTAGAAATGAAACATTTTTATATTGTAGCAGTCAGTAGTACCTTGCCATATATATTTTCTTAATTTGAGAAAGTCAACAGAGTGTGGTTTACATATAATCCCAAGTTTCTCTTTTCCTCTAAGGATAAAATTCACTAGTTCTTATTATAGGTTGTTTGTGTGTGTGGGAGCAGGTTTAGATGTTTTTCATTAACACCAGATAACATGCCTTACTAAAGAATGCAGGCTCTCAGTTGCCAACAAAATTGTTTAAAATAGAGATCTAACTACATTTTAACATGAACTTGTTGGCATTCAAACAAAGGAATTTAGAGTAAGTCTTGCCTTTTATAAATATCATTCTATGAGAGGGGTTTGAACATTTGTGGAAATCAACATGGAAGTCCATAATAAACCGAAGACGTTTATTTTATGTCTTCCTAGAGACTAGCAGAAGTTCATGTGATCTGAAATTTCCAAGCATTGCAGACACATTGCCTCTATTATTTTATTCTTTGAGAAGCTTTTTAAAGCTATAGACTTCAGTTCTGCATGTCCAGGAATAAAAGGAGAGACAGACTAGGAGCTCGATCTTTTTAGTCTCTTAAAATATTATGTGCTAATCCTTACTATTTTTGACTTATAATCTGGCCTCTAATTGAGTCACTTTGTTATCAACATAAAAATAGAACAAGGCACAACATAAAATGAAGATTAAGAACATGGACTCTGAAACTAGGCAGCCTAGGCGTTAACTGTTGGAAGGACTTAAAGACATGCATACTGCTAAATGGAAAGGAACTTCTGTATCACTTTTCCAGTACTGCCCAAAATGGACTTTATGGGGAAAATGTGAAAGTAATTTGTTCTATTTGTAGTGTTTTCTGCTTTCTTCTGTCCTTATCTTCCTGACCCTTCCTTATTTCTCTTTGGGTCTTGGGATTCATTCTTGTTTATAGAATACCATGATACCACTTACTACCCATGAATTGGGAACAGTTTTCTCAACAGTTTCTCAGGCTATTTTTCTCCATGACCTTCTAACATAGGTAGCCTAGCAGATAACATGTAGCCTTGAGATGTAGCCTGCATGTGCAGGGAGTAGTAACTGATATGTAACCTGGATGTAGTGTTCCACATACATGAAACATACTTATGTAACCTAGGCCTAAACTTATAGTCCTGTGCCAGCTTTGTCTATAGATCATATAAAAGTTAATAGGGTTCTTTGGATGGGCCTCTGGGCACTGCGACTATGGGTGGTCACTGGCTGCCCTGGAGCTCAGGGGGGCTGTGGCCCCTGACTGCTGCCCCTGCCTTTGCCACTAAGACCGGGGGTCGAAGATGTTGTAAATGTTGCTGCTGCCTGCATCTTGTCTCCTGCTGCTACAGTAACGATTTGCTCCCTTGTGGGTCCCCTTTTTCTTGTCTGCTGGCATCATGAACCTGGGCACGCTTTGACCTGGTAAGACCTACATCTTACATTCAAGTAGGTCTCCTAGGCAATGCATTTTTGGTGGGCTTCTCATCTTCAGTATTTAATGAATTACCAAGTCCTGCCTGTTTCTGCCTCTGAAATGCCTTTATATTTTAGTTAGCATTGTTATTTTTTTTTTTAACCTGGACTACCTTAAACTAGTTTTTCTGCTTATATTTTCCTGTCATTATTTTCACTATTTTGTCCTTTTAAGGAAGAAGTAGGCTGAACTATTAATTCAGAATCTCTGAAAAAGGGGCCAGACATTCATGTATTTTTTTAGAGATTTCCCAGGTGATTCAAATGTGTGACAAGATTTAAGTTCTTCTGTTCTAAGGACCCAGAAATATTTATCCTAACCCACTTTTGAGGTGATTCCAATGCATGCTCATATTTGCAAACCACTATCAGATATTTTTGAGCGTGTTCAGTCTTAGATGTATTTAATTAATTTAAAAAGAATACACTTTCATTAGCTAAATTTCAAGGTGTAATATACTGTTAAAGTGAAGTTCATTGTTAATGAACTGAGTTTATAATGAATTGAATTTTCTGTTTGACTTTTTTATAATAAATAATTATATGTCTCTTTACCTTATCATGAAATGGAATAGAAAGAGTAGAGTGGAGTGGTTGACAGATGTATACCACCATTCTGAAGTTTGGATCCCATTTCAGCAAATACTAACTGACCTGGGAAATTTACTTAATGTCTCTGTGCCTCAGTTCTTATCTGCAAAATAGAGTTATGAGCAGTGTGTGTCTCATAGAGTTAGGATTAACTGAATTAATACATGTAAACCACTTAGGAAGTAGCTGCCCCTTAGTATGTACTTAAAAATGCTAATTATTCTGACTTAGAACTATTGGCCCGTGACGATGCCGGTGTTTCTTTTCATAAACCTTTTCCCTTTGCAAAACAAGAGTGGCAGCACTCCTGCCCACCTGTGACTATGCAGGTGTCACTGTTTTTCTTTCTCCTTTTCTTAATAAACCTGTCCTTTAAAAATGTAAAAAAAAAAAAGAATTGAAGAACTGTTTGCTCTGTTTTTGTCATTTTTTGGTGTCTGTCTTATTAGTATCACTCTCAATCTGATATTATTTATTTACTTATTTTTGAAAAATATTTTTAAGCCACAGTATTTACTTTGTAGGGTTGGTTTAGTTAAATTGGATCTTATGACCCATAAATTCATTTAGTTGGGTGTGTGCGTTCTGTGACTTGTCCTAATTCATTGAACGTGAACTAGTCAGTGCTGTCAGGTTGTCGATGAAATTCCTGCTCTCTATTCATGGTCCTTGATAATTTGATCAAGGAGAATATTTGTATCAAACAAACATATACAAATAAAAGTCCCAATTTACTTTCGCCCCTTCATGGATGGTCTTATACAACCCCTGAGAGAAAGCACCCCACCATGAAAGTTCTGCTGTAGGTTGGTGCTTCTCACACTATAATACGTATAAACCACTTGAGGATCTTGTTAAAATGTGTATTCTGATTCAGAAGGTTTGGAGCTGGCTCTGAGATTCTGGGGCAATTGTATTAAATTTCTATTAAATGAAACTTGAGTTATGATAGAGATCACGGAGCTAGGGTTAAAACCAGCTGAGATGTTAGAAATATTGTAAAAAAAATGTTAGATAATGTAAAACATGATGACTATAGTTAATCATGCTGTAGAGGACACTTGAAAGTTCCAGAGAGTAGGTCTTAAAAGATTTCCTCATAAGAAAGCTTTTGACAAAGTGCAACACCCATTCATGATAAAAGCCCTTGAAATTCTTGGGATACAAGGAACATACCTCAACATCATAAAGGCCATCTATGACAAGCCAACAGCCAGTATCATTCTCAATGGTGAAAAGCTGAAAGTATTTTCATTAGATCTGGAACAAGACAAGGATGTCCACTCTCACCACTGCTTTTCAATATAATACTGGAAGTCCTAGCCAGAGCAATAAGACAAGAGAAAGACATACAAGGAATCCAAATTGGAAAAGAAGAAGTGAAACTATCACTATTTGCAGATGATATGATAATATATATAGAGAACCCCAAAAACTCCACAGAAAAACGAATTTAACTCATCAATCAGTTCAGCAAAGTGGCAGGATACAAAATCAACATGCAAAAGTCAGTAACCTTCATATACATGAACAATAAATCTGAAGAAGAAATAAAAAAAATCCCTTTTATTATCGAAACAAAAAAAAAACAAATAATTGGGAAAAAATCTAGCAAAAGAGGTAAAGGACCTATACAAAGAAAACTATAAAACACTGTTAAATAGAAGAAGACACAAAGAAATGGAAAGACATCCCCTGCTCATGGATTGGAAGAATAAACATTATTAAAATGGCCATCCTACCAAAAGCAATATACAGATTCAATGATATTCCAATAAAAATTTCAATGTCATTCTTCAAAGAAATAGAACAATTATTGATGAAATTCATATGGAATCACCAAAAACCCCAAATAGCCAAAGCTCTCCTAAAAAAAGAGAAGGGAATGGCGGCATCACACTCCCAGACTTCAAACTATACTACAAAGCCATAATTATCAAAACTGCATGGTATTGGAACAAGAACAGACACAGAGACCAATGGAATTGAATAGAAAATCCAGAAACAAACCCACAGATTTATGGTCAACTAATCTTTGACAAAGGAGCAAAGAATATGAATTGGAGCAAAGAAAGTTTGTTCAATAAATGATGCTGGGAAAACTGGGTTGCTACATGCAAAAGAATGAAGCTTGACTACTACCTCACACCATGCATAAAAACCAATTCAAAATGGGTTAAAGAACTAGACATAAGACCTGAAACCATAAAATACATAGAAGGAAATATAGGCGAAACACTACATGATATGCACATCAAAGACATCACCCAAAGCAGTGATAGTGAAGGCAAAGATAAACAGCTGGGACTACATCAAATTAAAGACCTTCTGCACAACAAGAGAGACAATAACACAAACAAAGAGAAACCCCACCAACTGAGGGAAAATTTTTGCACACAACATTAATAATAAAGGACTGATCACAAATATCTACAAAGAGCTGATGAGACTCAATAAAAACAAAGAAAATAATCCAGTCAAAAAATGGGCAGAAGAGCTAAAAAGAAACTTCTCTGAAGAGGAAATGCAAATGGCCAACAGGCATATGAAAAAATGTTCAACATCACTTGTAATCAGGGAAATGCAAATCAAAACTACCATGAGATACCATCTTACACCAGTGAGAATGGCACATATTAAAAAAACTAGCAACAACAAATGTTGGTGAGGTTGTGGAGAAAAAAGGAACTCTCTTGCACTGTTGGTGGGAATACAAACTGGTCCAACCACTATGGAGAGCTGTGTGGAGATTCCTCAACCTACTAAAGATGGAACTTCCATATGATCCATCAATTCCACTCCTAGGTATTTACCCAAAGGACACAGACACATCAATTCCAAAGAGCACCTGCACCCCTGTTTATAGCCACACTGTTTACAATAGCTAAGCTTTGGAAACAACCCAAATGCCCAAAAATAGATGACTGGATCAAGAAGATGTGGTACATATACACCTTGGAATATTACTCAGCATTCAAAAAAGATAAACTCATGCAATTTGCAGCAACATGGATGGAGCTAGAAGGGATCATGTTCAGCGAAATAAGCCAGAAAGAAAAAGAAAAATACCGGATGGTCTCACTCATAGCAGGAATCTAGAAAACTTAAATAAGGGACCAGGAAAATGAATAACTATAAGAAAGTAAAAATCAAAATCAACAAACAACTATGAACCAGAGACACTCTATGGGGAGTGGGGGATGGGGAAAGGAGGGATTGGGATCAAAATAAGGGGGTTGCTATTGTATGGGGAATATAAAAATAAAAGTTAAATAAATAAATAAATAAAATTTATAATGTAAAAAAAAATTTCCTCATAAGAAAAAAAATATGACACTGTTAGTTGACAGATGTTGATCGGACTTCTTGAAGTGATCATTTCATCAAATATGCATACATATCAAATCATTATATTGTATATCTGAACCTAATGTCATATGCCAACTATCCCTCAATGATAAATAAACATAAAAATACAGAAAAAAAATTAGAGGTATTTTATTTGTATCACTAATTTGGAGATCTTGAGGATGATTCCTGGGAAGTGTTATTAACTATTGTTAAATTGAAACCCTTGGGACAAAACCTTCAATTGTCTTGTTTTAATGGTATTTGTCTGAATTACATAGGATGAGATACAGAGCAATCTATTTCTTCTAGAATTTAGACTGATAAATTCATAAAATTCAGTGACTTAAAATTCATCTAATTTCAATCATATATGTATATATATGCACACATTGTGTATATGTGTGGGTGATAGAGCTCAGTATACATATATTTATGTAGCATACATATTATACATACATACATACATATGTATTTCCTTATAGTCCTACATGCAAACACATATACATGCATGTGTACATACATGCATACAAATAATGCACTGAGACCTAGGGAGATGAAGATAAGCTCCTTAAAGAAGTTTGCTTATAGAGTATTCCAAACACTTCACAGCACTTTCTACTCAACCTCTAAGGTAATTAAGTTGTGAGAGTGCCATCCCCCACCCAGGAATAGAATATTCCAAATGATACAGTAAAGTGTGAGCAGATGCCTTAGTGGTCTCAAATCTGTACCTTTTAGTGAGGCACTCCACAGAATACTGGTTTTCATTTTAATAACTATTCAAAATAGTTGACTATTCAAAATAGCACACAAATAAAAAAGCTTTGTGTCATGTGTTAGGCACAGAAGTAGTGATGAGGACATTACCATCCTCTAGGTGGTGGTCTCCCCACTGCACTGTCCAGCCCTGAGTTCCATGTCATTGTGAGCCATAGAGCCCTCATGCTCTATTAAATGTAGTGTTAGGAAAATGGCTGCTGTCAATTTCGCATCATGTCAGGTCTCCTAGTTTTTACATCAGGAGCAACATTTTTATGATGGGTACCAAGAAAAAAAAATCTCCTCTTAGCATTTCCCCATTAGGCATATAAAATGTTTTCCCTCCTATAAAATATACATTAGGAGTAAAACTTATGGATGCACATTAGACACTGGAGCTTGGAGAAGTAAAGGGTTCAATTCAGTCTCTCATTATTAGGTCTTTCTGTATTTCATTTCTTGATCTAATGTAAATTGAACTAGGGAATATTTGGAACACTAGGAATGGGTTTTGAAAAAAAAAAAAAAACTTGGAATAGAAACTCTCAGAAACGTTTCTGTAGGAAAATTTGGAAAAGATGCTTTCTTTATGCTATCATGAATATATTTATAGCAAGGCATCAGGTACATTTGGTAATGAAAGACATGGTTCATATTTTGACCACTATTTCCCAAATGATACATAATTCAGCCTGAATGGCAGATGGCATTTATTTTTCTTCATGGTATTGAATGACTTGATGCAATTTCAGTGGTAAATATATAGGTTTAGATTATGAAAAGATCAAGTCTTTCAGAAATATGCATGCCAAGGATTCAATTGATAAGGTTGTATTTTAGTTCTCTTATAGGAAAATTAGCTTTGAGTTAGTGACAACATTTAGCATAGTAACAAAGTGTCACAACTCTTTCTGTTTCTATAATTATGCTATATTTTCAAACTCTATTTTCTTCCCTTTTCTCTTTGCCTTCATTACCCCAAACACTATCAGAGATTTCCCTAGGAACCTTTAAAATTCACATAGAATTTCGTTATCTCCTGTTTATATTACTAGCTTTTTGAAAATTTATCCATTGTTTAGATGCCAGTTAATATTAGGTAATATTTTGTAGTGCAACAAGAAGTGATAAAATCAACAACTATTGTGAGTCAGTGATTTTTTTTTTCCTCAGGGGCTTCACCAACTATTTGATTTTGCTTGAAATTAATGCTAGATAGTGTTAAGCCAAGAACCCAATATTGGTTCCTTTGTATTTATATACTTGCATTTTTATTTTTGGTGTTGATATGTGTGTGTACTACTAGCATAGATTATACTAGAAGGAACTGGCCTTAAGGCACAGTGAATCTTTGCTTCCACTTTAGCAAACCTACATAAATAATTTCTTTTTGAGATAACCACTTTGTACTTGGTCTGTCAAAAGTGTGTATGAATTTGGAAATACATTTTACTGACAACTCCAAGTTTCAAGAGTTAAGAATGTTCATTTATAAATAGTAGTTTTTTCTGTCAATTAATGAGTGTCAAAGAACTATTCAAACCTTTAAAATGACTTCCAGTTACCCTAGACTTTTGAAACAAGAAATCTCCTGAGTTCCATGCTGTGGGTGGGCCCATTCCAGTTACTAACACTCATTAAGCAGAGATTAATGAGAATCTAGCAGAGTATTCTTATCCCCCCTTTAGGTAATGATGCTAATACACCTGATTAGACTTTGTTATATCTGTGTAGAGGTTTTATAATCCATTTTTTAAATCTGTTGAGAATGATATTGAGTGGCAAGCTAGTATTCTTTGAAAGCATTAATGTTTAGGTACTATAGTGTATAACATGAGTGTTTTGTATTTATACCTAAGATACACATAGACACTCAACTCTTGCCTCCTTTTTGAATGAATTGATGCTTTTGAATAATGTGGTAGCACCTTATCCTGACTTTGACACCTCATAACTGCCTCAGTATCATTTTGGACTCTTCCATGTGCCCTCATCTTCTGTCTATTTCTTAAATCTCACTCTTCCTTGGGCACTGTTTCAGCCTGTTTCTGTGCTCAGCATTGGCCATAGTCTACTGTATATATGTTGATGACTTCCTAAATCTGCTCTCCTAGCCCAACACTTTCCTGGACCCATGATCATTAGTTCCTTTATAGATATCGTTGTAAATGTTCCAGAGACAACTCAAACTCAGAATGTCTAAAACAGAATTTGTCACTAAGGACTTCAGCCATCCTGATCCAGGTTTAGTTTACTGAAAGCACCCTGTGCTTGGTCACTTGTATGCACATGCCCTTAACCTGAAATATACTTTCCTTCCAGCAAACCCCATTTGCTCAACAGATCTCATAGTTGACTTTCTCTAGGTTTTGCTCGTTCATATGTTAAGACCTCTGCTATATAGTTATGGAAATAATGATGAAGAAGATGGTGATGATGGTAATGATAACTCTTATAGTTTCTTATTGATGCTCTAATAAATTGCTACATGCTTAGTGGATTAAAACAACACAACTATTATTACTATATTTAAGTAGGTTGGCAATTTTTAGCTACTCTAGCTCACTAGAGGCTTTATGGGAGAATCCTAAATGTCCTCATCTCTTAAAGTTTCTAGAGGATCCCTGAATTTCTGGGCTAGGACTCTTTCCAGCCAGCAGTGGCTGCAAGAGTCTGTCACGTGGCATCACTCTAACACTGACCCCTTTGTTTTCTGCTTTCGCTTTCCAGAACACTTGTATTATATTGGGTCTGCTTGAATAGTCCACATATTGCAAATACTCCTCCACTGATTAGCAACCTGAATGTTAATAGTACTCTAATTCCTCTTTGCCAGGTAATCTAATACATTTACAATTTCTGGGGATAAGGAAATGGACATCTTTAGAGGAGGTTATTTATTTATTTTTTGTCTACCAAAATAGCTACCAGCTCTTGAGAACTTACCACCTGCTCGGTACTGTTCATGTTCTAAGCATCTCACATGTATTGCCATGTGAGATACTCTGGAACATTCACATTAATACCTATATGTATTATCATATATATTTGTCAAGCACTGTGAAGGGTCTGAGATTTTACCTTACTCCATTTACAAACGTACATATCACTCTATCATGTTTTACGAAAGCTGCAACAAAACTTGTAACTCCTGGATCAGAGGCAAAAACTGTTGTTCTAGCTATAGCAGTAATCAGAGTATCAGCATTTTTTTTTTTTTTTTGGTGCCAGTCCCTTGAGCTCTAATTCCCAAAAGCAATGCAATGAGATTCAGGCGATACTTGAATATGCAGTGGATTATAAAATACATGAAAAATCCTGAGCCTAGGAATTCTTGGATTATAAAATAAGAATCCTCAGCCTAGGGAATTTTTTTTTTTTTTTTTTTTACAGAAGATTGTATGTATGCCTGTCCTTTGCTCTTTTTTCGTTATACAGATATCCTTAAAAAAGATAGTTTGGAACAAAAACAGTCAGTGTGGGTGTTCATAAGACATACTGAAATGTGAGAGACCCCAGAGAATTGTGTTCCAACAATAGCTCTGGCAGTAACACTGTGAAATACTTGCAGTTATAATCATCTGCAAGTGAAGAAAATGAGGGGCAGAATTGATGAGTACTGTTCCCCATTAAGTAGTAGGTTTGAGTTCTAAGCCTAGGCTGCTGAGCTTTGTCATCCACATTCCTAATCTCTTTACTATATTGTGTGTTCATCATAGCTGTTGCATTGGGCTGCAGCTTCTTCCATGTGTGCTATCATGCAGATACTTTAAACTTGTCTGTATCACCCATTGTGTTTTAAGCACTATGAGGGCTTAATGGAACTGTGTCTTGATTGTTCAAGTTTTATATATGTAGTGTCTAGATCAGTCTGGCCTGTATTAGGTAATAAACAAGTAAATAAGGAATAAATGAAAATAGCTCATAAATGAAACCTTAATGGAATGGAACCTTTATGTTCATCCTACATTCTCTTAGATAAGTTAATCGGTTATATAACAAGTTTTAGTCTATTTGACCTGTCACCGAATGATGGGGCTAGGGGTCCTCTTAAATGTATTTTCTATGTTCATGCTTAGCTATAACCATCAAAGCAGAAACATGAGTTTTGAAAGTGCTCAAAAAAGATGCAAAATATGATGATGGAAATGAAAGTAGAGCTAATTTTAAAGATTAAATGTGTGAGAAAATAACAAATGTTCCTTGCATATGGGATAAGTCTTTCAGCATGGGAATTCTTTTTCAGGGAAAAAGGACATTAGGCATCGCATGAAATGTGTTTCTCCTTTACAATTGACAGTAATCAGTAAGTGTCAGGGAAAAGTGATTGCAGAAATGAAAAAAAGTCTTTTGAGTATGTGGCAGTAGGATCAGCAAAAACATTGACTGCATTTTATGGCCTAATGCTAATTCAGGAGATTGCTAGGAGTTTTAGAACTTAAATGCTAGTCTTGTGAATACAAGTGGTACTGATGAAATTTAGATATAGGCCAAAATTTGTAACTGAAACTGGTCTTTTTTGAAGGAAAGATGCCCAAATGCAAAGTCCATCAGAAGAAAAATAGGTTTTATTTTAAGCTTTGAAGGACTGATTCACCCTTAAATTTGGTAAACACATATCCTGATAGTAAAAGTTAAACTCTTCCTTGTCAAATGAACTTAAAAACATTCATTCAGAACCTGATCTGCTGATGAATAAAAACCTTCAGTATATGCACTTGAAAGGAAGAATATTGCTCATTCTCATGTTATACATACCATTATGGGTGACATCTATGAATTTTATCTCTATTATTACAATTTCAAATCTAATTTATATTTTCTGTTAGCCACACATAGTAAATGTCAGAGCAAGGAGTAATCTTTTTCATTTGTTTTAAACATATTTTCTATTCAAATAACGTTTTGTAACATTATTATATGTTTCAGATGTACAGCCTTATTATATACCAACATCTGTATAGCCTACATTATGTTCACCACCAAATTTCCAGTTTCCATCCTTCCCACACAATTGACCTTCTACTCAATTTGCCCCGTTTCTTCCTTTTCCTTTCTGGTAACCATTATTTTGTTTTTATAATCTAAGTTTGCTTTGTTTTGTTCATTAGTATTGTTTCCTTATCTTCCACATACAGGTGAAATCATGCAATGTTTATTATTCTCTATCTGACTTATTTCTCTTAAAATAATAACATCTAAGTCCATTCATGATCTTGAAAATCACAGGATTTCCTCTTTTTAATGCCTGAGTTGTATTCCTCTGTATGAGTGTGTGTATGTGTTACATCATCTTTATCCAAACATCTGTCAATGGCTACTGATACTGTTTCCCAATCTTGGCTATTGTGACTGATGCTGCAATGAACATGGGTGTGTAGATCACTTTGACTACCCTCAGGTAAATACCCAGAAAAGGGATAACTGTATTGTATGGAATTTCTACTTTTGATTTTTGAGGAATCCGTGTAGAGTTTTTTACAGTGTCTGTTGTAGTTTGCATTTCCACCGAAAATGTAAGAGGGTTTCCTTCCTTCCACATCCTCAAGGAGTTTTATTTTTTATGTCAAAGCATAAATGTATATGTAAGTAGTATCTTGAGCAAGTCCTTGTCATAATAAAAAATACATTTTTTTTTTTACCTGCTGTACCTTTAAAATTGATTTTGCATCACTGAGTGATAGTATGGACATATCCTGTGACATTTTCTTGGCTCAGTGTTAGGTAGGTCCTGTTTTGCTTTATGTTATAAATTTCAATTTGGAAATCAAAATGCCTAATGTAACATTTCATCTTCATTTAAAGACAAGACTCTTAATTTCCTAAACTAAGGCCTGTGATGCATTCCCCGAATTGGAGGAATCATATAAAACGTAGGAGAAAGATCTTAAATAACACTAATATTGATTTATTGTGTTTTGTGTTTAGGACTAAGTGCTTTACATGGATCATCTCATGTAATCTTCACAATTTGATCACTATTCCAATTTTATGAATGAGGGAACAGAAGCTGAGAAAGATTGAAAAATTTGTTGAAGTTCCCACAACTAGTCAGTGCTAGACCTGGGTGTGGGTCCCCAGCAGTGTGGACTCCAAAGCTCTGACTTTTAATTGTAATATCCACTGCCCTCTGCAGTAAAGGCCTGGAGAGCAGAGCCAGAAAGAGAACTTAGCTGTAATTGAGATGCTGGCAGGTACAGCATGGAAGAGAGCATTGAGGGTGAAATGATGTAGGAAACAGAAGAGTTAGGTCAGAAACCTGGGGATTTGAGAGCAAGGTAGATTTAGAGTAGAAGGAACAGGGCAAACAGTTCAGAATGTGCCTGTAAATCTGAAGGGAGTGTATGGAGGTGCTACCTGGCAAGGGAGTTTGGAAAGGGATTTAAAGCAGCAGACACTTCAAGGGCAGGTAGTCAAACCATGCAACTGATGATGAGAACTTAATATTCTTTCTGAGAAGGGTATTGGTAATGATTACCAATCTCTTTGGTTTGTAATACTAGGCAATATTGACTGTAAGCTATATTCAATATAACTAATCATCACCAGAAATATTATTCATTTATTTTGCAATTAAATTCTTAAACACCAGCAATGTGTTTGGTATAGTACTAGGCACTGAAGATAAAACAATTGAGATAAAAAATGACCTGCCTCTTTTGTAGAATCAAAGTTCAATTTCTGTATTATCTTCATCATAGTCCCAGTCCCAATCTCGCATTATTTATGTATCTGAGTATCTTTTCAATTCCTGACCACCCTCTTTCCTCTTACTGCCCCCCACCCAGTGTTGGCATGTGATCACCTTAAAAGTCTTTGTCAGTCTCCTCCTGGAATAGAGTAAGAACTCAACAAACTTTATGAGTGAGTGAATGAAGTATACAACACATCTATGAGCTAAGATCAGCTGTCCTTATGAGAAAGTCCTATTGATTTTTCCTCCTGTTAGATCAGAACTTCTGGGATTAAAGTGCTGTGTTTTAGATCTTCTAAGCAGAAAATCTCACACATAACCAAGAACAGTGCTGCTTTATAAGGAATATGCCACATTTTCTGATCATACTAGTTGCTTTGCAACAGGTCTGTTTTCTGCCACTATATGGAGGGACTGGCTCCTTACATACATGAGGTGATCTTGAGTTGCTGGGTAGCACATCTTTCCTTGGCATTTAACCTCTTGTCTTTAGAGACTTTGTCCTTTTTCAAGCTCAGATTTAAAGTGTGCAGAATAATCTGTGATAATCTGAGTTCAGAATGACAATGGCAGAGCGGAGAGGCCTGCTATTGCATACAGTATTCTGCTAGTGGTTATTTAATGATATAGCGTATATGACTATGATATAGTATATGATATAGAGTGTATGGCAGTATATGTCTAGTTTGTAAAGTTATGCATCAGAACAGTAAAGCTGGAGACAGTATTTTGTTTTTCATGTGTTCTTAGATCCTGTCTGATTGTTTGTGCTCTCCATGGTTTCAGGCTTCCTCTTAGCATGGTGTGATCAGGGTGTTGGGACATTTTTCATGGCAACTGACATTCCCCCAAGTGCACAAAAAGAAACTGTGAAGCTTTCTGAAGGTTTAAGGCAGATTAATGGGGAGGGGAGGGTTGTCCAGAAGGAATAGTCCATTGAGAGCTTTCCAATAAGTCTACTACAAAAGCTCCCAGATATTTTCCTCTACAGCTCAAAGAATGCTTTCTGGACAGATAGGTGGTGACAGAAGATATTGGAGTGGGTGAGAACATTAAAAAAAAATGGGAAGAATGAATAAAAAAATATCCCACAGGTGAAATTCTCAGAACTTTGATTTTCAAAGGTCAGAGGATGACAAGAAAATAAAACAAACAAAATTGCCACAAGCATAAAAGATAATCTGAGCAATGGAGTAACATGGATATGCTGTGATGACAAACCCTAATCAGCAGTGTGCTATTTCTCAGCAATATCAAAAAAATAAGAACTGAGAAATCTGCATGAGATTTTTTGATCTTAGAGAGGTATTTCAATATAGTGTTAAAGATAGAAGGCAGGGCACCCCTGGTGGCGCAAGGGGTTAAGCACAACCTGTGAAGCTATCTGCAGCCTCTGCTGCTTGAGTTCCATCCCTTGCCAGGCAGCTACCCACATGGTGCAGCAGACCTCTCCTGACTCAGCCACTGCTCCCTTCAGCAGTGTATTTCAGTCATTCTGCCTGTTCTGTTCCCCACTCTGTCTCTGGTGAATCCTCTCACCAGTTTTGTATGCGTAAATAAATAAATCTTTTAAAAAATAAAGATAGCAAATTATAGAGCAGATACAAAAAGGCAGATTTTTATGTTAATTTAAGTAATCACATTCTCTATTATTACATGGATATTTGCTATCTGCCTATAATTTTTAGGACTGTAGTAATTGAAAACAGACTACCCTGCATAATTTTGCTCAGGATTTTCTTTGAATTTCCAAGTAAATTAGATTCTGAAATATTTGAGTTTTCTTACTCCCGTTTTCAAGGCATATTAAAGAGTTATGGTTGCACATTTTAATGGATATAGCCTCGTGACAAATTTATTTTGTAAAAATTAAAATAATTTAATTCATTGTGAATAAATCTTATCCCTCTAAAGTTACACAAACGAATATTTCATTTACTGAAGATACTTTTTAAGACAACTCATTGATGTCTAGTGGTATGCAGAAACTGCACAGACTTAAAATATACAATTTGATTCTTTAAGATAAGTACAACTCCCACAAAATCATCACCATAATGAGCATATCTATCAAGACCAAAAATTTTTTATTACAATCTTTTAACCCCATGTCTGTCCTTAAGTGATGATGATCTGCTTTTTGCCATTATAGATCTTTGCATTTTCTCCAATTTTATATCAATGACTAGTACCATAATGTGTGTGTATGTGTGTGTGCATAAACACATACACAGACACACATACACACATTTACACAGTACAGCTGTTTGGGATTCACCCATGTTGCTTCATGTATCAATGGTTCATTTCTTTTTAGTGCTAAATAGCTTTTTGTTTCATGCATATACTACCCTTTTCAATGACCTGCTGATAAACATTAGAGTTATTTCCAGTTTTAGGCAATTGGAAGTGAAACTGTTATACATTTTTGTGTACACAGCTTTATATGGATATGTGCTTTGTGCAAGTATTCTTATTCATAGAACTCTCACATGCGATTCCTTAAGTTATGAAGATATAGAATAGAGAGACACAGTCAAAATCTCTCAGTAGTTGTTCGAAAGAGTAACTCTCTTCAGTACTTTATTATAAGGTTATTATGGGTATAATGGCATAATCTAATTTTATCAGTTTTTCCCTTCCATAGGCATGGTCCCCCATATTTATTATGAAGCTTGTCTGTGTGTGAGAAGCTGCCTCCTATAATTTATAATCCCAATCATTTTGTCTGAATCTAGTTTCATTACTTTTCTGATTGATGGGTTGCTACCCAGGCCTGACTTCTGTCCTGCAGCCCTCTGGAAACCAATATGAAAGCAGTTGTCTGCTGGGGTCACCACTGCTCGATATCTTAGGTACCAACCTTCATATGCCACCTCCCTGTATCTGCTTACACTGCTGGCCAGGCTTTGACTGTCAGAGAACTGCCCCTAGCTCCCAGACTGTGATCTCACCCAGGTTAGGAGACAGAGATATCTCAGCTATTTGAGCAAATCCAAGTCCCAGTGCGTGATTTGATAATCTCACTTAGTCTTTGGGACCTGACTACTTTCTCAACTCTTGGAGAACTCCAGCGTACCAAAGTGCCTCTGTTTTACAAGACATTTGATCCTAAGGAATTGTTCCTAAATTAATGTGTTCCTACAAGCAAATGATACCAGACGGCCTACTGCTGTTGTCACCTGCTGGTGGCGGGCAGAGTTGACACAAGATTGTTCCACTGCCTGATTCATATTTAGGGAAGGTCTGAAGTTAAAACCTTAAGTAGAGTATGTCTGTTTGTTCTTTGCTTGCAATTTGTACCAGTTCTCTGAGCCAACATTCCTTTCCTTTATATGCTTCAGCCAACCTGATCTTCTTTCTCTTTGTTCAATGCTTTTCTGATAGGGGCTGGCATTGTTGCCCACAGCTCCTCAAACAGCTGGTTTCTACCATTAATCACATTTCAGATGAAATGGGATTGTTTTAGAGAGGCCTGTCTTGTCTACACTACATCCACCCCATCAGTCAATCACTGTCTTACTCTATCATATTTTATATGTAGCTTTTATCATTTACTAAATTCATTTCATTCATTTATTACTTGTTAATTGACCTCATCTTCCTACATACACCCACATTAGGAGTAGGAACAACATGAAGCAGGGAGAAAAGAACTTGAAGATACAACAGTGCTTTTATTGAGCAGAGGAGACACTCAAAAAATCCTTTTGTATAAGTGAATGCCTATAATACTTTGCCTGGTAAAATCCTATTTATTGTTTGAAGTCCAGCTTAAATACCATCTTTTCAAGAACCTCTCCATCCAGTTTTGTTCTTTTTCACAGCACATTTTATTCTTTACTTACTTGCTTTTATTTTCTTTTTTGTGTTAAACTGTCATGTCCTTGTTCTTAGTCTAAAATGTAGTGGGTACAGAAACCGTGTTTGACTTATTTCGAAGTTCCAGACTTAAGGACACAGCAAATGCTGAAATGTTTAAGTCATGCATATATGGAGATCAACAATATTATAAGACTGTTTTCCTTTTATCCTTTCTCTTACTATAAAATATTTAAAGCACAGAAAAAATAATCAGTGATATTACAAATAATACCCATATACCCATCACCTCCTTCAAAAAAATTAATGTTAAAGACATATTTGAAATCCTTCATGTAACTGTCTGCATTATTGTGTTATGAGAAATAAATATTTGGTCATTGGGTCTTCATCCACAGCTTCTGGCTCACAGCTTGCAAAACCTTTGGAATTTCCAAAATGTAGGGAGCAATCCAGGTATATTTTATTATGTTAATGAGGTGACTTTTGAACCTGCCTAGGAAAGGTGCTGATTGCCAGGGGAACCAATCAAGTGATTTTTCTCTTTTAGGGTAAAACTTTCAGAAGTCCCTGACGTCCAGGGTGAGAAGAGGGGCTGGAGATAGAGTTCAATTGTCAATGGCCAATGATGTTTTTGGTCATGCCTATTTATCAAAATCTCCATCAAACACCTCAAGATGGGATTTAGAGAGCTTCTGGGTTGGTAAACATGGAGAAGTGTGGGCAGAATAGCATGCTTCCAGAGCATGCTCTGTGCTCTTTCTGATGCTTACTCTAGGTATTCTTCAATCTGGTTGCTTTTCATAATAAACCAGCAGCCTAGTAAGTACTTTGTTTCTTTGAGCTCTGTGATCCACCCTGGCAAATTAGTAGACTCAAAGAAGAAACCTCTGATTTACAGTTGGCATTCAGAAGCAGTAGTAACAATCTAGGGTGTGGGTGGGTGGACAGTCTTGTAGGATAGAACCTTTAACCTGTGGAATCTGATGCTATTTATGAGTAGATAGTGTCAGAATTTAATGCAATTCTTGAACACCAGGAAGGTGTTGTTCATGTGCCTCCCTCCCCACACACATACATTGAAATTGGGTCCAGGAATTAAAATATTGTCCCTCTTCCATTTATTTTCTTTTTTTCCTTGAAGCAATCATGATTTTGGATTGTTGTTCATCTCTAATATCTGTGTTTGTATGTGCATTTTGCCATTACTATCTGTGTATTTGTGTGCATTTGAGTATCTGTTTACAACATATGGTATTTTTAGTACCTATATGGTAAGAGTTTTATACCTCACTTGCTCTCTCAGTGTTGTTTTTCAGATCATCCATGCTTATCTTAACAATGTTAGAACTTAGTGGGGAGATCATTTGTTTCAAGGCTCTATACTATTGATTTATATAGCTATCTCCCATGTTCTTTGCCCATCATCATGATGAAAGTCATTTAGTTTTCCCTTTTCACTCTTACAAACAATACTGTAGAGAAAATTATTATACCATTTTTTCTTGGCATTCTAGGGAGTTGCTCTGGGTTTATATTGGAGGCTGTAACTTCTGGGTCAGAGATGGAACACTATGTCTGTGTGATTAAGAGCTAGATACTGGAGCCAGACTGCCTGGGTTCAAATCCCTTCTCTACCACTTGCTAATTTTCTCAGGAAGCAATAAGTACTAGCTATTTTCAGCACTTCTCAGGAACATGCATACCCTACCTCAACCCCTGGCATCAAGCAGTCAGCTTGGCTTACGTCCCTTTGGCTTTTGTAGATGCTGCTGGAGCCAATTCCCAGATGCCACTGCCTTTTCCTGGAGCCAGAACCCAGCAGGCCTATGGCTTCACATGCAATCACTACTTTGCATTTCTGTACCATTTCTGGCCCATGGAGAGGTTTATTTTCAAGCCTGGGGATGTTTTTTTATTTTTTTTTTGTTTTAATATTTTATTCATCATCACTGTGTGTTGAGGGCAGAGGGAGATCATCAAAGCATGAACTTATTGTGTCACTTTAACCAGAAGTTGGTAATATCTCTATGACCTTTAAAATAAACACTAATCTTAAAATTCTCTAATCATAGTTTTTTGAAGCGGGAAGGAATTCTAGTGATAATGAAGGCCAATAGCCTTGTTTTATAGGTGAGGGAGTTTTAGTCTGAAGAAATTAGATGATTTACCAATGTTATATACCTAGATTAATGGTAGAAGCAGGACCAGAACCAAACCCTGCAGGTTTCCCGAGAATTCATTTTGGTATGACATCCACTCTCAAATATTTTTCTCTATAAGCCAATTTTTTTTCTCTATAAGCCAAAATTTCTCTATAAGAAATTATATATAGAGAAAATAGGTAACATTTATATTTAACAGTCAAAAATACATTTGAGTTTAAGAAATTAGAAAATGGCACATCACACTTTTAGCTGATACAAAATGTTTTCTCTTGAAAAATAATGAGGTAAAAGTAAGAATCTAGTGTTCACTGCATTGCGCTGAATATATTTTCATTAGCGGTACAATGCCTTTGACTCTGTGGATTCTTACTGCATTTGGTTTCCTTGACTTTCTGAAACTTATTAGGAGGGGTCCATCAATTATGGTGCCAATACTTCCAGACTCCTACAGCATTGGGTCTGAAAATGAACTGTGATGAATGGATATGGCCAGCCTTTATAGTGATAGCCTATATTTCTGCTGTCATGTAGAAATGGCAGGTAGTTTAATTTAGGGAAAAAATACCTAACAAAAAATTCTTTCTAGTAATTAAGAATATTCTTTCTAATTAGGATTTCTGGACTTTTTTAGGATATGCATTTAGACTCTGGTATCTTTGTTAAAGCCTTTGGAATTGTTTTATTCTATTTCTAGATCTTTTAGCTGTGCCTAAGCATCCGTATGCTGCTATGGAGAACTGGGGACTAAGTATTTTTGTGGAACAAAGAATACTGCTGGATCCCAGTGTTTCATCTATTTCTTATTTGCTGGATGTCACCATGGTCATTGTTCATGAGATATGTCACCAGGTATGAGAAAAAGGATCAGGTGTAAGTATAATTGCAAACTTGTGAGAATGTAGAATGATTTCAGATGCTTAGATTAGGAGCTAAATTATTATCCTCCCAATTAGTTTCAATTATATAGAGAGCACTGTGTAGTTCTTTCTGGAGCATATGTCATTTTTCTCTGATGACAGCACAAACAAAAGTGTACACGCTGATCACATTGAATAAACAACTGTCATTCAGTTTAGTTGAGGAGATGACACTGCCACCTCTTCTGAGCCTCTTCAGAAAGCCTACCTAGTCACTATTCCTTGTCAAACTTGCTTTATTTTCTTGTGATTATTGGTGTGTGTATATGGTAAGTGCGGCGATGGCAATGATTTATTGCATTGCTACAAGATGCAGCTGAGTTTTGTGTACGTGTCAAAATTTGCTTTTGCTGAAATCAATTTGTTATTCCCTTTTTCCCATCACACAGACACTTAGGAAGTCTTTCACTAACTCAGTAATACACTCTTTGTTCTCAAATGATTGATATTTTTTTGTCTTGGCATGTTTAGAAATTCATATGTAAATTAGCCAACTTTGTGGTGAAGCTAAGAGAAAATTAATTTCATTTTGATTTTATGCGCTTTCTTGCAAAGAGTGGAAAATATTACAGAGATTTTGCAATACTTATTTGAATCTTGATTCTAGTGAAAAGAATAACTGAAAATAACCATTCATACTAATAGAAAGCAATACCCATCCTGGTAACCAGTAACTATGAAAATTTTAAGTACAAACATCAGAAATCTCATTGTCATAGAAAATGACTTTATTATTACTCCAAAAAGCTTTTTAGAAGGCCACAAAAACTTAAGAATAATATAGAAAATACTGTCTGTGAAAACAAGGGACACTGCTAAATGCTAATACATGAATAGTGAATGACAACTTAGTCCAAGCCATGTAACCATTTACCTAAATGTCAACCTTTTCCAGTGAACCTGTTAGATGTTTGTACCTGTCACCCTGGCCAGATTGGGCATGTGTTCCTTGCCTGGAGACTAAAGGGATCCGTGGCATAGATAATCAGGACTCCCCTACTCTGGGAAAAGAATAATTTCCAACTAAACCTATAATTCTTTGAGACAAAAGTAGTTTCCTTTCTGAACATTTTTAGAAACGAGGTACATTTATGGTTCTGTTGAAATAAGTTTACATTAATGATGTTATCATTGTTTTGAGAACTGGACTTCACTGGCTTCATAATCTGAGTACTTTCTTGTAGTTTAGTAGTGCTAGGCTACAGATAGGGGAAGGAACCAGAAGTGGGAGAAACATGCATTTCCGCTATCATTAATAAATTATTTTCTATATTTCTTTCTCCACCTATAGTCACAATTCCTAAGAGAAGGTTCAATTCAAAGGCAAAACATGAGTTTTTGGTAAAGAATAAAAACTTTTAAATCTCACTTATTTTATAGTCAGGAACATACTCAGAATTACCTCGTCTCTATTTTAATTAGAGATCCTCTTGCATAAGTGATATTATTAATATTGAAGTGTTTGGTTACCAACCTCTTTACAGCTGCTAAAGTTGTAGTTGATCTGATACTTATTAGTTTTTCCTTCCCTTTATTAACTAAGTCATTCATTCTCATTAGGGTCTTCACACTGAAGGATACTTACATCTGCCTGGAATCTTCTCGCCCAAGGCTTTCCCATGACTGGTTCCTTCGCATCTCTAGTCTGAGCTCAAATGTCACCTGCTTAAAGAGATTTTGTTTTTTTCTTTTACAGTCTAAAGTGCCCCTTTCCCATTCCTAGCACATTTTATTAGGACATGAAATTTTGGTATTAATTTGCTTATTTTTTATTTCCTGTCTCATCACCGCTTCTCCCCAATAAACTATCAACTTCATGAGAAGAGAATATTATATGACTCTTCGTGATAGAATCCCAAGTCTTTACAATAGTTTCTAGAATAGAAAATGAATTTTTTTTTTTTTTTTTGTGGGATGCTCGCCGGCAGCCAGGGAACGAACCAGTGCTGCAGAGGCTGCCGGCAGCTTTGCAGCCCAGTGCTCAACCACTGCGCCACCAGGGGAGGCCCTAAAATGAAATTTTTAATGAAAAAAAATACTGTTAACCTTTTGCTGAATTGAATGAAAGATTTTAGAGTAATGTATCATGATCAAATCAAAACACTTATTAAAAATTACATTATTTTTCCTGAAGAGATCTGAGAGGTATTTTTTTTCCTTAGTGTGAAAGAACTTTAGTAAGATTAGTGTGCATAGAAAGAGAAGAAAGGATAATAGTTTCCCAATAAAACACCCAAAGTTACCTTATTCTCTCATGAGTAAATGCCTAGTCAAACAAGGTTGGCCTGAACCAGGATCACTAGGGCCCAAAAACTTGCTATAAGTCTAAGGCACCTTCTGGCAGGGAACCATAGGAAAGGGGCAGAAGCGGCCAGGCAAGTCCAGAGTAAAAGAAGCAAAATCCAAGTACAAATCAAGTTAAAGGCTGCCATTGTCAGTCTCCCCTTTTGTTTTTTACCCATGTATTTCTTCCATGTCCCCAAGTCTTTGGTACAAGGCCAAGGCCAAGAAGCAAGCAGAACTTCTTCACATGTCTCTGTTCCATGTGCTTCCTCCTGTTTCTTCCAAATCCCATTCCATGTCTTCTTCAACTTCTCCCAGTTCATCTCCACCCTTCCTTGGATGGGGAGCATGGGAACTCAAATTTTTATGATCACACTGAGAGGTATTTTTGGTCCAAACCCTTATTATAAAATCTTCGAGTTAAGATTTAAATGCCCTTAGTTCTTCCAACCAGCCATTTTCTCTTCTGAATAGCCGATGCGTCCATGCCTGCTTTGATGAATCTGTCACTACCTCTCCAGCTGTTGATTTCCATCTTTGACGATCTAACTCCAGTAGTTTCTTTTGCATTTTCAGCAGGCATCTACCAACCTTGATTTCCACCCACTATCCCTGATTTGTTGCTAAATCACAAGAAATTAGCCTTTTCCATTTGTACATAATAGGCCTACAAATAATTCAAGACAGCTGTCATTAAATATTCTTTTTTGTGTTCTTGACCATTTTGCTTCTGTTTTTGACTGAACTTACTTATAAAGAAACTGGTGTCACCCAAGTGGTTGAGTCCATTGATAGTACTGCCACAATGTGTTTTAAGATCACAATGAATTGGGGAATGAATTCCAGTTATGATAATCATATTTTAATACATTTAATTTCAGTGAAATAATGATGGTATAGATTTTATCTTATGTAATGTCCATTCACTTTGTCACTGCAGTGGTTTGGTGACCTTGTGACTCCTGTGTGGTGGGAAGATGTGTGGCTGAAGGAAGGTTTTGCTCACTACTTTGAATTTGTTGGTACAGACTACCTCTATCCTGGCTGGAACATGGTAAGTCCACTTTTCTTTCATTGTTGGTAACTCCCAGTCAAAGGGTGCTTGGTGTTATATTGGTTTTTATTATCAGAAGTGACTGAAAATACCAACTGACATATGAAATAAAATCAAATGTCCAATAAAGGAAAAGTAACTAAACATTTAAATGGTGGTATTCTAAGAGTTCTTTTTTACTTATTAGAACAAAATAGATTCAGCTTTCTTATGCATTGATTTCAAAATGCTACAAATTTTTTTCTAAATGGAAATATATAGATTGAATTTTTTGATAGCAAAGACAAATTATCATTTAAAATAGAGAATATGACAGTGATCAATAGGTAATATTTCAAATGTATAGGCTATTTCTACATAGAGAAAAATGAGAACTTTTTCTTCAGAGTGATAAAACAAAAATTAGCTGAAATATTTGATGAATTATTGTTGCAGATATACATTAAGATTAAATGACTTGATAAGAGGTCATTAACTTTCAGAAGAGCTGGGCACCTTATATATCCATCCTCTAGGGACATAATTGTGTATGTTTGTACCTGAACTAGGGTTTGCTGTTCTGGAAGCATTGATGCTCTAGAACATTCTGTGGTGGGAGGTTGTTATTTTATATGTCTTAAATATTTCAATTCTATAAGCTTTCATTAATTAGTAGGTAATAGTGCCATCATTACATGGAAACTAAGGCACACTCAAAGTTTAAATTTATTTTAACTAGTGCTACATAAAAATTACAAAATACCAACACTTACCGAGTTTCAGAAGCTCAAAATTCACCTGTGATATAGCACAGATGTCAGTTTTTATACTATTCTTTTTTGTTGTTTAATGATTACTAGTTTCCTAATCAAAGTGTCTGTCATGATTGTAAATATGACTCAAAGTGTACCTAAACAAGGTGGAATATGAATGAATGTCACTGTAAGTCATGCTATAACTTCTCTACTACAAATTCTACCAACTTCTGCTGAGCAACAAATGTGAACTTACATCACTCATAAAAGAAATGTTATAATACTAATAACATATCAATTTGTTAATTATACTCATGCAATTTTGCCTAGGCAAAACTGTTTTTATAAAGGCAACATGGTTCATTTGCACAGATGTATGAGATAATTTTACTTAGACTTTGGTATCTAGTATATATGATGGTATCTGGTATATATGATGGTATCTGGTATATATATATTTGGTATCTGGTATATATGATGATATGTTTAAATTATTACTTGTGCTGTTTAATTGTAGCATTGAAATTTATTTTAAAAATCCTTAAAGAAATTTGAAGGAAAATAACCAATACATTATTTGAAATATTTTTAATGGAAGTGAAAATTTAAAGTGCAAATCTTAAGGTTAGCAAAGCATTTCCAAAAGTATCTTTTGGTTTTTAGAAGACTTTCAACCAACTTTGTTTAAAATTTTCATTATGCTGTGGATTATTACTGATTTATAATTTCATTATGTTTTAATGTTAAGACTTTATTACAGGTGACATCTTACTCATCTAGGTAAGGTTTTTTTTTTTTTTAGTTCATTCAGCTACACATGACAAAATCCTTCATATTCATCATTATGAAAAATACATCTTGGATTAAAAATAATCAATAGAATTATACATGGGGTGAAAACTGACATCTTTTGATAGTTTTAGCATGGCCATATGTCCTAAAGTTTCAATGTCCTTATCCTAGGTTTTGTTTTTGAATAATTTTTTACCTTCTTTCATCATTTTATCAGTTGAGTTATAAATGTAGACCTTATAGAGAACATTTTTGAAGAGGTTTTGAAAATGAACATAGAATGTACACATCTGAGACTGTCCTTAATATATATTATACTGGAAGTGTAAAAAAGCCTTAGGGTAGTAAGATAAAAGCTTTCATTGCTTTTAAATTCATATTTTATAATTAAGAAATAGAATTGATGATGACAAAAGTACAGTGACATAGAAGGTTCACCTTATTAAATGCCAAATGAAAAAATAAACTCCATAATTAATTAGGTGCTAGTGTGGAAGGAAAGTCTTATGATATCTAAGTTCAGATTGTAAAGACTGTCCTTTGTGATTTTTGATTGTTTTTCTTTTTGTTGTCTTCTTTAGTATATGGAGTCTCACCAAAATAAATTCATAAAACCTATAAGAAGGAACTCTAAACAAATTGCCCCTTCAAATATCATAAATATTGTCTTTGCAAACAAAATTTTAAGGGTAAGTTAGCTATATAAGTAAGGGAAGCTATTCAGTGACTGTAAGGCTGTGCCAGCACTATTTTTCATAATGGCATCAGCAAAAGAGTGAAAGAAATACTAGAAAGAACAAGAGTGATGGCTGTGTCAGCAGTAACTCATACTGTTGTGATATGCACAGCAGCTCACCTAGGAGTATGTGGTTTGGGCTATGCTCAAGCTTTGCCTAAAATAGAAAAAACAGAAGTCATACTCATATCAGGAGTAAAGAACTCTTTTGCCTCTAATCTCAAAAGCAATGCCCTTATCATTTTAGATACCAAGCATCAAATAATGAAATACAATTTCAATTTGCTAGGGAGATTACTGTGACAGACTTCCTCCTGTGGAATCACAATAAAGAAGCCCAGAATTACACAGCATTGTTTAAGAAGCTGTTGTTTTGATTTAGGCCAGTGTACTTGCTTAGTCTGCTAATCTGTTAGTAAAATTTTAGGTTGTGTGAATGTGTGTGTGTTTTCAAAGCCAGAGTCTGGTACAGAAGTAATAAGTTTTTATATTAGGAATGCTACATGGAATAAAAAACGTGATGTTTTGTTCCCCAACAAACTGATTAAGGTTATGTAGTTTTACATGTACCTCTATAGGAAGCATGATGTAAGCCCACAGGAATGGACTGAAAGAAGAAATTCTAATTCTCGGAAAGGCATTTCACTTCTCTGACTCATCCTTATCATTTGAAAAATGTGGCAATTATAATGACTTTGTAAATTCACATAATTTTTGTGAAGACAAAATAACTTGTGAGGTCTTTGGAAATGTATGAACCACTATATAAATGTGTGTAGGCATCATGGATCTGGAAAATGAATGTGCCAGTAGAAAGGTGCATTGATTTTATGTATAGATGCCCTAACATTTCCAACCTGAGTAATCTATTTTGATACCTTCGATTTATATCAACTATGTATAGATTACAAAATAATTTCTATAATTTTTCTAATTGTACTCATACTCAGCCAATCAATTCTTATCTATACTGGCAATGTGGAATAGTCTGTAGGAACGTGAGGCTTACATAATGTCTCATTCACTATACAGAAGTATCAAGATCATCAGAAACAACATCTTTAGCTCAAGGCTAAGAATACATTTCATGGAGCAAGTAATTCTTTTAGTTGTTGTTATTTTAGCAAGATTGGCAGTTAATGACATTATTGGATGGATTAACACGTAGTATGCCATTGATGACAGTCAAATTAAATCTTACTGTATCTTTGCCTCAAAAATTAGAAAAGGCAAGACATGCAACTGAGCTGTTATTCTTCAATAATTTTGATCATTTAATTTGAAGAAGTCTATGATGAAAGAGTTTTAACACAGGGAAAGAATGCTATAATGAAGAACTCATTGTACAGACCTAATGCAAATTATAATCACTTTGTATATAGCATATATTTTCATTATAATTTGTATCTATATTGTGTTTTCTTTAGTTTTCAGAATGTAGCATTGTGAAGAAGTTTTACTATCATGAGAATTATTTTTTTTAAAGATTTATGAATACAAGAACTAGGGTGTAGGCCAGAGGTATAGGGTTGAGAGGACTCACCAGAGAGAGTAGGGAACAGAACAGGCAGAAATACTGAAATAGATTGCTGAGGGGGGCAGTGGACGAGGCAGGACAGTTCTGCTGTGCCATGTGGGTTGCTCCCTAGCTGGCCAGGGATCGAACTCATGCTGCAGTGGCTGGCGATAGCTTGACAGCACTGTGCTTAACCCCTATGCCACCAGGGAGGCCCCTATCATGAGAATTATTAAACATGGATATATATTCTTTTATTAAATGAAATGGGATGCAAAGGCATCTCATCCAACAATAACTTCATACACAGATAAAATCTGCAAAATGGGGATTCTCCCTAAATTTTTCTGAGAACACATGCCTAGATGTAAAGATAACTACTAATGGAGAATCATGCAACTACACTTCATTTACTAAATGCTTTGGATACCTCGAAGTATATTACCCAAAACCTTGGTAAATGTTCTCATTTGTCTCTATCATGGGCAGGACTAAAATAGTAAAAATTAATTCTGCCACTAGACTCAGTATCACCTTAATGTGCTCTAGTAAAAATTGCCTGCTAAATGCAACAGGCATTGCAATAAAATTATCTCCACTTTTTAAATTATTTTATTTTTATTCAAAAAAGGAGTCAAGAAAATCATTGGTGAAGTGAAATAGTTTACTGAGTTCATTTTTTCCCCCAATTTAAATATAAAGACATACTGCTTAATCATTCTAAGCAGTAATAAATACTCTTCAGAAAGGGGGAAGTAGAAAAGTAAAGTTCAAAATGGTCTCACTCATAGCAGGAATATAAAAAAACTAAATAATGGACCAGGAAAAAGACTAATTATAATAAAGTAAAAATTAAAATCAACAAGCAACTATAAACCAGAGACACACTACGGGGTGGTGGTGGGAGGGGGAGGGAGAAGGGAGTAGTATCAAAACAGGGGTGTGGGAATTGTATGGGGACTATAACCAAGATGAAAATGCATACATTGTGCAAAAATGAAAAATTATGTAAAAATATATAAAATAAAAAATATTAGTTTTGTTCAATATTTTACTTTTTTAGTTATTCATTTATCAGATTCATTCTTGATTTAATATCTAGGGAATAATGCTTTCACATGCTTTTCAGTTAGTTAATATATAGTTCAATATAGTATACTTATATTCTATGTAATATATATTGATATTTATGTCAATATAATTTATAGAATGTATCCATATCAAGTTGTTATATGTCAGTATTATGTTGTATGTTAATATGTGATATGGTAATGTAATTTGATAATTAAATATTTTTAGAACCTTGTCTTATGCCAAATAAATGTATGCATATATACACATGATTTTCCATAAAGTTCTGATTGTTTATTATGGTCAAAATCCACGTGAACTATTCTACTCCTGAGATGTCAGTAAATTAGAAAGTGATCCAGTTGCTCTCAACTGGTCAGTGATATTTTATTAAGTGGCTGACACATATTAAATGGGAAAAACTTGAAAGCTTCTTAGGGTCAGTCACGAGGGTCTCTGGTCCTTTTGATCCTGTCCACTAACTTAAAAGTGACATTTACATTGCAAGACTAGAAGGAAAGTAGGAGAACCCGATTGGGTCTCCTGAAAGGTCACAGTCTTCAAATGGGATCTCTTTGTGCTTTCTCTATCTTTCTTCTTCTACCCTCTGCAAGCAATTTTCCTTTCTGTTAAAAACACAGACTTTTTTTAAGAACAGAAAAAATATTTTTTCTTATTTGAAAGGAACTGGGATACTTTAATCCTCTTGGGGAAAAGGGTTGCTTTTTCCTTAGCATTAGCCATCAGAGAAGTCTGGGACATTAATGGAAAAATAGGCCTGTAAAAAGACAAGGAGAGCACCAGGAGGAAGTGAGAGTAGTGATAAGAACAGCAGTGAGTGCTAATAAAGGAAATTATTGTATGCCAGATCTGAACTCTGAGCAGAGGTAGGAGTTCTGATGTGCATTACCTGATGCATTGAAGTTTAGACTAAGACAGAGTATACAAACTTGAATAATCCAAAAGGGAGCTAAGTATTAAGAAGCAGGCCAGATACTTGGGTTCTAACAACAGTGACTGAATATTAAAAATTTCTAGGAAAAAAATAGTAATTAGAAAAGGAAATGTACCTGTCACCCTAACATGTTAAAATAGCCTTCACTGAAGTTAGTGCAGTAGCAAACTGTATATTTTCTTTAATTTTAGGACTAATTCCAAAGTATTTTTCCAAAGTGTTTTTTTCCCAAAGTATATTTTTGATGTGCTAGTAGCTTTATTAAGAACATCCATGAAGGGCCTCCCCTGGTGGTGCAGCGGTTGAGTGCTGGGCTGCGAAGCTGCCCGCAGCCTCCACAGCGCCGGTTTGATCCCCAGCTGCTGGCGAGGGTCCCACATGGTGCACAGACCTCTCCTGGTGCACCTGCTGCTCCCCTCAGCAGTGTATTTTGTCGGTCTGTCTGTTCTATTCCCCGCTCTGGTGAATTCTCTCACCCTCCCACGCTTCTGACTGTACTCCAGTTCTTATATAAATAAATAAATAAATCTTTAAAAAAAATCCATGAAGCAAAATAATGAATAAAACTGGACAGTCATTTGTTAATTTTTGAAGTCCACTAACTAGTTTAAAAGTTTTATAGCACAAATGCATTTTGAGGTTAAAGCTACAACTGAACAATAGTTAACACTACTTTCATACTTTTGTTTACACTTATATTTCTTTTATAAGAATTAAGTCCTAGGTTTTACAGTTGTGTGGGAATGGAAGCTTTTGAAGAGTTAGAATATCGTTAAGGTGTGTGAAGTCTCAGAAAATGTAAATCTGCTTCATTTACTGCTTCAAATGGAAGACCAGACTTTAGGAACAATATTTTTTAAAAGTAAGAAAAAGTAGACATAATTCATTAGTATTCATGTATATTCACATCGATTTCCATACATTCAGAGTATATCTGGGAGATTTTGTAGTCCCATTGCTTCACATTTTTTTCTAGGTGAATTTTTGTAATGTAAAACAAAGAAGCAAGTTGAAATTTCATATGTGTTCTTAAAGGATGATTTTTTTTTTTTTGAAGCAAAGTCATCTTGTTCAGAAAGATACTAAGTGTTTTAGGTTTTGTATATTTTAAACTCAGAGAGAAAAGATAAATGAGTATTCCCTTTGGAATAAAGGATTTCTGCCAAGAACCATAATCTGCTTTGTATGGAGTCAAGATCTTTCTACATTTCTCTAGGAATTTCAAAAACCACCAATAAATTGACAGTTAGATACATTTGACGTTGAAGACTTTTACTGAACTTGGAGCCCAACAGTAATGCAAAGTCATCTTTTCTTATATCTAGACTATTGTAGGAAATATCAACCTATGCTTTCTGTTTTCAATTAAGAACAGTTTGTAACCAAAATATTTCAGCTGGCTAGAAATTGTCAAATGCCACTTAATAAACTGCAAATTTTATAGTGCTGAAAATTTATACTAACATAGTGCAATTTGCTGTTAGGTGTCATTGTTCTCAAATATATATTGTTGGCTACAGCAGATTTTACCACTATTTAATCTGAGCATTTTTATCACCTCTGTAAAAATGTTTACCTTCCAATATTAGTTATTCAACATCTGATATTTTCAGCATTTTCTCAGTTAACAAGTATTTGCTTTGCAAAACCTCTACCATGAATACAAGCAAAAGTGAAAGGGCACTAGAAGGGCAGCTGAAGAATAATTCATTAATTTTCTGATTATTACTCCATCTTAGCCAGGCAGATATATGTTTAAAAGACACTAGAATATAACTCATATCAAAGCAAGGAGTAACTGTTTCAATCCACAACACTTTATGAGACTTTATTTTTTTTTGTCATCAAGATTACTTTAAAAAGTTCAGATGTTACTAGACAAGAATGTCATGAGTAAAAATAGTGATTTAAATGAAATCATTTCAAATAAGCTCTTTCATTCAGTTAAAGGTTCAAGTGATATAAATTTAAATAAATGCAAAAGAGCTTCTTGTGGGCCTCCCTGGTGGCGCAAGGGGTTAAGATGCAACCTATGAAGCTATCTGCAGCCACTGTAGCACGAGTTCGATGCCCGGCCAGGGAGCAACCCACATGGTGCAGCAGACCTCTCCTGACTCACCCACTGCTCCCCTCAGCAGTGTATTTCAGTCAGTCTGCCTGTTCTGCTCGCAACTCTCTCTCTGGTGAATCCTCTCACTGCCCCCTCCCCAACATCTCTGGCCTGTACCCCCAGTGCTTGTATGCATAAATAAATCTTAAAAAAAAATCTTCTAGTGAAGAAAAGGCAGGGGGAAAAGAGCGATATGAAACAATTTGAGGTCGATGAAGATTAAATTTCTATTCTTTCAGTAACACTTGTAATAATACTTATGTGGCATGTATAGTGTACCACTAAAGACTCCATATATTAATTCACTGTGAAATAGAGTAAGATATTGTGCTAGATATATTGAAAGGGCACATCTCCATTATTTTGTTTACAAGTCTGAAGTCTGGTATTGGCTAGATCACCATGCAGTCTGCCCACCAGGCAGCTCTTCTCAGCCATGTATCCAAAAGATAATTTGGGTAGAAGACTAGTTGAATAGCATTTGTGGGTCTACTCTTCACATAATGTAAGCCTGTTTAAAAACAGTTTATAAGTTGTTTTTTTTTTCTCTAATAATTGGAGTGTCGTCTTTCATAGTTCCATCATATGTATCTTTAAAATAGAAGGTTTGTGAGAACATTTTCTTTTTCTAGGAAGTCCCTTTAAATACATCTTTGCCCAATTAATTTCTTTGATCATTTTTTCTCTTCTCCAGATCTTATAGTCCATTGATACCTTTCTTGAACAGTATTGATAGTAAACTTGTATATAAAGTAGCATAACTGGATGCTGCCACTTATGTGACATCCCATTCATTCAGGTATTTCATAATTCTACTAGTTCATTTACAGAATTACCAAACACCTAAAACAAGCCACTCTTTGTGCTGATTTCTATATTTATTTAGTCAATGAAATAAACTTCATGATATTAGCATTTAAATACTACATATCAGTTTCTTATATTTTCTGTATTTTACCTTCAATGTAGTGGTTTCAGTTAATAGGAGTGGATGAATTTAAGATTTATTTTGGCTTCCAGTAGACCAGCTATACCTCTGTCAGAAGCTGTTTATTTATGGAGTATGTAAAAAACTCAGAGCCATAACCTCAATCAGACTGTTCATAGATATATTTGGATGACAAAATTTGGCATGGTAAATCTCAGAGGATTAGCCAAATGATAAAACTTTAAGGACATTTAAACCTCATTGTTATGTGACTCAAACATTTCTCTAATATTTATGCAGAATTACCTAGTAACAATGGCCACTTCTTTTCCTTTAGAGTGTGAGTATCTTTCTGCTCTAGTAAGTTCTGCTTTTGAGCTCTGCTCTTTCTCTAAAATTCATAGCTTTGCTTGGAAGATAATTATTGGGAAAAAAAGAATATCTTTGTTCTTTTGGCTGTAATGGGTTGGAGTATGGTGGGATATTGTCATCTAAATATTTCTTGTTGTCTGATTAAAAGATAAAGTTAGGGTGAGTGCTTCTTTAGAGTAAAACTTGGCATTGATTACATTCTAACTGTTTACAAGATTGGCCCCACTTGAAGGATTTGAAACACACTATATTATTGAAGATGACTAATTAAAATAAATACTCAAAACAAAGTTTGTTGCTATACTTTTAAGAGAGTAAGAAGCATTTGTGGGAATCCTTGGCTTCTTTACAGAGCTAAAAATTCATGTCACCTCACAGGCCTGGAAATAATCTAATTTCTCACAGTAAAATTATATATTTTTTGTTTGTTGCTAAGCATTTTGCTGGCATTCTTGGTCCTAGTTGACCAAATATTTTTAGGAATTAACCCATATTGACTCACTAACTTTTATTAATTAGCAAACATTTATTGGATGCAAACTTTTTGCTAGTTTCTCTATTATAGTTGGGCAACACTTGGATGAATAGCAAACACCAATGTCTGCAAAGTCTCACAATATTTTTAATCAATTATTTAAAATTTTTCAGAATGTTACTTTATAGCTTAGAATGATTAATTCTCTTCTACCTATCTCATGAATTAAATTTTTCCTCTCATTTTCTAATTGTGTGAGCTTGTTTCTCCATCTTCAAAATATAAATGAAAAACCTGTGTTGTTTTTGTCACAGAACAGTTTTAGGAATCAGAGAAATTTTTATTCTTAGATATAATTGCTATTATTAAGTACTTAAGTATAATGATATTATTTTTGGGATCCAATAATTGCTTTTCAATGGAGTATAGTGAGAATAACATATTTTTAGCACATCTATTCCATTTCTGAATGACTATGAAATACTAATATTTTAATATTTTGAACTTTATAAACATATTGTTAGTCTAGATTTTGAATTCTGAATTGTGAAGAATTTCTCTACTATTTGTACAATTAAATTATAAATATTATGGTAACTTAGTTTAAAATACAATAATAAGTATTAAGAAAAAACATGGAACTTCTTTGGAATTGGCTAACTTCCTGGGCCTTAATCTATGTGCCTTAATCTATGTGGAGTTGTTTGTGTGTATTCTGAAATCTTTCAAATTTTGAAAAATATGTATTTTCATTAAAAAGATACGTATTTCTATGATCTGGCAACAAAGTATAAAGTTTTATCAGGCTAGGATATTGATATCACTAAATCATTTAATCATTAAAGTACAAAATATGTTATTTACTAAATACTACTCACCAAAGTATAAAATATGTTATTTAATAAATACCACTCATCAAATTAAAAAGACTCCTGTTACAGAATTAAGCCCATTTGAATTATTACTTATTGATAAATTAAAATTATATAAAATAAATTAGCCACTTAGTCACCTTCTGGGAGTTGTATAGTTTACTACTGGAATTTTTCTAGACCTGAATAGTATAAGAAAGTTTCCAGAAATTGAATTCTGCTTAAAATTATTTGTCAGTTTATGAAACAAGTATTATATAGTGCCTTTATTAGCTTATCTTCTGTGTCTGCAAAATGTTAGAGATTTCTCATGAGGAATGTAGAAAGATGTATCAAGAACAATTAGCAAATTTAACGTTATGTGTCTTATCAGTTTATCAAAAAAAATTAAGTTTGGGGATTGAGGAAAATGTTCTTACCACTGAAGGAGAGATAGGGTTATTGAAAAGATGAAGAAACTATTGTCTTTCAGCAGCTTACAATCCACATAGAGGATCCTGAAGTGACTTCTAGAAAAGTGGGAATTAGTACATGTTAACTAGCATAGGATGGGAAGTAAATTTCCTCCATTAAATAATATGCTTCATCAAGTTTGGGACTACTTATTTCATCATTTTTCAGCATTTAACCCAAATTATAGCAGACATGAGCTGTTCAATAATAAATTTAAGTTTCAAAATTAACAAAATCATGAAATGACCATTTATGTAAGATTATAATTGTTTCTATCTCTGCATAAGGAACTCATTTATTAAACCAAATAGGATATTGAAATTAAAAATCTCATATTATACAGGATAAGTGTGTGGAGGAAAACAGAGGGAATAGTGTATAGAAACCCTGTAAAATACAGGGAAGTTAAATGATATGAATATTTGTAAAGGATATATGAAAGCACATGACATATGGTAATTGTTCACACTGATTTTGGGGGCTGCTAAAATCAGAATGAGATATATAATTAGACAACCTGTTCAAGACTGTGATTGACAGTGTTTGAATCTTTTTTTTGTGATTGTTCAACATGACCCAGACCCAGAATTATCATAATTAATGAAAATGCTAGTGATTGATGGTAACTTTAATTGTATCATTATTGCTTTATCTTTAATGTTTCTGAGTAACTGCAGACGGTTCAGAATTTGTATATAAGGCAGTACTTTTTGCATTCCATCTTAGCATTTTCTCTTGGCTGTAGCACATCTTGGATAATATGAGACATGACACATTCAGCTTGAATGTTACTAACAATACATAAGGCAACTGACGGATGTAGTTATTGAAGAGACTCCCAGTTTAACCTACTCCCTCTGTATTAATCAGGCTTACGAATATAGCTGTTCATGAGAACCTGTGCAAAGAGTTATTTGGGATTATGAGAGGCTTATAAAATCATCCAAGATATTCGTACAGAACTACAATTGCTATTTTTAGTTATATTTTGAGGGTAGTGGATGAACTGTGGTTGATAGTTAAATAAGAATATATAAAGCACATTTCACCTACCTATTGTAATGCTTGTGTGCAATCATACAATGCTGTCTTATCAATAGAGATCCACTTAAATTATTGTACCATGTTCTTTAAAAGATTATGTGGACAAATAAACTGGAGAAGTATTTAGTATAGTATTTGTTTCATTTTAGGTGTCAATAATGATTATTTTTATCATTCTTTTTTTTTAAAGATTTATTTATTTATACAAGAACCTGGGTACAGGCCAGATGCATGGGAGGGTGAGAGGAGTCACCAGAGTGGGGAACAGAACAGGCAGACTGACAAAATACACTGCTGAGGGGAGCAGAGGGCTAGACAGGAAAGGTCTGCTGTGCCATGTGGGATTCTCACTGGCTGGCCAGGATCGAACCCATGCTACAGAAGCTATAGACAGCTTCACTGTGCAGCACTCAAACACCTGCGCTACCAGGGAGGCCCTATCATTATTCTTTAATACCTACTGTATCTATGGGTGTTGACATAAGTTTGACTTTATGTTAGACACCATGTCACATAAATGAAACATGATGAATATTTTTCTCCAATAGACTCACCTTTCTTGTTTATATTCTTGATCACATTTCTCAGCTTTAACTTTTGACCTGATTTCAATAAATCATGGAGAAGTAAAAAAGCCAACTCATGCAATATTAGCTATACCTATACCCCTTTTCTACTCTTGTGTGAGTAATTTGAAAAAGGGGTTCAGATCAGTAATGATTTATGTAGCATTTTGTTAAAACTATGAAATCTTAACAACCTTTATCTCTTGTAGTATAGATTTCACTTGTTGTATAGATTTTTGGAGAGGTGAAACATAAGTTATACATTATAGTGTATCTCTTCTCTTTATGATAGATCAATTGAGGTTGAATCAACATGGTCACAGACAGTGAATGTATTTTTACCCATATTTTTCCCTCTCCTTTCTACTCTCATAGTACATTTTTATGCCACAATACATTGCCCATTGAATGACATTAACTAATTGTCCATGTACTGCATCCCTTTTAATGGGAGTTGCTTAGAGTCAGGAATTGTGTCCCATTTGTGTTTGTTTCCCCAGTGGCTAACAGAAAACATCCATCCATGAAGCATTCGGCAAATGTGCATGGAATTAGGTTATGTCATTCAAATTATTTTCATTCTTATTGATTTGACTCCATAGAATAAAAAAAGTGCCTTTTTCTATCTTCAACTGAATATTACATTACTAAAAACTGGAATAAAACATTGTTTCACATCAAAATAATGACCAAATGAAATATCTGTATCTATTTCGATATCTTGTACCTGAATCTACATATATCTATGTCTGTGTCTGTATTTACGTACATATCTACATTTAAGGAAGACATTTTGGAATTCTAGAGTAAGTACGTCATTGGATCAACACTGGTACTCAAAAAATTGAACTAAGCTTTAGAGAAATAATTGGTACAATATTCCTATCACAAAAATAAAGTCCATATTGTATGCTACTTGTGTAGGAATATGCAGTAATGCCCTATTTTTGGTTCTGGTTACTCCTAACTCTAGTCCACTTTCCACTGTTTATTCATAATTCTCTCTCTAAATGTAGATCTGATGATGTCACCTCTTAATTGTAGCTTCCTAATTTGCCAGGGAGGATCCTTGATGATTTTGTTCTTGTTTATCTCTCTGTGATAATCACTAATCATTTATCCCATTATCCTCCCTGCCTTCTGCCACATAAAATTCTGTTTATCCCCCCAACAGACCATGCTGTTTCAGAGCTCTATGACTTTTCCCAGATAATCTTTCTGTCCAAAATGCCCTTTTCTGCTATATCTTACTAGAAAACTCAAGTCATCCTTAACTCAAACCATCAGTTCAGAAGATTTTCCTCTCCTGGCAGAACAAATCACACTAAATCCGACACTTGCTTCCATTTTTACATATAGCAGGTGGTGGTTTAATATTTGTTTTCATTTTTTTCTCTCCCACTATTATAAAATCTTTGAAGGTCAGGTTGTGTCTTTGTATCTCTTTATCTCCAGAACCACTCATACCATCTGGGATACAGCAGGTGCTCAATAAATATATGTAGAAAAATTCTTTCACCTTCACAACCACACATGTTTGCAAATGAGGTTGCTGGAGACTGAGAAGATTGAACAACCTGCTCAAAGTCATACAGTTAATGAATGGCAGATACTTTACTTCTAGTCCAGGGCTTCTTCACCAACTTTTGCAGTGTGCCTATTTCTCCACAAAAATCCAAAGAACTCTTTATGCTTAAATCCATCCTCTTAGAAAATTTAGTCCTCGTGGCTGCTGCAGTGTAACCCATGCCTGCCTGAGACATGGGTTTTCTCTGTTCTTTTCCCGTCTGTGAATACCGCACCACTATTTGAATTGGCTCAGGCTTGGCTCGCATCTTCTTTGTCTAGTTTGATGTGTTTGACTTTCTCTGATCTCAATTGAGATTATTCTTTGATTTTTTTTCCCTTTCTTTTCCGGTGATCACAGTCAGTGTCTGCCTGGCATTGTCAGTCTTCTTACAGGAACTGGCTGATATCCCCACTTTTCAGTAGTACTTCCTGCTTTTTCACTCATTAACATGACTATTGCTAGACTATCTTTAACCCTTCAGATCTTGACAGGTCCAGGCAGAAGCGGCTTTAAAACATTAAGGAATATAATTTCTCAGGTGTATCTAATGCTGTGATAAGAATTATTCATAATTCCCTTCACATATATTGTTCAAGATGAATATATAAGGTACTAATAATGCTGTAAGAAACAATAAAAAGAGAGGATTCTTTGAGACTTCATTTATGTTTCTAATAGTTACAACATATTATTAAAAGTTGCTCAGCACTTGTTCCTTGTTTTTTTTTTTTTAATAAAGATTTATTTATTTTTATACAAGAGGTAGGGTACAGGCCAGAGGTGCGGGAGGGTGAGAGGATTCAATAAAGACAGAGCAGAAAGCAGAACAGGCAGAAGGACCAAAATGCACTGCTGAGGGGAGCAGCGGGCACGGGCACGACAGGAGAAGTCTGCCACGCCATGTGGGAGTCTCCCTGGCCGGCCGGGAATTGAACCCAAGCTGCAGAGGCTGAAGACAGCTTCACAGCACTGCGCTCAACCCTCTGTGCCACCAGGGAAGCCCTGTTCCTTATTTTCAAGTCAGACTTTTACTTTCTGTAGCATATTGCTTTGTTGTGTGTTCACAGTTACATTCCCCATAACTTCTCTGAAACTGATCTTTCTAGCTTGCCTTTCAAATGAAACTTTTCTCCATTTTTTTCATTTCTGTCAACTGCTCCTCCCACTTTTTCTTCACTTGATCTTAGCCAAAAGGCCGAGAAGCGATAACCACTTTTTCTTAATTTTAGGTCAAGAGACTTTTTAAAATTTTATCAAGTCATCTGATAGTTATTTTTTGGCATTTCCTCTCTATTATCCACTAAGGAGACCAAGACATCCAGGGCATCAATGTTGGGTAATTGTTCATTGAAAATCTTTCTCAGATACAAGAGTCCTTCAGCCACACTTTGTTCTAATACAGGGTCCCCAAGTCTCCATTTAGTATAATAGTCAGGTCCTGGCCCTCATCTGTACATATATCAAGCCACACTGTATTCCACAGATAGGTTAATTTTTCCAAATTATGGCTTCTATTATGTTATTATGCCTGTTACTGCCTATTTATTAAGAGCAAACTGTTTAGTCTACTAGCAATTCAAAAAGCAGCTTTTTTTTCATGTTTCCTCCATCTGGATTTGCCCTTTTTTTTAAGCTACTTCCCTCATTCATCCAAGTAACCCTTCATTCTTCAACAGCCCACTTTAATGTCACTTCTTCTGTGAAGCCTTTTCTGAACTAATTAATCATCTCATTCTCTGTGTTGTATAACATCCATCATATTATAGTACAGTGACCTGTTTATCTTATACTTTTGAGTTCTTTAAGGTTAGGGACTAGGGATGAGTTACATATTTATTCCCAGAGAACAACATTACTCTGGCATAGAGTAGAAATTTGATTCATATTTGTTTAAACAAATGGATTTTTTCTTTTACATTTATTATTATCAATGCTGTACATTTATGCACACTTAACTCTGAAAAACCTTTGCACTATTTTCAAAAACTCAAATTCAATATAATTTTGAAAATAGTACACTACAAAATATTATATTAAATGTTACTGGGACTGTTTTAAATGTAAGTACACATGTAGCAAATTTAAGAAGTGTATATATCAGAGTGGTAGGATTTGTTGTTACTATTAACATCAGTCTTCTTTCAACAGATTTTAAAGTTCCTCATTTTGCTGATTGTACTGGCTTTTGCACATGAACAGGGTGCTGTAACTGAATGAGTTATAATTTCATGCACCCTGTTCATCTCCTGGTTCAATACTAGTTGACTCTGAGCATGAGTTCAAATTAGCTAGAGCAGTTTAAACTTTGCAGTCTTTAATCTCTGTGAAGATACTTTTCAGGTCTCCACTATCTAGGGGCTATTTAGTTCTTGTTACTTCTTGCAACTTTTTTTCTTTTCCTCCTCCCTTAGTGAAAGCAGGAGGTCAGCAGGACTAATGACAGCCAACATTTTTGTCAACAAGATCCAAGCTGGTTCTTTAAAGCAGGCTTAAAACAAAACAACAAAGAAATACTTTTCCTTTACACTTTATTTCTAATGTGACAAATCAGCTTCTGTTAAAGCAGAATACTAATGTTTCAACATTCAGAGAATAGAAGTCTCACACTTTTCCCTACTTTATGGTTATGAATTATTAACACCTATTGATTTCCATTTTATGTCTATTATTCTGAATGCATATATATATAATATCTTTGGATATTCTATTTTGATGGCTATAGTGCCTTTTGTTATTTGTTGTGATTTTTTTGTTGTTGTTGTGATATCTTAAAGTTATTTCAGAAAATTTGTGTATGTGTGTGTGAGAGAGAGCGAGCACGCACACTAGTGCTAGTGAGAGAGAAAGGGAGTGTCAGGGAGAGAGAAAATGAGTAGTTAAAAAGGTATCAGACATAAAATGTGTGAATAACTAAGAAACACAAAAAAGTCTAAAATTTAGTAGCACACTTATATTAAAATTCACTAAAATGGTTATTTAAGACTGAAATGTAGTCTTGAACCTCCAGAAGGGACAAGCAAGAAAAGCTTAGTCAGTTTCACTTATGTGTCCCACTGTCCAAATTAGCTTTAACCACTGTTGAAGCTTAGAGTCTACTGTTTTGATCTATTTTGGACTCAAAGAAATCCATTGATTTTGTTTCATGTGCTCAAATCAACCACCTCTATTGGAGAGTAACTTAAGGGGCATTTCATTTACTGGGTTTTCTTTAGAGTTCAGTCTCACCACGTAGGCTGATGTAACAATTACATCAAGTGTACTTACAACAATTAAATAACACACATTCTGTTCATGTTGTCATACACATTCTGTCATAACCATGAATCACCTATGACATTGCCTCGTCTACTGTATTGCAGGAAAAACAGAGATTTCTCACGGATGTTCTGCATGAAGTCATGCTGCTAGATGGCTTGGCCAGTTCCCATCCAGTATCACAGGAAGTGCTACAGGCAACTGATATTGACAGGGTGTTTGACTGGATCGCATATAAAAAGGTGGGAATAGATAAGACCCAAGTGCCAATTGGATATTTCACTAACCTGCAGTAACCAAACTATTTCATGCTAGATATATTATATTCTTCTTTTCCTCCTGGCAGATAGAAATGGACTGTGAATTAGAAAACAGAAAAATGAGGGTCATGTCATTTTATGAGATAGGGCTTTGCTTTATAAATCAGTAAAATGGAGATGAATATTTGCCAAATAATGCATAGAAGTATTCATGAGTAAGTGTTTGGAGACCTGATACAAAATTGCTGCACGAATGGTGTTATGTAAATGTCAGTTTTTATTATTATTAATAATAAGAGAGTTGACCTATATGGTGACAAATTATGTTTCACAGATGTCCTTTAAATGTTTGTTTATTTTGATTGGTTGATTCAGATGGGTATAGGCAGTGACATGACATATGTATTTTACAAGCATTATTTAAGGACAGTTCTGGAAATTAGTTAGCATAATGAAATTTTAAAGATTAGATTCTGAATGGAAAAGATTTTGAACCAATGTCTAAAACATAGAAATAAGGTACATTATATACTTGTTGTCCATGGTATTAAGATTTTTGGATTAAGATTTTTAAGATTAAGATTGTTCATTTTATTGCCATATCTTAGTTGGTCTTATCTTAACATGAGTATGCCCTATGTTAAGAATTATTAAGTGCTTACCAAGTATTAACCACTGTAAGGTGCATACTAGTTCTATTCTTTATTTCTATGACATTGTATTTTTTAAGATTCGACAGATAAATTATAACATACAGTATTTGTCTTTCTCTTAATTATTTCACTTAGTGTAATGTCCTGATTAATCCATCCTGTCATAATTGGAGGGATTTCCTTTTCATGACTGAATAATACTTTCTTCATCCATCCATTTATCAAAAGACATTTAGAATGCTTCCATAACATAACAATTGTGAATAAATGCTTGATGAATTATGGGGGTGCAGATATCTCTTTGATATTTGATTTCTCTTCCCTCAGATTTATACCCAGGAGTAGGATTGCTAGATCATTTGGTAGTTCTATTTTTAATTTACTGGAGAACTTATATTTTGTTTTCCTAATGGCTGTAGTAATTTAAATTCTAACCAACAATGAATAAGTGTTCTCATTTCCCCATTTTCACCAGCATTTCTTATCACTTATGTTTTTTGATAATAGCCATCCAAAAAGCTGTGCAGTGATAGTTCAGTGTGGATAACTCATTGTGCTTTTAATCATTTCCCTGATGATTAGTGATATTGAATGCCTTTGCATATACCTGTTGGTGATTTGTATGTCCTCTTTGGAAAAATGTCTCTTCATGCCTTTTGAGTGTTTTTTAAATTGGAATATTTGTATTTTTACTATTGAATCACATAAGTTCTTTGTATATTTTGCATTTTAACCCCTTATCAAATGCATGGTTTGAATATATTTTCTATTCTCTAGGTTGACATTTGTTCTCTTTATTGTTATTTTTTTATTGAGTTAACATTGATTTCATACTGTATATGATTCAGAGGTATAGTTTCATACCTCTTTAGATGTATGTCAAGACACCATTCCCAATCCCATGGTATCCATACCCCTCCACCATAACCCATTTGGCACCCTCCCCCGCATATTGCCTTTTAACTTCATTGATTTATCCCTTGTTGGGAAGAAGCTTTTTGATTTAATATGGTTTACCTTCTTTTTGGTGTTTATAGAGAAATTATTGCCAAGTCAAGGATCATGTTTCAAATATCTTCATCCAGAAGGCTTACAGTTTCAGGTCTTATATTTAAGTCTTTAACACATTTTGAATTAAATATTGTGTATGGGGTGTGGTAGGGATTTTGTTTCTTTTGCATGGGGATATTATTTTTCCTAGCATATTGACTGAAAAGACTATGCTTTCCCCGTTGCATGTTCTTGGAAGCTCTTAGGAAAATTTGTTGACCATATGCATGGATTTTGGTCTGGGCTCTCTGTTATTCTTCACTAGTTCAATATGCCTGTTTTTTTGACAGTCAAGTACCATCCTGTTTTGATGAATATAGCTTTGTAATAATCAGAAAATATACCTTCAGGCTTGTTCTTTCTTAGTATTGCTTTGATTATCTGGGTCTTTTGTGGTGCCTTGTTAGAAGTTTTAGTTTTTTTCTACTACTGAGAAAATTACATTGGAATTTTGAAAGGGATTGTATTGACTCTTTAGATCACTTTGGCAAGAATAGGTTTTTTGATGATATTAATTCTTCCAACTCATGAATATGATTATCTTTGTGTATGTGTGTGTGTGTGTTCTTCAACATCTATCATTGTGTCTTAAATTTTCAGTATAGAGGTCTTTCACCTGCTTGATTAAATTTATTTTAAATGTGGTCATGTATTGCTTAATATTGGAGCTACATTCTGATAAATGCCTCTTAGGTGATCTCTTTGTGCAGCTATTATAGTGTATAATTACTAAAACCTAAATGGTAGAGCATATAACATACCTAGGTTATATGGTATAACCTTTTGGGACCACTATCCTATTTGTGGTCCATCAGTGACCAAAATATCATTAAGTGACACACAACTGCATTTTAATGCTTTTCATGCATTTGCAAATAGAGCTGCTTTATTTCCCTTTCAGAAGGTCATTGTTCATATATAGGAAAACTTATTTCTATATGTTGATCTATTTTATCCTGCAGGTTTACTGAATTCATTTATTAGTTCTAATTTTGTTTGTGCATAGTGTCTTTAGGTTTTTCTATATATAATGAAATCTTTAAACAGTTGTAAGTTTACTTTTTGATTTGGGTAACATTTCTTTTTCTTGCTTAATTTCACTGGCTAGACCTTCTATTATGCTGAATAGAAATTATGAGAATGGGCATTCTTGTCTTGTTTCTGATCTTAGAAGAAAACTTTTTACTTTTCACCATAGAGTCTAATGTCATCTATGGACTGGTCTTTATTTCTATCATGTATTTTTATGCTTTTTGTATTACTACAACTGTTGTCTTTATTGTGTGTATTCAAGTGATGATAGGATTCATCCTTTGAAATGAAGACTGCTCAAGAAAAACATTTATTTTTTTCTTTAACAGCATGTTGAGATATAACTGAAACACAATGAATTGCACATATTTAAAAGATGCAATTTGATATATATGTATATACAATGAAATCATTACAATCAAGTGAATGAACATATCTATCAATAGGAAAATTTTCTTATGCTCTTTTTAATCCTTCCTTCCATCTTTTCTCCCTCTTCCATTGACTATCTTTTCACTATAGATTAATTTGCATTTTCTAGAATTTCACATGAATGGAGATATAAGTATATATATACATTTTAAACTGCTTTTTGTAACTTAACATTTTTTTTGGGATATATTTATGTTATAGAATATATGGATATACATAATTTGTGTATTCACCTAGATATTTCAGTTTTCTAGTTGGTGGCTATAACAAATATAGCTATTATAAACATATGTTTGCAAATCTTTAAATGAGTATTTGCTTTATTTCTCTTATGGAAGTAGCTAGAAATAGACTATCAGATAATACAATAGTTATGTTTAACATTTTAAAACAACACTAAACAAAATACTTCTACCATTGTATCCTGGTACTTTTCCGTTGACAGGGTAATCAGAGCTACAGTTTCATCACATTTTCACAAACACAATCTGGGCATAGTAAGTCTTTTAATTTGAGATATTGTAATGGTATCTCATTGTGCTTGTAAATTATATTCCCCTAATAACTAGTGATACTGAGAATTTTTTTTTGTTTGCTTTTTTTTTCTTGTATGTCTTCTTTGGAATAAGCTCAGTTCAAGTCCTTTGCTAATTTTTACAAAATTGGGTTGTTTGTTTTCTTATTGAGTTTTGAGGGTCTTATATACTCTGACTACATGTTCTTTACCAGATATCTGATATGCAAATACTTTTAACCCCAAATTTTGACATGCCTTTAATTTTCCTAACTGTATGTTTGTAAATACAAAAGACGATTACAGAGAGTTAAAGGGTAGGGACCAAAATATCAGATACTAAATTTTGTGGATTTGAATTTAAGAACTGTGAGTGTATTTGAAGAATTATTAAGTGATTTTCAATATGGATAGACTCAAGAACAGTGTAAGAAGGAAAAAAAAAAAAACTTCTAGACAAAGACAGACTGTAAGACTCACACTTGAAAGCAAACCATAGATCTGAGATACTCAGGAGGTGGGGAGACGGGAGAGTAGAGAGCAGGGGACAGGGGAGAAGAGCATGGTGAAGTGTGCTGGAGGACTATGGGTTCTTTGGTGGTAGGAAAACTAGGGTGACTACACCTGAGGAACACAATCCTATATTGTGAAACAAATAAAGATGTTTAATATAAGTAAATAAATTACTGCAACATCAAAAAAAAGGAAAAGAAAAAAAAAACTTCTAAAATTACATACATATTTTTAGAATGGGAAAAGGAAAAATAAGAACTAGTCAGTAAAAACAGTTAGATGCAGTGATATAATAATTTTCCATTTTAATAGTAAATTGAACATGAGGGTGCTTTTATCCTAAAAGTGTAATGGAAACAGGAAAATACTGTCATTGATAAAAGGACTGGAAAAGATGGATTGAGATACTCTCTTTGCTCTAAAAGCACAAAGGGAAATAAGAATCAATGACCCAATGACCTGGATGATTAAAGTGAGTGAATGCTCATTAAATTTACATATGATGTCAAATGGGAGAGGATTGCTACAAGCTTGGGAGAGAGGAACAGCTTTCAAGTGACAAGCAAATTTTACAAGGATTCTTTAAAAACAAGAATACATTTTAGCAATTCTTATATCAAGGTTGATATATTCTAGAGATCAAAGGAAATTGCATAGTGCAAAAAGAAAGACTAAGCAGAGAAAAAGGGGTCATGATGAATAAGAATATAAAAATGAGGTAGGGTATCAAAAAGGATTATAGGTCTACCATTTTCATCTTTTGTTCCTTGTCACAACAGACTTTCTAACCAGAACACCACGTCCACCAGGCCATGCTAAGTGCACACAGAGAGACCCTACTGACTATTTAGTATAGGTTGTTTGTGTAGAAAAAAACAAGGTAGTGCTTTCCTTTAAGAATATAATACAGTAGTAGACATAGATGATGAAATGAAACCAGTTATTATATTAAGAGTAAAGGTATTTCCTCTTCTGAGAAGTTTCTTTTTAGCTCTTCTGCCCATTTTTTGACTGGATTATTTTCTTTGTTATTGTTGAGTCTCATCAGCTCTTTGCAGATTTTTGTGATCAGTCCTTTATCATTAGTGTTGTGTACAAAAATGTTCTCCCAGTTGGTGGGGTTTCTCTTTGTTTTTGTTATTGTCTCTTTTGCTGTGCATAAGCTCTTTAATTTGATATAGTCCCAGCTGTTTATCTTTGCCTTCACTATCACTGCTTTGTGTGATGTGTCTGGAAATGCAAATGGCCAACAGGCATATGAAAAAATGTTCAACATCACTTGTAATCAGGGAAATGCAAATCAAAACTACCATGAGATACCATCTTACACCAGTGAGAATGACACATATTAAAAAAACTAGCAACAATAAATGTTGGCGAGGGTGTGGAGAAAAAGGAACTCTTCTGCACTGTTGGTGGGAGTGCATACTGGTCCATCCACTATGGAGAGCTGTGTGGAGATTTCTGGACCTACTAAACATAGAGCTTCCATAGGATCCAGCAATTCCACTCCTAGGTATTTACCCAAAGGACACAGAAACATCAATTCCAAAGAGCACCTGCACCCCTATGTTTATAGCAGCACTATTTACAATAGCTAAGTTTTGGAAACAACCCAGATGCCCAAAAATAGATGACTGGATCAAGAAGATGTGGTACATATATACCATGGAATATTACTCAGCATTTAAAAAAGATAAACACATGCAATTTGCAGCAACATGGATGGCGCTGGAAGGGATCATGCTCAGTGAAATAAGCCAGAAAGAAAAAGAAAAATACCGGATGGTCTCACTCATAGCAGGAATCTAGAAAACGTAAATAAGGGACCAGGAAATTGAATAACTATAAGAAAGTGAAAATCAACAAAAATTATGAACCAGAGACACTTTTTGTGGGGTGGGGGGAGGGAGGGGAGGGATTGGGGTCAGAATGGAGGGGTTGAAATTGTATGGGGAATATAAAAATAAAATTTATTATTAAAAAAATAAATAAATCAATCTTAAAAAAAAAAGAGTAAAGGTAAAGGGCCTCCCTGGTGGCACAAGGTGTTAAGCACCACACTATGAAGCAATCACCAGCCTCTGCAGTACGAGTTCAATCCTTGGCCAGCCAGGGAGCTACCCACATGGCACAGCAGACCTCTCCTGTCTTGCCCGCTGCTCGCCTCAGCAGTGTACTTCGGTCAGTCTGCCTGTTCTGTTACCCACTCTGTCTCTGGTGAATCCTTTTCCCTCTCCTGCCAAACCTCTGGTCTGTACCGCAGTTCTTGTATGCATAAATAAATAAATCTTTAACAAAAGAAAAAGGAAAGGTAAAGCACACTAATTATTTTAATGAGAATTTACTGTGTACAAGGTATTTGTGAAATGCTTTGCCTGTATTATCCCGTTTACTCCTAACAGAGAACTTGGAGCATAGTCATCTATCCTGTTTTACTTATTAGTTTGAAATTTATTTATTTAATTAATTGAGGCAACATTAGGCTCTCTTCCCAATCAGGTATCACCCCATAGTGCACCCACTGCCAAATCACCAGTTGTTGTCCACCATAGTGCATCGTGCTTCCTCTGCACTTTATTCTCGAATCTCTTCCACCCCTCCTGCTCTGAATGCTTCAGTTCTGTAGTCAGCATTCAAGAGTTAGTTTTTAAGCTTGTCTTTATCTGACAGTTAGTTATTTCTCTGTATTCTCTATATCCCACATTATTAATGATACCATCTGTTATTTACCTTATTTAAGAAACTGAGACTTAAGAAGTTCAGTGATTTCCCAGGGTCAGATATCTAACAAGTGAACAAGCTAGGATTTGAGGTAGGATATAACTCCAACTTATGTGTTCTTATCTTTAAAACTTTTCACAAATAAATATATCTCAAGGGACGTTATGATATGAGCCATCTCGGTGGATGGCAACTCCAAATTCTCAGGTCATATTTGATCCTCTCTTTCCTTCATCCTATTTGTCAGGAAATCTTATCTCTTCTGTCAAATTGCTTCCAGAATCTGACCTCTTTTCACCACCATTACTGTTGCCATACTGATCTGATCACCACCATTTTGCCACAGTGATTTCCTAAAAGTTCTCTTTGCTTTTCACATTGCTTCCCTACAGCCTTATCTTTTTTTTCATCAAGCACTCAGGGTAATCTTTTCACAGCCTAAAATGGAAACCCTATAATGTCTCCCCATAAACTTCGAATAAAATGTGATCATATCTTTAATGACCTCTGAGTGCCTGTCTGATCTCTCCTTCTTGCTCTCCATGCCTCTCATAGATCCTCGAGCCCAATTCCATCTTTTATTCCATCTTCACCTCTTATTCCTGCCCCTTTACCTAGAGTATTCCTGCTTCATAGCTCTCTTGGTTTTCCTGAAATCTAACTAAACACATGGCAATAGACCCTTTGAATAGATTTTTTTCTCTGTAAGGGAAAACCTTAATCCAATTATCATTACAGTTTTAACTTGTTTTCCATGAAACCTTTACTTAAATGTCACCTTCTCAAAGAGAACATCCATTTAAAATGTCATTCACTCCCCCTGTTATTGTATCTCCTGGTATGGACCACTCTCTAATCTAGTGTACCAATTATTCAATACTATGCTTTACAATATTATCTGGTTGCCTGCTTTCCTCTTTTGAATGTGAACTTCATAGAAAGAAGGATCTATGTCTGGTTTTCAGTTTTCCAGAGCTCATTATATACTGTATGCATGTAGTAGGCACTCAATAAGTATTTGTTGAGTTGAATTAAATGTCAGAAAAGCAATATAAGCAAAACATTATTGTGTTCAGAAGGCAAGATCCCATCTGTTTATAGGAATTAGGAAGAAGAGTTGGCACTTGAAATAGAATGAAAGTGTTTCAGATGGAATTCCTTATGAATTCCAGAGGAGGGAAAGAAGATTGTGGTGCTAACCACTGTGTTTTCTAATGAGTTCTTTTAAATGTGGCCTAAGTCCTTAGCCCTAGACCTCATGGGAACACTTCACTGTCAGCTCAGCTCTTCTGGTGTCACTGTGTGTCCTGCCTTAGGCACAAATCACCTCTTTTTCTGCAGGTCCTTCCATCTCTTACTCTTTGAAACAAATCCATTTTAACCTTTGCTTCCTCTATCTCAGTCAACTACACATATCAAATGAATTTAGTTGATTTCAAAGACTACTGTATAATAGTATTTTGTATTTGGAATCTGTTTTTTTCTTTTCTTTTTTTTAAGATTTATGCATACAAGAACTGGGGTACAGGACAGAGATGTGGGGAGTGAGAAGATTCACCAGAAACAGAGTGGGGAACAGAACAGGCAGAGTGAATGAAATACACTGCTAAGGGGAGCAGCGGGCGAGACAGCAGAGGTCTTCTGCATCATGTGGGTAGCTCCCTGGCTGGCCAGGGATCAAAATTGTGTTGCAGAGACTAAGGATAGCTTCACAGTGCTTGTACTTAACCCCTTGCACCACCAGGGAGCCCCTGTTTTTTTCTTTAACACATTTGCACATATTGTATTATATAGTATCTATTATATATTGATGAACTTTAGCACTTGTGGTTATTTCTGTAAAACAGACAACAGTTTATATAGTGCCATAATACCAACAGTACCCCTATAAGGTAGATATGATTTTCTTCAATTTCCATAAGAATAAACAGAGACCCAGTTGTTGAATGATGTTCTCCGGCTCCTAGGTGTCTGAGCTGGTATTCAAATGTCATTGTTTCTAACTCATGCTCTTTCCACTCTACTATGGTACTTTCTTTGGCTAATTGTCTGGTATACCACCGTTTCACTAGGAAATATAAATTAAGTTACAGTCTTTTGACATATACTAAAGTAAGGTAATTTCCCTGAATGAAAAAGAACAGTATTTTTAAATAAGTGATGCACTGGCATGCAAATGAAAAACACAAATTTCAGATTCTGTGAAGTAATAATCATTTGGTTATGGTCAGCTCATAAAGAAAATGTGAACAAGTCTCAGAGACTGAGAAAGATAAGCAAAAAGGAGAAAGACAGAGGGATGGGAGGACAGGGAGAGAGTCAATTTAGAAGCATATGGAGATAAATCCTATCAGAAAAAAGCTAAAGAACTTACATATGTCCACCATGGACAATAGAGGGCTAAGAGGTGACTTAATAATTGGCTGTAATATACAATGATCATTATAGGAAGACTGTTCACTGCTTCTCTGTCAACATCAAGGTCAGAGTAAGATAAATGGCCTTGAATTATGGGAAGAAATTTCAGCTCATTTAAGAAAGAACTTCTTGACATAAAAGGCAATTAAACATTTGAATATGAACTACCAAAGATTAAAATCTTCATCCTTCAATATTCTTTAAAAATAAAGTTAGAAGGGCCTACCTGGTGGCACAAGGAGTTAAGCACAGCACTATAAAGCTTCCTATAGCCTCTGAAGCATGAGTTGGATCCCCAGCTGGCCAGGGAGATACCCACATGGCATAGCAGACCTCTCCTATCTGGCCCGCTGCTCCCCTCAGCAGTGTATTTCAGTCAGTCTGCCTGGTCTGTTCCCCATTCTATCTCTGGTGAATCCTCTCACCTGCCCACACCTCTGGCCTATACCCCAGTTCTTGTATGCATAAATAAATAAACCTTTAAAAAAATAAAAATTAAAAACTTGCTGCCAAATTAGCAAACTAAATTGGAAAACTACTAAAAAATTCCTCCTGGATCTCGACTTCATGGTATATGATAATCAAGTGATGGGAAATTCACAAATTAGTAATGTATTTGTATGTGCATATGTGTTTGTATCATTCACGAAAATTTTCATGTACCTCTGAAGCACTTGTTGATACCTATTAAAAAATCATCAAAAAAATTCTGTCATAGAAAATACCTTTGTAACTATGTTTTTTTGACCAGTGAGTCTTTGCCTTTGGTCTTGAATTACCATTATTCTAGACCAGAGGTGATTTAAGACGTCATGTAACGGAGGTGACTTTTTGCCCTTGTAAAGAAAATATACGTGGTGGGAGGAGATGATTTTATTGACATTTATGTGACAAATGCCTTTGCCACTTACTAGTAAATTATTAATTTGTGCATTTTGCTGATAGAGGCAAGTTTTCTTTTGCATGTGTTTGCTCCATTTAAATGGTTTCTTTTAATACTTATTTTAATACAATTTTAATACTTATTTTCCTTTTTTCCCCTAGTAACTTGTATACCTCCCCATTCACTGTTCCTCTCTGATTTAACATTTAACTGTTGAAAATGAAAGAAAAATTTATTTAATGAAGAGAGAATTATTTTCACAGTAGTTTAAGAAATGAATTAATCCCATTCAAAGGATTATCTTGTTTTTTTGTTTTTTTCTTGTTTCTCATTTTTTTTGTTCTTAATTTGTAGATTAATATGATTATTTTGAACTTTCTGTCGCACTGTTCCTGTCTCTTTTACTTTGCTGAAATGCTTAAGGAAGTGCAGGGTTGCATTTGACTCTTCTTACCAAAGCCAGAGTAGTGATCACCCAATGTAAGCAGCATAGGAGCCAAATCTTGTCTTAGTTTTCAGAAGTTGGCTGTGTTGAGATTTTATTTCTGAGATTTTGAAATACTTTCACACCAGTAGTTGCTCTTGCTGTTTTGCTTATGCATACAACTCAATTCTAATTACATGCACAATGGCTTCATCATGCCAGACTTTATCATCAGCCATCACTATGAATAAAAAGTGCCATTTCTGTTAGTATAAATGGTAATATGGACAGCACATTATACCCCTATAACTTACCCTACAATTATATTTGACTTTAATTTCATTAGGCTAGAGGGCAGTTAAAATGCATCTTAGAAAGGATGAGACTTCTGTTAACAGCACAAGTTCAGTTCAGCCCGGAAATCTGTGGATCTCAAATTGTTTTAGATAGGATATTCAGAAAGAAAGAGCAAAATCTAAAATGAATTTGGAGGTGCCTGTCTGGTGGCACAAGGGGTTATGATGCAACCTATGAAGCTGTCTGCAGCCTCTGCAGCATGGGCTCAATCCCCGGTCAGCCAGGGGGCAGCCCACATGGTGCCGCAGACCTCTCCTGACTCGCCTGCTGCACCCCTCAGCAGTGTACTTTGATCAATCTTCCTCTTCTGTTCCCCACTCTGTCTCTGGTGAATCCTCTCACCGCCCCCCGAACCCCTACACCTCTGGCCTGTACCCCAGCTCTTGTAGGCATAGATAAATAAATCTTAAAAAAAGATTAAATGAATTTGGAATCAGTCAATTATATTCCTCTAATACAAACAGGTATTTCAATGTTTTGAGTAGATGTTTTTTGAATAACAAGATTCTATAGTGGTTAGAAAAAGGACAAATTAGAAATAAATTAAGACTTAAAGAATAAATAAGCAAGGCAACTGTAATGAAGGATTGACATTTTGACAAATGAGAAGTATAGAGAAAAAAGGAGAACAGGGATAAAAATTCCTTTTACAAGAAAGAATATTTGGAAGAAAGGAATAATAATAATATTTACAGTATAAGTGTTTTATGTATATTTATAACAATAGAATATGTTGGAAGCAGTTGAAATGAACTGAATTTTTCTATAGAATAATTTTGACTGGGTTGTGTTTTAGCATGTGATGAATTCGCCTTTTGACTCACCATTTTTAATCAGCTAAGTTTGGCATGTGGTATAAAAATTTTCAGAAACCTTAGATGGTTCCCAGAGTTACATGGAAAACTGAAAAGAGTTATTATCCTCAATTGGTTTGCCATTAGGGGCATCTTTTATTATTACTATTTCTTTTTCTTGTGAACCCAAAGATATCTAATGGTACCTATGAAATATTTAACAACCCACCCTCTATATTAATTAAAGACATATATACATCTCAATCAGAGTGTCTGTTTCAAATGTGTAAGTCTCAGCCAGTGTCAAACTGTGTTGCTATGTAGGATAGAAACACTTTTAGTCCAACAAACAGAAAAATACTTTGTTTGGCTCATGCATCTTTTCGAAGATAAATATGCTATTATATTTCCTTTGAAATAATGGGAATACATCTTTGGACATGCTTTCACAGATATTTTCATGAATTCTTTCAGGGGAAGCTAAGGGCCATTTGATGACCCACTGAGAAAATTACCTTGAGACTACATGTTTTCTACAGCCTTTATCATTCATGCTGTTGCATATTTTCTGGTAGCCCAAGATCATGTTTTTTGTCTTTCTGCTTTTATAAAAATAGAATATCTTTCTGTTCTTTTGAGGGTTGTCTTTATGTGAGTATTAGAAGACTTGACTGTGCTTTCTTACGTCGTATGCTTACCTGTTGAAAGCAGAAAGATTAATAAAAAATACTGAATCTGGCTTTTGTCCTAAGGGCATTTTCCTAATCAGGAGAATTGGAGCAAAATTTTTGAGGTTTCACAGAGATAGGAAAAGAAGACAAAGTCGAAGGTGAGAAGTTTAATGGGAGGCTTCCCATAAAGCAGGACCTTAACGAGTTGCACCATTAGCACACAGATGAACTAGAAACAAACCTACCCCCTACCTCAGGGGATCACAAGAAATTTTTCTAAACTTTGACAGCAAGTAGAGAAATGAAAAAAAAAAATTCTCTGTAAATTTGCAACCAAGAATAACCCATGCTTGGCTCTGCAGCTCACAAGAAAGTGACCTCAATACCCCGTAAAACCTCAAGTCAGGATTTTAATTTAATATGCTTGGACTCTATTAGAGTATCACCAGATGCCATACTGAAACTAAAACAAATTTCTTCTGGAAATATATCACATTTTGAAGGATTTATGGAAGTAAATATAAAGGTAAAAGAGCATCTCACAGTCAAAACCCACCAGTTACCTAAGGAAACAAGATTCTGTGAAAACAAGATAGCCAAAACAATTGGAAGTAGAATCAATCATAGTTATAATTAAAATATTGGATATGTTAAAAATAGGGTAAAATATAGTACATTGATAAATTTGAGGAAATAAAGAGACTTGAAAATATAAGCAAAATGTATGCTGATTTAGAAAACAACTAATGAAAAATGAAAAAAATGAAAATATAGTAACTGTGTTTTAAAATGCAGTATATATAGTAGAAGGTTTATCACAGGTTAATAAGAGCTGAAGAGAGAACTATAAATGGGAAGGTAGAGCTGACGAAACTTTCCAGAGTACATCATAGTGACAGAGATCAGAAATAAGCCAGAGAGGTTATGAGACATAGGAGAGAAAGGTCTAAGTAAAGGCTAATGATTGTACACTGATCCAAGGCTGAGCTTTTTTTTTTTTTTTCATCTTTTGTTTCTTCATCACATTACTGCTTTTTAAATTTAGGGACTAAAGTTTTTGCCTTAAACAGTAGCATATTAGAAATAAAGCTCTGAGTTTGATCTCAGGTAATCTTTGTCTTAAAGTAATGAATTGTATCCATCAGTATAATACTGTTGTATCAGCTCTGGTCTCCTTTATGGTGACCTTAAATCCTTGAACAAGATAAAACCATGATTTTAATTTAAAAATTAAATACAGAATATTTTTTATATTAATAACTATTATTTACTGAGTTCTCACTCAAGTCAGCTTTACCATGAGTGGAGTTTTACCATGCAGCAAACTTCTTGGCATCACACTTAAGCCTAAAGTAGTAACATTTTTGGCCCAAACGCATGGGAAAAAAACAAGATTTCCAACCACCCTACTATGTCCAAATTCTGTTTTCTCATTGCATGATGGCACAGTCCTCTAAGTGTTGACTTTCACAATAATGGAGGTTAGACATTTCCTCAAATAATTCTGACTTTCATGCAATCATTTGTTTAATCTCTGTATTTGAAATGAACTTTGGATATAATTTCTTGTTTTTCTAAGGAAACTACTGTGATTATAGTTTCTGAAGAGTCTATCTTGATCAGTTACTTTTATATTCTTTGTCCTCATCAAACCTCATTTTATCCTATTTTGTGCCTCTTGGCTCATTATGATCTGCATTTGAGCTAACAGCCTAAGGATCCCCAGAAAAATTCTATGCCAAGACTTTCTTGGAGATGAGATATGCTAAGTGTAGATGTACTTGGCCTGGATTGAAACTGTGGGGGTCTAGATGACTCTGGGGGATCTGGTGAGGCATCTTAAAGTGGACCACATTCAGATGCAAACAAACAGGGGCACTTTAGTAATGTGCTGCCTCTCTGCTGTAATTTTACAAAAAGATGAAATTAGTTTAGTGCCATAAAAATAATATGGCCTAAAATAGAGAATTGTTCATATATAGCTCCTGGGTAAGCAGTGTAAACCAAAGCAAAGCAATGATTAAGCAGCTGAATATAAGTGTTTTGCTTATATGTTCCCCAAACTGTTTTCTAACCCCACAATTTTAAGATGTAATATGCAAACATTTATTGCCATATGATTTTCCTTCTGGAAGGGTATCACTCACAGCAGGAACTTCGTGAATAAGTTGGAGCAGTTGAAACTATTTCAGTAGTTACATTCATTAGAGTAAAGGAAGAGTTTTAAGTGCTAGTCAATGTTTAAAAATGGTTTCCAGTTTGAAACAAGTAGGGTAGTAATGTTAAGGGGAAATAGCGTGTTTCAAGATATTTATGTCTGAAATAACCTCAACTAACATTTCTAATAACACTACATACCAATCACTTTGATCCTTACTACAAAAATATGAAGTTCTCTTTCCATCCCCAATTTACAGATGCAGAAACTTGGGACATGACATGTTAGCAAATGTTGGTGTCAGGATATATACTTTTGCAGTACTGGTCTGTGCCCTTAACTATGCTCAACTGGTAATCTTTTGATTTTTTTTTTTAAGAGAGCACATTGTCCATAAAGCATGAAAAGACATGCATTTCTTTTCTAATAGAGCTCTTATATTTTGTAATTATAATATTTGTATATATCTGTTTAATCCTTTTAAAATCAACCTTTAGAAATATCCTACCTACCTTAGTGACTTACAGATAGCAAACACACAGTAAATACTTGTAGTTTGAATGAACTTTAAACTGGATTCATTCTAATCTCCAAATCCTCAGAGGCTTTATGATAGTGATGCAAATTTCAATACTATTTGTTTCAGATTTTGAGAACTTTGTGTTTTTTGAAACATTTAGCATGGAAAAGAAGTAAATTTGGCTCTGTACTGATAAGCAAAGTCAAGCTCTACTAAATGCTAATATTATATTTTAAGCTCTTCAGTTTAAACTATTCACACTTTTCCTGAAAAATAATGTGGAGAAAACTTTCTTTGCTTGTCCTTACACTAACTTGTTCTAGGTATACCCCCTTACCTTGGGATTAGGCCAGGAAAGCAAGGAATTTGCTTTCAGTATCCTGATGATGCTTATTGCAGACAGCCCCAGTCTATAGACTGTTGCTGTGCCCCTTTATGGTATTTTTGTTCCTAAATCCACTCTTGTTTACTTTAAGGGCTAAATTGTTCATTTTCCACTCCTGCTTCAGAAAGCTTTGTTACGGCTTTGGGACGAAGTATTTTTCATAATCTAATTTTAATGTCTCTTTTCAATGACTTTTTTTTTTTTTTTGCCGGTGTAAGCCTTGTTGTTGTTGGTAGAATCCAGGAGACATTTGCTCTGAACAAAGGAGAATATTTTTCAGTTTTTTTTTCTCCTTGTCTTCTTCCCCTCCCCCCACCCACCCCTGGAAATAAAGATACAAGAATACCTTGCTTTATTCTCTTTACATTTTCTTTATGTGAAACCTTTAGAAAAAACAAGTTGACTTTCAATTGTTCTGAATTGAAAGGGTCCTAGGTCACCAGATATGAGGGTGGTTTGTTTCTTCTAGTAGTGGCAACAGTCAATATTTCAATATTTCTCATTTTGACTGATGAAAAAAGAATGGAGGAAAGCTAAAGGAAGAAATTTGCTGCTATATACAAAAGCCCCAATTTGGAAAGGTAATAACAGAACCTGTGATGTACATGTTTGCTTAGAGAGTGTTAAATGCTTCCTTACAAGGGCCTGGGAGAAAGGTCACTGTTAATTTTTACAAACATGGCTTAGGCGAGTTTATCCTTTAAAGGTGGTGTTTTCCAAGTGTGATCTGTGGAATATCACATTATAGTTTTAACATATTTTCTTTTCCTTTACTTAGATACTGAAATTACAGATTTTATTGGCTTGGCTTAATAGCATTACATAAAATTGTACCTTAAACAAAAAGTTTAAATAATGAATTTCTTATGTGGGCTTGCTAACTAAACTTTTTTTTTTTTGCATGTCTATATAACATATAAAATGGGCTGGTTCTATGTGCTCATGATCTCCCAGTGTCAGAAGCGTTTGCTTTGTGATAAATGCTTTAGTCCCCCAGACGACATGTTTTTGAGTTTTAAAACTCTCCAGGGACAGAATACATCTGTGCTTTGCCACTCTGAAAACAAAAAATCAAATGCTGGAGGCAAAAGCTGTCTCCATGTTTTACAAGGAGAGTGGTGAGAACACTTACCTTATTGACTGGTTTCTAGATGGTATCAAATACTCGGTACTGACCTACTCCCCATAACACTCCGCTCCTCACAGGCATCCAAACTGAAGTTATAACTTCTGACTTTCAGAGGAAAAACAAGGAAAAAGTAATCCACTTCTCAATAAAATACGTGAAGAGGCTAATTTATTTTCTTGAGAACAGCTGAAGGTGGTTTAATCAAACTTTAATCTGAGCATTTCATTCTCGCTCTAAACTCGCCCTGAAGTCAGAATAACAGAAAGGGAGATAGAGAAGACCTTACTCAACAATTATTTCCCTTATCTTGCAAATATTGATATAGTAAAATAATTTCCTTAGCTTCCAGAAAATTGGTCATATCATGTATGAATAAATCTGCCAATGAAGATTAAAAAGTGTCATTGAGTTGTTAAACCCAAGCCCAAGAGGGGATGTTTTTCCTTGTTAGCTTTTGTACATATATTTGAGTGATAAAATGATGTGCAGATATCAATTGATCCATTTCCATCGTGGATTAATTGCAGTGATTGAATCATTAGCTTATGTATTCACTGGTAATACATATTTTATTTATTATGGATTGAGTAGGATGGCAAATTCAGTTTTATAGCCAAGTAGAGTTTGAGAAGCGTGGCATTATTCAATATTGTTCTTGAACTTGTGATGGCCCATCTGTGTAAATAATCTCATCAACCTCTCGTGTGATCCCATCCTTGAAGAGTTCCTCATATGGATGCTTAATGAAAAAATATACTATGCTTTTGTCCTTGTCAGTGGTGTCAGAACATATGAGATGTTCGGCATAACTGCTAAATAAAGCTTCTGCTGTAAGAAGAGGCACAGCAAAGTTTTTGCCTGGCTGAGTAAGCAGCTCGTGCATTCTGGTTTCACAGAAAAAAGACAATCCTGAGCCCACATGAAGGACATAGTTATTTATGGTTATTTCTAGTGAATTTTGTTCATGTAGAAAGTGTGCCTAAAATTCAAGAGTGCTGACCTCAGTTTCAGGTCTTCTTGAATTGAAATTCCTTAGTTTTCCATGGAATGCTTCTTTTTAACTCCAATTCCCAGAAATGTTTATCTCACCCACAAAATTTATACTATGATCTATGCTAATTTAGTTTCTGAAGTAGACCAATAACTATGGATATTTACATAAAATATCCTGAAAATGTAGTTCTGTACCAATTTTCTTTTTAAAAAAAATGTTATTACACAAACATTGGTTTACAACTCTGTATGTGACTCAGAGGTATGAAATCACACCTCTCAGATATATGTCACTACACTATACCCCCTGCCAAGGCACCCATAGTTCTCCACTGTAGTTAATCAGGGTCAGTCAGTTAGAAAAGTCACTTGCCAGAAACATGTTTCAGAAGATGAAAGTTTTGAGAATCTGGAATCCCTTTTAAAAATAATAAAATGATTTTGCACTTTAGACAGTTCCCTTTAGACAGTTGTATTCTTTAAAATTGAAGAATATTGTATTTTGGCTAGTTCCTAAGTCATTTCCAAGACACATCAACTCTCTTAAATCTAAACAATTGTGCAGAAAAATGAGATATTTAAATACTAATTAGCCTGATGAATTAAAAAAATGAAAACTGGTACATATTGGAATCACACTATTGAACTTTAAGCTTCATTTGTTTGCCTTTAGTGTGTGTATATATATACATATATATATAATCACATAGAGTGTTAAGACGCTATGCTAGACTTATGTTCTCTGTGTGTGTGTATAAAGTAGTTAGCAATATTTAGTTCATGTGTTCTCTTCAAAAAAAGGAATATCTGTGTGCTATAATAGAGAAGGAATGTGGAACAGCAGTATATTAGGAGACTGTGTTAGATGGACAAATATATATATATATATACATCAAAGAGTGTGCCAGTTTGTAGATGGGCTAAACAGTTTATACACAGCTGTTCAATTGTGGCAGAATCTTACTAGAGAATATTCTGCTTTTGGCAGGTGAATATTTCAACCCTTAATATGAAAAGAAAATATAGTTTATTCAAAGTACCTTTCAAAGGACAAATCTTCATGTTCCATTGATGATTAATGCCAAATAGATTCTCATGGTTATAAAATACTTTTCTCCCTTTCAGGTATCTCAGATTTAGTCAATTTTTTTTTCATGTGATTGCTATTTAACTCCCAGTAGAGTTAAAAATCAACCGACCACATCTACTTTATATGAAAACCTTCCCATATTTGAAAATTATTATTAAGTGTTTGGCTGGCTGCCTTTTCCAGGAAGAAAATCTTTATATCTACTTTTTAAAAAAACTTATTTTCTTATTTTCTTATCTCTGGATTTTTTCTGATGTATCACTGACATTTTTACCTATAACGTTTTTCATAGCACGTAGATATTTCCAAATCATGTTCAATATGTTTATTTTCCCCTGCATTATATTTTATATCCAGATATCATGCCCAGTCAAAGCAGTGCTTCCAAATACTCAGGAGCACAGGGTCATGCATTCTGTTGTGCTTTCACTGAATTGATTTCTTCAGCCATTTTTTTTCCACATAGCTTATTGCTAAGATCCTATTTCATAGCAAGTCAGACAATAGTGATTGCTCACTCTGTCAGGTGCTCATAGAGGATTTAGAAATATTATCTCAAGACTCCAGCTTCTTTTGGCTTAGTTATTAAGGTTCTAATTGATATTTTATGTGAACAGGATGACTGTACTTTCTAAATGTTTCGGTGTGCCTAGGTAATAATTCAAAATTACTCTTTAATAATGAATATGCAGAGACATTTTCTCATTACTATAAAATCAGTTCTTCATATCCTGCAAACAGATTTTCTCTGGCAACATGAAGATTTCACAAACTGCCTACTTCTGCCATAGCTCACTTTCTTCAAATGTCATTTTCAGTAGGGATACGCTTGGCAGTGTTCCAGACTGAGTTCAGTCAGCAAGATGCTGCACATGGACTTGTGGCCTTCAGACACATGCCTCATTATGACTTTAAAATAAATACCCCAAAGAGCCTTTGTGATTAAGAGTTATAATTTAATGGCTAAGTGGATGACAGTAGGAAGAAATCGCAATGTTGAGAATATTAGGGAAAATCAACCCATGGGCATTTGGGACTTACAAAAGAGAAGCTAATGTAGATAATAATTTCCAATAATAAATCTTCAGTATCAAGTTTTATACAATTATTTTCTTGCATATATCTCCATCTGGGTTTGTCTCAATAAACCAGAAGTATTTACTAAGGTTTAGTCTTTGTCTCCAGTAGTGTTGCTATTATACTTATATCCTGTTATATTTTCTTCTATTGTTTCCTGCTAATATTCCACACATCAGTACATTTACTTAGTTAAGTAGCTTAATAGACAAGTATTGAATGTCTAGTCAAGGAGAAAAATGCTGGGTTTTGGGAACATGGTGTCTCCACTCCTAACTCCTAGTGATAAGGCAAATATTTGTTATATATATACATTTTCAAAAACATATAGATTGTGCTCTACCTCAAAATAGATGCAAAAATACAAATAAAAAATCACTATAGAATAGTAAGAACAATTTTAATTTGAATGAGGAAAAATTTCTTACACAAAAGCAATGGTAGAATTAAATAATCATTTTAAATATGACTTTAGGGAGAAGGGCCATATGTATGTAGAACTGCAAAGGTGAGGATAATGGGTAGTGCTGGACAACCAGTAGGAAGCTCATTCCATAGGTTCTTAAAGATGATATAGGTCAGAATTTAAGAGGGATTATAAAAGATGAAACAATCTTAAGAAAATACTTTCCTCATAATGGGTCAATTCCCATTCATTTTTTCTTCCCATCTTTCAATAAGTCAAATTAAAAATATAAAGGAACTGCCATAGGCTGTGTATAGCTTATATATACAGCTTATGTATATGCTTCAATATTATATACATCAATATTCATAATCAAAATAAAATTTCATAAAGAAAAATTGGAAGGAATTAATTTAAACACCTAAGTGTTTATTTGGATTTGGGGAATTTGATTATTAGGTAACAAATGTTTAGATTATTCAGAAAATATGCAACTTAGCAAACAGTTTATTAGAGGTTAGTGCTGGTCCTTTAATTTTCAAATAAAATGTCCAGTCACCACTAGCATTTCATTACACCAATGTATATTGCTGTTTGCATGATTAATCTTATTTACTTACGTTTTTCTCATTCAACTAAATCCAGCAATGCCTCTTTAGGGGAAGTATCATGTCCTCATTGTATTAGACAGAAATTGGGGAAGTGATTTGTATTCAAACCATATAAAAAACCTAATTTGTAATGATTCTGTTTAGTATTTAATTTGTGACATTTGCCAACACAATATTATGCAAGTGTCTTTTTAAAGTCTTATTTATGTAGCACGTTTGACATGCCTTGTTCACTAACATTAATTCATGTTGTATTTTTCTTAATCAGCTAAATTTAATATGAGTTTCCAGCTGTGATAGTTAAACTCTGACAAGGAACAATTGTTCTACAATAAGTGAGAGGATATCATTTATTCCCCAATATTAAAAGAGAGATCTTTATGTAATTATATTACAGCCCCTTGTTCTCTCATGAGTTTGGTATTAAAGGATATTTAGATCTTTATAAACAAATGGTGGTTCCTGAATTAAACAAAATTAATTTAGTTTTACCCATGCAACATTATTATTAGCTTCAGATATATCACCCTGCATTTGTTCTGAACTTTAAAAAATATTTTTTTTTACCAAATTCTCAAGTGATGCTTGGCTAATATCTTTACACTTTAAAAAATATTTTTTTTTTACCAAATTCTCAAGTGATGCTTGGCTAATATCTTTACACTTTAGTGGAAATTACATAATTTTCATTAGTGATTTGATTTGTAAGGGAAGATTATTATTAAGAAGATCTTAATTGTTAAAGGGTTATTCCAAATGTTTGGCTAATTCGATTCAACTCATTTCATTTTTCCTCTATCAGGTAAGTTCATTTTAAATGAAAACAAACAAATGAGTTGAAGTGCTAAAATACAATATCTTAGAAGGCTTTATATCACAGATCAAGGAGTTTTTCAACACTATGATTAAGATAAAAGGTGTATAAAATTTACATAAAACTTAGGAGAGAGAATCAGTGCAATTAACTAGAAATGTTTTGGGTTAGCAATTTTCCCAAAGATCTCTATTTTTAAATAAAATTCTCTATGAAGGTATTTTTCAAGCATTTAGAAAGTACTATCATAAATAAATCTTTTTTTTTTAATAGAGGCATGTTTTATTTATTTGTTTGTTTGTTTGTTTTGTTTATACAAGCACTGGGTACAGTCAGAAGCGTGGAAGGGTGAGAGAATTCACCAGAGCCAGAGTAGGGAGCAGAGCAGGCAGAAGGACTGAAGTACACTGCTGAGGGGAGCAGCGGGCGGCAAGAGAGGTCTGCGCGCCATGTGGGACCCTCGTCCGGTGGCCGGGGAGTAGCTGGGGATCGAATCGGTGCTGCAGAGGCCGCGGGCAGCTTCGCAACCCAGTGCTCAACCACTGTGCCACTGGGGAGGCCCTCATAAATAAATCTTTTTTAAAAAAGAAAGTACTGTCAGGTAGGTATACAAGTACTCAAGACCCAAGTGTAGCAAATCATTCTGTTAGTACTATCACATCCCTCCCTCTTTATCTCATCCATACTTTGTACTAAGAACTTTATACCATTCATCTTCACTGTTATAGAATGTGAATAAAGCACAATTTATAAAACCTTCCCCCCATTCATGGACCTAAGTTTGTATGCGGGGGTTTTTGTTTACTAGAAACTATGGAAATTGGAATTTAAATTATATACTATGTTGCAAATCACATCTTTCTACATGTGTTCTTGGATTTTTCTACCTTTCTTACTGTGTATATACCTGCTTGAAAAATCATTATTAGTCAATCTGCCTTCTTTCAGAAAGCTAGTACTTGTTTTATTCTTTTTTCTTAGTATTTTTTCTATTTCCTTTCTCATTCTACCTGATGACACTGCTTTCATTTCACTGAAATATTAGAAATAATAAATAAATCAATGATCTTTTACTTTCCAGCATCCACATTTCATCTGTTGATTCCTGTCTGCTCTGCTCCCCTTGTTCTTTGATGAAGTGGGGGAATGTCTGTGCTTGACTTTGGACTCACACCTCCACTATGTCCTGGGTCTCATTCTCTCTTGGGATTCCTCAAGAAAATTACTCATCAGACCTATCTCCTCTCTCCTAAATCATCAAATTTTCCTTCTCTACTCTATTACTCTCAGATGCATAAATGTTATAATTCCATTGAGTGATAGATAGCCTTTGTTATAAATTGGCGATATAGTGAGTAAATAAATTTCTTGAGTTCTCTGAGTGTCCTTAACAAATTTATTGAACCTAAGGTGGGGGGGTCCTGGGAACCTTTGATCTACAGCCAGTTGGTCAGAAGTGGTTAGTAGCCTGAAGTGGGATCTGATGCTATATCTGATGTAGATGGTTTCAGAATTGAGTTGAATTTTCGACACCCTCCTGGTGTTTTTCTTGTGGTGTGGGAAAGTATAAACAAACACTTATTGGATCTGGGAATTATACATACTGTTATAACAAATGTTTTTCCTGCATATATTGAGATCATTAAATAGTTCATCTCTTTTAGTCTTTTATTGTGATGAATTATATTTATACAGTTTTTATTATTAAACCATTATTATTTTAGAACATAATGGAGGCTTCAGGTGTGCAGCACTCCCATCAAGAGTGCACAACAGTTTCCAATTGTCACATCTTCACTGGATTTATTTCTTATCTTTTTTTTTTCCGTGGCAGAAAGGTTTATTAGACTACAAATCAGAATACAGATGTTGGGGGGGAAAGCTTAGTATGCTAAGTCATAATACATTACAGCACATTTTATTTTTTGTACAGTTATAAATATTTATTTTTTATTTTTTAATTTTATTGTATATATTTTTACATCATTTTTAATTTTTGCACAATGTATACATTTTCATCTTGGTTATATTCCCCATATAATTCCCACTCCCCTTATTTTGCCCCTCCTCCCCACCCCCGTAGTGCGTCTCTGGTTTATATTTGCTTGTTGATTTTGATTTTTAATTTATTATATTTAGTCTTTTTCCTGGTCCCTTATTTAGGTTTTCTAAATTCCTGCTGTGAGTGAGACCATCCGGTTTTTGTTTTGTTTTGTTTTTTAAGATTTATTTATTTATTTATACAAGCACTGGGTATAGTCAGAAGCACTGGAGGGTGAGAGAATTCACCAGAGCCAGAGCGGGGAGCAGAGCAGGCAGAAGGACAGAAGTACACTGCCGAGGGGAGCAGCGGGCGGCAGGAGAGGTCTGCGCGCTATGTGCGACCCTCCTCCGGTGGCCGGGGAGCAGCCGGGGATCCAACTGGCGCTGCAGAGGCTGCGGGCAGCTTAGCAACCCAGCGCTCAACCGCTGCGCCACAGGGGAGGCCCGAGACCATCCGTTTTTTTTCCTTTTTCTTTCTGGGTTATTTCGCTGAACATGATCCCTTCCAGCCCCATCCATGTTGCTGTAAATTGTATGAGTTTATCTTTTTTGATTGCTAAGTTATATTCCATGGTGTATAGGTACTACATCTTCTTGATCCAGTCATCTGTTTTTGGCATTTGGGTTGTTTCCATAGCTTAGCTATTGTAAGTAGTGCTGCTATAGCACATAGGGGTGTAGGTGCCCTTTTGAATTAATGATTCTGTGTCCTTTGGGTATATACCTAGGAGTGTAATTGGATCATATGGAAGCTCCATCTTTAGCAGGTTGAGAAATCTCCACACAGCTTTCCATAGTGGTTGGACCAATTTGCACTCCCAGTAGCAATGCAGGAGAGTTCCTTTTTCTCCACATCCTTGCCAATATTTGTTGGTGCTAATTTTTAATATGTGCCATTCTCACTGGTGTAAGATGGTATCTCATTGCAGTTTTGATTTGCATTTCCCTGATTATAAGTGATGCTGAACATTTTCATATGCTTGTTGGCCATTTGCATTTCCTCTTTGGAGAAGTTCCTTTTTAGCTCTGCTGCCCATTTTTTGACTGGATTATTTTCTTTGTTTTTGTTAAGTCTTATCGGCTGTTTGTAGATTTTTGTGATCAGTCCTTTATCATTAGTGTTGAGTGCAAAAAATTTCTCCCAATCAGTGAGGTGTCTTTTTGTTTTGATTACTGTTTCTTTTGCTGTACAGAGCTCTTTAATTTGATGTAGTCCCTGCTGCTTACCTTTGCCTTCACTATCACTGCTTTGGGTGATGTGTCTGTAAAGATGTTGCTGAGGTGTATGTCATGTAGTGTTTCGCCTATATTTCCTTCCATATATTTTATGGTTTCAGGTCTTATGTCTAGTTCTTTATCCATTTTGACTTGGTTTTTGTGCATGGTGTGAGGTGGTAGTCAAACTTCATTCTTTTGCATGTGGTGACCCAGTTTTCCAAGCACCATTTATTGAACAAACTTTCTTTGTTCCATTGCATATTCTTTGCCCCTTTGTCAAAGATTAGTTGACCGTAAATCTGTGGATTTATTTCTGGATTTTCTATTTGGTTCCATTGGTCTGTGTGTCTGTTCTTGTTCCAATATTATGCAGTTTTGATTATTATGACTTTATAGTATAGCTTGAAATCTGGGAGTGTGATGCCTCCATTCCCCCTTTTTTTTTGTCCAGGAGAGCTTTGACTATTTGGGGTTTTTGGTGGCTCCATATGATTTCATTAATATTTGTTCTATTTCTTTGAAGAATATCTTTGAAATTTTTATTGGAATAGCATTGAATCTGTAAATTGCTTTGGTAGGATGGCCATTTTGATAATGTTAATTCTTCCAATCCATGAGCAGGGGATGTCTTTCCATTTCTTTGTGTCTTCTTCTGTTTCTTTTAACAGTGTTTTATAGTTTTCTTTGTATAGGTCCTTTAGCTCTTAAGTTTATTCCCAAGTACTTGATTTTTTTTTGTTTCAATAATAAAAGGGATGGTTTTCTTGATTTCTTCTTCTTCAGATTGATTGTGTATAGGAAGGCTATTGATTTTTGCATGTTGATTTTGTATCCTGCTACTTTACTAAACTGGTTGATTATTTCAAGTAGTTTTTCTGTGGAGTTTTTGGGGTTCTCTATGTATATTATCATATAATCTGCAAATAATGATAATTTTACTTCTTTCTTCCCTATTTGGATTTCTTGTATGTCTTTCTCTTGTCTTATTGCTCTGGCTAGGACTTCTAGTATTATATTTGAAAAGCAGTGGTGAGAGTGGATATCCTTGTCTTGTTCCAGATCTTAATGGAAATGCTTTTAGCTTTTCACCATTGAGAATGATATTGGCTATGGGTTTGTCATATATGGCGTTTATGATGTTGAGGTATGTTCCTTGTATCCCTAGAATTTCAAGGGCCTTCATCATAAATGGGTGTTGTACTTTGTCAAAAGTTTTCTTAGCAATCTATTGATATCATCACATGGTTTTTATATTTCTTTTTGTTGATGGTGTTGGATTACATTGATCGATTTTCAGATGTTGAACCATCCTTGTGTCCCTGGAATAAATCCTACTTGGTCGTGGTGAATTATGAATACATTGTTGGATTCTGATAACTAAAATTTTATTGGGGATTTTTGCATCAGTGTTCATTAGAGAGATTGGCCTGTAGTTTTCTTTTTTTGTGTTGTCCTTGTTCGGTTTTGGTATTAGTGTATGTTGGCTTCATACAACGTGTTTGGTATTATCCCTTCCTTCTCAATTTTTTGAAAGAGTTTGTGAAGGATAGGCACTAGTTCATTTCTGAATGTTTGGTAGAATTCATTTGTAAATCCATCTGGTGCTTTTGTTTTGGGGGAGGGTTTTGATTACCATTTCAATTTCACTGCTTGTAATTGGGCTGTTTAGGTGTTCCCTTTCTTCTTTATGTAGCTTTGGATGATTGTAGCATTGTAGGAATTTGTCCATCTCTTCTAGATTGTTGAGCTTGTTTCTGAGTATTCTTTTGATTTTTACTATGTCTGTTGTGATTTCTCCTCTTTCATTTGTGATCCTATTTATTTGTGCTTTCTCCCATTTTTCCTTTGTGAGCCTGGCTAAGAATTTGTCCATTTTATTTTATTTTGTTTTTTTTTTTTTTGAAGAGCCAACTTTTGGTTTCATTGCTCTTTTGGTTTGTTTTTTTAGTTTCAATTTCATTTATTTCTGCTTTGATTTTTATTATTTCAGTTCTACTGTTTTTAAGGTTTTTTGTTGTTTTTCTAGTTCTTTGAGATGTGAGATTAAGTTATTTAAGTTCCTTCTTGTTTCTTGATGTGAGCCTGTATTGCTGTATATTTTCCTCTTATTACTGCTTTTGCTGCATCCCCTACATTTAGGAAATGTGTGTCTTCCTTGTCATTAATCTCAAAGTATTTTTTAATTCTTCTTTGATCTCCTCATTAGTCCATATTTCTTGTCTTTTTGACAATAGGCTTTCAAACTGGTTTGAGGTGATACTCATTGAGGTTTTGATTCGCATTTCTCCATTGATAAATGATGATGAACATCTTTTCATGCGTCTGTTGGCCATCTCTATGTCTCCTTTAATTAAATGTCAATTTAAAGCCCTTTCTCATTTTTTCAGTTAGGTTGTCTATCTTTATATATATAGTCTATATATTATATACATTATTTACTGTGTTGTATATTATAAATTGACTAAGATGTATTTATATCATTATATAGTAAGTGGAAATTACACATATATTTTCATACACTGTCATAAGGGACTTTGGACTATATTTGACTGTCTAGTTTACATATCAGTTGTACAAGCATCATAGAAAGTGCTAGGAATTTAATATAGGAATTATAAGACTAGAGTAACATGTTTTGTAACATGTTAACAAGGAAACTTTGTAGTTTCTTTGCCTGTAAACTGGCCTCCATTTTCTCTTTGATTTTTTTTTTTTTTGCCACCAGTTAGTATTTTTAATTCCTGGTCATTTTTAAAAACTTTTAGTTCTATAGAAAATTCTTTTTATCTAAATTTTCATATTGATTACCTAAGTTGTTATAATACCCCCAACCATTTTAATGTTTAAACTTTTCACTAGTTGCACAACTCTTTTCCCCCAATACTACCCATTTTCCTGTATTTTTTTCCTCTTTGATTAATTTTTTTTCCCAGAACTTTCCATTTTATTCGATTCTGTATGCTTTATTTTTCACCTAGTCAACCATTTATTTTCTATTTCATATATTTCTGGTCTTATATCCTCCCATGAACATCCTTTTGAATATTTTTGTGTTTCAAATTTCCTGATGTGCTGTTTCTGAACCTGTTTTAAAAGCTCCCTATTTTCATGTCCCTGGATCTGTTACCCTTTTCTCTAATTTTCTATTGACTTAAATATAGATTATCTTGCTTGAGTCCCATTGCCTGAGATTACTAAAAAGCCAAGGACCCCAATGTAAGATAGATGCTAAATTTCATAACTGGGAAAATAAAATTAGTGCCTCTGTATTAGCTATGAGCTCATGTTTGGATTGATGATTGGAAACTAGTAAATTATTGATGGATGATTTTCTTAGGTAGGCCATCTTTCATTGGCAATGGAATGGTTATAGCACTGACAACTAATAGGAATGCCTATAATAACTAAGTGAAATGACCTATATCTACTTGTGCAAAGAGAAAGCATTCACATGAAATCATTAATGAGTGATGATCAAAACTTGATTAGTTGGGCAATCTTAAAGGGATTATGATTGCAGGGGAGAGAAAAACACTGAGAAGTAACATAATTTGGGGGAAGTATGGGCTTTCTGTGTGTTTTGAGTCATGTGCAGGACTTTCAAGACTGCAAAAGAATATTGCTGTTGAAGTAAGTAGTATGATTATAACATGAGATATAAGGTAGATCATGGAGTGATGAGAACATCAGCTTGTCTAAAGACTGATTTTTGGTTAGATGGGAAGATATTTATAGGAAGCAATGAGCCTTATTGAGTATTATCTTGACTATCTTGACTACAGTAAAGATTTGGTGGGGGCACTGTTAACTAATATAAAAATAATGATAATGGTGAAAATAATAATAACTTGATGTTTGTTTATTATATAACAAATATTGTTCCACGTGCTTTTCATGAATAATTTAAATGAATCCTCAGAAAAATATTGTATTATTACTAGCAGTATAGTAGTAATGGTAGCTTTCATTGTTATTTTCTAATTGTAGATGTTTCAGTGCCTCATATAACATTTCTAAGTTCTTAAATTTAGTAGATGGCAGAGTTAGGACTTTTAGCGGACATTATACTTCTTCAGAAGTAATTACTAATGTTAGTCTGATGTGGTTCATAGGCTGCTTTTGTGAAGGTGAGAATGCATCTGGGGTTGTCACTGAGAGACTGTGAAGTAATTCATCTCTGTAGTGATAGTGGCTTGGCCTCAGGAAGTAATAAATCAAAGAGGACTCCAAGGTTCCAAGCATGGATGACTAGGGCGATGCTTTCTCTATTAAATTTCTTTCCCTTTTTTTTGCCCTTTTTTCCTTTCCACTACTGTCTGTGTTTCAGTCTTTTTTTTTTTTTTTTGATAATCCATTAGTAATGAGGGATATTCAGGACTATGCATTTTATTGCCTTTTCCCCGTTATTCTTCAGGTCCTAGATGTAGCAATTATGCTATTGTAAAAATGACAAAAAAAAAAGGAAAAAAAATTTTTAAAAAAGCTATAGAGGACATAAGATGTTTTTTTCTCCACACCAAAAGGTGTGGAGATGTAACAAATGATTGATGTTCATTGATGTAACAATATGATGTTCATTGATGTAGCAAATCATATTAGAACATTGCATTATCTCTATACTGACCATATTTAATGCAGAGACATCTTAGGAATTTACATTTTAAAAGTACTTTGATTCATAAGTAATAAACTATCCTTTTAGTGGCTCAAGAAGTAACAGGAAAATCTCACCTTATAAGTTTCTATGCTGATCAAAGAACTTAGCACCTGAATAGATGAAAACAAATCAGGAAACAAGTGCCAGTAAATTCTGTATTTGTGTGACTTGGGCCAAATAGTTTTGTTTCATTCTCTCTCATGTTCCTACCCAGGAAAAGAGCAAATCATAAAGCAAACACATCTGTAGTGTGGAATATACCAGTTAAGGGACTTCTTGAGAGAAGTAAGAAGAAAAAGACCCTTTTTCCGTATATGTGATACTTGCTTTATCCCAGTGACCTATTATCTGACAGCTCGTACTTAGCCCTCGGTATCTGCCCTTGCTCTTCTGTGGGAGATCTTCTAAGAAACAGACATTATGAAGTGTGAGTTATTTATTTGGAAAAGGAGTGGGGAAAAGTAAGTAAAGCTGCCTTGAAACCACAGTTCATTTGATAGCCCATACAAAGAGAGAGGGAAGGGAGAAGCCTTGTGTTGAAGAGATTTAGGCTGCAACCCAGTTGCAAGAAACTTTCATTCAGGTCAATGGGGAATCTTCAAGCAGATTTCCCCTGAGTGTAGTCCCCTTTCTCATAGGGATGATCCTACCTTTTATTCACTGTTATGTTCAGGCATTGGCTGGGAGTAAACTGAGGAAAGTGTGATATTTGTGGTGGTAAATGCAGACAGGCGGCATTAGGAAATTTGAACAGTGCATTTTTTATAGTTGCCATGTCCACATACATCATCTGATAGAAGTATCACAATTTTCAACCTTGCTAGTCCTTTGTTACTGAAAGTAGCTGTATGACTTAAAGTAGCTGTATGTTTCTTAGTCCAACAGCATGTCTTACTATGCTAGTCAATTTATATCTTTTATTTCATCCCCAATCCTGGGCACATTGATCAGTCATTGCAATGATGTCTCATTGAATTAGACATCATCCCTTCTGGGAACATCTTACTGCCTATAAGCTCTGAGTGACTTTAAGAATTTCCTTTCTTCCAAGTTTTTGCAATTTCTACTGTCTGGAGCATATCATGTAGTTTTGATTTGGGATCACAAGAAAGTAATCTAAAATGATTAAGATTAGGCTCAATTTCTTTTAACTTCCGTCCATTTGGGAAAGTTACACAATTTTTCAAACCTCAATTTTCTTTATCTGACAGGTAAAATAATATTTTCCTTATAATATTGTAAATAGGGCAGGTAAATAGTTGTTTGATCATGTAAAGGTACATTATTAATAATTTCTACTAGCATTTATGACTTTCGTATATTGCTACACTTTTGATTCCCTATTACCTTCTCACTGGAGTTGCTTCAAATGTAGACCACTTTTTCTCTCCCAAATAACCTTGGACCATATATATTAGTGAGAAATGACAGACCATCAATCACTCAGTAATTATTGAGAACCTAGTGGGGGCCAGGTACTGTTTTTTGCAATGGAATTATGAGTCAGTAAGACCAAGTCTTCACCTTGATGGGCTTACATTCTAATATGTGTAATATATTTCCTTGACCCCTTTGCTTAATACTTCAGATTTTCTGAATGATATCTAGCTTCCTTTCTGCCTTAATCCTGTCTCAGGGAAAGATTTCACTATTCTTTTTCAAGACTACCCTTACTTCTAATTTACTTATCCCAGAATCTTGCTTCAATAACCATTTCCTGATCTATTGTCTCTCCAATCTCTGTCTCTACTGCATCTCCCATAATCTTAAAAAAGAAAAACACAAAACTCATATGAACATGCTATTGCTTTCTCCTTTCTTCCTTCTCTTTCCATTTTACAATTTGCCCCTCACATCAAGTCTTTATATAGCACTCTCTTAAACATGACTACAATCTTTCCTTAGCTATTTTTTCCCTTGAAATCTGAAGCACTTATTCTTAAAACATCTTCTATAGCATTATTTCTATCACTTCTCATTTTTAATCACCGTGTATCATCCTTTGTTCTTAATTTCATCTTTTGATTGATTTTCTCAACAGATACTGAATCAATATCTATTATAGGCCCTCAAATACAGGTCATATAGAACCTGTCGAGAGACTCTTTCTATTTTTTGTTTCCTTAACTGAAGCTTCAGCACTTTTCTCTTGGCACTCTCAGCCACACAAATCCAAATTTTACCTTCAATCATAATCTTCTACTGAATTTCATTTCTCTAGTTGCATTTGCATTCTGTTTCTCAGCTTTTCTACCTCTTCCACAAATTCCATGTATTTCAATTGGCTATTAACCTATTCCCATCACCAACACTTCTTTGAGATTCTATATATCTGCTAATATCTTCTGTTATCAAGAGTTTGAACTTTTAAATTCCCTTGTTTTACTCTTTAAATCCACATCTGATTTTTATCATCTGATTATCATTTTCTTCTGGTTATTTGACTTGCATTGTGGCATTTAAATCTTGACTTTTAAACCATCTCTCGCAAATCTTTCCTAATACTTTAAGAAAGCCCCATTTTTAAAAAATTGTATTTTTTTAATTGAAGTAATGTTGGCATGCAATGCCTTATATGGTCCAGACAGAGGATCACAACTCTTCAGATATAGGTTACCGCAACGCACCACCAATGCACCCATAGTCCTTCACCATACTCCCTTGAGTCATCACCACTATTCATATATGGAATGTAGAGAAACAAGACAAAGGAACAGACCAAACCAAACCAAAACAATCCCTAGGAATCTATCTGTGCAATTGGGACTACTACATTGGTAACATTTTTTTGAAAGAAAAATCAATTGTTTCCATGCTAGAATCTCTCTGAATGTTAGTATAGCAGAATAGTGATGTTTTCCTGAACCAGTCTTAAATTATTTTTGAAAAATTGTAGAAATAATGTATTTAATTTCATTAAGCTCCAAAGAGCTAAAGCATCCAGTTTGTTTCATTGGAGCTGGAATTTTGTTTTATGAATATAATTTACAATATTATAAATGATATTCCCTTGGTAAAAAAAAAAAGTTTAAAGACATAATAAAAGGAGAATCAATGTTATAGTGAGTTATGTCTGTGTTGAGAGGTGTGATCTTTGTTATAACCCATTCATAGTAGGTATTTAATGTATGCTAACTGAACAATGGCAGTTGGAGGACCCATCTATGAATGTCTATGAAATAAGAATTTTAAAATTTGGCTTTGGAAAGAAAGATTAGTTATAATAGAAAGAGTGCATGCTACTCTGGAGAATAAAAAAAAATGAAGTGGGCAATACTGACAGTTCTAAAAAGTTAATAAAATTAAATATTGTTATTATTATTAAGTTCAGTGATATTTTATAGTCTTCAATACTGATTGAATTTCTAGGTTTTATTTCCTGTTGGCACTCTGCTCTATTTCAACCCAGACAGGAAAACGGGTACATTCTTTATTATTAGACAAGACTTTTTTGCCATTAGAACATGCTAAATTGATCATTTTTAAAGCTTGACAAGAGACCAAGCCATCATTACCTGAAGGGATTCTCTTAAATCATCTGAACATGGTTCTTCTGTTCTGAAAGAAACTTGAAGTAGACTGCTTGAGATTCTAAGTCTCCCTCTCCAGGTGGCAAGGGTTAGTTTTACTGCAGCACTGACAGTTTCCACCCTCAGCGTAGGCAGATTAGATTGGAAAATGTATAGGAGGAGAGCTTGTCAAGGTAATTCAAGGAGTAAGCTGCTAAGTTCTAAAGGGAATTCTAACCAGATTGAATCATAAATGCTTATAGTTTATGGACTTATACTAGTGTGGAGAAGGTAAGGAGGAAGAAGGAAAAGAAAGAGCAAAGAGTAAAAAGAGTGGGAGGAAAATATATCAGAAGAGCCATAAAACCCTTGGCTTGTTCAGCTCATCATTTTGAGATGCAAATAAAATACCTATTTTGTTAGCAGTTTTTTTGGTGATGACTGAAAATTTCTGAAACATTTCTTTAATAATGATTCATAGTCATTAAAACCCTAGAATTATAGAAAGTAATTATAGTAACAAACAATGAAAATTAACTTCTGCTTTTGGTCTGACAGCCACAGTCCAGTTTCAGGCAGAACATTCTATATGTGGTTTCTGTGATTCTCTTATAAAAAATAGACACCTGGTAAGCAATAAGTTATGAAGGGTGTGAATTTATGAGTATGAAATGTGATATACAGACATAAATACTTATCTCCCTGAAATCAAGCCTATCATTTATATTTAAACTTTTGCTGCTACAACTCACTATATCAGAAAAATTCCAGTACATATTGGAGTATCTTCTTGAAGACTTATTTATATTTTACATACAGATTTGTCATCATCAAGCCTTCAACCTTATTACTTAGCATGTGTCATACTGGTGGTGATACACTGATATTGTTCTACAGTATAATCATTGTTCCAGAGTAGGAACAATTAAATTTATATAATTTCTTAAATTAGTATTTTTTCTATTACTTCAAATATTTATATATTGATCATATGGTTTACACGTACATGGATATATATGGTTATATTTAGCATCCAAAAGAAATAGGAAAAGAAATAAAAAAGAAATAAGAAAGTAAAATGTAATACTAATAGCTAACACTATTATTGAAATGTCTTCCATATATTAATTCAATTCAGTTTCAGAATAACCATATTAAATCAGAACCATTATTGCCTACACTTTGCAAATAAGAAAGTGTGAAACAAAGAAGTTAAATAATTTTTTTGAGAGTAAATATGGCAAATAATTGGCAGAGCCAAAATTTGAACCCAAGTAGTATGATTATTTGATATAGCTATGTTCCATAGCTTAACTAGTCTTGGTTGAGCTAACAGTATGTTATATATTCAAAGCTGTATTTTAATATGATTGTTAACATGGATAGTTCTTCACTAAATTATGAGCTCTTAAGAAGAGCCATGTTTTATTAATTTTTTCATATACATTGTTCAGTAAAATTTTTATTACTCTTGAATTATCACTCATTATATTGTCTTGGGATACTCTGTCCAGGAGACTTTTTATTTTTGTTATTGATTTTCTGTTTACAGAAATTTTATATACACAATTGCTACCTGTAAGTGGGTAATGTATTCATGATTCTCTGGTTTCTTAACTATTTTTAAGAATAATGTAGCATGAATAAAGCAGACTATTTTTGATTGTTACAGGATAAATTTAGAATTGTGTTACTTAGTTGAAATTCTTTTTTTTTTCTTTTTTCTTTTTAATAATTTTTCCTACAGGGTGCTGCTTTAATTAGAATGCTGGCTAATTTTATGGGCCATTCAGTATTTCAGAGAGGTCTGCAAGTAAGTAAATGCTTTCTATATTCCACTACATTTTCCTTGTTAATATATATATATTGTAAAGATTTTTCACAACATGGGAAATTGCTAATACAGAATTGCTGAATTTGATGGAAAGCTGTATGATGTGTATGTAAGGTAAGCAGTGTCCCGCATGACAAATGAAGGTTACACTTAGGCTGTTCACTGTATCAACCAAAACAGCTCTAACTGTTGTACAATTTAGATCTCTTTAACATGTACTTATAAAGTGAAATAATTTTCAAATATGTCATATCCTAAATATATTTTCTGAAAGCCTACTTTCCTCTTCTTCAATTAAAGTTTTTATAAAGTGAACACAAAGTCTGTTAGCTTTATTAGAATTATGAATTTGACAGAATCTTAATGCTGTTTTTGAGATATGTGCCTTTTATGTTTTGGCTTTGTGTTTGATAGACGTAAATCTTGTTCCAAACACATTTCAATATTATTTTACTTTGAAAATGCAATGTTTTTAAAAAGGAAAAAAAATCCTTCTATATTTAGAATATGGAGTGTAAAATCTAAGAGTAGACTCATAGAAAAGCATGATTCTTACACAAATATAGAAAAATTGAACTTTTTTCCCATTGAATCTGTTGGTGTAAATCATGTTCATAGCAGCTGTGATTGATGAATTATTTATGATGCATTCTGCTACTTAGAAGTGTCCTTTAAAGTAAATTGATGTTCACCTGAAATACAATTATGCTAAGACAGAGAGAGCAATCAATCTTATCTGTTCTTAGTAAGCTTTTCATTTTGAAATTTAAATAAACTACATATGGGATCAGGTCATACTTTGTTAGTATAATTCTATCTTTTCCCAAAGTAAACTAAAAGATAAAACACAAAGCAAGAGTTAAATGTTATGACAAAGTTATATATACTTAACATAACAAAGAAAATATGTAAATTTCTTAAAGAATGATTTCCTTTAGAAAATATTTTTTACAGATTTGTGTCAACAGGGGTGGACATTTACTTTAATCAGCTCTTCCACTGGGAAGCCTTCAGAATAACTGAACCAATTTGCTGGGTGGTAAGGTCTCTATTCTGATCACATAATTGGGAAAATCTTTTTTCTCAAAGAGTGCCCTCCATGCATATCAACTCTCCAGAGGAATGTCCTTCCTTATCACCTTCCTTTGTTTTTCCCTTTTGAATTTGTAGGGTAACAATTCCAGAACATATCTAAGCTTTCATAAGGGCAACACAAATTAAATTTGATTTCCTGGTAGCAAGTTGATGTGAAATCATTTTCTTTATACAATTTTTATTGTTTCTCCTCATCAGTGTATATGAACTTGTTTGGCAGGTTGAATAACTATTGTTATGTTATTTGGAAAGGATTATTCTTCTGCAGCATTTTTCTTTATCCTATTGTACTTTCTATGGTATGTAAAATACATCGATTTTTGATACACCCTTTTCCATTGACCCAGTATCTTCAGATTTATCTGAAACAGAATGATTTCCATTATATTAATTCTTCATTTAAAGCGTGTACTCATGTGTGCCTTTATGCTCTGGTACTTGATTTGGTTAATTTTCAACTAAGGGACTCTATGTTTGTCAACATTGCATTTCATTTGCCTTGTGACATCTCATTGATCAGATAGATCTGTATCCTTCAGTACTTTGCTTGCAGCTTTATTTATACTCATCACTCAAACTGATTTAGTGTATCATCAGCAGTTTGGATTAGTTTACAGTAGATCCCTATGTCTAGGTGATAAATTATCATCTCTTGTGTATGAAGATATATGGGATACATTTTGGAAATGACCTCCTGAACAGACACTTCATGTCATGGTGCTGAGTGGTCACAGAGTTGATAGTAATATATTTCCCACCTGCAAGGTCTGGGGAGTCTTGGTTTACACGTTAAAAGAGCTAACCAGACTGTCAGTGCTTACCTCTGCACAAAAACCTATTATTCTTACATATACCATGAATTTTTCTATGTTGACAAGTCCTAGTTTATATTTGCATGAAGAGCCATTAGCCTTACAATTGAGGACAATCCCAAGCTGAAAATAATTCTTATGTCTTCCTTATATTTTTAATATTTTTTCTCTCCTCCTGACCTGTTATCCTTTGCTCTTTTCTTCCTCCTTCCTATCTTTTCTTTTATGTTTTAGTACTTGGACCTTAGCCCTCACATTCCATATGGTAACACTATTATAGTAGTAGTTTTGTATAAAATACATATTCTCTTGTCCTTTTTTTGTTCTTATGAACTATCTTAATTAGGTCTTTTGGGAACAAGGCAAACACACTTTATAAATATAACTATAAATATATATATATAATAAAAATATAAAAATAAGCATATGATAAATAATATAAATAGATATAAATTGCGAATATAATTATATACTAAGTATAATAAAATAATTTAGAAAACTAAGTTTCTGGTACAGTTTACATGTTCATATTTAACTTAGAAAGTATTAGTGCAAATACATTTTTTCTACCATTTGTAGCATTTTTGTTTTGGAAAATATATTTAAAATTTCAACTCATGCATATATTTCATAGTTGGAAGGGACACTAGAAACATTTTGAGAAAAATTTTGCTCCTAGTAGCCATATGAACCATTTGATGAACTATTAGAAAATCTAGTAAATCATTTCATACTAATTCATCACAAATTTCCTTGGTTTAGATTCTTGATATTTTTGGTCTAAGTCAATTTCTTGAATTTTGTTTTGAGTGCTTTGGTACTGTATCATTTTGAAATAAGTTGCCCAAAACCCCTTTTTTTTTGTAAAAAGAAAGTATATATACATCAATAAAAGTTTAGTTCTGATTATCATGCATATGGTAGCTTTCAATTTGATATTTCAACTGAAAATAAAACCTAAAGCAAACCAAACTTGAACCATTGTTGATAATGTATATCACTTATAAATAATGTATTTTAGAGATGTAAAATGTTTACATTTCTTAATTCATAGATCTATTGTTCTATATAATCCATTTCCAAAAATAGTAACAGGCATGCTTTCCATGAAGCATGTAATAAGTGGGGTGAAATGATTTTCATTTCTATTTCAAGTGGGTTTCCTACAAGTCACTAACACTCATTTTGGCCTCTGACTTTATAGTTAAATTCAAGTGGTGGACTAAATGTTCTCTAAGATATTTTTTATCTTTCAGGTTCTCTTCATCCAAGATTTATTTAATGCATTTAACTAGTTAGATAGTGTTTGATATCTTTAATTTGGTATAGCCATTTTTGATGGGAAAATTTGATGGGCAACAGTGAGTGACTCCCTGTTTTTAACTCTTCAGCAGATTTCTAAATTATTTATGACTATGTGACTTTCCCTATATATAATACTGTAACTATAATTAAATTAAACTTTGTTGTTACAGTGAGTTTTTGCTAGCAATATGTTTCTTTTTGCTTATATTATGAAACAAGTCTACTTCCATTGTTTTTTAGTTACTTGTTCACTTTCTTATTTTACAATTTTGTGATTAAGCTGCAGTTGTCTTAAATTTTCTTACAAATTGAAATTTCTTGGTGATTTTCAGTATATGCTATTTTTTCTAAGGTCCTAATTTTTGATTATAATGGTAACCTTCTGCAATTCCGCTCTACTTACATGTCAGTAGGTATTCAGGTGTATTGGAGGTTGGCCTTAAGGAGAATCAGTATCCCTCGTTGACTGTCATTATAAGGAACTCAAATAAGGGATAACTTCCTTTTTCAGAAATAAGAAAAAGCTACTTTGATGCCAAAGTAAGCTAAGTCTCAAAATTTCAAGGTCTTCATTCCAATTTTCAGTGTCCCACACGTTCTCAATCATTACCCTAATTTTCACATAAGAGACCTAATAAAACCATGAAATTTACTTAAGTTGTAATTTTACCACTCAGAATTTCAAATCATAGTCTGATTTTCAGTTATATTGATTCTTAGGCTATAAGAGATATACACTCTTTTTAGCACAGTCACAGATTTCTGACTCCCTCTGCATACATTTCACTGAGAATTTAAAGCACAGAGATTATACTTTTGACTTTTCATTTCCTCTACTCTAGTCAGAAATAATCATTCTTCTCAACAACTTTATAAATTCTCTATTCTACCACAGTCTATGGAAATAGTCATATGTTTTCCCAAAGTCAATTTCTTTAGTTTGCACAACTGTGGGTAATAATTTAAGATATTGGCTTGATCTGAAAATCATGGATTACCAGTATCTTATTACCCTTATTCAACAGTTCTACCTCATTTAAATATGATAAAAAATGTGCAAATGGTTGTAGATTACCATTTTACTGGGTCTGTCTTCTGAACCATTTCTGGTATATCACATAGCCCAAAATCATTATAGGTATTTGAAGCAGAAAGGAATTTAATACGAAAGTACGAATTTTCTAAAAACGTTTGGAGACATAGAAGAATAAATGTCAGAAAATTCACTGCTAGACTTCAGAAAATCAAGAAATTAACTAATGTCAATAATCCTAACTGCCTGCATTACCTCTGGAAGCCTGTGGTCTGTCCTCACTCTACCTTCTGCTGAAGCCCACATGCCAGCCCACCACAATGGGAGCTCCTCCTTAGGGCCTTCCTTAGCTCCTACTTGTGTGTCTCAAGCAGAAATTTAACTTGGACCTAACTTACAAAGGATTCTAAGAAAGTAACTTCCAGACTTCTAGCTCCCATAAAAAGTAAGAATGTAGAAATGCAGCAGGAATAGTGATAAATTGCTAATAGATTATCTGACACTTGATTTATAAATTTCTTGGTGTTATTGATTAAATATTATTTGTATTATTTTTTTAGGTTGTCATATATACATATGGAGATTTAAAAATATTGACTTACGTCTTTTTGATATTTGTGTTAAGACTGTGATACTTCTGTATCTAGTGTAGAATGTCTTCAACTGATTTTAGTAATTTTATAAGGACATATGATGGGAAAATTGCAAAAATCAATCAATGGTCATAATTCACTCACTACATAAATATAGTCTAGTTGTCTGTTGTCTATAATTTCCAGTCTCTACTTTGAATGAGTTCTTTGCATTATGTCACTGTGAATCAGTACCAGTAATATAACTGAGATTTTTAAGTTTCTAAAGTTATTGCTCTTCTAAAATAATGAACTGAAGAAGAAAAGACTGGGTTATTTACTATTGTGAATTTTTTTTTAAACTTAGTTCAAACTTTTGGTTGGCATCATCACAACTGTTGGCTCCTCATGCTACCATTTTCACCTCCAGGTGGCCCAAACCTCCTGGGAATGTGGTAAACGCAGGAAGAAAAAAATCTAAAAAGCATTTTGCCTAAGTTATTTTTAAGACCAGCTTTACATAGCACATCTGGAGAGTAAGCTTATATATTTTCATAGTTCAGGATTTTCTCCTAGCAATGATTGCAGAGTGAGTAATGACTAAAAAAAATTGCATGATACGTTAACTGCAGGGACTTAGTGTAAGTGGAACATACAATAGGTAGTCAATAGTGTCCACTAACTCCCTATTGCATACAGGTTGAAATTATACTTATTTATACATAATGTTGTTTTTACCTTTACTACCTCTTTTTTTTTTTCTGTGGCATAAAATCTCCAAATTTCCTGTGGGTTTATCCTGTGAGGAGGAGCTAACAAGATCACCCATTCACAGCACCATATCAATTTAATATTACAGTGCTTGAATATGGTTTTCCCATTATAATGTCACAAACATAAACAGAATATAGGATATAGTACAGCAGTGTAACCTCATTTCTATGCTCTCTTTGACTTGATATTCTTCAGTGTCCAATATAGTTAACTTTCCTTTTCTGTGTAATACCTAGAAGAATATATACTTCAATTTTGCCCTCATTTTTTCCCATCTCTCTAGAAGTTCTTGTTCATTTCACATATTCCCCTGAAACCATCCCTGCTCCTATGAATAAATGCTTCCTGTAAATTCCTCCTTTAATAAAAAAAAATGTGCATTCGATGGCATCTTTTAGCAATTCTTGCCTCTCTCATTTACTAGGGATCTTCTTGTAGAGTCTGTATTCATTAATATTCACAGAGATGAAGCAACGCTCATGCATATGATCAAAAAATTAGCATCTACATCTTTTATGTTGTATTTATAATTTAAGTTTCTGGAACTCAATTCCTGATTCTGCATGAGTATTATAAGCTTATTTAAAAAAAAGTAATTCAGGTAATGATTCATGTAGACTGATTTTTTTATATGACTTTTACCTTATTTCATTTTTACTTATTTTAATCTTCATAGATACACTTTTTCTTTGTGATTTTTTCTGTAAATAAATAAATAAACCATAATTATGAAATCCTCAAATAACATTGATTGGCTCAGTAGCTGTTAAAAAATAATTAGTGCATAATACTATTTCTTCTCTCTTCAAATAAGACAATACTGTTTTAATAATTTGAACCTAGCATTACCATTCTTCATGTTGTTTTGAGTCAACATCAAAGAATTGAAATTATGTAGAAAGATCATTGTTAAGCTTGATATAAACTCCAGCCCTGAAATCCATGTCAGAAAGTGAGTCACCTTCCTGTTCAACCAGTGAAGGTAATTCAACATCATCTAAAATGTGGTCGAATAAAGAAAGATTTCTCTTGATTAGTATTTAACTGCCTTTTTCCATAAGGTAACCCACAAAAAGATGTTTGGCTCCAATTATCAGGGTGGAAATTGCTTATGCAAATCAATGTAAGGCAATGAGGTGTGGATAAAAAGCAAAAGGGAAATATCATTATTATTGGATTGTGCTCATAAAATTCTGATGGCTGGAAGGTAATGACAGGCACAAAGCCAGAGGGATTATTAGTAGCAACAACATACTCAATAACTTGTGTTCCAGTGAGGAGTTATATGTTAACATGTACACACAGTATTTTTTATGTGATAACTGCAGGCTTACATTTGTGAGAGTGTTCACTCCCTTCTACGTAGGATTTCAGATAAATGAAAAGTCAGAAAATAATAGAGAACAGAGATGGTGTGTCAAAGTTAATTTCCTTTCTGAAGGGATAGTAGTGTATTTTCATCAGATGTAGCTACATCTTGCTTAATCTGAAATGAACGACCACAGGTAGTGTTTGCTCAAGTTTTTCCTCCATGTTTCCCTTAAGTAGCTGTTCTTTTTTTAAATAAGCTATAGGTAGAAAGCTTAACACTTCATAATAATTTCTGTGATCATGCAACACCATGTAATAATTTTATTATAGCCTTTAAAGTCATCTATTAGACATCTATCTACAAAGCTAAAATTGATAAGAAGGTTATGGAGAAAAAAAATATTACTTACAGGGAAAAACTCCTTGGATTAGAGAATCAAGAATACTCTCTCTAAAAAAAAATACTTAAAAATGAGCACAGGAGACTATGGTGATGGATCATGGGTGCTGTGTTGGTAGGAGAACTACAGAGACTACACCTGAGGGGAGATATCAAAGAATGCCTAAAAATGAACAATTATGTAAGAAAATAAATAAATGTAATCAAAAGCTGAAATCACCGCTATTTATATTTCTGAATCAGAATGAAATAACTTCTTCACATTGTAGTTAGTAAGTTTACATTCACTGGTTGGGCCTTTATCATTTTGCTGATGTTAACCCTCTGCTGGCTAGATAGCCTTAAAAAAAAAAAAAAAACTTATTTAAAAAGACATTTATCTGTTTTAATGTCCTGTAAGCATTTATCCAGCTCAACGGGAGATCTTATAAATTTTTAATTGTTGGTTTACTTTTACCTGTTACTTAAGGAATCAAGCTATATTATACATTTTAACTAACAGGGTGAGTACATAAGATGATATTTTTGACAACTTTATTTAAAATGAATCTGTAAAATTATCAGACATGTTTAGTTGATAGGTAGATATATTTGTTAGTATTTATGTAAATGTATACTGATCTTTAAATATGTACACTCATCAGTACACTAACCTACAAACTGTCTTTATGTTTTAGTAGATTGCTAATTCAGAAGTTAGACATCACATTTTGGTTAGATTGCTAATTCAAAAGTGCTATAAAGTTGCCTTAAAGGCAAATTTCTCTAATCTATTTAGCTCTTGCATCAGCAGTTTTCTTTCTTTTCCTTTTTAATTTTATTTTTTCTCCTTAAGTTCATTAATAACCTAGAACTACATACTTGGCAATGTTGCACATTTTTATGCTAAAAACCATCCTAAATTGGGAAGATATATTTTCCTTGTTACTCACATTTTCACAATTGCTTCCTCATTTTAATACACAGCATAATGCTAGTAATATGGCATAGATGTACCATATTATATTTTTCCTTGTTTGTGAACATCTAAATTGTTTTCTAAATTTTTAAATAATACTATAATAATCTTTAAGTTATAGATTTTCCCACTATATTTTTATTCTTTATATCTGCAATCATATTACCATTTTTTCCCTTCCAAAGTTTGAAGTCATTACATAATGAAAAAAAAAAAAGTTGAAAGTTATTTTTAGAATACACTCAGCTAGCAGCATTGGGTCTTACAATTCTCAAAATAAGTTTTGTACTAATTTATCAAGTAAAGACATTACCCATTTTTTTTAGTATATATCACAGATGAGGTTGAAATTTTTTTCACAAATGAGGTTGAAATTTTTTTTCATATATATTCCTTTCATTTAATCTTTTGTGATCTATTTGTTTTACTCATTTAAAGATTAAAATTTTCCTTTCTTTTACATAACTTTGTATAAATGGTGATAGGAAAATAAAAATAATGAGTCATTACATTAATTACACATTCTTTCCTCCTTGTGATAGCTAATTCAAAATTATTGTTATGAAAGCTACGTTATAAATTAGCAGCTTAGGAGGAATGCTATAAACACCTAACAAAGTAGGTATTTGGAGCTTATCTTATAAATAGTTCAAATGCATTTTAAAATTCCATTCTAATATAGCCCTTTGTTTTTGTCTACAATAGAAAGAGCTTGTGTTAACATGACACACAGATAGTTATCCATTTATTCCCAGTACCTCATTTCCTTTGCCAGTCTCTATAGTCACCTTTTCTGTTCAAGGTTTCTCCCTATGATTATTTGATAGGTCATTTTTCTACTTAAGTGCAATAACACATTTTAGGGTTAAAATTGTTTCTTAATGTTTTGTGCTAATAAACTAGCATTGTGCTTTTCTTCGTGCACCAGCTCTGCTTAGTTTAATGTCTACAGTGCACATTGCTCACCTATCAGATATGTGCATCCATTTAATCCACACATTACACAGCTATACTATTTCAGATACCATAATAAGTACCATGTACTCCCGGCATGCTCTGCACAGTAGATGTGGCCCCTGTTCTCATGAATCATATAAAGGAATAAGATTGACACTTAATAGGAAAAAAAAAAACCTATCTTTTTACTACATGGGATAAATACTAGAGAAAAGGATACTCTGAGAGAACATATGGGTGGGTAGGTGGGGTAATTTAAGATTAGGTGTTTGGGGAAGTTCTTCTTTGATAAGACAGCAGTATACTGAGCTCTGAAAGATGAGAAAGGGTGGGGGGAGGGTGAGATCACTCAAGAAAGATGAAGAATCATGTGAAAACTGAGACAAAGAACTGAGCATGTTCAAGGAAAAGAAATGTGTGGCTGAGCAGTTAGTAGGGGCAAGAAATAAGTTAGGCAATGAAGACAGCAGTTAGTCATGCAGCATTAAAGTAGATTGTTCTAGGAAGGTTGGATTTTATTCTAAGTGCAGTGGGATGCTATTAAACAGTTTTAAATTGAGATGTGGCATTGTTCTGTTTATATTCAAGACAGTTATCTCACTAAAATAACACAATGGTGTTGGGGCAATCAGCCTACCAATTGAGGAATTAAGGAATAAAATTAGGAGACTTTTAATGACCATGTGAGTGATGATGGAGGCTTAAGTGGTAGATATACAGAGACATGGATGGATTAAAAATGCTTTTTTGAAGGTTGAATGAGAATGATGTAGAGACTGATTGAAAAGTGTGGTCTGAGAGTGAGAAAGAGAAGACAGTTAAGAATGATGCTGAGCTTTTGGTGTTGAAAGCCTGGAACCAAGCCCTCAAGGTTTGTAAGACTGAGAGAAAACGAGAGGTTGAAAGAGAGAATAAGGAGAAACAACTGGAGATGCAGGGAGAACCAAGGGTATGATATCATTCATTCCAAGAAAAATTTGTTTTAATGATAAGGAAATTATCAACAAGGTTAAGTGCAACTGAGAAATGGAGTAGGATAAAAACTGAAAAAGGTACTCTTTGGCATATTTGGGAAATTTCTCTAAATTTATTGGTTTCAGAGGAATGGGTTAAAGAATGAATGGGAAATGTTTAAATGGAGAAAGTGTATGTAGATAAAAATTTAAAGAAATTTGCCAAGAAAGATCAGAAAAGCAGGGGATATAGAAAACTTCTGTTTTTAAAGATGGGATACAGTTATACTAGTTAAATGTTGGTAGAGAAATCACAAGAAATGTTTGATAGTGTTAGAAAAGTTCTTTACTTGTTTTATGTTATTTTCAGGTAAATATTATATATAGCATTTACCTTATTCTGTTGAAGAAATTAAAGTTTAGAGAACTAATAAGATTATGTGACTGCTAATAATCAGCACAGAATCTCCTTTAGTTTTTCTGAACCTACACTCTAATTCTTTCTCATACAAAATTACATTTTCTTCTCAACTAGTCACTAGCACTGGAGAATGATCAAGAAAAGGGATGAGATGGAAGTGGGGAATGCTGTGTGCTTGGTCTATAGTCATTGCGTAATTGCGTATATTGATTTACAAGAGGTAGTGCTTCTTCTTTTTTTTTTTTTTTTTTTAACCAGCCAGTATATAATTTTTCTATTTTGTGAGCTTGTAGTGGTCAAAAACCCTTTACCAGGCATTCGGAAAAAGCAATTCACAAACTTCACTTTTACCAATAGATTCATTTTTATGTCTCAGTAATTTTTCAAGCTAGCAACAGAAGTGAGACAAGGGAATATTTTAGTACCCCACAAGTCCCCTATAGACTTCCATTCACACTATTTCACTGACAGGTGTAGGACCCTGTCAAGTTTTTCTAGAATGGAGTACAAATTCAATAGTGGTAATGTAGTTCTGGCAGTGCACCTGCATGTTAGGCATTGATGATGTGATCTATAATTATTAGATAAGAGAAGTTTGCAAACAAAACCGATGTGAGAATATGCCATTGTTAGAAATTTAAAACAAACAAATCTTGCATGTACTGTCAGCTTGATTTGATTTAAATTTTTTCTGATATTCTTCTATGTTTAGCACTCCTTGAGCAAGTATACTGATTTTACAAATGTAAATTCATTAGGTAATGGAGTTTTAAAAACATGTAGAATGGTTTTATTTGTTCCTATAGAAATGTCTCAGTAGTCCTACACCTAAGTAAGCAATTTCTAAAAGTACATTAAGAGTAGGCATATTTAGGAGGGCCTTCCTGGTGGCGCAGGGGGTTAAGACACAACCTATGAAACTCACCGCAGCCACCACAGCACAAGTTCGATCCCCGGCCAGGGAGGTGACCCATATGGTGCAGCGAACCTCTGCTGACTTGCCCACTGCTCCCCTAGGCAGTGTATTTCAGTCAATCTGCCTGTTCTGTTCCCCACTGTCTCTGGTGAGTCCTCTCACCCCCCAAAACTCTGGCTTGTACCCTAGTTCTTATATGTATAAATAAATCTTTAAAAATATATATTAAAAAATAAAAGAGTAGGCATATTTAAAATTAAAATAAAAATGGCATGTAATCAGCTATTTTTTTCAACTATTGCTTTATCTATTCAAATAGTTTTCTTTCCTAAAGTCAACATCTTTTTTATTCTAGTGGCCAAAAAATGTTGTACCTCAAAAAATTTGGTCTTAGTTCCCATTTTACTGGATTCCTTCTTGGAAATTTATAATTTAACAGTAATTTATAAATTAGTAGTAAACAAAGACAATCATTAAATTATTTATACCTTTTCATCATTGGTTCTTTCCTAATAGAATTAATATGTAAACATTACTTCTTTTCTTTCAACATAATGCTTTTTCAGTGCTTTGCTACTCTGTTTTAACTATCTTCAACTAGTTATTAACCAAAATAATATCTAGCTCTCTAATATATCAACAGCTCCCTTCTAATTTAGTTGATCTGTCACTGTTTTAGTCTCCTTGTTTCTATTTCTCAAGGTTGAGGAATATAGACACCTCCTCTGAAGTACATGGGCCAGGCTTCAAGTGGGTTTTACCCAATCCTTGTGTGACATTGCTGTGATCAGGCAGATTTTAATATGCTTTTGTTGATATCCATGAATCCCTTCAAGGTCACCTTACTCTAATAATGCATACACTTAACAGATAATTAATTTTAGAGCTTATGGTTTCTAGTTTAAATGCCTCTGCTCTCAAGCTTTATTAAGACTGAAGTTTCGCATAGTTTTATTATTTGGTGGTGGTGTCACTGTAGGTACACTCTGTGCTACTTTCAAACAAGGTTTTTCTCCAACCTCTTTGTCTCTCTCTCTTTTTTTTTTTAGAATGTGTCTCTTCCCCCATACCTACTATTCATAACCATGAAATTCTAGAGTTACTAACTAGAACTAGGTGGTTTTTAATTTTTATTTCGTACAATTTTTTTTCTGAGGTTTAAAAAGAAAATTTATAGATGTTCTTTGTTTGGTGCCTATCATCTATTAGTGTTGTATCAGTCAAGATTTTGGGTTACAAGCCACAGAAACAAACTAAATGAAAATGACAGCCCTTGGAACCACTGGGAAGGCTGGAGAACAAAGCCTACAAAAAAGACAGCTGGAACTAAGGGAGACTCAGAAGTCAACAAACCTAGCCAAAGTCATGCTGAAGGAGTGGATTGTTTGATCGCTACCAGGAGAATAGATGCCAATGGGCCTCAGTATCGCTATCACAGAAAATAATCTTGCCCCTACCCCTATGTCTTTATATTAATCCTGTAGGATTAAGAGTCCTAGGATGAAGCATCCACTTGTTTGAGGCCAGGGACAGGTCCATGGTTTAACTGCCAGGAGAAGCAGAGAGGGAGTATTTAGTATATAATCCCTTTCATTTCAATAGTGGAAGGCAGAATTATTGCATTCCTCAAAGATTCTGTGATGAGTTGTTGCTTCCATATAAACGTAAAGTTTAAATGCTGGAAAAACAAAGTAAGAAAAAAAAAGGGGGGTAACTCTCTACTACAATCATTTAAGGTACAATTTAATAGAAAGAAGCACTACTTTAAAGCACTAACTTAAACCTTTAAACCTACTTTAAACCTTTCTTTTACGTAGAAAACTCAATGCCTGAATCTAGCTGGCATTTCCTAGGCCAATCATGTAAGTTAGAAACATTCTTTTCCAGAGTCACTGAGGCCCAGAGTTCTATCCTTTGCCTCATTGGAGAAACCACTGATGGTGGTTAATCCATGAATTAGCCTCCTCTTATTAATCAATTTGTGATTTCATTCAGGCTATCACTCTTCTGTATATTCATATACTTCACAGAGTTGGCACCTGCCTTGTGTAATTCCCAAGCAGTACTCCCTAAACCTTCATTAATAGGTTTCAGCTAGAGCTTGTGATATAATAACTGAGGGGAATCTTCGCTGACTCTTAAAAAATCATTCTTAGGAAGAAATTCTTTCCCTTTCTCTGTGCAGTGTCATATCTGAATGCGATCCTGGCGGTTGCTGCAGCCATCTAGCCCCAAATCTAAGGTAGAAGCCAAAACATAAGTAAAATGGGGCCAAAAGAAGTGGAGAAAAAGAGTTGCAGCTCTGTCTTACCTTCTTATAATAGGAAAGAATGAATCTCATCATTTAAAAAGAATCATTCTAGGGCCTCCCTGGTGGCGCAGCGGTTGAGCACTGGGTTGCGATGCTGCCCGCGGCCTCTGCAGCGCCGGTTCGATCCCCGGCCACCAGAGGAGGGTCCCACATGGCGCCCAAACCTCTCCTGCCGCCCGGTGCTCCCCTCAGCAGTGTACTTCGGTCCTTCTGCCTGCTCTGCTCCCCGTTCTGGCTCTGGTGAATTCTCTCACCCTCCTTCTGACTGTACCCAGTGCATGTATAAACAAAAACAAACAAACAAATAAATAAATAAATAAAACATGCCTCTATTAAAAAAAAATTTAAAAAAATAAGAATCATTCTAGGTTATATATTTTTGTTATTTGCATTTCAACACATATAAACCAGTCCACATAGCTTTGGTTTTTATTGAGCTGTTGCTCCTTGTCCTATGAATAAAAGCAATTCTACAGTTAGTCCCCTGTTGTGAGATGCGGAAGGACTCATTAAAAGGAGAGCAAGTATTCCATAATTATTTCCATGTATACCATAAAAGATGTGCTGAGGAAGTGCTTTACTTCCTCAGCTTACCTTTAACTTGTCCCTTTGTCTTTATGTAATCCCATTGGCTTTTACACATGGAGTGTTATTATCCATGTCCCTTGTTAGCAAAGGAAGTTAAACAAAAATGGTCTCCTATCGGACCTCCCCTGGTGGCACAAAGGGCTAAGCACAGCACTATGAAGCTATTCACAGTCTCTGCAGCATGAGTTCAATCCCCAGCCGGCCTGGGAGCTACCCACATAGTGCATAAGACCTCTCCTGTCTTGCCTGCTGCTCCCTTAGCAGTGTATTTCAGTAGATATGCTTGTTCTGTCCCTCACTCTGTCTCTGGTGAATCCTCTTAACTCCCCACACCTCTGGCCTGTACTCCAGTTCATGTATGCATAAATAAATAAATCTTGAAAAAATGGTGTCAAATCCAATAGTTCACCATCTCTTGATTACATATCCAGTTACAAATATTAATATAAGCCTTATATCTGACAAATATGCACCAAAAAATAAATTATATCCTATATTAATTTTTAAATGTGACATTTTGCGGGGACATAATAGAAGTCTCTATTTCATATTTCAATTATTAGTAGAAAGGCATATTGCATAAAGGCAGGTAGAAATCAGACAAATATTGCAATCATCTATTGTGTTCCAGCCTGGCCTCCATGGATTTATTCAAACAGTGCTAAATAGGAATAATAGGATTCCCACTGTCTCGAATTTATAGACTATTTGAGTAGTCAGAGTAATAAACAGGCAATAACAACACAATATGATAAATGCTCTTACATGGTGTGTGAAAATGCAAGAAGGCTATTTAACTCAGAATTAGGAAGGGGGTGGGAATGGGCAAGAAATGATTCCTTGAGTCTTAAAGATTGAATTGAACTTAAGTAGGCAAATAAGAAAAAGAATATTTAGAGAACTGCATGTGCAGAGAACTAGAAAATGGGAAAAATGTGTCTTCAGGATGCTGAAAGTGGCTAAATTGAAGCAGGAATAATAAGGTCACAGATAGCATTGGAGGGGTACAGAGGGACCAGACTGTGAGGATCATTTTTAGGTTACACCAGGGTATTTGGACTGTTTTCTGAATGTAGCAGGGATTTATGTTTATATTTGATGAAAAGTATTCTGAATGCATGGTAGAGATCAAATTTGAAAGGAAGAGTAGAAGCAGTGATAGATGAGCTGCTGTAGATTGTCAAAGAGGTGAAAGGATGGACCTGAATGTGGTAGAAAGGAAGAGAAGGCAGCAAGGATGATTCCTCCTTGAGGTGGGTGCAGGTGCCATCACAGAAGGGCTGTTCAAAGGAGCTGATTTGCAGGAGGACAGTGAGTGCAGCTGAGCCTGACTTGGGTCACTGATTGTGTGCACAGGTTTTAGAGTTTAGACATGAGTTTTAGTGATCTGATTAATGGGGCTGATAATATCTAACTCATAATGTCATGAGGACTGAATGAGATAAACCATAAAGCAATTAACACAGTGCTAAAAGGAGACATATATTGTTTTCATGTATGGTAAATTATTATTGTTAATGATGTTTTTCCTTCTGTTACTTTATTTCCTAACCTGTACTCTGAAATGATTAAAAAGAATATAGCATGTACTGAATATTTACTGTTTAGAAGGTACTCTCTAACACTGCAGATATTAAATCATTTATTCAGAAAAAGTCCATATAACAAGTGCTTTTATTATTTCCATTTTATAAATGTAAAGACTGGCATAAAGAGGTTATGTCACTTGGCCAAAGATTGTTCAGCTAGGGAGTGTTGAAGCATGGATTTGAACAAAGACATCAGACTCCTATTCCTGCATTTTATGTTTCAGAATATACCTTTGCTTAATATGCTTTTAATCAATCCATATTGATGGTTATATCACTTAAGAATTATTGGTCATCATTATTCATTCTTTTAAATACTACTACTATTTCTGAAATAGTATAGAAAACTCACATATCTTTTTCCAATTAATATTAAAAGATTCTTCTACTTCCTATCATAATGTCAAATCTACAGCTGATTGACTTTCATACATATAAATATAAACAAATTCCTGTTTAAGATTCATAACCAGTTATTTCCATATTCATTGACTTGTAAGTTTGAAAGAAACTCAAAATCTTCCTATTTTATTGCATACCAAATGTTGAATTTATCCTATCAAGTGGTTATTGTACCAAGACTTCTACAGCGTAGGTTACAGAAACATTCCCTCACAAATCACATCTCAGTGTTTGCAGCTATTACCAGTAACACTTTTCTATCAGTTTCTCCAGCACCTTAAAAACTACCTAGCTAATGCAAAATGCACTGTACTTTTTGTGAAATGCATGAATGATTATCAAAAACCCATATTCACTATTTTTAGTTTACTTTGTAGTTCAGCAAAGATAACCCAAAACTTCCTTAATTAAAAGTATGAGTATTTTATTCAAAAGGAAATAACCAAGGAAAACATAGGGAGATTTGGGGGAAAAAAGAATTGGAACTATTGGGAGTCTAAAAAGACTTCTGTCTGCCCTGATTACAGAGGTAGGCAAGTTGGAGCTACTTCTTAACTGTGGATAATTGCCATTTCTGTCTTCTTGAAATATAAATTTAAACATTATTTTGAATTGGGAAAAAGACAAAACCTTGGGCTGATGATCAGCATCAGGCTAAGGTAAACTCACCATTGAACAGAATTTTTATAATCCATCTGTGAAGAGAAACCTGTAGTTTACACAATGGGCCTTGCCAACTACACACAGTGTTCCATTGTTTCCTATTGGATAATCCTGGCAGCACTATCTATAAAGAGAATCCAATACTAGGTAGTTTTCATTTTAATATTCTATATTATAACATGACTAATGTAAAATTCAAATTTCCATTTCATAATACTCATTCCCAGATTTTATATATTTAAGTGCTACAAACGTATCAAAGATCATTTTGGCACTTCAACGCAAAATAGTTTTTTTATTTATCCTGGTGTCTGGATTCTAATTGAAAATGCCTCACCTGGCGTGTTCAAAGATAAAATTGGTGCTCGGATTGGTTATGCAGGGTTGTGTTATTTCAGCTAAGTTATTTGTGGCGTCTTCTGGTGATGAAGAATTTGTGATCGCTTAATGCTGGGCAGTGCGTGTCTAGGAATATGATTAGGAGTTGCCACCTGCTGTGCTGTGAGTCGCCCACAAAGTGGGCCACAGGTGCTAAAATTTGCATTTCACAAAATTTGCTTCATCAACTTAATCCCTAAAATTTTCTATTCTACATAAAATACTAAAAAAAAGTCAGCAAATTTTTCTTCTGGTTTCCTTCATGTGGTGTAAATATATTTTTTTTTCTACTACCCCTATGTATTAGAGATGATAGAATTTCAGATGGAAGGAACCCTTTGATATATAATGTAAAATACTATTTCCTATTTATTTTTCCACTTTAGATTCAGAAAAAATAATGTCAGTATTCATATGTAAATTACACATTCTCAGAAACATCAATCATATTTCTTGGAAGGTAGCAAGGCATGAATCAGAGAGAACATGTGTAAGTTTAACTACTACTATCAAAAATGTGATGGGAAGTCCTAAGTCTGGAAATATTAAATGAACTTAGGCCTGACTTTTAAATTAAATTTTAGTATGTGTTTCAAACTCATGAAAATAGGTGCACATCAGTTTTACATTAGGTGGCCTATCCTTTGCAGTGGGAATAGGGAACAGGCCAAGTTCTAGAGAGTTACCAATCTTTTGGCCCCTTTTATATCAGCCTATCAGTCAGGGATTTTTTTCCTATGAAACAAAATATTTTTCATCACTTCAACATAAAGCCTGGTAGGAAATTTTCCCCTGCAGAGATGGCTTCTTCAAAATTGGCTAAGGTTGACTTGCTAAATTAGAAGAAGATCTTTGACCCTAGAAAAATTGTAAAAAGTGGTTATGGCTATGAAAATCATTTTTGAGAGATTAGAATTGTTTGATGACTTAATTAAGAAATATGCTACAGCTAAATCTCTTTGGAACATTTTAAAATGAGATCTTTCATCTTTTTGCATGTCTTTTCTCTTTGTATTGATGTGATTCCAACAAATGGAAATGGTTAATTGAATTGAGAAATAAGTATGTTTACTGGTAATTGCTTACTGTTTGAATTGTAATTACAATTTTATATTCTTTGTAGGATTATTTAACCATTCATAAGTATGGCAATGCAGCCAGAAATGATCTCTGGAATACACTATCAGAGGTAAAGTAATAGGAAGTTCAAATGCTGAAATCTTTTCCTACTATTTGAATTGAATTTCTAGAACATCTATAGCTTTTATTGACACTGACAGTTTAATTTTACTATTTTCAGTTCCCTTTTCCTTATATTGCTTTTTAATTATATTTTTGAAGAAAATGGGGTTTAAAATTATTTAAACTGCAAGTGGTAATAAAAGATACCTTGCCTACTTTCAAACACGACAATGCTTCTGAAATATAATTGAACATAGTATCTGATATTCATGATTACTTTTTTTATATAAGTGAGTAAAAAATACTTAAATACAATACTAGACATACTGGAGATACTTAATGATGCTGCAGGTAGGTACTTGCTTTAATAATAAAGTATGGGGCTTCCCCTGGTGGCGCAGGCAGTTGAGCGTAGCACTGTGAAGCTCTCTGCAGCATCTGCAGCGCCAGTTCGATCCCAGCCAGCAGGCGGGGGTCCCACATGGCGCAGCAGACCTCTCCTGCCTCGCCCGCTGCTCACCTCAGCCCCGTATTTCGTCAGTCTGCCTGTTCTGTTCCCTGCTCTGTCTCTGGTGAGTCCTCACCCTCCCGCGCATCTTGCCTGTACCCTGGTTCTTGTACAAATAAATAAATAAATCTTTTAAAAAAATAATAAAGTATGTACTATCTTCCATTAGATAAAATTTTAATGTTTATAAAGCTTTCATTTATATATACATACACACACACATACACATATATGAAGCTTAACTTAAGGCAAGAAGATTAATTTTACTAACACATTGTATTAGCTCCACTGATTGTAAATCTTTTCATATTTAGGTAAATCATAAAGGTTAAAAATGAAAATGGTTTAGTGTTAATTATGTTTGTAATTCATGTTTATAAAACTAATTTATACAATTTTGGTTATAAAGGTTTTAAGAAGGAATGGAAAATATGTAAATATACAAGAAGTAATGGATCAGTGGACACTCCAGATGGGTTATCCTGTTATCACCATCTTGGGAAATACAACAGCGGAAAATAGAATCAAAATTACCCAACAACATTTTATTTATGACATCAGTGCTAAAACGAAAGCACTTGTACTTCAAAATAACAGGTATAGCAATTTTACTTATGTGAAAAATATTGATTTTACTTTTGTTTCACTTTGCAGTTTTAACATTTAAAAAAGCATTGATCATACAATTCTGGAATGTAGTAAATGAAAAATAGTTTGTATTTTTTTCTTCAGTTTAATTCCTTATTCAATCCCACTTCCAGACACTTTAATTGCTAAGGTGATAGCACACCAGTTATTTTGTTTTGGAACACAGAATTTAAATGATCGTGATGATTTAAAGAATCAATTATGTGATTTTTTTACTTTTTCCTTTTAAGTGTTTGCTGAATTAAATTCAAGAAAATTAAGACGCATTGAAATGAATTAAATGGAATTACCCAAATTGAAATTTATAAAACAAATGAGAATAGAAACTAACAATCCAGAAAGACTAATTAAAATGGACCAAAAAAAATTCCACAACTAAATAGTGTGTGAACCAAGGAACTCAAATTAGAAACATTTTTAGATGGTCTAAGTATCAGTTTTAGTTAGTATCAAAATATGTTCACTTCCCCTGTTTTTAGTGTTTAAAGCCTTTAAATAGACAACATACTTTGAATTTTTATGTGTTGTAGTTTTAACTTTTTGGAAACACTTATTTAATTACTGATCATTCCATATGTAGCATTCTTTTCTATTTCATGTTTTTTACTGTTTTGCATGTTATTATTACGGGCTGAGTTAAAGAAAGATAGAAATTCAATCAGTATAGTTTTTTATAAGGTGTCCTGATAAGAGGTTGGGAAGGGATAATAGGCAGGAATGAAAGTTAAAATTAATAAACAAAATGAGGTGTTTGAATTAGGTTGGTCATGATGTTTCTGGTTAACTTGTAAAATTGGGAGTCTGATTTTATCATCCACCAGTGTCTAGGAAATCTGAGCACACTTTAAGTTTACTTTGTTATCTCTAAAAGGAATGGAAATCATTCCCAAGTAAACTTTCTCCAAGACTGGCTATAGGTAGAAGTCATTGAGAAAATCATGAATGCCTTTTGGTGAATAAATATGAGATCCAATTTAGGATGACATTGTTTTAAATCTCTCTCTATATATACATGTATGTGTGTATACACACATATACACACAACATGATATAATACAAAATTATATGTATACAGAACTTACTGCATGTATGCAAATATACAATGACATATACACATACATGTATATACACACAGGTGTGTTGGCTTTAACAACTGCCCTTTGTGATCCTGCTGTGTGAATCTGTGGAGTACAGTATTACCCTGCCACACTGACAGGGTTTTGCTCTCTCTGCTTTCTCACTCAGCCTGGATTCCTCCCAAATGCTACCTCTAATAGTCCACCGTCTGACCCCAGGCGATACATGCATAGGCATCAACCCTGGCCTTGCCAGGAAGTACATAAAAACTATTTGACTATGGTAAGGCTAGAGAGATTCAAGCCCTGACTTTGAGAATGATCAGTCTGACACAAGCATCACGGATGCATGCAAACACAAAGGACACACAGATGACAGAACAAATTTTGAACAGTACTCTGTCAGCCTCTAACATGTATCAGATGTGTCAGCCATGAATCTGACTCTTCAAAGGAAGAATTTCTCCCAGATCTTATATCTAACATCTAAAGATCCTTGCTTTTACTGAAGTTATATAATCATATGGATCATGTTGAACCCTGAGAACTTGGCATATAAAATATCAAGAGTAAGATGGAGCATGGCTTTCGTAGTCTAAAAAAATATTTATTTTGAAATAATATGATGTGCAGTTGAAAATTTAGTATTTAATTTAATATTATGGATCATTTAATTCACTATATGGTCAAACCTTCAATAGCAATTTTGTCTGTTCTTTGTATATATATATATATATATATATATATATATATATAGAGTCTTCTTAGCTCTTCACTATTCAATAGACAGGTGAAATTAATGCATGTCTTTTCCAGAAATTTCTTGAATTGTGGATATTTTTCTAAGCCCCTGTAATTAACTCTTTGTCTCTACTTTTGCTGGGGAAACAAGAACATCACTAAAAAATACCTAGAGCATTTTTAACATGCCAGTAATTTTATTTTTCATATGCATTAACCATACTGCATTATAGAAAGGAAATATTCTTACATTGATAATTGTATGAACTTAGCTGATATGCAAAAATGAGTGAATCAGTTTGCTATAATTTTGGTATTTGGAAAGTTGTGAATTTGTGTATTTTTTTTTATAAAGACAATGAATTGCAAAATTAAGCCAGGTCTCCTCATATTCTCATAGAACTTCTCAGAGTCCTCTATTACAAGGAATTATATTTATCTCCATAGTCATATTTTCCTTCTCTTATTAACTCAATGACAACAACCACTGAACAGGATACTCACAACATCTACATTAATGGTTGGTCCATTTTTTGCAAAAGATTTCTCATTCAAACTAACATATGCACCTATTCTTTTCCACGCATATATCATCATTAGACTAAACATTATTGTGTTATTAAAAATGTTAACTAATAATGAAAAAAAGTTAATAGCCTCAGGGACTATTACAGAAAAGTTATCTGAGAAGTCTTTTGAAATACCATTTTTGGGTTTTGATTTTGGAATTTTTTTTCTGTTTCAAATGAGATGACTAAAACTCAAGTCAGCCCTAAGGGACTGGGACACAGTCTAATTTGATAAGTTCTTTTTCAGTCTCTTTTTAAACAGAAGTCACAGAAATCTTAGATTTCCTTACAGGAGACCAGCTAGAGCTCCTCACTGAGAGGCATTTTGTGTCTTCCAGCCCTTTAATTTATAATCATAAAACTACACAATTACCACGCTTTAACTTTAAAAATTTGTGAATAGTTAAAATATGTGTTACCTAGGTCAGTTTGAAAAACAATTTATACTGACTTTATACACAATTCAGAAATGAATACAAATTTCTATTGCACTTGCTAATTTGTCATTTTTTATCTTTGTGCAAAAGCATTTTTAGGAAAACTACAGAATTTTATTTTAAAAATTTTACAAAATGACCCAATGTTTGTATTCAAATATCTTTTTAGTGGAAATTTAGTGGAAATTAGTGGAAATTTTAGTGGAAATTTTTTACATATGAATGGCTATGCAATACAATATCAGCCATTTAGAATTTTTTCTGAATTTGCAAAATTGGCTATAAACAATGCAGTTGTTGACTTGAATCTTTTTTATTTCATGGGCATTTGCTAAAGTTTAGATCTCAAAGCTTACCAACTGTTATCATAATTTAATTATTTAGAAGACAATTTTAATACATGTAAAATTGTGTTTGTTTACCTCAAGGACAGATAGAATTTCACAAACATTTATGACCATGCTACAAAAAAACCCACCAAATTCATCCTTGAGCACTTTTAACCATTCTCAATTTTAGATATGTCTAGCCCTTTAACTGATAGTTCTTTGACTTCAAAATTTAGTTGACCCAGCTCAGTGTGGAACATCTGTAGTAAAAAGCCAAGTTCATAAAGTTAATCTCTCTCTTACTTATAGACTGATGTGTTCTCTTTTATTTATCTTCAATCTAATTCCAGTCAATTCATTTCAAGGGTAATTTATGTAATGCCTTCCCTTTCCAGTCTTTTGCAAGCTCAAAAATGAGCTTACAGTTTGAGAATCAGATCCAGAGTCAGACATTGCTGTCTCTTCACTAATTATTCCAATTAATAGAAAAAGAGTCATCATTTTTATGAAATGATTGTAATAGAAATATATCAAGTTCCTCTGTCTTGCTCAGTAAATCCATCATTAAATTTGTATGGCATATTCTAACATTGTATAAAGTATTGGAGTTCTTTGTTAAAGAAGTTACTTGGGTTGTGTTCAATCACTTTTAACTTAAAAAATCTGTGTTTATCTACTGAAAGTTGTTTATTTCCTCATCAATTATGTGTAGTCTATTGCAGTATAAAACATGTCACCATACATGTTCCCTTAAAAATTATCATTCTTCATTTACTCTAATAGTTGTTAAACTCACAGTTTCCCTTTCTACATTTTAAAAAATATATGATATTTTTCACATGCTGGACTTTGTTAGTTACCCCTGTTGCTTACAGATTAAGTCTCAGTGCTATCACCACTAAGTCCTGAGTTTAATCCCCAGCCAGGGAGCTAATCTACATATGGTGCAGCAGACCTCTCCTGCCTCACCCGCTGCTCCCCTCAGCAGTGTACTTCCATCAATATGCCTGTTCTGTTCCCCACTCTCTCTGGTGAATCCTCTCACCCCCACACCTCTGGCCGGCACCCCAGTTCTTGTATACATAAATAAATCTTAAAAAATTAATTCTTAAAGATATTTTCACTTCCTATATTGGAGGTAGAAGTTGATATAAAATTATGATTTTTTTTCAAGCTTCCATTTGGACATTTTACTATTGCTGAATTTTGTTTATTGTGAATGGATCAAATTCTACATGATAGATTTAGAGATACTCTCCCTTCCCATACCCCAAAAAAGCAGAGTCATCCTTTTAAGTTGTATAACACCAGACATGTTCCCTTAAAAATTATCATTCTTCATTTACTCTAATAGTAGTTAAACTCACAGTTTCCCTTTCTACATTTTAAAAAATATATGATTTTTTTGTTACATGCTGGACGTTGTTGGTTACCCCTGTTGCTAATGGTGCAATAAGTCAAAATAACCTGGCTTTATTTTGGGGAAAGAAAATTTAGTCATAAGATTTATTGTTAAGATCCACCAGCTTACCTCTGGCTACTCATTTGAGATTAAATTGCTATTATTGCAAGTACAAGTATAATCCCGGATTTTCTATAAAAATTCAAAATCTAAAAGGTGCTTTTCTTTAATTAGTCATGACTTAGCTCTATACATTGGTGAATACTTTCACACATCAGTTTGGAAATTCCATTTCAGAAAATGGAGCATTAAGTGTATCACACAGTGTTCCCTGTACAGTTGTTTATTTAAGGGGGGTCTGATTAGTTTAACTTTTTGTTTCTGCTTTGCTAAGTAGTTTTACGTGTGTTGCATTATCTTTTCTGTATTATGCTAATAGGGTTTACTTTAGGATAGTTACACAAATAATTAAAGAGTATGTTGGTGTGTACATACCTGAGACTCCTGAAATGTGTATTAATCTAATATAGAGACAAGAAGAGAGGAGTTTTTAGACTTTAATCAATATATGGTGTCGTTCAGATTTATAGATTTTGATAATTTTTATTCCCAACACAAAATACAGATCTTTTTTTTTTTCAAGATACATAGTTTTGGGTTTTTTTTTTTGTATTTCCTCTTTTGTATTGAAATTAAAACTCTTGGAAGCCAAGTCTACTTCATGGCATTGAAAGAGTCAATTTATCTTCTTGACTTATTTCTTACTGTTAGGATAGGGGAATTTTTTCAGTTCCCCCAAAGAGAAAGAAGAATAAAAATCACAGAGAAAAGTGCATAGGAAATGTCATTTGTTTGATATGACCATTTTTATCTTTAAAGCTTCTATTTTATTTTGCAGTTACCTGTGGCAGATTCCATTAACTATTGTGGTAGGAAATAGAAGCCATGTGTCTTCAGAAGCAATTATTTGGGTGTCTAACAAATCAGGTAAAATATATATTTGCCCCTGAGGAACTATTTGGTTTTAGGTAATTGTTTAGTAACTTAACCTCTGGTTTCAATTGTTTTAAAAATGTGAGTAAAGGAGATTTAAAAATGGAATATAGAGAAATGATCACTGCTACAAAATTAACTGTAACATAACAGTTTTTACATAGTTTTAGCCAGCCTATATAATTATTAAAAATGAATTATTTCTTTGCTAGTAAAGAGAAAATTTAAAAACAAGTAGTTGTACTAATTTTAATTGTTGTAAACTATCATTTTATAATTACAAATAATTAAAATATAATCACAATTCCCAACAGAAATTTTTCCAAATATTGAAATACAGGCCACATTTTCCTTGCATTTTCCTGTTATCTTTGCTTTACTACACTGACTTACTAAAGAATGCCTGATGCAGTATTCTCTATAGAATTAGATAATTACAGGGGCAGAAGGGGGGGGGGCTGATAAGTCTTCAAACCCTCCCATAGGTAAGGTCAAACCTCAAGAATCAGAGAAAGATGAGACTCTATTCTATTTCTAACTATCTTCAAATAAGATAGTGACCTATTTCAATTCACTGTCAGAAATCTATTTTTTGAATTCAATCTAAATCCTTCATGCTAGAATGTGAAGTAGATCTTTTATTTCTGTTTTCCATTGAATGAAGAAATTGTCAATTATCATCTTTTATGTAACATTGCATTTAGATTTAGATGGTCACATATGCCCACATTCATTTTTCTCACTTTCTTATGTTAATTGATGTAACCTTGCAATTTCATAAGTTTCATTTAAAATCATCACTTTTTTTAAAAATAAGGTGACTATAAAATAAGGTGACTATAAATAAATAATAAATCCCCCCCTCCCCCAGGAGTCCTGTTATTATAAGGAAACTATAAAGGCTCAAAACACATACACACACACATAGAGGGAAAAATTCTCACAGTAGACTCTAATCTGAACCAGACATAAATATTTGTATTTCCAGTTGAATTTTTATTCAGATTTTCACCTTACTGTATTTTGAACACCTAATCAAATATCATGAAAATGCTTTAATTTATATACACTGTATATAAAACATGTAGTGTAGAGAAAAACTGACATTTTTTATTTAAGTTTCTCCTTTTTAAAAATTTGTTTATTAAAATGTATTCATCTTTTGGAGTTAGTATGTATACAATAATTCTGTATTCACACTGTCTTTAAACGTCTTACTTTCATGAAGTTATTTTGTTTATTTATATAATTTGTTATGAAACCAAGAGTGAAAGCAGTGAGTTGTTCAGGTACTGGTCTAACTATTAGACTGAAATCATTCCTGCTTAGGATTACTAGGAACATGAAACTTAACAGTTTCAGAAATAAAAACATTTCTCTTGGGAAGGTAGAGAAGAGTTGGGAAAATTAAGAGTAGAAGCTGATCAAGGAAAGAAACTGAACAAACATCAGGATAAGTCCCCAGATGTACTTTTAGGAAGTGAAGGAATTCAGGACAATTGTCATTTCCTGGGATATATATTTCTTCTAACTTCCTAGTTATTTCCATACTGTTATTTCTGTACCTTCTTATTCCACAGAATATCCAAAAAGTCACCAATTTCCTTAACCAATAGCCACAGGTTGTTGTATTTGAGAAGTTGTTTCCATTTATACAGTCTTTAATTATGAACCAGGAATAAATTGAAACATATTTCAAAATACTTGTTTGCCTAAAATATCCCCTACCTTAACACAGATGGTTTTATACACAACTTCGTGGTTTGTGACATGCGTGAGTACAGGAGATACTATTTACATATACTGTGATATTTATGCCATATATACTCCCTTCCCCGAAAGTTGTGCAGTTAGTAACTGACAGAGTACAATGTGTTATTTTCCATTAAATGATAGCGGTGTCTTCTAAACATTGTCCCACTTGAAATGTCAAGACTTTGGGGGTAATACCCGTATCAATAAATGTTTTTTGAAAATGTTATAAATACATAAATTTGTTGTTTTTTTTTCTTTTTTTTATAATAAATTTTATTTTTATATTCCCCATACAATTGCAACCCCCCCATTCTGACCCCAATCCCTCCCCTCCCGCCCTCCACCCCCCAAAAAGTGTCTCTGGTTCATAGTCTTTTGTTGATTTTGATTTTCACTTTCTTATAGTTATTCATTTTCCTGGTCCCTTATTTAAGTTTTCTAGATTCCTGCTATGAGTGAGACCATCCGGTATTTTTCTTTTTCTTTTTGGCTTATTTCACTGAGCATGATCCCTTCCAGTGCCATCCATGTTGCTGCAAATTGCATGTGTTTATCTTTTTTGAATGCTGAGTAATATTCCATGGTATATATGTACCACATCTGGAATACATAAATTTGAAAGAAGTTTCCAAGAGGGACCTAAGAGATAGTCAACATTTCTGTTTTGGCTGTTCAGTCATTGTAACTTATTTAGTTTTGTCTTGAAGTCCTTCTTTCTTTCATTCATTCATTCATTCATTCATTCATTCATTCATTCATTCATTCATTCATTTGTACAAGCACAGGTTACAGTCAGAAGCGCGGGAGGGTGAGAGAATTCACCAGAGCCAGAGCAGGGAGCAGAGCAGGCAGAAGGACCGAAGCACACTGCTGAGGGGAGCAGCGGGCGGCAGGAGAGGTCTGCGCGCCATGTGGGACCCTCCTTCGGTGGCTGGGGAGCAGCCGGGAATCGAACTGGCGCTGCAGAGGCTGCAGGCAGCTACGCAACCCAGCGCTCAACCGCTGCGCCACCAGGGAGGCCCTTGAAGTCCTTCTTTCTGATGATGAATAAAAAGATCATACCACACAAAAGTTAGGAAAACAGATTATTATCTCCTTTTATATGTTCTCTTTTTTTAAGTGTTGACAAATAATCATTGATAAAGATGTTTTTCTATAAACACACACAGAAAATAATCTGTTCAATTCTCATCAACATGTAAAATAATAATTTTGTTTAATTTCAAATGAAATTTAATAATTTACATTATCAGTAATACAGATTTGACATCACAAGACACTGAAGCAAAGTCATTGGTAAATAATAAACAGTATTAATTTTATATTAATCATCACATACTCTTGACACCTCAGTTTTTAAAACCTTTAAATGAATATCTAATTCACCCAAAATATGGCACTGCCAAAAATAAATACAGTCTTAGGTTACTGAAATGTAAGTAAAATTATTATTTTTACTACAAAAATACTGAGACTGCAGGCACTGAGAGTGTAATAGTTGCATGTTGACTGACTATTCAATCAATATGCAAAGGAAGGGAATAAATTTAATACCAAATGTTAGGAAAGAAAATATTCAAAATAAAAGAGAAATCGACCCTTAAAATTAGAAGTAAGCATTAATAGTCATAGCACAATGCTATAGTGCTTTTCTCAAATATTGGTTCATATGAAACACAAAGGTCTTTAAATTATTTTTATTTTCATTATAGAATTGAGGAAATTAAAGCTTGAGAAATAACTAGTCCAAAATGTCTTAAGAATTTGGTTTTCTAATCTAAATTGATTCCCTCTACCCCTGAATTGACACCCCCTTCCTGGCACCATAAACACTCTCTGTAGGTAGCTATAGGATCATGTACACAGCCCTTTGTAGAGTCTACAGAGTTTATCCTACTTGATTCTCATAAAAGTCCATTGAGAAACCCAGTGTGTTATCATACAGAGTTTGTTTCACATTGTATCTTTGTTACTCTGGTTAACTTACTGTTTGTTTTAAATTCTATTGTTCTATAACAATTTTGATTTGGAAACCCTAGTTTCCTTTCTCTTTTTATTTCAAAAAAAGTAAAGCATATTAAAACATAAAATCTTATAAAATGCCAATTACTTTGTGCCTTCATGGAGTCTAAGTCTTGCCCCATTTTGATACATTCAAAATATGATTTTTAATTGTTATTGCTAACACTTGAAATATAACTTCCATACTTTTTATTATGGTACTCATTACATACTGTACCTCATTAAGATATTGGAAAAGATCTCTTTAAAATTCATTGCTTGCCATTAGTTAATTTGAAGAAACTTTTAGAGATATAATTAACTAGAATGAAAAAGATATTTAAAAATCTATTATAAACCCTTTCAGGGAATCATTTCTCCAAAGATCTCATTGATAACAAAGACATAAAAATATTCAGGAACAGTAATAACCTTCAGGTTTTAGTTATCAACTTAATAATAGCATACTTAAAAATAAGAGATTGCTGTTTTTCTTTTTTTCACATGACTTGGAAGGTGTAGGGGTTATTTTCTTGTAATTTGTTTCTGTTCTACCTATTAGTTGTTGAATAAAATAAGTTTAAAAACTAGTTCCAAGTGTATTACATGAGGATAGATTATGCCAGTTATCTAAAATGTAACTTTAAAAAGTACATTTATTGGTCCTCCCTGGTGGCGCTGGGTTAAGACACAACCTTTGAAGCTGTCCACAGCCTCGGCAGCAGGGGTTCAATTCCCCAGCCGGCCAGGGAGCAACCCACATGGCCCAGCAGACCTCTCCTGACTCGTTTGCTGCTCCCCCAAAGAGTGTATTTCAGTCAATTCACCTGTTCTGCTCCCTATTCTGTCTCTGGTGAATTCTCTCCCCCCACCCCCCACACCTCTGGCCTGTGCCCCAGCTCTTGTATGCATAATCTTTTTAAAAAAGTACATTTATTATCATAGAAATCATGGTCATTTTAAAATTGTAAAATTTTGAGCCATGTGTTCATGTATTAAGCTTGAAGTTTTAACATTATAATTTTTAAAAAATTACTAAAATTTAAGTGAAAGTGATCAAAATTGCTCTTAACCCAAGTGAATCTAGTCAGTTTAAATATATTTCATCATCCAAATCTTAGTATACTTGAAGAAAGAATTACTTGAGGAAATAGTATCCTCAATAATTCAATTTTAATTTTTCTTCAATAAATTCAGACATGATTTATTAAAACTCTATGAGGTTATTTTAGTTTTTTTAAATGTCATATTTTCTTGTTAATAGTTTTTTATTATTATGCCTGTGAAATGGGCTGACATTCTAAAGTTCCATAGATATTATGTGTCTAAATATTGAATTTTTGAGAAATATGCAAATATAAAATATTAATGTGAAAAATCATTATTTCATAATTTTAGAACAATTTTTCCTAAGTACCATAGATTAATCTTGGTAGAATCTCAAACTTATAATAATTGTCCTTTTCCCATTGAATCATAGAATAATAAGTATATAAATGACATTATTTGACTCAGGATATTGATAAGGTAATTGAAAGCCAAAAATAATCAATGACCTAAGTTCAGACATTTACTTTTAGGAGAACTGGAACAAAATTCAACTTTTTGCTCCTATTCTACTTTTTGTTCCAAGGCGATTTTCCCCCTTTTTAAATCAACATAATAATTTGAGAATTAGATCTGATAATACAGTAAAAGTGTTATATCATCTTGTATCAATAGAGTATCACATAATAAAAATGACACGAGTCAGGAGACTTGAGAAAGAACATTTCCAGCTTCCTTGGACAATTTTATTAAACTGGATAAGACTCAATTCTTTTTATGTTCCAAAAGATACTATTTATAAAGATGGCAGGCAGTTGAAGTGCCATTTGAAACAATAATAATTAGATTTTTATGTTCAGTATGCATTTATATTTTTTTACTATACATTTTTGAAAATTGGTAATAGGTAATTTGTATTGAAATAGCCCACCCCATTCCACACCTGAGCAATTAATGGTTATTAATGTTCACTCAATTGGGTTTATTGTACAACCTCTTCCTATGTGGGTTCTACTTGAGAGAGAGTACTCTGTAAATATGGTGTTCAAAAATAAAAAACATTTTGTGGTCTATGTGTGACAAACCTGTATAATAGCATGAGGAACGAGAGGTTGTGCCTCTTACTCTAAACTGACACAAATGGTTTGTGTGATACATTTACTGATATTGAATCACTGGAAATAATACAGAGTAGTGTGGGGTTTTTATGCTCCTGGATGTGTGTGTGTGTGTGCGTGCATATGTGTATAAGTATACATTTAATTATGCAGCTTCTATGAAGCATGAGTCCTAAAGACATCAATAACAAAATCATTAGACTTGTGAACTCTAGTTCTGTGATGTCAGTAAAGATTGAAATTGAAAGTTGGAAGGAGTTATTTATCTTTACCATATTCAAAGGAATTAAATGTCATACCATTGCTTTTACTAGCTTCTTTTAATTGAATTAGCTCATAAACATAATCAAGTTACATTTTCCAAAGTGATTCCAATAAGCAAAATTTATTAACTTTGTTCTAATTATACGTAGAAATATTAGAGTCTTAAACAAATGAAGTTCCTTTTCTTAGCATTATTGATGATACTGGAAAGTCTTTTATTTATTAGTACTTCCAAGAAAGCACAAGAAGGACCTCCCCTGGTGGCGCAGTGGTTGAGCGCTGGGTTGGGAAGCTGCCGGTTCAATCCCTGGCCACTGGCAAGGGTCCCACATGGCGTGCAGACCTCTCCTGCCACCCGCTGCTCCCCTCAGCAGTGTACTTCAGTCCTTCTGCTCTGCTCCCCACTCTGGCTCTGGTGAATTCTCTCACCCTCCCATGCTTCTGACTGTACCCAGTGCTTGTATGAATAAATAAATAAATCTTTTTTTTTTTTTTAAAGAAAGCACAAGAAAAAGAAACAAGAAACAAAAATGACTTTCAAATAAATGAGACCCATTGTTTTAATCACTTTCTTGCTGAATAAAATAAATAGAATATGTGCCCAAAATCTTTTCTCTTATTCTAGCCACATAACCACATACAATCTAATTAGAAGCCACATGAATACAGTAGTTGATTTCTTGGTTACATTTAACTTGAGAGAGAAAATTAGGTAATGGAGTTTTATCGAGAACAAAAATGTTAATTATAAGAAACAATTTATTGAGGTAATAATGGATAACCAGCTAAAGGTTTTCTAGTGAATTTTAGATATAGTGATTTAATCAATTAAAGAGTAGATCTTAATTAAGTATTTAGAATGGCATTCTCTTTTAATCATTGTACTGTAATATCTTGTATCAGAAACATACTTCATGCGCTTTTAATCCTTAAAATTTAAAATCTATATCTGCCCCCTTCCCCAAAATGCTGTTTTCAGAACACCACAGAATAACTTCTTTGGACAAAGGAAGCTGGTTGTTGGGAAACATCAATCAAACTGGTTACTTTAGAGTCAACTATGATTTAAGGAATTGGAGATTATTAATTGACCAGTTAATCCGGAACCATGAGGTAAACTGGACTCACTTATCAAAGAACTGTCTTGATATGTGAATACTTGCCATTTTAACCCTAAGTGCTTTAATTTTTTTTCTGGTTGACCACGTAGGTTCTCACTGTCAGTAACAGAGCTGGTCTGATCGATGATGCCTTCAGCCTAGCCAGGTATGTTTCTGTGAATCTCCACCACAAAACTTGTACAGATTTTCTTCATTTAAATAGGACATATGTTTTTAATAATCAATCTTTTTTAAAACCATTTTTATCTCTCATTCTTTATGTTTGAATGTGAATTATAATCTGTGTCCTAACGTCTTGATCAATTGTAGCCATGGGGTATTTCTGACTCTGGAGAAGCTTGATCAATTTTCGTTGCAAGTTCAATTTAACACACTGGAGATTAATAACTTCTTCCCAATTTCATTTATTCACTCTTAAAAAGTGACCATTGTGTCATATTTAATTTTTGATGGAAAATACCTTCAAGACTCGGCAAGTTTATCATGCTGACATATACTAGTATATCTTTTTTTAATGTTTAATTTATGTGATTTATTATGAAAAGGTTATGCTGCAGGACAAGAACAAAGATTGCATAAGGTAAAGCTGTCCAGGACAAAAATGTATATCAATCTTGTAGCCAAAGTCTTTAGTTGCACTACTTATAGTAATATTTGTATTATCCTCATAATTAGAATTATAAAGTTAAATTCAGTTATTCCTTTGAAAAGTCATTAAATGAAAGGCTGTTGATCATAAATCTGTTTTTCAATGTTGTGTCTAAATAGCAAAATAGACCCAGTCCTTTAAATATTTGTAATGTTTCATTTCCAAGTACAGTTTTAAATAATCTGGTTAATCTCTTGCTTGCTTGTAATGATTCACCACATTTTCTCCTCTGATATGGGGTGAAACTAATTATGTCTGTATTGATACAAATAGACAATTTGTCTTAGTAATAAGCATTGTTTCTTATATAGGGTCTGGAACTGCTTTTATAATTTGTGTATTCAATTGAATTTCAACTGTCTTCCACTTATTAAAAATGATGTTACACCTTCTAGCATTCTGATCATCAAAACTTATTAGCTTAAATAAAGAATACTTGCTAATTATTGTTAGGATAATGAAGAGTAGGATCAGGTTACACAGGTTGGTTTTTGTAAAAAGAAGTTATATACAGGGATAAAGTAAAGAAGGAATTTCAGATGATTCTGTATTTAAAGTAGTCTCACTTTGTCCTCCATGTTGTTATTAAAGGGGTCAAGAACTGTCCTTAATATTTTCTCTTAATGAGTAATGTAGTAACAGAGCCTCATTCTGATCTGGCATGTAGAGTTTCAGGTACAACATTGCCAACTCAAATGAATGGGAAATGTAAAGACAATACATTAGGAAGAAGATTCCTAACAGAATTTTAATGAGAGCTAGGGTTCACTTCTAGCAAAAAATAAATGTGGATTCTTCCATCACATGGTGCCATGTTATTGGGCAAAATCTTAGAAGAAATAGAGGAGGATGTGTGGAGATAGTGATATGGGGAATAGTCAATAAGATGTAACTTTTGCTTTTAACAGTAAGATATAAAGACTTTGAATAAATCGTTTAAGTGTGTCATGAAGATTATTTTGACATAGAAGCTTAGAAAGTGCAGAAAGCCAGTAAAAGAATATGTGTGATGTAATATTGCACTGAGAGAAACAGAAAAGAAAGAGATGCTGAGTTCCACAGGGAAAAGCTAGGGAGCTGGAAGGGACTAATATCAGCAATTAAGAATAACAAACTCTTATAGGTTCTGTTAGACACTGTTCTCTTTTACATGTAATAATTTGTTTCATTCTCACAACTGGCATGTGAAATATGTCGACATGTATTATTATTATTATTATTATTATTATTATTATTATTATTATTTGTATTTTATGGGTAAGGAAATGGAAGCCTAGAGAGGTCAAGTAACTTGCCTAAAGTCACAGAGATAGTAATTGACAGGATTGGGCTTCACCATGTGGTCTGGATGCAGAGTCCAGGCTGTTAAATATATGTTTATGTAACTGTACACACATACACATACATGCATACTTACATGTATATACAGCAAAATAAATATATTTTAATAAATGAGTCAGTAAATACAGAAAGACTGAAGGGATTTGAAATAGTAGTTTGTGTGAATCCATGTAAGTTTGAAATGATGAGAAAGTAAATAAAAAATAATGTCCTAAAGACAGAGGACAGATGGCAATTGAAAGAAAGGGATCTTTTGATCATCTGTGTTGAATGACAGAAGTTACTTTTAAATTAAATATTTAGGATGACTGTTTTTTTCCCCCAAATTAAATTCCTATCTACTAGACAGAGCATTGCTTTCAATTATAATTTTGGAAGTGTTAAAAGTTTGAAGTAAACAATTTCATTGTCATTTATACAAATTTACCAAGAACATATGCAAATCTCATTGACTATATTTTGAAATTTGTTTTAATAATCATGAGATAATTTCCCTGTTAGTATGCAAGTGAAGGAATACAAAATGAGATTTATTCAGACAAATGCTTTCCATTGTAATTAAGGGTTATTCATATTTCATTGTATTTCAGTGAATATTTCCTAGTTTTGCTAACAATCTACATCAACCTTCTTTCAGCTTCCTGAACATATTATGCTCTTGTTAGGTTCTTTAAAGAAAACAAGTAGAAGAGTAGTAAATATTTACTAAAATGTATATTTCAGGTGCTACTGAAACTTTTGTGAATGGTCTTGTTCAATTTTGTAATAAACCTATGGAGTGGGTATAATTATAGTTATTTTATATTTGAGACATGGGGGTTAAGAGGAGTTAAGTCCCTTAGTTAAGAGCACACAGCTTTTAAGTGAGAGATGGGGATTGGGTCAACCACAAACATGTTCATAGCAGAGTTCATGACCTCAAGGCAGAGTGACTGCCCATTACATGCAAATCTTTCCCATCTTTCTCTTTCTTTTCTGGTGATAATTATGATATTCACTTAAAAAATATTTTAATTACACTCCTTGTCCTCCCCAGCAAGGATTAGGTTACATCTTGTGGACCTGTGTTATAGCAGTTTGTCTTGTAACTCAACCATTTACTTTCCTGGTACGCAATGATTCTTGGATAATCTTTAAGACAAGGCTTTTGTCACATTCTTGTATTGCTACCTCCTATCTTAATTTCTGGTACAGGATTTTGCCAATATTTATTTGTTACATGAATTGATAATGATTTGTTATTCAAACTATAAATTTCATGACCCTATTTATGCAGATAAATACACATATTCTGGTTGTTATTTTTACAGTTATTTTAAGACATATATGTACCAAATGAATGAACTCTAATTGTACACGAATAAACCAAAAGAGAAATGAAATGTGCAAAATTCCCTTACTCCCTTTCATTCCTTGCCATTATGTTTACTCTTCACAAAAGTAAAATTATTATTAGTACTTGGTGGTATATTTGACCTAGATACATTTTTGTTAATTTACAGTTTAATTTTTTTGAATGAACAGCAATTCATTCTGATATCTAAGTCATTTATTAAAATAAATCAGAGGAGCTTTTTCCTTTCAGACTTTCTGATTTTTCACTGTTATAACCAAGACTTTAGGGGGTATCCTTCAACAGTCTTTCATTGTGTATATATGTGTTCTTATAGGGTTGATTCCTATAATTGGAATTTTTGGTTCAAAAGGAATGAAATTTTTGAAAATATTACAAATTGTCTTCCAAAGTTTTCCCCAGTATAAGCTTTCATCTACTATGTGAGAACATCTAAGTCCCTCCAAGTTTTCCATAATGAAGAATAGAAAATTTAAATTTTTTTTGACAGTTGGATAGCAAAAATAGCTTTTCAAAATGTGTTGCAATACTAGTTAAAATAGTCCATGTATCTTCTCATATATATTTGCTATTTGTGTACTTAGTCTTCTGTGAATTTTTACCTGGTGGAAGATGGACAAAGTATCATTCCTATTATATTTTCTGAGATCTCTTGGATATTTTAGAATAGTAATTCTTTTTGCAGTATGTATTTTTACAGTATTATCTCTCAATATATCAGTTTTTTTTAACTATGTGGTACATTTCATCATTCAAAAATTTTTATTTTTTATGTCAAGTCATACTTCTGTAATTTTCTGGTTCTCTGTCACACAGAAGGTCACCATGTGAAGACTAAAAATGCTCCATTTTTAATAATGCTGTTTTGCTTTTACATCTATCTCAATCTTCTTTAAATTTTATATATAGAATGGAGTAGAGCCTAATTGTCTTTAAAATGAATATCTTTATAACTAGTCAAAAATCCTACTCATTTAAAGGACTTTCCTTGTTCATAGATTTGAAATTGTATCTATCTGAATGTATTTGCTTATATTTTAGAGTTGATTAGATTCTGGTTAATATGTGTCTTTGTTCCTTTCTGTAATGATACCATGTGGTTCTAAGTAGTTTAGTTTTGTAGCTTGTGGTGGTTGATGAAATATTTTTTTTTTTTGTTCTTGTTGAAACTCATATATATTTTCTCTTCAATATCAGTTTGACAAAGCCCTTTAAAAAAATGCCACTGTGGTTATGATTGATGTCCATTGGATTTATAAATTAATTTTAAAGTATTAACACCTGTTCAAATGTAAGCTTTCCATACCAAAACATTATTTCTCCCCATTTGTTCAGGTTCCTAAGTCAAGGTCTATGATTTTATGTACATGGGTTCTGGTAATGATATTATTTTCTTTATATTTTTATGATACATGCTTTTATAAGAAATGGCACTGCTTCTGTTCTTTCATACCCTAATTTTCATTGCATGTTATTGAGGACTAAATTACCTTGCAAATGTCCTTGTGTTATTACTTGATCTATGAGATAATTGATTAAAATGGCTACATTTTTTTTGTTGGGTATTCATGTTTGTTTTTGGTTTTATTTCCTTAATTGATGAAGCATTGTTAGTTTGGGAGATCGGAAAATGAACACTATACAGTCCTTGGTTTCAATTAATTCATAATATAGCAGGAGTGATACAAAGTAGACAATTAACTATGTTTAGTAATAAGTTATATGAATAAAATATTATGAAAACGTTGAGATATAAAGAATTAATGAGGCCAAGGAAGATTATAGAGAACATAATATAGGAAATAGCATTAGAAAAAAAAAATTCTTATGGAAAATCATTAAAGATTGAGAGTAGGCAGAATAAGTGTAGGCAAAATTGTAAATTACAGGATGGACTTATGGAAGGTAAATAGTTAGAACGTAATGACTCATGTGGCAACTTGAGTAATAAGAAACTTTGAGATTTCTCAGGAGTGGAATTGGCATCTAGAAAGGTTAAGAATTCTGTGGGCACTTTGATGGTTGATAAGCTATGATAATTACACTCAAGGGGAAAAATCCTATATTGTAAATAAAAAACAACAAGGCTTTTTAAAATTAAGTAACAGGTTAAGAATTCTTTTCAAAGCTACTATTTTAATATGTGATAGTAACCTGTTCTTTGTGGATTTTCTTCCATGATAGTTTTAAGAGAAGTCTTCTGTATCTTCTGGATGTCTTTCCTAAACCTTGTCTCAAGATTCTTTTGAGAAGCATGTGTTAATCATTTATTTTCTTACTGCAGAAAATAGTACCATGATTATCTAAGAAGTAATTGCATCCGAAACCCAGCTAGTTGAAGAGCAGTTTTTTCTCTTTAGATGGTTGGTTGTTTAAAAGTGTAATATGCTGACCTTTCATGGATGAAATTGAGAAGGAATAACTAAAAACTCTTTTGTGAGAAACACCTTGGTAAGCTGGATTTTTTTGGTCCTGATTTCCCCCACTCTGTTATGGAGATAACAGGACTATTTCACTTCCACTGAACATTGCTGTGTCCAGCCTGATTATGAATTGTGAATCTTCTGACTATAGCTTTATAAATTCTGATTTTATAAAGGAAGTTTAATTTTATATTCCTTCCTTAAATCCCTCTCTTTCATTGTTTTAAGTATAATTTCAGCATACATTTTTTTCTTTGCTAGTTATGCTTTACATGGAACCCTGAGAATTATTAATTATAATGGAATACTTGTTGGGCAGGGAAAGAAAGATGATTCTTAATTGCTTTCATTACACTTACTTGGTAGAAGTATCCATGTATGAATAAGTTCTTATCTTTTTTAAACCAGAACATGTGGGCAAAAGGGTTGCAATTAAATATTTATGAAATCCTGAAAGTGATAAAATTGTTTATTGCAAAATAAGATTTATTGTTGACTATATGCTTCCAGTCTTCTGCCATTGACCAGAAGCTATTAAAATTAGTTCATAGTTTTCCTCTCAGTCTTTCTCATCAGTGTACATCTTTTCTTGCTGTGAGCATAACTTGCAAGAACCATTCTCAAAGATGATAACATTTCTCACATCTCTGAACCTGGGCCTTCTAATTATCTATTTGTCAACATCAATGAATGCTCCTCTTGAAATATATAAAAAAGTCACCTTGAAACCCTCGCATTTTATACCTGTGTGCAATTATTTAAAAATTCATGTCCAAAATGTCTCTCAATTAGTTTATGCAATGCTTTGCCGATATACATGTTAAAAATAGTTTAAAAGCATTTCCAGGATATTTTACTATAATGAGCTAGAAGTTTTCAGCTTTGTTTCTATGATAACCTAATAAAAACCTAGAGTATATTCTTTTATTTTTAAGCTAAATTGTTCCTGTAGGCAGTCACTGGTTTGCTCAAGGTTAAAGAATGAGCTAAATGTTCCTTTGAGCTATATTTAGAAATCTGTTGAGGGTGGGGCCACAGATGTCCTTGGGATAAAGATTTAGGGGAAACTACCACACCTACTACTTCTCAGAAGCACAAACCTGAGGAATTAAAGACAGACCTGTGGCTCCTGAGCACAGCAAACTTTCTGGGAGACTTTAAATTGTACTGCATTAAATCAAAAGCAAATATGTAACCTTCCAGAGTCAAATTTGTGTTTCAGCTCTGTAGGAGAAAATGTTTTAATATTAATGTCTAATGTCTGAGATTGCTGAATAGAAAGTAGAAGAGAGATATTTTGACACCATTCTGTAGGCTTGATCCATTTTCATAGCAAACAGCCTGCACTCTGCACTTATGAAAGTGCAGGCGATGTCTGTAGGTTATGTGGATTTGCATGAACTATTCTTTTTAAAGAATAGGGTTTTTTTTTTTTAGATTTATTTTTATTTATTTATGCATACAGAAACTGGGGTATAGGACAGAGGTGCAGGGGTTGAGAGGATTCCCCAGAGACAGAGTAGGGAGTAGACCAGGCAGAACCACTGAAATACACTGCTGAGGGGAGCAGCAGGTGGGACAGGACAGGTCTGCTGTGCCATGTGGGTTAGCTCCCTGGCAGGGGACAGAACTCAAGCTGTAACAATGATAGCTCTGAGACTTAACCCCTAGGCCACCAGGGAGACCCTTTTTAAAGAATAGTTTAAATTTCCAAATGTAAGTACAAATTTGCCTGTGTGTGTGTGTATTTAGCATTTCACACGTTAAAAATAATTTTATAATTCACATTATACAGTTAGTGCTAGCTAGTCAGAGTTGACACAAATTGTGATTTTTGATCTTACAGTTTTTATGAAATCTAAGTCTGAGATATCATAAGAATTTACTCTAGGATTTCTGAACTTCCCAAGAATTTGTAATACTTGGCTGCTCACAATTAATTTAAAGTAGTTAGGCAGAGTTTCCTCCTAAATGTCATTATATCACCAACTTTACTTGAGTAGGTATTTTTAATACTCATGTTTGACAGAAATATCTGAATTGCCTTCTGACCTTACATTCCTAGACTGGGATCACTTTATCTCATCATTTCTCCTTTCATGATTTGGAGTCATCTCTTCTGCTGCTTGCTGGAATTTTTTTGCTTATGCAGGTACAGTGCTCCTCAGCATGGTCATAGATACCACCTGCATCAGAATCACCTGAGATGTTTTGATCTTTTATAAGTGTTTATTGGTAGCAAAGGTTGATGCCTTTTTATATGCACACAGAGACAAAGTTACTCAGTGTGGGGGCTTCCTTAGTTTCCTGGAGATTAAGAATGCAATCTAAGGGATTCCTAACATCACATACCATCATGGCCTTTTATTGTTTTTATGCAGTATGAATTCACATCATATTTTAAAGTTGTGTATACCTTTTCCATAACACTTCCTGGAAGTAAATCTGATACAACCCTGTCTTTAAGACTAGGACCAGAAAATCAAGACTATTTGTTGATCAGAGCTGAAATTAACCCACCATATAATTTGTGATTAGCACTCTTAGTTTACTCTGTGGATGTCAAGTTTTACAATTTGGATCCTTAGAGCTCCATGGTTGTATGCAATTTTACTCACATCTTTATTCCAAGAAAATATTGTGATATTATTCTTTAGGTTAGGTATGCCAGATCCCTGTGAAGGATCAATGTTTGTTTAGTAGGTTAAATAATAAATAGAACTGATAATGTATATATGTGGGACAAGTCAAGACATCAGTTATTGCTAGACACAGTGATATTGCTTTAAAGATAATATGATATTAACCCGATATTCCTCTGGTGGACACATAGCAAAAATAGAACCTACTGGTTGGAAAACCCAACCCCTTTCTCACAATATATTGCCACCACATCCTGAGAGAAGTTCAGTCTCTGTCTAGGTACTGTCATTCGCCTGACTGCTGTTTTTGCACATACCTGGCAGTGTCAGAAGTGTAAAGGTTAGAACTATTGCGTGCCATTTCCTTGGCTCTGCTTAACTGATTTGCAACTATACTTACTAAAAGTTATGGTCTGTCCACTTCATCATTTGAATTTTTTTTTGGAAATGTGTGCATGTTGATTCTATAATTTAAAAGTCTGTACTTGTTTTTCTCCTTATCCTTGGTCTTATACTTTGAACACTGTCCCAAGTCTGTTTAATTTTATTTCCCTCTAATTGTTGAGAGTCTTGGCTAGTAAGATCCGCAGAATTGGAATTACTAACATTTGGGGATTTTTTTATGAGTTTGAAAGTGGGTCATATGTGTATATGCCTACCACAACATTCTTAGTAGAACTCAAGTGTAATTTCTGTGCTGTCCTTTTCCTTTTCTTATATCTATTGAATGTACTTATAGCCACCCCAAAATAACTAGATAGCATAGATTTCTATTCCTGCATATCATCTTGTGATCACCAAACTTAATGGTTTCCTTTTACACAGGCCCCATGTGGCTGCCCCAAATCAGATGTTACTACATATTCTAATACCAGCTCTAAGACCGAGGAATGTGAATAAGACATAGTTTTTTTTTTTTCTTTTTGATTACTGTAAGTCTCATAAGGCTGAAACAGTGCACTTGAGTCTTCCAGAGAAGAAAACAAGTGTTTTGAAGTAAATTCATCTGTGGAGAAATTAAACAAGTTCTTTTGGCATTTGGCATCTGTTAATGTAATAGTCTAAATTCAACAAAGAGCTATATTAGTGTAGGCTTTCAAAAAGACTCCTTTCACTTTAATTATGATAAATTATAAAGAAATCTTCAAAATGTAGAATATTTTCATAAAATATTAGTACTGGCTTTATGTTAATTACTACAACTTTATCTTGTGAAGGTGATTTCTACCTAAAAACAGAGACTCATAGCCTTCTTTCTGAGAATCATCTTTCTTAAACAAACAGTAAAGAATTGCTCGGATTTATCTCCCAAAACTCATAAAACCAATCTTTGTCTTTAATAGTTATTTATCACAGGTATCAGAGCTACCTTGATAAGCAAACTAAAGTATTTTACAAACTAAGTATTTTACATTGGTTTCTACTTTCCATAAAAATGTAGAAGATTCTATGTTTATATCTTAAGAAGCAACACTTGGATAAAGGGGAAAAGAAAATTTACTTCCAAAAATTTGTGAAATAAAGGTGAGTGATTCGAATTAACATACTTTTATGTATGTGGCAAATCTTAAAACCTTGGATTTGAAACACATGATTTTCTCTCTTAATTGCACACAATTTGAACTATTCTGTGGGGAATGCTTCAAACGTTCTTATGTTGAATTGAGTGCTGGTGAAGAGGTCTTTACTATTTTTGATATAAGAAAACATCAGATTAGGAAAACCTGACTCTTAGAACTACCAAAACCTGTTTAACATTGAATCGGAGTATAGATCAATTCAGATGCTAAGAAGTACAGCAAGGCTTTGAGAATCAGACCACATTTGAATTACATATTGGACTCTTCTTTCCAAAATTGGGAAGGACTGGAGTGCAGTTGATTTTGCCTCTAAAGCAACCTTCTGTTTGCTCAACTTCTTTACCTAATTAGGATGACAATTGAACAGAGGTTCAGCATCAACTCTCCAGTGCAACCCAAAATAGGGAAAAAGAGGGTTTGTAATAACAAAGAAAATTTTAGTGTAGTGTTTTATACGTGACAAATTCAAGTAAGACTAGTAGACCCTGAAGAGAATAATGATTGTATCAGAGAATTTTGTGTGGATTCCAATTTAAACACATTCTAAATTAGTGGAGGGTTCCTGAGAGTGCTGTCAGAAATGCTAAAATAGAAAAACCCCAAGTGAAAATTAGTTGCTTTTGCATTCTCTGTGTGCAAATGTATTGGAAGTAAGTGTGTAAGCTGAGGGCTGATCAATAATTTTATCCATGTCTTATGGAGGGAAATGTTACTTTTCCATTTTCATCTGATAGTGAGACCAAAATTATTACAAAGTATAGTTACTGGGCAGAAAAATTAGGTCCCTGACTTCTTAGCTTACTATATTTTTTAACTTCTGTCTTTGTAGAATTTCTCAGGTTTTTAATTTCCATTTTAAAAATGTTAATGCATTAGGCTGAATTTTGACACTGATAGACTATTGGTGATTTCTTATAGTGTGAGGATTGAGAAATCCATATGAAAATTTGTGTCTCAATAAATGTAAAAGTAGTACATAGGGTACCTCAATAAATTATATATACGTTGTGAACTTTAATGAGTTTGTTGATAGGTAGGTAATAGATACATGGGTTGAAGGGTAGGTGGATTACAAAGACTTGATACTTATTTCATGCTGTGATGAAATAATTCTATTTGGCATTTGGAAGATTATTTTTCATGCATAATTTCATGTGAGAAAAGTAATATAGAACTTTAAAATTTAAGAATATCACTTTTGCTCAGCTATGATTCAAGTGATTTTGCAGTAAAAGAAGATATTACTAAGATAAATATTTTATACACATGAATTATATACCAAGTAATCATCAGAATAAATATTCTGAGACAGTGGAAGGTTACAAGTGTTTGATGAAGAAATTTTAAAATATTCACTTACTGCAAAGTTATGGCAAATTGAAAGTAAGGTAGAAGCATATTTTTTTTTTACTTATTGTCTGTTTTTTATCTTTACAAAATGCATGAAACTAGTAAGGTAATCTTTCAGTATTGATTTACCTGGTTTGTATGTGCTGTCATCATCCAATACCTATTTTTCATAGCAGATAGACTAGTTTCCAAAGTACATGTATTTGATATTAAAATGAACTATGTTTTTTTTTATTTCTATAGATAAGTAATATGAAGGCATCTTTCACAAAATAAAAATAATGGAAAGCATGAGAAGCACTCACAATGATCATCATTCATAAGAATAATTCACAAATGGAAAATACTGTAATATAAAGTTAGCATTATATTGAAGTTACACATTAACAGCTTTATATATGTGAAAATACATAGGCATTAAAATAATGTGTATCTAGGGATAGAAATTTGATCCCAAGTGGCCTATCCACAATGTGACAGTTCATTTATTCAGCTAATATTTATTAAATGCCTACTAGGTGTATAGCAGTGTACCAGGTACTATTATAGACAATAGTGAATAATAGTGTATAAAAGAGCCAAAATCCATGCTTCACAGAGCTTATAATGCAGTGGATAGTGATTATATTTAGAATATCAAGCTATTAATTACATGTCAGATAGTAGTACTTTCAGAGAATGTATATAACAAAGCTAAGTAATAACAGCAATGTTTGGAGAGGGAGCACAGACAAGGAGTTAAATATAGTGGTCAGAAAAACTCATTTTCCAGTTGATACTTGAGCAGTGACATAAAGAAGTATGGAACCCATTTGGGAATAGAATATTCCAAAGGAAGAGTGGGTGAAAAGCTCCTGAGGTAGAATGTGCTTGATATATTCAAGAGAAAAAAACAGATGTGGCTCTGATGAGTGAGTAAAGGGTATAGTAGGTGAGAAAATTTTAGGGAGGTAATAGAGACCAATCCTGTAAAACTCAATAGGTTGTTTTGAGAACTTGGGGTTTTATTCAGAATGAGAGAGAAACTCATTTTTGGGTTTAAAAAAAAGTATCATGTGATTGGACATGATTTTAAAGGATCACAGTGGCTGTTGAGTTGGCATATGCTATGAGGGAACAAGTATGGAACCAAGGAGTCCAGTTAGGAGGGCCATCAAGACAAACTCTATGAAGAAATATGTTGATAACTATAATATTGCTGTTAACCTATGAGGAATTAGATACCCCAGAGTACCTTGGCATCCTACCTAGTGGCAGAGGTTTACATACCAGAGTTACAAATTAATATTGATGTTATCCTCAGTATTGTTACTCATTAAACAATGATAGCATAAAAAATATTAGACATATCTAGTGTTAGTCTATTATGAATAATCCCATTATGAACATTTACATATGCATCTTTGTTTTCTCTTTGTAAAAATGTAGGGGTGGACTTGCTGGGTTGCATAGTAGGTTTGCTTTATAAGATGCTATCATATGCTTTTACAAAGTGGTTGAACCAGTTTTTCTTCCAACAAGCAGTGTGTGACTGCTTTGTATCCTTGCCAACACTTAGTATTATCAATCTTTAGCATTAGCCATTTTATTAAGCATAGAATATTGTGATTTAATTTGTACTCTGGTGACCAATGATGTTGGGAATCTTTTAATGCATTTACATGTCATCTGTATATCTTATTTGTGAATAATATATTCAAATAATTTGTTCACTTAAAGTAGGATGTCTTATAATTGAGGTATAGAAATTCTCTAAATATTCTGAGGCAAATAAAATATTCTTCAATTGGTAGTTTGTTTTTCTTTTAAGATTGAAAAAATTTAATCTTCTTGAGGTCCATTTTATTTTTTTCTTTTATAAAATATGCAGTGTTTATGTTCTCAGCTAGAGAATTAATAATGTTACTTATTTCAGATAAGTCCATGTTTACTTAAGTTTTCTATATGAGCTAAGTAAGGTTAACGGCTAGATAAATAGTTGTTTCAACACCATTTGGTTAAAAGATTTTTTCTACTGATTTTCTGGAAAATTTATCAAAAATTAACTGACTATATAAGCTGTGAACTTATTTTTTGGATTCTATGATTCTATATATCTCTACTCTCTTCATTTGTTTAGACCTTTCTAAGTTTCTGTTGCCAGTTTTATTGTAGTTTTTAGCATATAGGTATTAACATTTCTCTTTAATTTATTCCTGTATATTTTATCATTATGTTATTATAAATGCAGTAGTTTTTAAATTTCACATCTAACTTGTTAGGGGTGTGTGTGTGTGTGTGTGTGTACTTGCTCATGTCAGGTTTTGACAAACTCTGACCTACATACCAGTTACCTACTATTGTAAATGAATTTTTATTGGAATACAGCCACTTATATATAGACTATGCTGCTTTCATACTTTTTGAAAGGTAGAGTTAAATTCCTGCAACAGAGACCTTGAGTTCTTTAAGGCTGAAATATTTACTGTCTTGCCAACTCATCATATTGAAATATGCTGAAATTTTCTTCCTTTTTTAAAGAAAGAAATATAGGTAAAATATTCATCACCTTGAATTAGGCAAAGTCTTCTGAAATATAACATTAAAGTGCAAACAACAATAAGCAATAAGTGAATTGGACTTTATCAAAATTGAAACCTTTCATTTATTAAAGGATAACATTAACATATTTTTAAAATTAAATTTGTTAGTGTTTATATGTTCATATAACTTTGGGATTACATTTTTACTTCTCCATATGTTCAATGCTTCATTCACTCTCCACCAAACCTCCTATCACAATACCCTCTCCTTTCCTTCCCCTAATCCATTCTCCCTTCCCACATTCCCTCTGGTAACTAGCACATTTTTCACTAAGTATAATATTTATTTTTGATGTATTTTACCATTTTTTTAATTATTTGTATTTGTTATTCTACAGATAAGTGAAACTATGGGATACTAGTCTTCCATTTTCTGATTTATTTCACTAAGTATAATTACCTTGAGATTCATCCATTTTGTCTCAAAATTCACTATTTTACATTTAAAATAACTGTATTCCATTGAGTATATATTCCACAATTTCTCTATTTAGTCATCTGTCAATGGGTATTTGGTTAGTTCAATGATTTGGCAATTATGGATAGTGCTACTATTCAGAGAAATAATTACATTCTAAATCACCACAAGGAGAACCTGCAATATACATGTATGAACTAGGAACTACACAGCTCTCTAGCATATTCCAAAATGGAACTATGGAGCAGAAATAAGCTCCTAAACAGGTGGAACCAATGATTTGATTAAAACCAAGTTTAAAATAATAACCCTAAATGTAAACAGCTACAGTTGCAACCTACTCACCGTGTTTGCTCTTTAACTACAATCTACAATCCATCAACAAATGCTTCTATTGGATTGGAAGTTCCTCCCAATATGTGTGATATTTGGACACAATCCAACCTGAAATTATTGAACTAAAGAAAAGGAATGGTATCTTCAGAAAGATAGTTCAGAATCACAATAATAAAAGACTATGATATCAAGCAAAAAAATTCAAATGCACCCATCTATGTTATTTCAAAGAATTATAACAAAGAAATGCAGCTTTTTTGAGGCATAAGTTTAAAGACAACATTGACAAAAGAAAACAAAAGAATAACAAAAGAGATTGGCTGACAAGAAGAATGAAAGTGAAATGACAATACAAGAAAGAAATGCATATCAGAATGACTAACATCTCATAGACACAAGGGAATACATAGTCGGGGATGAGGTGAACAAGCTTGATAGAGTTGAGATATTCAAATGGAAAAAAATTAAAATATAAACAAGACACATCATGTGTGTATGTGTTGAGTATGTGTATGTATTTGATATTTATAAAGAAGTAGAAAATGAAAAAAATGAAGAAATAGAAAATAGAAGGCATAAACATTATTATAATAATGACATGAATATATGGGTTTCAAGGACACCTGTGTTTCAGAAAAAAAAATATTATACAGAGAGTTTAACATTGAGACATATTTCCATGACTATCCTGGGATTTAAATATTAAACAAAGGGGACCTCCTTGGTAGCACAAGGGGTTAAGTCTCAGCACTATGAAGCTATTGGCAGCCACTACAGCACGAATTTGATCCCCGGCCAGGGAGCTACCTACAGGGCACAGCAGACCTCTCCTGTTTTACCTGCTGCTCCCCTCAGCAGTGTATTTCAGTCAATCCGTCTGTTCTGTTCCCTACTCTGTCTCTGATGAATCCTCTCACCACTCATACCTCTGGCCTGTACTTTAGCTCTTGTATACATGCATAAATAAATCTTTAAAAAATATATTAAACAAAGGAAGTTACCTAGAAAGTGGAAAATTCAGACAGGCTTGAATATTGTAAGTGAAAATTATTCTAGTAGAGAGAATGCAAAATCTTTTATGTAATCAATTTTGCTTTGTCTATAAAGAAATGATGGTGGAACTTAATATAACAAGGAAATTTAAGATTATAAAATAGAAGGTACATTTTAAACCAAAAAAAAAAAAAATGAGCAACTAACGTGAAACCAAATGTGTAAAGAATTGGTACAAAGTGTGAGTCTGTTGATATCCTCATCTTAACAGGGACTTAATGGGTAAAGATTTAGCTATGACTGAACCCACTGGAAAAAAATCCTTTATGATAGTTTGATTGATATAAAGTTCCTTTTGAAAGGTAAGAGTGGCAATATTATTTTTTAAGAATATTTGAAATTTAACATTTTTCTAACTTTCTATTTTTAAGATTTTTCCACTCATCTTTTCTCATACAATTCTCCTTTTTTTACTATTAAATTTGTGATATTGTGAAGATTATTGTTATATTAATACTTTTTAAAATTAGGATACTATAATTTTTATCTTACAAATATGGTTTTCTTTCTGGAGAAACATTTCTAATTTTTTCATTTTTATGTCATTTTAAATATCAATACTATTGCTAAACTGCATATGGCAGTTTTAGCAACATATGAAGCATTTTAAACAGAAACGATTCTTAGATAAAGATATATTGCATTTTTACACTCATTTTGTAATAATACAAATTTACAACCTTGTTTTGGATTAGCACATTTTTCTGTTATTATTTTGTATTTTCACTGATGCTTGAACTTTAAAAAAATACTTCCTACAAGTGGTAATGAGGGGTAAATTTTCAGACAATAAGCAAGGACTTAACTATAGGACTGTTATTAAAATTAATGAGTGTCATTGTTAGAACACAGTAAATCTATATCACTAATGTCTTCTAATTGTTAATCATCATTAAGGAGTTAGAACATCATTATCATTACTTATCCTAAGTTTTATTTGAACATCACTAGCATTAACGAACATCAAAGAAAGGTTAAAGTCTTATATGTCTCGATTGGGTATCCAGGATTAATTAAAATATTTCTATATAAATGGTTTATCTTCAGAATTTTGTGATAGTGAAAGTTGAAACTAGAAATGTAGCTGTTAGAGGAACCTAACAGCCTCCCTCCCTAACAGCTGTTCCTGGAGGTTTTATAAATTATCTACAAGTTAGTGTCCTCAAGGTCAGAGATTATCTGTTATAATATGTAATTGTAAACTGATTTCAAAAGGGTCTCAGTGTATTTTAATTCTAACAACTTTGAAAATTTCCTCAAATAAACCCAAAACTCATTTTAGGTCCAAAAATCTCAAATAAGTTGGTAACATTCTTTTGATACCACCATTCACATCATATGCTCTGAGGCACAGCAAATTTGTTTAGCTTTGTCCTTTATTTCTCTAGGTTATCTTGTAGCACACTTAAGGATGAGAACAAATTGTGTAAAGTCCATATCCATGTCCACATCCCCATAGGTGATTCAAGTGGGTACAGCTATGTGATTCAAGAGACTCATCCCTTTCCACGCAATGAATTATATTATTTTTCTATCTCACCAGTGATAAAATGTCTTTTTACCTTCCACATTTCATCTGCAATGATATTGAGTGGCTTTTAACGCTAATTTGGAATAGAGCATAGTATTCTGAGAGGCAGGAAAATATCACTTTAAATCATAAAAAATCAGATTAGATATTTCACTGTAAGTGAAGATGAATATTTTACTAAGATTAGAGATGGAGAAAATGCATGGTACACATGGAAGATGTGTCCTTTTTTATCATTCACTATTGTTGCTGGAAATTGTTTCTTTGACATGCTAATAGCAGCTATGATTGAATTTAAGAGAAATGTGTATGAATGTTATCATTACTAAGTGAAAAGGACTTTTCCCCCTTTGATGTGATAGAAAATGTGCATAGGAAACAAACATGATGCTGTCACGTGTTGTACAAACTATATCAGATAGATGATGGGATGTATGTCACACTGATGGCTAAATAAATCACCTCATTTTCATTGTTTCTACAGTGTTGACCAACATGCTGCCAGCCTGAATTCCCATTTCTGATTTAAACGCATGATTCAGAATCACTTTGGAGGGTTGTGATACTCACGGATTTATGGGGCACTTGTATGTGGGATTCTCATCACTGTACAGCAACCCTGTCGTTTTTGTGACAGAGCCTGTTTGACTGGTTTTGGATTTATGATGGAAATAATTCAGAACAGAGTAATAATTTTCCCTTGGCAATTACACTACCATTTGGTACTTTGTCCCTAAGGGGAAAATGAATGTGCTGGGATCTAGCCATGAGTTTAGTAGCTCGATGTAAGGAACAAATCAAGGTCAGAATACAAATGCAAAACACGTGGTTGTTGAATTCTGATTCTGATTCTTCAGCCTTAAGACTTTTCCCATGTGTATAGTACTTTACAGTTTACAAGATACTCTTCCATTTCTTGTTTTTTTAACCTTCACAATGACCCTGGGTGGTAACACCATTTCTTCCATTTTGTAAAGAAGGAAACAGACTGGAAACTTCCTTATTCACAAATATTTTTAAGTATAGACAATCTGAGGAATTTATGATGAACAATGGAGAAATACAGACTATACTATTTATTATGAAGAATTTTAAACACAAAAAACTGGGAAAAGAATGAAGTGAAATTCTTGTATGAATTGCTCCTCATCAATTATTAGCAAGTTATTAACTATGAGTTAATAATTATACCCATCAAACCTTTAATATTTTAGATACCAAGTCCTTTTATAATTTTCCACCTTATATTCTCAAAATGACATTGTTAAATATGAAATCTGCAATTCACATTTCTTCAATAATATCAAATATCCAAAATTGCTTAAATTTTCAGTTTTCTCATGAATGACATTTTCAAATAATTTTTGAATTAGGACCCAGATGGTATTACTGCTCTGTGATTGGTTGATAGGTTTTTTTTTTTTAATCTCTTCTAAACTGTTGACTTTTCCACTTTATCTTAATTTTTTTTTTCCTTCCAAATTATCTGGTGAAGAATCAAGTTGCTTGCCCTACATGATTTCCCACAGTCTGTATTTTTCTGGTTCCATCCCCATTCTGGGCTTTTATATATTCCTCTGGCCTCGCTTGCCTATAAATTGGTAATCAAATATAGAGATTTGATCTATAATGGTTTAAATATTTAGCAAGTTTATTCTACGTGGCACATGAAATAACTAGTTATCTCTCTTTATATAATGGCAGCTTTTGCTGTTCAATACCTAAATGTATTCATCCCTAGAGGTTTCAAAATGATTCACTCATTTATTTTCCATTCATAAGTAGAATAGTTCTTTAAAGAGAAACTTGTTATCATTTACTATTTGGTGACCTCGTGATACAGTTTTTTAAGGAAAGGTAGGATAAATGTTTGATTGTTCCCCTGTATCTTTCAGTTTCAAAAATAATGAGCCAGTTCTCCAGCTTTCTCCATAGTGACCAATTATCTTGTATTGTTTTATTTTAAGTATCATTTTGACCTTATGGATTTAAGTGTATTTGATAAGTTTAAATCCACTAGTTTTAAACTAGTGGGAGGGAGGGATATGTTCTAATGTTGGCCAGGAGCTTTTTCAAGCTGGCTGCAGAACCCAGATTAAATGGAATGCTCTCATGTTGCTCTTGTTAGACTGCCTGTATCACTATTGGCAGCTATTCTAAAGCTTTTCAACTGAATCATCATCCTCTTTTGCATGACTAGATTATACTCTCAAAGTGTTTTTGTCCCCAAAATGTATCCATTCTAGGGGTTTAATCTTCCTGCTTAATTATTAACATTTCATCAGTCTAAATGTTAGACCTTAGCTGTACATTTAGAAAATTACATAGGGGAGTGTGATGGCCTCGTATATGTAGTGACATAAACTGGATAAACATGGATAAAATGGGAATAGGATTGGCTTGGTTTTGAGACTTCTATTTGAGATTTTTGATTGAGTTGGATTGTTTTCCATTTTCTTTCCCAATCCAGGAATCAATCCCACAGTTATGTCTTGGAAGTAATTTCTCCTTTGCGCTGCCATTATTCAATTCCTAATCCTCTCCTGCACAACCTGAGAATAGCACCCAAAAACCACTTCTGGTAGCCTCAGTTCTCTAGAGGGAATTATGCTCAGTGAAATAAGTCAGAAGGAAAAAGAAAAATATTGGATGGTTTCACTTATAGGAGGAATATAGGGGAATCAAATAAGACATCAGTGTAAAAAAATAATGACACAACAAAACAAAAATGGACAATTATAAATCAGAGACATCCTGCAGGGGAGGTAGAGAGAGAGGTATCAAAGGGAGGGAGGGAGGAACACAGGGGACTGAGGTGATGGTGCACAGGTGCATTGGTGAAGGAAATTCTATGGGGACTACACCTGAGGGGAGAAGCAAATATTGTTTAAAAAATGAATAATGATGTAAAAAATAAAAAAAATCGAGGGAGAAAATGTCATCTATTGTTTGACGTGTTTCCTCTCACTTATATTAAAAATTATAGTTTTGGGGCCTCCCCTGGTGGCGCAGGCAGTTGAGCGCAGCACTGTGAAGCTGTCCCCAGCCTCTGCAGCACCGGTTTGATCCCGGCCTTCCGGCGAGGGTCCCACATGGCGCGGCAGACCTCTCCTGTCTCGCCCGCTGCTCCCCTCAGCAGTGTATTTCATCAGTCTGCCTGTTCTGCTCCCCGCTCTGGCTCTGGTGAATCTTCTCACCCTCCCACGCATCTGGCCTGTACCCTCGTTCTTGTGTAAATAAATAAATAAATCTTTTAAAAAACTATAATTTATGCATTTCTCTCTCTCCTTTTTAGATCACATCCTTTCGTTTTTAGCTGTATCAGCAATATTTCACAAAGCAAAGTGTTATTGTTAGGCATGCTTTTCATGGCATGTTTCTTACTCCTAACTGCAATCACACTGACCAAGCCAGAGGTGCTGTGGTTATTCCCTTACTTATCGAGACTAGACTGAGGTTCTGCAGGAACTCAGTGTGGGAGGAATGGTGCCTCCCATTAAAAAGTCACAGACATGGCCCACCCGCTTGCTTCTTGCCTGTATCTATTTTATTGTTTTTCCCATGCATCCACCCTGGGTTACTTTCACTTGTGATAGTCCCATATTCCTCTCAATTTTTTCTTTAGAAGATGGGAACAGGAATACAAAATTACTTGCCAGGCCTTTCTTTGGAATAATTATTAACTATGTAAGAATATTATAGATTTGCAGAAAAATGCATTCAAATACCAGTACCATCCTTATATGCAATATGAGAGGTAGGTATTCTTTTTGAGCCTGACTTTTGATCTGTAAAATGGGGATAGTAATATAACCTAAGAAGGTTGTCATGAGACCGTAATAACACAAGTATTTCACTGGCTATTCTGGAATACAGGGACGCCATAGTGACTGTTGCCTCTTTTCCCTTTTCTGGGACCAGTTGGTGAAGGACAAAGCCTAAAAACATGAACTCAGATTTAACAAGAACCCCAATATAACTTTTAGAATTAGGTTGATAATTCTAATTTGGGTATTCTGTCCAAAAAATCATTTGGAATGCATAAAAAGAATTATTAGGTCTGTTACTTATGATGGGAAAACATATAAACCCAAAAGACTCAAAATAGTGAACTACATTATCTTTTCAACAGAATATTAGAACTAATTCAAAGGCAAATGTAAAGAATTTGACAAATATTAGACAAAGGGTGATATATCCAGTTATTTTAAAGTAGCTTGGCTTGAGTGATATTTATCTTATTTCTAGCTTCCTGTTGCTCATACATTTCTCTACAAGCAGCCATGGAGGGACTTAGAAGTCCCACTGATTTATGGGTCTTTGGATTAATGACTTGATATCCTGATGGCAATAAACTCAACCTCAGCAAAATTTTGCTGGATTTTTTAATTCATTTTATTCCCATGTGGCTCTGTAGAGCATTGGAAAATTTCACTGCCCAGTAAGCAGATTTCCATATGAACTTTAAGTGTTGTAGTTCCCAAGGAAATCATAAGTTATTGTGGATGATTTCTCTGGTGCTCTTTCAGGCAATTTGCTGTATTGAAATTTAATCTCTGCTAATTGACGACCCAAAATGGAAAATGCAACTTTCTATGTATAAAGTATATATTCTTTTAATATGTGTTCATTGTTTAAGTGATTTCTCAGTGACCTTTTTAGTATCATCTAACACTGTTTTTTTGTTTTTTTTACTCAATGAAGTAATGATAAATAATGCACAGATATGTTTTTGGAGTTTTTTCCTGATACCTGCATAAAAAAATGTTTCCAAAAGATTTTGTGCAGATCATATCTTAGAAAAATCATGGCTATTTTATGTCATCTATTTCATAAAGTAGATATTTTTCTCATAAGTGGGGGAGGAGAGAAAAAAAACTAGAAAATCATATTTTACTTCATTTTCATCTTAAAAGACCACTTTGCATATTTGAGTTTGCTTTTAACTGCAGTCAGTCACCCTTTTAGAGTATAATCAGATCATCTCACGTCACAACTCCAAAACTTGCAGTGACTTTCCACCCATAGACATACAGTCTGAAGCTCTTATAATTTAAGGGCTTCACCTAGTGTCACTAATATCTGCTACTTCATAACCTACTCTTTAGCTCTGGCTCACTCTACTTCAGTTGTGAAGATTTTCTTATTTCCAACATCCCAGATTTGTTCTCTCTCAGGACCTTTGTACATGCTTTCTCAGTCAGAATTCTCTTCTGACCTGATTCAGTCAACTTGTTCTCTCACTTCATGCAGATATCTTTGGTGAGGTTCCTTTAGAACCCCATTTAGGGTCTCCCTGGTGGCGCAAGGGCTTAAGCACTACACTATGAAGTAATCCACAGCCTCTGCAGCATGAGTTCAATTTCCAGCTGGCCAGGGATAAACCCACATGGCGAGGCAAACCTCTCCTGTCTCACCTGCTGCTCCCCTCAGCAGTGTATTTCAGTCAGTCTGCCTGTTCTGTTCCCCACTCTGTCTCTGGTGGATCCTCTCACCCCCTGCATCTCTGGCCTGTACCCCAGCTCTTGTATGCATAAATAAATCTTAAAAAAAAGTTATTAAGAAAAAGAACCCTATTTAAATTGTTTCCCCTATAATTCTTCTTTCTCTGATATTTACTTACCCTTCATAATACCTAGGATTATAATATGTTTTTACTTGCCTATTTGACTTAATGTGACAAGTTCTATGATAGTGACATATAAATAGTGGTTAAAGGAAGAGAAAAAGTAAACATTTAACTCTAATTCAAAATAGTATTTGGGGAGACAACTTCATGTGGTAGAATGAGTGGGAGCTTTCTTGCTAGTCCTGACATTGAATTCTGACTCTGTCATTTATTAGCTGAGTGAGTCAAGGTGCTTATTACCTTCTGTAAACTTTAGCTTCTTTATCTAAAAAAAATGTGCATAATAGTAACGAGCTTGAAAATTTTAAGGACTGTAAATTGAAATAAACTTGGACTATCTTTGCTCAACGCCATGCTGATATACCATAAATCAGGACATAATACTAATACAAGTATCAACGTTTGATATCTTATAATTACTAAAGTTGGTAGTTTTCTTAAAATGATTATTTGACTGATCATTAAGATCTTTTGGCAAAAGGAGTGGGTCAGGGAGTAGGTGAAACAAATAGCTAATATCTATTAGTTCTTCCAATTATTGGTCAATGTTGACTCTTTAATATTATTGACTGCTCAGAGGATCCTTTGTATTTAGATAATGGCTAGTATTCTGAGAGATTTTATTTGTATATAAAGCACCACGAGTGTTGAGAGAAAAGCATAGTTGTGGTGGAGTTAGTGGTACCATACAATTTGCAATAAACTACTTCTGGACTTTTAATATATACTTAGGAAGGAACCCAAGAAATCATGTAGTTCACCCTTGTCAATTTCCTGACAATAAGAAAGAGATTTCTAAGTCTTCCATCAATTCATTTAAATACATGGTATAAAATAGCATGGTTCTGGGAAAGTAATTTGCTAATCAGGGAAAAAATTATGTATATACATATGTATGTATGTTTGTGTGTGAGTATATATGTGTGTGTGTACATCTGTGCTTTTTCACTTGCAATAAGCTTTTTTTATTTGGTATAGACTAGCTTATTCAAAGCTTTTGGCTAGATAGCAAAGACCTTATCTTTCATGTGTCTCTTTAATAAAAAAGATGAGCAGAAATACTATAAATATCACTCACATAGAATTTTCCTATCCTACTGGTATTTTTTGACCTTCAAAAAATGCTAATTTAAAAAATTATGATGTTTGTTTTAATATACTTGAAAGTGCTCCTGTTTTTAAGGACTATGAAATTATTACAGTAATTTAATTAGTTTAAGGAACATTTATTGTGTTCCTATTCTGTACAAGATTCTGTATTAATCAAGAAGATTAAAAGACAGGTAAAGCATGCTTCATTTCCTTACAAATCTAAGTCTAGTAAATGAAAAAGGTAACATTAAAATAAATTTATGATAAACATCATAATAACTGTTGTGAACAAGATTGCTATGGAGGTGTTATGAAAGTCCAGAAAACTGGTGCCTAACTCAGGTTTGGGAGAAGACTTCCTGGAAGAGGAGGGGCAGGCAAAAGGGTGACTGGGGGAACATTTTGCTGCAACTTTTCTTGTTTCTTATTTTAAGGACTTACTAATAAGCAACTTCCTTTTCCATTGTGCAGGCAATAGCTCATCAATGCCTGAGCAGTAGCCTTTTATCTTTAGGAACTAACCAAATGAACCACTGGGTGACAGAGATCCCTGCCTTATGTATTTCCCTCTTTATTCTGCAGCATTCCAAGGACGAGTACAGTGTTCATTTTGCCCCACGGGACCTCCCTACTGAGAACACATAAAGTCTTTTAATAATGAATAATAAAGAATAATAGATAAAACCCAGTAAACTTTTTAATTAAGCATTTCAGCAATTGCTTTAAAAATCTGTGCCCTAAGGGGCAATGAGAGTGTCTTCTGCATATATTGTGAAATATGCAGTAGGCTGTTTATTGATTTTAAATGAATATTCAATTAATGAAGAGTTAACTATGATGCTCTGATGAGTCTGTAGATTATAATTTTAATTCCCCCCCCCAAATTTCAAGCACTCAGAAGCCAAATTTCTTTTAAAGAAAATTCACAATGAAATGGGATTTTAGTGTACACACCACTTATCTTAGCACATCCTAGATTCAACATTCACAGGGATTGAGAATTTTTTTTGAGGAGGTAACATTGGTTTACAATTTTGCATATGATTGAGGGAAATAAGTTCACATCACTCAGATCTATGTTGTTACACCTCTTCACCAAAAAATCTGCACCATAGACCATTGGACCCCCCTCCTCCCATTTATCCCCATCCCTACCCTCCCTTCTAGTCACAGGAAGGTATCTTCGGTTATAGGTGAAAATAAAGTCAGCTAAGACCAATGCATTTCAGCATCAACTAAAACAGTGTGCCTTTAATCTCTTTCTTATAAAAAATATTTCTTATATAACTAAAAATATATTTCATTGCAAACTCCAGTAAATTGAAGGAGGAGGAGTTAGGGGCTTATGTGTAACTCAGGGAAAAATGGGAGAAGGAACTGTGGAGCTGTCTTTGGATAATCTTCTATTTATTTAACTTTCCTCATTTGCTTCTCTTCCCATTGTCTTTTTTTGATTCCTAAATCATTCCTTATGACAACCTGCCTGCCCCAACAGTAGAGAAGACAGGTATCATCTACAATTTCTTCCTAAAATATTAATGATACTTTGTTATACAATAAATATTCTTTAAGTTTACTATTTTTTCCCCATTTTGCTAGCAACATTTCCTGTGATGATGCAAATTTAGGGAAACTGCCTTTAAGCATCAGGACCCTAAGTGTGCTCCCTACTGGGCTGATTACTTTAAGCTAATGTGGTGTTCCATTCACTGGATTCCACACACTTTCCCTATATTGATTGCATTATCAGTAGTAGTAATCACAGATATCATTACCAGCCAATTACACAAACACATATCTAAACTAGGTAACTTATTCACCAACATTATCTCTTACAAGCTTTAATTTTGTAATGAAGCTGATAATCCTCTTGTCCAATTGAGTGTAGCTACATATTTTGATCTAGTAGGTTAAATGCAAGTATATTAAATTATGTAGTACGTAATTACTTACATATGTTTGTAACAACGCAAAATGAGAGTAATTTGTGTGTAATCTGTTTCTTGTTCTATTTGAGGATTGCATTAGAGAAGGTTAACTGCTTTAAAAAAATAGTCTCAACATGTATTTGGATCAAACACAATAGAAGTGGATTTCATGCTCATATAATGGAACTCAATATGAGAACTATACTTAAACACACAATTACCCAGAGACCCAGGTGGTTTCTATTACACTCAGCATAAGAGTTTCAAGGTCACCATAGAAGACTCATTTCAGGGAAAAGAACATGGACGAGCTAATGAGAGATGTCTGTGCACTAACCCTGACTGTGAAGAGCATTCATATTATGTTGGTTAGACCTTAATCACATGGCCATATACCAAAGACATAAGAATTATGGTCTTAGGCCTCCCTGGTGGCACAGCGGTTGAGCACTGGCTTGTGAAGCTGCCCACAGCCTCTGCAGCACCAGTTTGATCCCCAGCCACTGGCAAGAGTCCCACATGGCACACAGCCCTCACCTGCCATGCCCGCTGCTCCCCTCAGTAGTGTACTTCATCAGTCTGCCTGTTCTGCTCCCCGCTCTGGCTCTGGTGAATTCTCTCACCCGTGCTTGTATAAATAAATAAATCTTAAAAAAAAAAAATTATGGTCTTTCCTGGAAATAGAGAAGAGTTTGGATTTTGTGGAGCAGTTCGTGATTTATGCCTTAAGGACTCAAACAGAACTTGTTCCATTTCTCTATTCAGTGAATGCTTTTCCTGACTTGCCTTTTCATTATTTGGAATTTCTATCAGATTTGCTTTTATTTGCTTTACACTAGGATCTAAATCCTGCCTCTTAGACTTGTACATGTTAAATAACTGAAGAATGAGGATATGAAATCACAAAGTACCTTTTCAAAATTTTATACAAATTATGCCCATATTATAATTTTTCAGCAGGTTAAATTTTTAGATAGGTTCAAATTAAAGCTTTTTAAATCTAGAAAAGATAACTACTAATTTAACCTTCCTATTTCATAGATAAGGAATCTGTGAGTATCAGAGAGACTGGGTTTATTTGTCTTAATTGTATAGGGAGCATAAGTGATTCCAGACTTTAGTCCCAGCCTCCTTCTCAAGTTGAAGTCTTTCTATAACTTGTGTCACCTTTTTTTAATCTGTAATCTTATTATTTACCAAGCTTGCTAGTTATTGTAGAGGTGAAATAAAACACTAAATTGTAACTGACATAAGCTAGTATGCTTAAATCTGTGAGAACATAAACTTAAACAACTTTGCAGATTTTCCATATCTATTTCAAGATTTATTATAAGTTAGCTACTTACTAAATTTTCTTTTAGTACATTAATTTTTCAACAAAGATATGCCTTCTAGAAAAATCTTGGACTATATATTTATATAATCAGTGATATGTGGATTATATTAGCAGAGACAAATTTATACTATCACATTAATTAACATTATCTAGTATTAAAAATTTGGGAAAAACACATAACAAAGTCTGAAAAATTATAAGCTACTTTTAGAATGAAAATCAGTCTTCAGAATGGTTTTTATTATGAACATTTTAAATACAATTGCATTATTCACCTATGAATTTGTTTTACCATCTTGAGAAAACTTATTTTCACTTATTTTAAGTGAATATGAAAGATTTTACTTCTTCCCTGTCCAATACCCTTCCCTTGGTAGGGTACTTCTCTACCAAACACAATAAAGAAAGCCATCTAACTTTTTAAAAAAAGATTTATTTAAGCACACAAGAGCTGGGGTACAGGCCAGAGATGCAGGGGGCGGGGGGGGTGAGAGGATTCACCAGTGACAGAGTGGGGAGCAGAACAGGTGGATTGACTGAAATATACTGCTGAGGGGAGCAGTGGGTGAGACACGAGAGGTCTGCTGCGCCTTGTGGGTATTTCCCTGGCCAGCCAGGGATCGAAATCATGCTGTAGAGATTGTGGACAGCTTCAAAGAGCAGTGCTTAACCCCTTGCGCCACCAGGGAGATCCCCATCTAACTTCTTGATGCTACTAAAGAACACTAATGTGAATGTGTAGAACAGAGGTAACTGGAGTTTGGTTGTTTTCATACTTATCTGTTCCCTGCATTAAAAGTCATCACTAAGTTGAATTATTAATTCAAAAAAAATCTAGTAAGATCCACATTGTCACTTTATATATATGTATAAAAACATATACATATATATGTAAAATCGAGGCTAGTAGCACTGTTTTAAAAAAGGTAGCATTGACTTATATGTTTTGGATGTATAGATTATAATTTAACATTTGTGTATGCTACATTATGATCACAAAAAGCCTAGCTTCATATTCTACCTTATAAACTTTTTCACAATTTTAATACCCTCTATTTTTTAATTTTTTTTAAGATTTATTTATTTACTTATATAAGCACTGGGTACAGACAGAGGCGGGGGAGGATGAGAGAATTCACCAGAGTGGGGAGCAGAGCAGGCAGAGTGATGAAGTACACAGCTGAGGGGAGCAGTGGGTGGCAGGAGAGGTCTGCGCGCCATGTGGGACTCTCGACTGGCAGCCGGGGATCGAACTGGCGCTGCAGAGGCTGTGGGCAGCTTCGCAACCCAGCGCTCAACCGCTGTGCCACTAGGGAGGCCCAATACCCTCTTTAATGTACTATGGGTAATCACTTATTTTGCAAGGATTTTATATGAAGTCTACTGGAGACTAGAGATATACACTTCCTTTTTGGAGTCCTCTTTAAATATGGGCAACATGTATTCAGATTATTTTAAAAAACTATATATTGATATTTTCCTAAGAATCTGATATTGGTTCTCAAGGTGCCATGTATCTATTTTGAAAAGAAAATAATAAATGGGAAGGGCCTATTAGCATTTTTGTAATATTGGTTATTTTAATCTAACTCTGATTTTTAAGTATAATGGAAAGGAATTTTTAAAATTTAAAACAAGTGGGTTTGAAATGTACTTATATAGTAAAGTAATAATAGATACAGCCAAAACTGTAAGTTGCCTGACTTTAATTGGATCATCCTTTTGAAAATGATATATATTCAATATCATCACAAATAACTACATGAAAAATACAGAGAATGCCTTGAAAAACTGAAAATTCGCTTCAGTAATAATTATTTTCAATTAGTTGTGACCTCTGAAGAGTTTCTTTGCAGGAAAATACCTAGAGTTGAATTTATTCAAATTCCACAATTCTTGTTAAAAATATGCTTTCTAATATTTTGGTGTTCATGTAAATTTTTGACATCAACTCTGTATATATTAAGGAACATTGACATCCTAAGTGGGACTATATTTAAAAGGTGTTTTATTTCTATAGCACAGAGTATACTTTATACTTGATGAATCTTGCTTTCTGCCTTTTATTTGCATAAGTAAAATCTTCATTTTTGCTCATCATGTATCTTTTCTGCATATAATTAACATTAACTTTTTTGACTGTGCAGAGCTGGCTATTTGCCTCAGAATATTCCCCTGGAGATTATCAGATACCTGTCTGAGGAGAAGGATTTTCTTCCTTGGCATGCTGCCAGCCGAGCCCTTTATCCTCTAGATAAATTACTGGACCGCATGGAGAAATACAATGTCTTCAATGTAAAAAAAATATTTTTTCTTCTTTCTTATTTCCAGAAGATAAACTATTTTCTCATTATCTTCTGTATTCAACTGATTCTGAGTTCATTTAGTTCTTTCTTCTCATTTGTGTTATCATTTTTGTCCTGATTTTCTATGTAACTCTGGTGACAATTACTTGAAGAAAAATTTAATACAAACTACTTTTTGTTCTGGCCTAAAAGTGTCAATTAAGCTTAAATGCTTCAAAATTTAAGAACAAATATATGTGGCAAATCCTTAAAGTTCAAACTTACTTTCTAAGAGTTAAAGGGCTCTCTGTTCACAAAGGACTTACCCTGGGTAGAGCGATCCTAAAGATCTTAACAGAATATGGATGGTTTCAGTAAAGATTCTGAATCATTATTTTTATCCAAAAGGGCATAGTGAATTCAATTCACTTCCTTAATTAACAAGGATAAGATCAACATTGAGGCGAAAGCCCATTCATAATTGGGTCCAAGGGGATACAGGAGAGCAAACAATACATAATCCAAATAGACAGGAAGACATGACAAACATTCCAAAATGTTACCTGACCAGATTGCCTAAGCTTGACACCTGGTGAACCAGAATTGCTGCGCTGATCTAATGTAATAATTATTTTGAATTAGATTAGGATTTAGTACCACTAATGACCTTTCATTCCTAAATTTCTTCTCACCAGTGAAGCTTTGCATATGAGAATATTGCCTTTGAGCACTTTCATTTTCCTTTACTTACACTAACAGTCTATCCTGTGTCTTATAAAATCGTCCTATTTATTTTGATTGATTGGCTCTGCTGATTAACCTACACATTTGGAATTACTTGGCCCTAGATCGCCTGGACATGAGATGTTTACTAGAGTCATCCAAATTGTCTGGTGGTCATTAGAATTACTTCTTTTTGTCTAATCCTCATCACTTTCCTAGGCACATAATAACACCTGTTATAATATTTTTTAAATTTGAAATAATCTTGACTTGACTGTTATCATTGTCAGTTTTATCTAAGCCCTTGTAATAGACACACAAAGAAATGTGTCATTACATTTATTGTAACATTTTTATCTGCTAGAGAAAGTCATATTACACTTTTCTCCTTAACAGACATAATATTAAACTTTTGTAAATGTAAAATACATTTTTGCATATATATTTGTACTTCAGAATAGTGTATCGTGTCAGACATCTCAATTTCAATAAAAATTAAGAATTGCTTTTACTATAATTTCAACACTTTCATTCCTTTGACAAAATTCAAGAACCACATTAAACTGAGAAGAGCATATCTTATATTGCTACAAAAAATTAAATATATCATTAGCTGAATGGATTGTTGACTTTGAAATACTATATCATCATTTTGAAGAGGGCTCTGAGTATGTCAGGTTCAATAATGCCAGGCTATTGGCTGGGCCTACATAACAATTTTGCCTTAAATATGCTCTATTGAAATAAGACATATAAACACTAATAGTGTGCTCATTTTCACAGACTATATCCACATACATTTGTATATTTGTATGCATGGGTGATATCAATACCTTTCAGTTTTCTCATTTCACTACAAAAATTGTCATGCAAAATATTTAATAGTAAAAATTACTTAATTGTTCAATAAGAAATAAAGAGTAGATTCCATCACTGCAATTGTATCTTATCCTTATTTTCTATATTTAAAAAAATTAAGTTGCATAAAATTATGATGGAACATCACTGATGCCCAATTTTATTAATACTTTAAGAGATATGTATATATGTAGAGAGACAAAATATTTTCATTTTATTGTATTGTAAGCATGGAGTGGCTTGAACCTGATATTACCTTTATTTCTCCCATCTCCCATTTAGGAATATATCTTAAAGCAAGTTGCAACAACCTACATCAAGCTTGGATGGCCAAAAAACAATTTTAATGGATCTCTTATTCAAGCATCTTACCAACATGAGTACTGTTTCATTTTCTTTTTTGCTTCCCCCCTTCCAGAGCTGTACAGTAACATACCACTAGTACCACTGTGACTTCAGCAGCATAGGACAATCTTTCTTTCATTCTGCATCTTTCATTTCTCTTTCCTGGGAGTACTTCTGTGGGGTAGCACAGTACCCACCACCTGGTACTGACAACAAAGGCATTTCCTTGCCATGTTTTAATTTAAGGCCTGCTTTTCTTGGTAAAGTAGAGATCTGAACCCCTACCTCTCACTGTGTGTAGCGTTGTTTCCAGAGAAGACTCTGGGTATGCTTTACTTCTAGCCTGCCTAATTGTCACTTACTCAGCAAAATAGGATTTTTGGTTCAAAACACCATTTTTGTGCTAGTTATTTACTAAACTACTATTTAGGTGAGGAGGATTTACCCTTTCCAGATATTAACACTGCTTTTTATTTCTGATTTTTTTTTCCCTTTTAATAATACCTAGAGAACTTCGCAGAGAAGTTATAATGCTGGCATGCAGTTTTGGTAACAAGCACTGTCACCAGCAGGCATCAACACTTATTTCAGATTGGATTTCCAGCAACAGAAACAGGTAAGTTGAACCAGTTCCTGTATTTCTGATATCATTTAATATTATTTTAAGATTCTCAGCAGATGCATTACATTACATCAAATGAAGAAAAGCAAGAGTAAAACACTGAAAAACATTGTTTCAGGTTCACAATCTTCAAGACAACAGCATGAAATCCAAAATACACTTATCTTTGCAATGTTTTATCCAGTTTTAAACTTTTAAAATCAGGATACTTATTTTTCATATATAATTTATTGGCTTATTTTAATTTTGATAGCTTTGCTATCTCATGAGACCAGTCATTAAACTTAGGTCAAACATTAAGTTCTTTATAAAGGTTGTGGTATTTATTCATAAAGCAACTGCCATCGCATGATATAAATAAAGTAGCATATAAATGTTGATTTTAAAGATGAAAATCGAAAGGGTTATGAAAAAGATCTTTACTCCTTCAGTGACCCTTGACAGAAATCTTAAACTTGTATCTTATCTTGGAATTTCACAATACTGTATTTGAATGCAGACTATAGGTTAAAATTATTTAATATAATTACTTGTGATAAGAAATATACTAAATGTCACTTAAAATGTTTATGAAAGGAATATTAAACGTAAAAGTAAATCAAAGATCAGTGATCTTACTACTATTGTTTTTAAAACATTCTCAGGTGTCTTTATATTTCCAAAAACAACTTTATGTTCAATTTCATTTGACATTTTAGGCAACTTCTAAACATTTCCAGTCCTTGGCCACTGTATTAAGGAGAGAGGGATCAGGGGAGAAGCTGAGAGCAATTTCTGCAGATGATTCTATTTTCTGTGACACAGTGGGCTTGTCCTGTGACTTACTGGGATGACCACTTGGGAACAGAAAAAAGGACTTGCTGTTGATGAACGGAAAACCACCAAGAGCATAACCTACTTAAGGAATAAATTGGCATATGCCTTGCCAGGAATTATTTAGATTTAAATTTATTATCTTACTGACTCTAGCCCAAAGGGTGGTGATCCTGCTTTGAAATTCTCTGAGGTAATTTTTCACTATATTACTTAATAATTTGTCTCACCTTCTCTAGCATTTTCCTGTTTGCCCTTTAAGTTAATAGTTTCTGGCCTTATACTGAACTAAGGAAAGTATTTTATCACTATCATCTCTCAATTGATCCATTATATACTTGAAAACTGTGATTAGACCTGTTATCAGTCTTCTTTAGAACTAAACAATCCTCATTTTTAAAACTTTTGCTAATAACTTTTGTTGTTAAGTCTTCTGAAATCTATTAAAATAATTTGACTTGAAAATGATAAATATTTTTTCTCTTGCTTTTTACTACCTACTTCAATTCTAATACATATCATTAGGCTATCAAAACAAACATTTATCCAAAATCAATACAAGTTCTTTGAAAAGATCTACTATTATATATATATATATATTATATATATATATGAGAAGAAAAGTAAAACACATTAGATTGTTATCTCTAATTCGGTCTCCTTTTGCTTGATATTTTTGTTTGTTTTATTTTGCTACAGATACATGGCCTTTTCTCAGTTAATGCTTATTTTTAAACTTTAGTGAATTTACCCATGTTAAACTTTTCTTACCATTTTATTAAAATTGCACTTATAACATTGACTTTCCATAATTTCTCCAGAGAGAACTCAAGCCAATATAATTTCCTACATATAAAAATATAGCAATTGGGAAAATTGGTATTTTTGAATAATCCATTTATGTTAACAAAATTGTATATTTGGGTAGCTAAAAAGAAGAGGTGGAATTCAAAATTAATAGACAGTACTGCTCTGTAAATGTATATAGGTACTGTGGGTAGTAGCACTAAGCATAAGTATGGTGTGAATACAAACCAGGAAGGGGTTACCTTCAAAGAGTAACATTCTGCATCATGAATGATGTGTTGGACTCTGTTAGATGGACAGGAGGCAGAGGTAGGTGTGTATGAATAGATAAGGCGGGTTTTCAAGGCAATCCAACATGGATTGATGTTTGGTAGATGAACAGGAGGAAGGGATAGGTGTGTATGAATAGATAAGGTGGGTTTTCCAGGCGATCCAACATGGATTGATGTTTAGTTTAATAAGTGTAGTAATTTTTGACATGTGAATTTGAAACAACCCATCACTTCCATAATTCCTTCATAAATGAAAACTCATATATAAGGCATCAGCTTATTTGGGTTTTGATAACTGGAATTTATTTGTAACAAGATAATTAAATTTGGGCCTAGTTGCATTAAGGTTCTTTTGAGATTTTCTTCATTTTTATATTCTCCTGTTTTGCTTTGTTTTGTAACTGACCAACCAAACAAGCTAAGTGAAAGTAACTGTTTACTTAAATTTGTTCAACCAACCACATGCCATGGCCCTGGCAGCACACTTTAAGTGACCTCCTATAGTGAAGGTACATGACACCCACTGAGTTACCTATTTGTGAAGATCAGAGGTTTAATCTGTCTTTTTTGAATGATAGCTTAAAAATGAAACAATAATGCACACCTATAGTTGCTGCTGAATTTAACTTTTAAATTGAGTCAATGAAGGAAGTACAATGTTGCTTTATAGCTTTTTCTAAAAGCAACAGATGAAAAAAAAATAAAAGCAACAGATCAATCTACTTTGTTTGCTTAACTGGAAACAAACTTTTTTATTGAACTGGAATCTTAAAAATCATCTTAAAAAACCAAACTAGGGCCTCCCCTGGTGGCGCAGTGGTTGAGCACTGGGCTGCAAAGCGGGCTGCAAAGCTGCCCGCAACCTCTGCAGTGCTGGTTCAATTCCCGGCCTCTGGCGAGGGTCCCAAATGGCACAACAGACCTCTCCTGCCATGCCCACTGCTCCCCTCAGCAGTGTATTTTGTTGTTTTGCCTGTTCTGTTCCCTGCTCTGGCTCTGGCGAATTATCTCACTCTCCCGCATGTCTGACTGTATCCAGTGCTTGTATAGATAAAAAATAAAATTAAATTAAAAAAAAAAACAAACTAAAGTCAATATAGTAGTATACTTATGTTTTGGAACATGTAGATTTATAGTAATAAATCTAAATGACAATAAATCATGTAGTAGGGATTACAAATATTTGGGGTGATTGATAAATTAGGGTCAAATCAGTGACACTGGATTTAGGAAAAGGGCATGGATGTGAAAGTTGGTGCAGGGCAGGTTAATGGAACCAAAAAGTGCAATGAAAATTTAGAGATGGCAGCAACAGAGAGAAAAATTCAAGCACTATAGTCGATGATAAATTGGATGAGTCGACATTCTTATCTCTGTTAAAATATTCAAATGCTACAGTGTGATGAATTGTAATGGTGATGTCATGCATAAAAATGAATTGAGTTACATTCAGGTCTTGTTAGGCTGGGATTTAGGGACAAATTTCAGCAGTATGCCACATTTCAGAAAAGAGACAAGTTACTGAGCATTTTGTAGAGAACAATACAAATGATAAAAAGATCTTGAAAACATGAGCTATGAGAGGAGGTTGTGAAACCTGAAAATTTTACTCTCAAAAAAGACGGAAAAGAGAGTGATTTTGTATTATAGAAAGCATAATAAAACAGACAGAAATTGGTTATTTTGCTGGTTGGTGCCAATAAACAAGAAATAATTGACTTAAGCTACATTGAATAAAATATAAGGAATATATTAATATTGCATGTGAATTATTTGAAAATCTCTGTATTAAAACACTATGGAGATTATATAGTTAATTATATAGAGATCACAGTATGGCAATAGGGTGTTTTCTTTGAATAAAAAAATTAACCTGAAATTACATGTATGTCTACAATAACCCATTTTCTTAATTTTGTGATAATGTATTATTTTGCAAATAATGTTAAAAGATTCAATTTTAAGCATTAACCCAAATAGAGTGAAGATTTAAAATAGTTTAAGTTTTCAATAGATATACCTCCCTAACATATACACTGATAACTGATTTCATCACTCTAAAAAACACCCTGAAACAACAGACTATATTGAGAATTGTAGGAAATCAAAAGTGCTTACTGAATTGGAATGAATTGGGAATTAATTTCAAACATGGAAAAATTAAGGTCATTCCATAATAAAATCTATAAGTAGAAGAGCATCTCTGGAGCTTTGCAGCCTACATGATACATAAACTTCCTTATTCATGCAATTAATTATAATGTTACTAATATTAGTGGCATAAGTGATGATAATAATGAAAATTATATTTGCTTTAAGGAATATTTGCTGTTTCAGGCATAAGGCTAAGTGCTTTTTGTCCATGAGCTCATCATTTTTTTATTTTTATTTTTATAGGAGATAGATCTAAAACTCACAAAGATTATGTGATTTGCCAAGATTCTTTAACAACAGATCATGGATCTAGGTGTCCACTTCCAAACTGATCAGTCTGTCTTCTAACTCATGAAATAATCATGTGTCAGTAATATATGTTTGTATAAAGTGGTAAAAACAAAACAGACACTCAACAAGACTCCAGCACTCTCTGTATTAAGTCTAAGTAGCAGTTTTATGAAGGCGATATGGCATGAGCCTGTGGTTTTTAAATCTGATCATGAAGAAAAGTTACTGGCGGGGGGGACTTGTTTAAAAGCTTGTGGGTTCCACCCCACTCTCCCAGAGTTCAGATTTAGTAGTTATCACGGTGCCCACAAATTTGCATTTTGTGCAATTTCCCAGCTGATACTGATCTGATGTTTATTGTTCCAGGGGACACACTTTGAGAATCGCTAGTATACTGACTTCAGAGTCAGGGACACCAGCACTCAAACTGCAGCTGGTCCACCAAATGATCTTAAAAAAGTAATTTTATTCATCATCTGAAAAATGGTAATAATGTTACCAACCAAAAAAATAATGGGAGTTTTAAAAGGGAATGCCTATATAATATTTGACCCTCAGAAGAAATCATATAACATTAATTATCTCTGATTATTACTTGTTTAGACCACCATGTAATAGGTGTTGTGAATTTTAAGTTTTGAGCGTATAAGAATGTGACTAGTAACATAATATATAAAACAAATATTACCATAGAGATTCTTAATTAGGAGCAGGGAGACATTTGTTCTTTTCCCCTGTGTTTTAAAAAATACTGCTTGTCTTGGTATCCAGATAAATATTACTTCCCCCGTCCCTGCTTCTCTTAATTGACTGCTATTTATGGTACATATATGTTCTCTCACCAGCCTTTTTATCTCATAGTGTAAAGAGCCTCCAATAAGCTCTTTTCCTTTCTATCTGCTCCCTGTCCATCAAAGTTTGCATATGTTTTGTAAGAATATACAGATACAGACATGTCAGGCTCTTTCTTTCTGGTGTGTATATGACTATCCAAAAACCACGTTTTCTTCCCCTAGAATATAGATATTAGCCTAATGTCAAATTTCCTAGTCATTATGGTCTTATTCTCTCTGTTCTTTATGTTGCTTTTTGATCTACTATCAATTTTCATAGGCTAAGGTTTGATCAGCTAGGTCTCCCATTGCAGGGTCCAGTTACCAGTGGATAAGTGAACACAGCAGGGAGTCTGTATGGAGTAAGAGAAAGTACAGGGCTGTCCAAATCTCCAGAGAGCTAGGAAAAGTAATTCGGCTCACTGCTAGTATCATTAGATGGCTGTGGTTTTAGACAAATCAGTTAACTTCTCTGAATCTCATCCTTGTTGAGAACATTGCCCCCAAATCACCAGTATTTACATCACCCTGAGGTTGAAGGTTTCATACTCATTGTGAATGAACATCATACAATTCCCTCATGATTCCTCACTTTTGGTCCTCTTCTGATTACAGAGTTCAAGGGTGTGTGTTCATATGTTCACCATACACACACACACACACTAAGAATTCACCATGTTGCTCACTGTCAGGGAATGCAGCTTTCTCCAACTAATGGCAGCCCCTGTGGCTTGTTGAGAATATGGGTTTTTGCCCTTATACAATGTAAGAGTCATCACTAAAAACTAAAAAAAAAAAATGAAGCTCAAATAAGTGGAAGCAGAGAGAGATCTATGGTGTTTCTGAGAGACTCATGTGGGAACATGACCAGATCAGAGATAACCTCCAGAGCTGGTCATTGAAATGAAGAAAAATGGACACATTTTAGCATAATTGAGGAAGGGTGGTAAGTTAATGGGTGTTTGAGTAGAGAGGGCAAGAGAAAGACCTTAATGACAACACTGGAATAATACAACAGGGCTCAAACTTTTATGCATATGAATTACCTAAAAGGGCATTTTAAGTCTATATCTAAAATGCTCTATCATACATTTAAATAATTGCAAGAATTTAACTTCTAACATATAGGCATTTTTTTTGGTAGAATTATTTCAAGATCTCCAAATGGCAATCAAAACAGTGTATACCCAGTTAGCCATTTAAAAATATAATCAAGCATTTATTTACTAGTTACAAACTTCATATTATTCTTTTCTTCTCCCTCAAATTATAGTCTAATAATGCATTTTTGGTAGAAAATCCATTTGGGTCACCCTATTATATTCCTCTGTGATAAAAATGCGTACATACCACATATTCAAACACAGTTATTTCCATGTCATTATAAAACCCTGTTAATATATTTTGTAAATTGAGTTTTCATTACAATTATTTCTTGTACATAGTTTAGCATAAATACATTGCAAACTTTGATACATAATTTCAAAACAAAAGTAGTTGCTACATATAAAAGTGAAAAATTGGTCTTTTCCAATTAGTTTATATATTCACAGATATATGTTGCTCACTACTAGAATGAGAAAAGTTTCAGCATCAATTCTATACATATTTTTTATGTTAAAGTGGTAAGAAACCTTATGCATAAAAATAGTGAAGAATGTTAGGTGTCTTGTTATGGCAACAGGATACGAATTTTTAAAATGTTTCAAGTTTGTGCCAGAAAATACATAATAATCACTAAAATTTTGAATTCCATCCTACCACTTAATTCTGCCCTTCTTCAAATTTTTGAAAGCAAAATATTTTAAAAATTAGAAAATTCACTTTTGGATATCAATATTGATATTTAGAATTTTCTCTTATTTGGTACTACAGTATAATGCACCCTTCAAAGATGTAAGTGAATGAATCAGAAATATGCTCTTAACATGGAAAATGAGAGAAAATGAAAGTTGGATTTTTATAAAAAGAAGCCATATGAAAATTCAGAACATTGAACTTGATTGCCATACTACCACCCATATACTTAGCACTCCTTGAAAAAGCCTCCATTTCTTCCAGTTACAAACAACTCACTTTGAAAATCACTGGGCTAGGGTGTGGGTAAAACTGGAAACAATGAGAGGTAGATCAGATTGTCCAGGGGGGAAATACAACACAGGGAGCAGGCTCAAGGCTAACAATGGAGACGTCCCAACACTGAACAGCAGGATATAACCCAGGTATGAGTTGTGGCCCTGGAAGCTTAACATTTACAGTACATTCTAGAAGTTGCTTTACTTCCTCTTTCCTTCCAATCTTCATATATATATTTTTCACTAATTATTAATCCTCTGCTGTAAATCCAAACAATTTTATATAGTGACTTAAAAATATTCATATGTGTAGATATAATATTGGTATACTGGCTAAAAATTTGCCTCTGAAATTTATTCTAATACAGATCTTCAAGAACCTTATACAATTCTTAATTTTACTTTAAGTCATTTTCCACTAAAAATTTAACTCCTGCCCTCAATTTTGTCTTTATTTCAGAAGTACTTTATAGCTTCACCTGTGTTTAAATGTTATACTCAGAACATTATTTTACTATATTAGCCGGTACTGCTTTACAACTCATTATTCTCTTTATCAGTTGCTGGCATAAACAATGTTTTTTGTTTTTGTCAAAATATCCAAAATTATTTGTCTCTTAATTTCTAAGAGGTTAGGATGGATGTTGTACGAGGTAGCTATTTCTTGGTGGATTACGTTAAGTAGCTTAAAACTGAATTGCATTTTTCTACTTGTATATGAGTTAATATCACATCCTACCCTATAATTTATTTGGCTAGGTCCTTATTTATTACTGTGCACAGTGAGGGTACTATTAATAGAGAATTTCATGCATCTTGTGTGTGAATTCCACCCTAAATTTTTGTTGTACTAGGCCTACTGCAGTGAGGGAAAAAATATCGTGAATTACCTGCTTGAATGTTTGTAATGCAGATTTTAAAAGTACATTTGGCTAGTTTCCCCCAAAGCAAAACTTGAAGAAACATATTTTTGTTTACTTTTAATAACTTTCATTCCATCAAATTTCTACCCTAGAAACTATGCATTTTAATAGTTACAACTTGTCCATAAACTTGTTTAGTAGTTTGTAACTCACTGGCCACCCAGTTATGAATTGTTGCCTGCATAATCCCAGCTGAGAGAGTTAGACATTACCCTTGGGGGGTCTCTAAAGCAAAAAGTGGCATGGGAACCTCTGGAGTAATTATTACCATTGAAATCATTACCATCTTTGACATCTTATCAATTTATCTCTCTGTGGTTCTTTAAAACTAAACAATAGCACTTGTAATAGTTCTTAAAACTAAATAACAACATCTTTAATAAGAGTGCATTTCTCACAGTGACAGATGCAGTGCTATAGGGCCAAATTCACCAGTCCAATTTTGGGTAGTGGTGATAGTCAACTTGGTTTTTAACTTTCAGTTCTATTTTTGTTTCAAACATTTTATGTATTTACTTTTGTGTAGAAGAAGTAGGGTGTAGGCCAGAGGTGCAGGGGGTGAGAAGATTCACCATAAAGTAGGGAGCAGAACAGGTGAATCTACTGAAATACACTGCTAAGGGGTGCAATGGGTGAGACAGGAGAGATTTGCTGTGCCATGTGGGTTAGCTCCCTGGCCGGGGATCAAACTCAGGCCCTAGCAGTGATAGCACTGAGATTTAACCCCTAAGCCACCAGGGAGGCCTCTTTCAGTTCTATTTATAAAATATAATATTGTTATTTATTTCTTCCATAGTTAGAAGTCCACTTAATTTAGTTAACTGGTATTAATTTAGACATTTGCTCTATTTGATTCACATACCAAATATGCTTTAAGTCTTGGCCATAACCCTGACATGTTCAGAGGAATTAAGGATCCTATGATGAGCAGAATATGAATTCTACCTTCCAGAAGCTTACAGTCCAATAGATAGACAAAGACAAACCAGATGTCCTAAAAATATTGTAAGATTTTAACTGTATTGAGAAACCAGAATTGAGATCTATAAGAAAAGGACATTTGACCTGTCAGTGAGGTTGACATGCCTGCAGAATGACACTTACCTGAGGGCTGCAGGAAAGAGACAAGTTCACTAAGGCAAAGAGGGAAAGGAGACTGTTAAGCAGCAGGACAATGTGTAAAAATGACCTTCCTCCTCCACATCATTTCTCAAGAATGTCTTAGTACTTTCAAAAATGTTTAGCTGAATGTGCAGAATCTGTACTGACCCAAGAACAACCTCTGAAAGTTTTAATTTTTTTTTTCAGTTAATCAGTTTGTTTTGTTTTTATTTGCTGAGAAGAGCAAAAATCTCAGTTACTTGATTATGCTCCTTCATCAAAGCTTTAGGGGAGCTCTTTTGTAAGATTTGAGTAAACAGAAATATTTGGAAAAGTTATGTAGAAGAAAAGTATATATGAGATGTAGTTAGTATGATTGCTATCAGAATTAATTCCTCTTTGAATTTGTCAAACTGGAAATCTTTTTCATAGGCAGTACTCACTACCTGACTCACCATTTATATACATAGAAGTTTTTTATTATGTGTACCTAAGTAGTAGCTACAATACATGCTAGGGCAGTTCAGTCCATCATGGGCTAAGTATTCGACTTAATGACCTACTTGAGGGACTAAGCAATCTGTATATATTTTTAATTTACTTTTACAGTTCAGAAATAATTTTCATTGACCTAAGAACTAATATTTCTCCAGTAAGTGCATATTTGTAGTCACATTTAGGTTGTAATTTTGATGCATTTGTAATTTTATATTCAAAAGACTGGAATAATCATACACTTGTTCCTTTTTCTAAACTTGTTTTTTCCTCATATTTTACTTAAAAATTGTACTTGCTAGTCATGTGTAGAGGCAAATTGTCAATAATGTTTTTTCAAGGTATTTTCATTTTTACAGAAGTATGCCTTTGAAGATGACTTGATTTAACTTTTTTCTTTTTAGTATAATTGATTTTCCCACCTTTCTGCAAATAGTAATTTTCCTATCATACTAGTTTTGTTTTCCTAATATTATAGCAATTTCAGATATAACACTATTGAACTTTTTTGTCATCTATCAAAAGATATGCCTATTGATTAGTTATAGAAAAGCCCTATTTTAACTGCCTGACTGTTTATCACCATACAAGTGCCACATGAATATAGATTTACATGGGCAACTCAGGGAGCAGTGTTGATTACACTTACAATAGGAATCATTACCGTGATTTTACTAAGAGCTGAAGCACCAACAAAATTATTTTCAGCCACCATGACATTTTATGTACAGATTATATTGATGCATTCGGAAACATCAAAGTTTATTAAATTTATTGCAGCAACTACCAAACACTTTAAAGAAATTCCTTCTATATTTTCCCAAAATAATGTTAACCTTGCTGTTAGCACTGAGGATATTTCTTCAACAACATTAGGTACTTCTTTTTGCCCTATCTCACCTATCTTTTTCTTTCTGATGGCTTAAGATTCTTGCTACAATTGAATAATTTAAAAAATGAATTTACTGTTTTATTTTCATATAATCCTAGCTGAATTTATTCTAATATATAATACATGCATCCACATACACTTTTCTCATTCTCTTCATATATATATATATATATATATATATATACAATGCTATAACCATTATCTTCTAGATACATACATATGTGCACACATCCATTTCATTTATTTCACAAAATCATAAACCTCACATCAACTTTTTTCAAGAATGTTTTCTAAGTTAATTCATTCCCCAATGCAAAATATGCCTTTAGGATATGTTATAACTTTTTCATCCACTACATCATTCCCTTTTTCTCTAAAATCCAGATTGCTTTGTTTTCAATAATTTTCTATTACTTCATAAAACAGAGCTAGATCCTCATAGCTACTTTAAAGTAAGTTGTCTTTCATTGAATTTATAACTGTTTTTATACCTTCAAACAGAGACATATATGAAGTTCATCATAGATTTCACCAATTTTTCACATAAAAATATAGTAGGAGGACCAAGGTATATTTCTATGAAGACATAGAACATCCAGGATTTGATGAATAAAAAGTCTCTATTTTTATAATGCATAGCATTTTCTTATATAATGAATATCAATTAAAAGTAAGAAAGCCCTCAGAAATATATTTTGGTTAAAACACCCCCCCCCCCAAATTTACTTTGGTCAAAGCAAAACAAAAAAACACATTACTCATTGCCTACTGGTGACAACTTAGTTGTCATGCCTAAAAAAATAACAATAGTGGTTATGCCTAAAAAAATAACAATATTGTCACAGTTGTTTCTTCCCAGGTTGGAAAAACACCTTGTTAACCTCAGTGATCTTGACAGTACATTAGAGATGAAGGTAAACCACTTTTGCACAGGCCCTCACATTTATAGATGTAGTATTTTTATGGATACAATAAATCTCTGTAATTGTCAACCTTTGCATGAAGAATACAAAAGGTGATGGTTGTTGCTATAAATTACTCCTGGGCAATAAATATTATGTGTTGAGATGGAACCTAATATCAGCTAGTGGAGTTTTCATAAACCCTCAGCCCTGGGTCATGATTTGAATGAGAACAGTGCTTATGGATTTGCTATTGTATCTAATGTGTCATTCTTGTCATTATCTTTCATCTTAATAGTTAACCTAAAGTACAGATTCCTAATTATTTTGATTCAGACAACACCATTAATTTTTTATACATATATTTAGACTTCATATTATAGCAGGCACTTAGATTTACTGTGCTTTAACCACAGCTGAGTAAAAAAGAGGCTTAAATATTAGAATAGAGTTATGAAGCTATGGAAAATAGGTATACAATTATCAGGAAACAATTCATCGCATTTTTAACACAGTCTTCTATAAATAGGGCAATTTATCAACTATTTCACAACTTCTACTACAACTGTATACCTCTTAAATTTTAAATTATCTTATGCTTTTAGAGCTATTTATACTAGCAGCCTGCTGCTCACTGTTTTAGAGTGAGTCATCAACATAGATATCTTCATTTTTCTACTTATAAAGCAGTGTGATTTTTTTTTTAGTTTCTATGGGTATAATTGATTCCGCATGTGATAAGCACTCTGAGTTGTGAAATATTAAACAACAGTGTTATAAACTTTTCTGTAGAATATGTTTAAAATCCAGGTGAAAGAAGAATTTTAGAGAGGTTATAAATTCTCTTCTAATTATTTGCTCTTTTCCCTTTGCCTTTTGTTAGGTCTTTCTCATGCCTGTTTATATCATCATCACTCTGAATATTTTGGCTTCTCTGTATTTCTCATTGTATTCTTTCTGCCTTTCTACCTTTTCTTTGAAGTTTCCTTCTTTTGGTGCTCTTCCTTTTATGTTGTCTGGGTCACTCAATGTTTTATGTCTTTTTACTGTAGCAGTTATGTTTTATGAAATTGTCTTGTAGATAAGACACTTAGCCCTCACCATCCCTCTGCCTTCCCAGCCTGTAAAAATAATAGTTGCTTTTTATACATGGGACTTAATGTTTAAAAAAATCACTTCATATGTATTATTTTATTTTAAATAAATATCCCTTTCAAATTACACTAATTTTTACTATAAGATTTATTTAAAAGCAGTGTTGTTATCTTAAAATATAATCTTTTGATACATTCAGTGTGTCAAGAGTTAAAATGAGTCCTCTCTTCCTAGAAGAGGAAGAGAAATCTTTGCCCTTTCATATGGAAAGATCAGCCTATGCCTCTTCCAAAATATGCAAAATTAAAATAAAGAGGTATTGAACATCCTTTCAGAACACAGTAATTTTAAATATAGGTGGTCTTTTCTCCTCCAGATTTCTCCTACTCTAGGTTTTGAGATCTAAAGGGCACTGAAGATTGCTTTGAATTACCTTTGTTCCTAGGTTTTACAATAGTATTCTTTTTTTAAAAAGATTTATTTATGCATACAAGAACTGGGGTACAGGCCAGAGGTGTGGTGAGATGATCCACCAGAGATAGAGTGGGGATCAGAACAGGCAGATTGACTGAAATACGCTGCTGAGGGGAGCAGTGGGCGAGGCGTGAGAGGTCTGCTATGCCATGTAGTTATCTCCCTGGCTGGGGATTGAACTCGTGCTGCACATGCTGTGGACAGCTTCATAGGTTGCATCTTAACCTCTTGCACCACCAGGGAGGCCCAATAGTATTCCTTTTTGTTATACTTAAGATTCAAGAGGAATGAGCAGCACTGTTGGGCGCAAGTGAGAGGATCCCCTAGATCAGAGCATCCCTGGCTGCCTCCCGAGTGGTACTTAGCCAGCTGCATTGCTGTCCAGGGGCCTTTCCAGTCACTGATTTCACATTTCACCTGAGACTCTGCTGTCCTTTACCTGGAGTAATACTAGAAACAATTGTTCTGCTTTCTTCCAAGATTTTAAAAGGGACTCAGTGGCATGTTCAATTGACAAGTATGCTAGTATATTTAGGTGGGATTTTAAAAGTGCCTTTTTGTTGTAATGCCTTAAACTTAAGGTTTATTTTCATTCTTTTTAAATATATTTATTTACTTTTAGCAAGGTTGTCTACATGTTTTATTTCTGCTTTCATTCTAGTCCAGTACTCATTTGGGAAAGATAGGAATATTTGTTATCATTTCACCTTAGTAATAATTGTAATAAAAGTAATAAGGAGGAATTTCATTGCCATATATTGATACAATTTTCTGAGTCCCCTCCACTGGGCTACAGACATCATTTAGACACAGCTTATACTGAGCTCTCCATATGTGCTAGGCACTGTGCTAAGCACTGGATACACATCATATCATTTAATAATTGTAAAAGCACTGTAAGAAATTATTGTCCCCATCTTTCAGTTGAAGAAAGTGATACCGGTGCAAAAAGGCACTCATTTCTTTTTAAACAGCTTTAAGTTTTATTCAAGCAGCAAACAAGGGACTAAAGAAAGGTCTCAGAATAAGCGACTGGTAGAGGAAACTGAACGAGTTCAACCTTTGCTCATGCTGGTTATTTTTCTGTCTGATTTTAAAGTCACAAAGTGGTTTCCCTGGAAGTAGGGGTAAGAGTACAAGTACTTAAAAGGCAGAAGGAATTTTAGTGTTGGTAAGAAAGACTCACACAAAGTAGTCTTTTAATTTTTAGAGTAGGCACACATTCATTCAAATGAATTAATTATCTGCAAATTAATTAAAATTAGTTAAATGGAGGCCCTACTCTATATCAATGGCATTTGAAGTGTCACTGAAAGAAAGAGATACTCTTCAAGAGGCTAGTGAGTTGAGAAATTTTTTTCATTGTCTTTGGAAATAATTAAATTCATGTTTCAGTGTTAATACAATGCCTAATAAAAAGAATCTTGTTCTTAGAAAGCAGGAGGGGACCTTAGAAGTCATGCAGTTTAGTCCTTTCCAATTAGGATGAAAATGAAGCCAAAGCAATGACCTTGACTTGACTCAACCATACCTAGAGGTCAAATTAGGTCCATTGAGAACATGCTTAGAAACAGACCCATCTCAGGATAAGGCATCAAAATTTATATTTTAAAATAGTGTGATTTTTTCTTTTGCAAGTATAATTTTCCTATGAGAGATATTTTAACCATATTATCAGATTTATTGCTACATATTATACATTAGTATTTTTCTATATTAGAATATGTTTTAATAGCAATAGAATTTTATCTTTATAAATGTAATTATACATTTACTTATCATGTATCCCAAAGTAATTATAAAAGCTATTAAATTATTAAATTTAAAATATTTTTTGTTAAAAGGGATTTACCCATAACTCCCAACCGAGAGACAGTATTATTAATATTCTTTTACTTGCCACTATGGTGTTGAGATTCCTAAAAACACCAAAAGTGGATCTACCATATGATTCAGCAATTCCACTCCTAGGAATCTACCCAAAAGACACAAAAAACACAAGGGAATATGATGAGCTTTGGTGGCGGGAGAACTATGGTGACCATATTTGAGGGGAGAAATCATGTGCTGTCAAAAATTAACAAGGATATAAGAAAAAGGCATGTTTTAAAAAATAAAATTCTGGAAAAATATTCTCTTATCATTTCATTCTTTCTCCCTTACATATATATTTTAAAGTTAACACAGTAATATATATATATATATATATATATAGAGAGAGAGAGAGAGAGAGTCTGACCTTAGTAATGTCTCATCATATTAAATAATGTTTTACCACATGATTAAATCTTAATATATTGCCATTATTCAGTTTCTATTCATGTCTTAAACTAGTTTATTATTTTAGATGGTTCTGATATTTTACCTAATAGCAGAGAGACAATTCTAATAGCAAAATATTTGTATTCCTATTTATATATCTTAATTTATTGATCAACTTCACAGTTTTCCATTTAATAACTAAAGTACCAGTTTATGGTGATTTTAAGTATTAGTGTCTTCCCACCATTATATTATTTAACGCAGAAAAAAAAATTTCCTAAGATAGATATACCTTTATTTTTCCACCTACTTAATTTTTAAACTTCCATCCACAGTGTTTAGTTTTTAGACATTTGCTTTTATCTAAATAGAAAAGTTAAATATTTCACCAAAATACAAAAATTAAAGTATGTTAAAGTGATACACTAAACTTTTATGCTTTTATTACTTTTATCATAAAAATGAACTCTAGCGTGATACTATTTAAAATGAGAATGGAACAAAAAAATACAGTAGAGAGTACACTAATTAGGTAATAATTTCAGCATGTTTGTTCCCTAGAAAAGATAAAAGCACTTCCTTTTGGCTAAGCATTACCCCATTTATCTCCTATGAAGGCAACTAGGAGAGGCCAGCTCACTGCTCTTATATAGGATGTGTACCATATATACCTAGAGAAAAACAAGCACAGCTTTCCTTCCCAGATGATAAAATTCCATTAAAAGATTTACATCGGAGGCAGCAGTTAAAGAGAAATGACCATGGGGATAGTCACATTTTCATAAACAATTTCCATGTTCACGAGAAGGGCCCCTCTCTTCCTGTAATCCTGATATCAAGAATCTCACAGGACTCATTTGTACTGTTCATAACTATGGGTTCTGTGGGTTTTTCAACTCATGCTTTACAAACAAATGAGCTTTTTCATTTGTTCCTAATGACTTTGGTTTCTACAAAGAGATCTTAAACTGTCCCCAGAGCAATCATTTTGCTAAAATGTTATTAGAACATCTTTACAAATTTAGCAACAAAAGGGGGTTTCATTAACAATGAAAATCATTGGGAACTGAAGGCCCTTGGCAAATTCAGTGCTCAACAATCTTGTTTTATTTCAAAGATGAGTATAAATGATCTTGTGAACTATTCATGGAGTCTTTATCTGGTGGGCGAGTAAGAAAGATGAGGGTTGGTGGAATGGGAAGAGACGTGAGAAAAATGATAGCTGTGACCCGCGACTAATTAGCTTTGCTCTTGCTCTCCCCAGGGTCTGCATGAACCTTAGGCAGTGGGACCTGCTAAATAGATACTGCCCTGTTTGTAGGTGGGATGTGGGGATTTTTCAATGCCCGTCAACAAGATTCAGCTTATATATGTAAACATGTATGTATTTTATCTCATAATCAAATTTTTAGTATTATGAGACAATTGCTAACAAAATTGACCTACAGTTTCTTACAGGGCACATTCTCCTGCTGTAGCCCTTCTTTTTTTTAAGATTGGTTTATTTTATGCATACAAGAACTGGAGTACAGGCCAGAGATGCAGGAGGTGAGAGGATTCACCAGAGACAGAGTGGGGAACAGAACAGGCAGATTGACTGAAGTACACTGCTGAGGGGAGCAGCAGGCAAATCAGGCGAAGTCTGCTGTGCCATGTGGGTATCTCCTTGACTGGCTGGGGATCGAACTTGTGCTGCAGTGGCTACGGACAGCTTCACAGTGCTGTGCTTAACCCCTGGTGCCACCAGGGAGGCCCCTGATGTAGCCCTTCTCGTAATCTGCAGCTGCAGCTTCAGATACAGAATTTGCCCTTTTCTGGGGCAGTTTGCTTCCAAAGCTTCCTTTGCCCTGAACACTTTTTGTTAGATTTCTTTTTCAGGATGTCCTGAAGCCATTTTTAAATAAATAATAAATAAATTGAATAATTATTCATCATTCAATTGCCTATTTTTTTAATATTGTTAGTATGTAGTATTATTCTTTCAGATAAAATCATCTTTTCAAAAACTGTAGTAAATCAATATCTATCTTATTTTCAATACTATGAAGTTTTTGATTAACAAAAAAGCACCATGGTTTGATTCTCTAGAATACCACTGAATGTCAGAGACATCGTCTACTGCACAGGAGTCTCACTGCTGGATGAGGATGTCTGGGAATTCATATGGATGAAGTTTCACTCCACCACAGCAGTTTCTGAGAAGAAAATATTGTTGGAAGCCTTAACTTGCAGTGATGATAGGAATTTATTAAACAGGTCGGTCAATTAATTTTCTAGATTTATTTGAGTCATGAAAGCATGCTCTGTTAATCAAATTGTTTTGGAGCTGTTATTTCCTTAAATATATAGTTACTCTAAAATATCTCTTCCCTAAGCTAAGGAAAATGGCCGTTTAACATGACTAAAACTAGTTGACTTGAAAGATATACTTTTGTTTCTAACCCATTATTTTACATATATGTTTCATATATATGTAAGATACATATGTAAGAATGAACTTCACTTTTAAAGGAAGTGTTTCCTATAAAGAATTTTAAATGTGAGTTTGAAACATCAAACCACAATTATGATTTTTTCACCCAAAGATTTTTTTTTTTCAGAATTTAATATAATACTTAAAATATTATGAGTTTGGTAATTCTTTCGTAAACAGAAAATTGTTCTATTGACAAATTTATAGTTACAGTTTTCAATGGACTATCCTTTTGAAGAATACTGCAAATTAAATCATGAAAATTTTTATAATTTTATAAAAATTTTTAAGTTAATAAACTCAAAATGTACCCAAAATTCTATCCCTTCAGGCTTCTGAACCTATCACTGAATTCTGAGGTGGTGCTGGATCAAGATGCAATTGATGTGATAATACATGTAGCTCGAAATCCACATGGCCGAGACCTTGCCTGGAAGTTCTTCAGAGATAAATGGAAGATATTAAATACCAGGTAGATATAAGAGTTCAAACATTTACACTTGAGTAATTGACAGGTGACATCTGATAAAGGGCCAACTTTCTGTGTTAGAATCAAGGTTCAGAAAATAGAATTTAATTTTAAAATTAACCACTACAGTACAATTCATAATTATTCTAATAATTATATAATATTATGCATTTATTAAAGATTGATCACTGTAATTATATGTAAAAATGGGGAAAGTGCAAGAGGTTTCCTTGTGCAACTTTCCTGGAAAATCTATCAAATTGTCCAAACTTGGAAGTAATTTTGTATAAAAAAACTTCTGTATGATAGAAAAAAGATTTCTAAATCATATATAATGGCTTTATAATCTAAAAACTTTTATTACTTCAGTAGAATTAAATTTCTCTTACATATCTCTTACACTATCTGTTACATAAATATCGTAAAACACCTGAAAGAAGGAACACTGAATCAATGTACTATTTTAGTTGCAATAGAATTCATTCCCAAGATTTCTTGTTTCATGGTAAGAGTTCTTCAGCCTCCCTTTTACAAAATGTTTCATCAAATATTTAAATATATTGTAATAAATGATAATTTATTACTTTCATAATCTCTATGGTATTTTAAAATTAAGTTTATTATAGAGTATGTAAATGCTGCATGATCTTAAACTTGAATGTCCCTATAGAATCAGAAAACCTACTGTTCTATCTCTTAATTTCTGGTGTTTAAACTTTATTTTCTAAAAGTACACCTTTGTTGTTTGCCCTTGCATAAAGATTCAATTGCCATGGATGTGTCATAAAAACAATTTTTATCTACATGTATTTCCTTGTCAGAAAGCACTGATTTTCCTAAAAGATACACTGACTTTTGTGGTGTTTCAGTTCGAATGTTGGGATGATTGGAAGATTAGAAATTGTTGTCATATAGTGGTAATCAGACAGAAGATGAAATTAACATATATAAATATTTCACTTAAAGTCATAGCAAACATGTGCCAGGGCACAAATTTCTTTAGAGAATGGTTTTGTACATCAGAGTTACTGTTATATATATATAGTTTAGCCCCTACCAAAATAATGCTAGGTTTCTGATATGCCTAATTTGGCTCACTGAGTGTCCATGATCTTTAATCCTAAGTAGAAAGGTTGAGGTTTGAGAACATCTATAAATATACCACTGTTTATCCTGACAAATCAAATCATCTTCCTGTACCCTGACTCCTCTGTCAATCTTTGACATTGGCACACTGTCCCAGGTGTTCCTTCTCCCTGCTCTGAAGAGTCCCCAAGATCTTAGTTGCCCATCTAATCACAGTCACTCCCAGATCTCTGTCACTGACTCAGACATTTTACCTAAGCTTCACCTGAAGAGAGTCAAGTAATTATGCTTGTGGTACAAGGATTATCTTAATATTCCCATTAAAAATATGAATATTGGTGGGATTATTTTCATGATATTTGGCTTCTAAGCATGCAAAAGGAGAATGTCAATTCAGGTGTAACTAACCAAAACTGTGTCCTAATGATCCTCAAGTTGGTCTTGCAGCCAGCCGTTCTGCCTTTGTTGGGAGCCTTCTTCCTTACAAAAAGTAGGGTGCTTTAAAGTAGAAAGTTTAACAGTATTTCTTTCTCAGGGCTTGGATTGGACAAATGATAATAAGTCTTAAATTTAATTTTAGATTTCTCTAAAACACTGTGAACTAAACCTGGTGGCATCTGATGGTACCCATAGCCCAAACTCTTTGTAGTCTCTCACTCCCCAGATGAATGATGTTCAATGCCCAGAGATCTCGGTGAAAATAACACATCTCAGGTCAAATGGAACCCTCCAGAAGGACTCTAAAAATTCTTTCTAGTAAAATATCTTTCTACCAGTATTTCTCAAATTATTATGTTAATATTAAGACTTCTTTGTATCTTTTGAGGTATGGAGAGGCATTATTTATGAATTCCAAACTTATCAGCGGAGTTACAGAATTTCTTAATACTGAAGGAGAACTCAAGGAGGTAAATATTTTAAGATTTGTTCTAATGCTTTTCTTTCACAAATGTGAAATTCCAGATGTACTTCAACCATTTTTTTCCCAACAGATTTTACCCATTTATTAAACACACACACACACACACACACACCCTGATATTAAAGTCTTTACTCAGTGCATTACTTGCAAAGATATTTTTAACATGTTAAATATGAACTATCTGGGAGAGAGATTTCAATGTAATGGTTATCAAACTGAGAGAATCCAAACCCATTCTCAAATTCTTTGATCCAATCAACTGCTCTTTAACTGTGAACATACATTCACATCCTGGAAACAACAAAACTAGGCTCTCAAAAGAACTCTGTGATTTACTGCAGGGGCTGAATTTGGTGTTTGGTGTTGAGGTGTAGAAATTGAGTCTCACTGCTATGAAGTCACCTCTATACAGACAATGGATAGATAACTGGATGTGATGATGAAGTTTCTTGCTCTCTAGTTCTATTAAATGGAATGAATTCATATATATGTGGAATGAATTCATATATATGTGGAGTATATCTGGAAATATATAGTGGAATTAATAGTATATTTAATGTTTGTACAGTCCCAAATGAATTTCATTAATGAAAATTGTTTCAATTATTTAAGGATTAGTGTGCAGTTGGCAGAGTATCTAATATTTTTCATTTCTTTCTCTGGAAATTTGTAACAGCTAATTTTTTTTGTTCTTGTTGCTGTTTTTTTTCCCCCATGAGTTCATAGCCCTAATGAAGTGGGGTATGAGATGGCGAGGGGTAGGTTAATAGGTAGCTAAAATGAGCGAAATATGGATACTTTTGATTGATTTAAATCAGCTGGACTTCAGAAATCTTCTACTTTCTCGTCTACTGCTCTCCGCTATAAAAGATAGCTGAGATTTGATATTGAGAATCACAGTCTCCGCAGTTTTTGCTGATGGAAAGTCTGATGCTGTGACCCAGAGCTAATCACTCTGAGCAGCATTCTCTCAGCAGCAGCAACCCTGGCACCATCCTTAATATCTTCCAATAATGCCCAGTTTCATATGATCATCTCCGGTGCACTAACTTGGATTCTTCACACTTTGAGCTAAACTAAGCTAAGTCTCTGATTGTAATGATTTGAAATTCAATTTTTATCCCTGCTATGTGTGTTTCCAACCCTGAAGGATTTGGTTTTGAAAATTCCAACACGTTTTACTATTTTTTTTTAATAAAGGAAGAAGCTAAATAGATTTCTTTCCTATCTGTAGGAAACAGAAAGAACAGTAAATTAATGATTGCTTTCAATTTTCTTAGTATTTAAATGAAGCACATCTAATTCCATAATTTTATGTTAAACAATCTGGGAGTAAAACTTTCCTTTAGTCACAACCTGTGAGTCATTACAGTGAACACAGAGGTGAAAAATATCTTCCCTCGTCTCCCCTCCACCTCTCCTCTGCCCTCCTGTCTCCAACACCCTTCCTTCTCCGTCATCTTGCCTGTGTTTGTCCCATTTACTCTCTTTACTCCTGCTTCTGCCTCGTCCTTCCTTCCCTCTTTTGCCCTCTAAGTCTGCCTTTCATATTTCCCTTGCTTCTGTAATACCAAGGCCATGGAAAAACATCTTTTCAATGGACATTTAATTGATTTTATCATATAATGACCGTTTTATTTTACATATTTCACGGACACATTTTTCACACTTGGCTTGTCATTTCAAATATTCCAAAATGCCCTCATAATGAAAGATACAATTTCAAAACTGAAATTAAATCGTGGCTTTCACTCTGTTATCTACAAAGCTGCCCACTTCACAATACAGACTCTCCTTGGCATGAGTGATGAATCCCTTCATGACAGAGCTGCTTGCTCTGACTTTCTAGTTTTAACAACTGGTGCCTGGAGCTTTTCCTGCATTCATCATTTAATCTTCATCTACAAGGTTGGGAACCAGTATTGTCAGGTGGGATGGGCATTTAATTTGTATTGTTGATAACTCCCATGAATATAAAGGGACTGAGGAAATTCCAATCAAATTCTTCCATAACCAATGACCATGTAAGCAGAAAAGCCAATATACTCCCTTGAGATATGGCATGTTCTCATTTCAAAAGTTTATAGATCAAAAGGGAATCAGCATCTTTATGAATTTTAAAAACTTATCTGAGATTTTAATGATCCCCATCCGCTGTACAGTCATTCAGTAGAGAAACATATCGTTCCACGATTTCTTCCCTAAAATTGCATTCTAGTACCTGAAACTAGCAAATTCCTTTTAAATATATGGCTCTGGCAATTTGAACAGTATGAATCCATGAGACAGTTCATCATTTTTTTAAATATCAAACTAATGGACTCATAACCTCATGGAAGATCAGAGGCCATACTTTCCATTCTAATGTCCATTAAGCAACTCTCCCCACACCCATTTTCCTGCCTCTTGAACCTAATATACAGCACAGTTGTAGAAGAACATTACCCTGTGCTTCACAGATATCCCATGAACAGTTTTAATGCTACAGATATAAAGGGGCACTAGCCAATTTTGTTCATTTGTGTAGATACTATGAGTATACTATGTCTTGTAATTTATTCTAAGAATAATTTGTTTAGGTTCTGGGTACCATAAAAGTTTTTTAAATGCTAAACTTTTTTTTTTAATTTTATCATTGCTCTATTTTTCTTTCAAATTATATTCATTGGGGCAAAGTGTTTTACATCCTTGTATCTGCTTTGGGGGTCATAGGTTATGCAATGCTTATAATAAATTAACAAACATGCCTAGAAATGTTATGCTAAGAGAATGGAGCACAAACAATTCTGACATCTAACTAATGTTATTTTATATATGTGTCTAAGCTTATAACATTCTTAAATGAAAGCATAAAATGGCATACATATTTTAGGAGTCACAATTAAAAAAAAAAAAAGCTTAATAGCCATACAGACCTAGCAAAGAGCCATAGAAATAAGCAAACTGGAATGTCAAGTGCCTTCACTCTGCCCACACCTTAGCGGGCATGGGGCAGCGCTCTGGGAGGCAGTATGATCACTCTCTAGGGCCAGATTGAAGATTATTCTGCCAACATGTTTGCCAGAAGACCTGGGGAGGAACATGGAACATCAGATCAATTTATGCCAAGTATGGAGAGTGGACCAGATGCTGTGTTCTGATGAATGAGCTGCTCCTAAGATGCATGAGTCACCTCAGTCTCTCCAAGCTCAAGAGGGAAGTATTTAGTGTGTTTAAATAGTGGTTTAAGAAAGCCATCCCTTATATGTGGAATATATAGAAACTAAACAAAGGGTCAGATAAAGACAAGTATAAAAATTAACCCTGGAAAGCTGACTACAAAACTGTAGCATCCAGAACTCCAGGGCGGGGAGCAGTGGAGGAGGTGAGAACTGAGAAGGGAGCACTGTGGACTATGGTGGTGGACTGTGGGTGATTTGTGGCAGGAGCACGATGGTAGCTATTCCTGAAGGGGGGATCCTGTACCTCCAAAATGCCAACAGTCATTTAAGCAAATGTTTCCTTGTTTGAAAAAGAAAATGTATCCTTAGACACCCACCAGCTATATGTTGTAATGAGCGTTCTCTTGCAGATTAATTTGACCTACTATCTTTTTATCAATAACATGTTCATATTCAAACCCACAGTTTGCCTTTGAGAAAGACTTAAGAGTTTTACTTGATTTGTTCAGGCTGGCTTGCTACCTGTCAAGAGGTCATGAGTCAAAGTTGTGTAAGGGTCGCTTTTCACTATTACTATATTCAGTGACTGCCTAGGGAAATATGTAATAATGCAGAGAATACTTTAAAAGAAACAGGTGTGTTTTTTTCCCTGATTGACATATATTATGCAAATGAGGCCACTATAGTATACACCTGTAACATACAGGTGTACACTGTGATATACATTTTATAATCAATTAGAACACAAAATTCAAAGCATAGATCAACTTGTATTATTTGTGACTTCAGGGATGCAGACTGAATGAATCTGATTATAAATATGTAAATGCAAATGAACTATTGGATTGGATTAATCTGCTACAGTTTAATATGGAAAGCTGTCTGGAGGTTCCTCACTCTACTAAAAATGGAGCTACCATGTGACCCAGCAATTCCACTACTAGGGATCTACCCAAAGGACACAAAAACATTGATTCAAAAGAACACCTGTACCCCCTATGTTTATTGCAGCACTATTTATAATAGGTAAAACCTGGAAACAACCCAAATGCCCAAAAATAGATGATTGGATCAAGAAGAGATGGTATATATACACAATGGAATATTATTCAGCAATCAAAAAAGGATAAACTCATGCCATTCGCAGCAACATGGATGGAGCTAGAAGGAACTATGCTCAGTGAAATAAGCCAGAAGGAAAAAGAAAAATATCGGTTTCACTTATAGCAGGAATATAGGGGAACCAATAAGACATCAGTGTAAAAAAAAATAACAGTACAAAACACAACAAAGCAAAAACAATTACAAATCAGAGACATCCTGCAGGGGAGGGAGAGGGATCGGAGGGAGGGAGGAGCACAGGGGACTGTGGTGATGGTGCACGGGTGCATTGGGGAAGGAAATTCTATGGGAACTATACCTGAGGGGGTGGGCGGAAGCAAATATTGTTTGAAAAAAAATAAAAAAATAACCCCCCCAAAAAAATTCTGAGAGCATAAAATTAAAAATATATATATATATGAATCAAGTGTTTCCATTAGACTCCCTACTTACATGTATACATATTTCCAGATATGTATGTGTGGCACTGTGCCTGCACTATTAGAAATATTCAGTCCAGTCTAAGCTCCCTTCTTTTCTTCCTCTCTTTGTACTGTATATATATTTGATCAAGTGTTGAGTCAGTTTTAAGGATAGCACTGACAAAACTCTATTATACATGGATGTTTTACATGTATGTTGGGATAGTATAGTGATTTCCAAGTCTTGAAAAGGATCTGTCAATTGCTCTGCTATGTGTTTATTGCTAATACTGCTGGGTACAGAGTTTTTGGGAAAGTGGAGAACCCATCAGAATCATGTAATCAAAGTAACACTCTCATAAACAACCAAGTTAGCCATGAACCAATTTCTTGATTAGTTCAGAAAGTATAATTAGCTGCACTTTAAATGCCCCTATTCCCATTTCTCCCTGTCCCTGAGCCAATCTTGACGCACTACAGTTCCCTCCTGGTATAGCTTCCGCGTGGCGCCCACCTTGTGATGAGTCACACCCCACACTAATTATACCACATAATGAATCTGTGTTGCAGTTGATTTTTCACATTTGTCTATTAGGTTTGCAATTGGTTAGTTGCCAGTTTCTTGAGACATACCAAACATAATGGAAAACTTCTAGTTTTTAATCTTGCAGTAAAATCCCTGATTATTCCCAGAATATGTGGACCCTTTAGAGAAAATCTTACAGCCATAGAAACTGGGACAATATGTTTTAAAATTATGATTCATTTTAATTAAATGCTCAAAATCTCAAGCTAACTGTGACCACATTCCTCTCTTATTCTTTCTAAATCTGGCTACTCAGGTGTTTGCAATATCATTAATCACACAGTATTCACAGCATGGGAGTTTTTCTACACCACCCAATATCTTTAGTAATCTTTTGCCTTCATAGTCATAGCGTCAAGATCTCATTCTGCTTATTGGAAAATGACAAAATAATTTTCTCTCTGGAAACAAAAACTTAACTTTAATCTTTATGTTCAGTTTTTAAGTTTATTTTGTATACTGGCTATCCCCAGTAATTAGAATGAGTCTTTGTCACAACCCCATCACCCCATTGTGAAAAGATAAATAAATGTTCTAATATTTATTTTTGAAAGAAGCTGGATTTGGAGCTATTTATACTGTAATGTCCTCTCTTTTCCCTTTTTGCTTCCAAAAGCAATTACATCATAGGCTCATGGACACAATAATTAAATTGCATTGCATTACCAAGCCCCTCCATATATTAAAAGCTACCTTCCATAGTGGTTGTGGCACTTTTGTTTCAAGTAGATTCTTGTCCTATATGTTGATCATTAATTCATTTTAAAATGACATGAGTCTGTTCTAGGAACATACATATTTGAACTTTTTGGAATTTCTATTTCCAGCTAAAGAACTTCATGAAGAACTATGATGGAGTAGCTGCTGCCTCTTTCTCAAGAGCTGTGGAAACTGTCGAAGCCAACGTGCGCTGGAAAATGCTGTATCAAGATGAGCTGTTCCAGTGGTTAGGAAAAGCTCTGAGACACTAATATGTTCCCCTTATAAACTATTCATCTCAGAATTTTGTAAGAAGATCCGCTTTTTGTGGAATGAGGAAAACTTACTATGTGAAAATAGCCGGATTTTCAGTGTTAACATGTGGGAGGAATTTTTTTTTTTTAATTTTTGGTTTGGGGGGAATTTTTGTTGTCGTTTCATTAATTGTTTTGTTTTTCTACTGGGTATTCTTCTCTACAGAAACTCCTGCAAGTGAACCTAGCCATGATTGCTTCAGCTGTACATTCCTTGCTGTACAGGACCAACTATGATAGTGGTGCATGTCGATGTTGCAGTCAGTTTGGAAAACATATTCAGAATATTTTTGTGCATGGTTGTATGGTCCTGCCTTGTTCCAGCATGCTTATTTAAAGTGTCCAATGTTGTATGTGAATATATGTTTTATCTAGGATGGGCATTATGCAAAAGCACAAAGATTATCTATGACAATCAGTGTTGCAATGAAAGAAAACCTGAAAAATGAAATTGTATTCTTTGTCCTGGGCAATGTGAGAGATAAAAAAGCCCTTTAAATGATTACTATCACTTATTTCAGCACTTAGATTGTCAATAATTACTGTGTTACTAACTCATTTTCTTTGAGTTAAAGCGTGTATACAGTAAAAAGGCATATAGATAGTGTATACATATGTTTATGTGCAGAGGGAAGCCCCACATGTATATACTATGTTGTACACTGCATATGTGCAAAGAAATTTCTTCAGATAAAAAGAAAATTTAACTCTTTTTATAAACTTATGCAAACTTTGAAAAAGGTTAAAGAGTTTATCTCAACATTATCTTTCCTGGAAATTTCCTTACTAAATTTCTCAGCTGTTACAGATCTTTTCATCTATTTCCGGAACAATGGTCTATTCTACTGTATAAAAATGAATTCAAACAAAATCTATGTATAAATTAAACATTCTTCTAACTCTCCTAAGGAAGTGATAGTCTCACATCCTAAATATAGTTTTGTCATTATTTTGGTCAAACTTCCTATTGCATAAAATAATTGTGCATACTTAATAATTACCAGTGCTGAGAACGTATTTGTTTTTCCATCTCATGCAGGGTCAGAGAGTTAAAAACTCTCAGTGTGTGTTGGTCTCTGTGTCTGTGTGACTCTAATCCTCTGTCAAGTGATCATACCTCAAGTGGGTCTACTAGCATTTAATGACCTTTAATGCCAGTTGTGCCATCCATCAAGATGAAAAGTTACTTTTCTTGATCAAAGATTTTCCTTTGTGATTAACAACTCTGTTGTACCTGGGATTTTGGAATAACTTCTTTTTATGGCTCTGTTCTATGTATCACAGTGTTTTTAAATATTATTCTCACCCAGTAGGCCAAACACTGATCAGATGTTCCAAAATTAACATATTTTATAGTTTGCCATTATAAATTTATTATATAATATTATGTAATTTATGTTATAAAATACCAGTACAATTACTACACATAAGACAATGTTTGTGGAACACTTTCTATTTTCCTGAGGTTTTTCTCTAACTCTTCTTGCCAATCATAGAGACAAATACATTCTAGTTCTAATAGTCACTGAACACTGGGTCAAAAATAGACATTTTAGAAACTAGAGCCATTCATTTATTATGTTTGTTGTAAAAAGGAGCAATTTCCTAATTTATAGACCAAGTCACCTAAAACATAATTATATCTTTTTAGTAATTAATATCTATCACCTATAACTATATTTTTCAGCACTTCAATGGAAATACATGGATTTTAAATATTATATGTGGTGTTAATAAGATATAGTATTGTTTAGAAAAATACCTAAACATCATCCCTCCTAGCCCAAGTGATGATGGTAAATTGCTATAAAACATATAGGAAATCCTAGAAGGGTAAATTCTGAAATATAAAAATAATAAATTTCACATTGCCATGCAGGTCCCAAACATATATTTGGATTCATGTAACAGAGAAGATAATATATTAGAGGTGGATGTCTTGTTTGTTTTGTGTTGTGAATTACTGAAAAAACCTAGTAGATGTGACAATCTTTTGAATGATGTGATCATTTCCAGATTTGAGTCAGAAGGGCTTTATAGTTCTTTTTTCCTCCCCATTGTTAATATTCTCAATCCTCTTTCAGCATTTTAGTGGCCTTGAACAACTGGTTTAGCTACAATGACAAATCCTAAGTGTATAATTACCTGCAATGTTCAATACCTCAAATGATACTTGTTCAGCAGTATAGTAGTACCAATGGCATTGAGATGGGATTTTTGTTTTACATATTTTTCAATAATTTATCCTTTTCAATGTTGAAGATTATATCAGGCTTTAATGTTTTTTATTTGTGTAAATAAGTAATATTTTCAAAGAAATAAAATGACTGATGCTATATCTTGGAATATTCTGTAAAATGTAGTTATAAAATTCTATTTTTTACATAGAATTCTTATCTTTTTTTTCTCTTCTGTCTCTGTTTTGCAAAACAAATGTGTGTGAAATGGCAAATTATCCAAGGGTCCAACATCTAGGCTTAAAAATTAATGTGCCAATATATGTACTCAGCAAAAGGGTTTCAATTAGAAAGGACTAGATTATTTACCACACTGAGTATTAAATATCTCTAGGTAATTTGTACATAAAAGTTTCCCCCATTTTTATACCCTTGATCTTAAAATTTTCTGTTACCTTTGAAGTTTTTTAAATATACAAATTTAACCTCTAAGGCTAATATTCACAATACTAGATTTATTCTTGAGTTTTCATAGTATGAATTTTAGCTGTAGCTTGAACTCTCTTTGGTTTATATTATTTCTAGGATATTTATATCATTGGAATAAGATCTTTGTGGTAGTGAAATTTACAAATATTGTAACTGCAATGTAGTACAAGGTTAGTTATATATCATCTATTTTTAAATTGCATTTCATTTTCAAAAATCTTTTACACATGTTGTTTTATTTGACTCATAAAAACATGATATATTTTAATAGTCATTATAGTCTGATGAGAAAACGGAGACTCAGAGCAGCAATGTGAATCATTTAAAATTATACTATAATATTTTGGGGATGGGGTATAACCTATGACTTTCAGGATAGTCTTCCTACACCACATTTTATATACCTCTACCCATTGGATTATTTGGAGATTTTCCAAATACTAGAAGCAGTATAAAAATACATGATTATGTATATTTATAATAATTTTATTAAATGTAAAGTTTGTGTTTAACTTGCAGTGATGTCAAACAACTAGATGGAAATCAGCATTTATTTTGGTCAGTACACATACCCAAATATTGGTGCAAAGAATATAATTTACTGATTGTAGTAGTTTCCTTTTTCATATTTTGATAAACATTATTTAAGTGTGTGACCTTAAAATACTGTAATTTGCTTTATTTTCAACAGAAATTTCTCTATTATAAAGTGGCCAGCCTACAGATAGAATGATGTCCATCTAAGTCATTAGAAATATTCAGTAAAATGTTTATAAATCTAAATAAGTTGTGAAGAAAAGAAATTCTTTTGCACAACTGTAGCACTGGATTAGATGCAGGAAAGAGGTTGATAAAGAAGTTTAATATACTTAGCTATAATTTACTGATTATAAAGTTTTAAGGAATTCTTTTCTAAGATCTATTTGCTGAGTCACTTTTACTTCACAAACATTTGTGAAAGAGGTAGCACCTGAAGACTTCATGTCACAAAAATGGAATCAACAAGGAAATAATGAGCCAATCAGAATAAGGGCAGCATGAAAAATAATTACATGCTATAAAAAATAGTTCAATAATTTTATGTATAATATTATGCAATTATTTTTGTACTCTAGTTCTCTAAGCTTTCATAGCACTTCATGAAATTGTCATCATATGGTTTCACAACACTGTTTTACAGAAATACGTAGCATTTATAGTGTAACAAAACCACATAGTTTAAACTTATAATTAGAAAATAAATTAGTATCAAATTTATCTTTTAAAAAAGGTGGATGAGCAATTTAATAATATAAGTAGGTTATTTTAACCTACTTATATAAAAGTAATTCAAGTTTTCTAAATTGGTTGTAGCATATATTTGTATTCTATATTGGTTGTAGCATATATTTGTATAACTTTAATTTAATATATTCTTTAAAGCAGGTTCAACAATTCTTATTCTAGGCAATGAGGTATTTGTTCAAATTTCTATATGTAATATTTTGAGTACAAACATATTCTTGTATATTATAGAACTCCAAATTTTAAGTATATGAGAACGACCTTCAGTTCAATTGCTTTGAATTAAGCAGGGAGTTTGGTTTTATTAAGTATTTTGTTTAATGTGGTTTATCATCAGGAAAAGTCTAATAAAAGTGTATTCTAGTAGCTTTTATTTTCAACTTTATGAATTTTCATTTTAAATGTTAGAAGAGAAACTTTAAAAGTGTCTTAAATATTGAAAACAAGCAATTGGTAAAAATATATTAATATGTTCTAATGTTAATTATACTCATATGTCTAACTATGTGTATATTATTTTTAGATGTTTTTCATAAATAACCCTACTGAGAGGCAGTATGATTTATCCAGATTTTGACTTTAAAGGCAATTTTATTTTGAATGTACAATATTTTAAAAATAATGCATTGACTATTTTTCTTTCTGAAATTCCTAGTTCATGTATCAATGCACTAAGTTAAAAGAAAAAAACAACCTTTCATCTGGGTCTGAATTAAGTTTATTGTTCAGTCTTAATGTTAAATGAGTTAGAATAAAGGGGGAAAAAAAGAGAATCTATTAAATGCCAGGCACTTATAGACATTATCTCATTTAATAACCCTGTGAAGTGTCATCAATTAGTCAATGATAAAACTTGAGAACAGGAGTTCTAGCAGTTTACATGACTGGTGGTAGGTATTAAGTGGGATCAAAACCCGAAATGTTATATGATCCAAATTTGTCATTAATCTGCCTCAACATGCATAGAAATATGATTATCCATCAAGACTAGGCTCTATAGGAGATTTGAATAAGTAGTACACCTCACTTACTATTACCATTATCTCATTTGAGAAAAGTGCATTCTGATTTGTCACTCACTTCTTAACAAGGTTACTTTATATAGTCTATAAAATTTTTCATCAAGATGTTTTCCATTAGTGTGTTGTATAGGGGGTTTTAAGCTCTAACAGGTAATTAACAGATACTCTAGCCAATGAGCCATGTGAAGTAAGTGAAAAGAGAGGATGGGTTGCAAATTCACTTTTCATCACTGGACCAAGACATAAAAGTTAAGCTCCTGTGCTGCTTGTGGAGACCTGTTAGTCTAGTCAGAACTTCCTTTGCTTAGTGATGAGGTCAGAAAAGTATTTCACTCATTCTGCTTATAACTACAGATGGACTGCAGCTGCTTAATTTACTTGAAGTTACCTTTTCCATTGGCCTGCTGTGTGTAGACACAGTTTAAGATAACTGCTTTGACCTAGTTCTGCACAGGTCAACTTGCTTCTAATCACACACATTTTTATTATGTCATGGACATACGTGAAAGGGTGAAATGTTTTGAAGCAAATATTACTATGGAGTTAACAACATCTGCCTTGAATGTGCAGTGCATTTATTTTCTAATTTAATCTTTTAGCAGGTATCCTTTTAACCCCTCATAGATTCACAATATTATGCTTGCTCTTATATGCCATTCTGTTCCCACCTTCACATAAGATATGACCTACTGGGTGAGAACATTCATCTCTGTTATTCAGTTTTACCTAAAACAGGTTTATCATCTGTCATTTTTTAAATGCATATCATTTTTCAAGTGAATTTCTCCTGAAATGTTATATTCTACTTTTTAAAATATGTACTAGTAATCAAATTACCTTTTAAATGCTACTTACACATTGCCATATATGAGTATGCTTGCCATTTTTCTTTCCTATCTTACATTTTGATAGCCTTTGAAAACAGATTGGGGACATAAAATTAGAATGTGTTAGTACTATTAAGTTTATACACTGTCCAGGTACTTGAAGCAAGAAGAGAAATTCTGCCTTTGAGCTTTCCTAATTGGCTTTCTGGTTACCACTGAATTACTCAGACAAATTTTAAAAAGACTATGTAGACTATTTCTAATGAAGTTGTATTTATTCTGCAAGAAAGTTTATTTTCCTAATGCCATTCTCCAAATTGATAGATATTTAAAGTATATCAAATGGAAGCACATTTTTTCCTTTCTAATATTTTATGATTTAAGAATAACCCGATCTTTTAGTTAATACAAACTACTAAAGCATTTACCAAATAATTTTGTGTTCATTTGGTAGATAAATGTTTTCTATGGTATACCTTTAAAATTATTCAGTAAAAATTGAATCAGTATGTATTCAACATGAAATTTTTATTCCACTATAACTAAGCACCAACACAATGGATTTTTCTAAATGAGAAAATTGTTTTCTGTATTTTAAGCAGAGCAAATTTGAATTTTGTCTCTGATAATAAAATTTTGTACAGTAATGTGTAATTTATCACTGTCTTAATTTTTTTGAAATGTACAGACAAGGCTAAGATAAATAATACTGCACTTTTTTTTTATTATGCTTCTATTTTCCCTTGAGAAAATATTTTAAAAATTCTTAGAATACACACTATAGAAGTCCACGAAAGAGGAAAAAAATCACTTTCATTTCTGACAGACTTTTCCAAACTTAGGCACAGGCTGAAGCTAGAATGAAGTATGTAATTGTGCTATATTGTAAAGAGAGAAAAAAAAAAACAATTTGGTCTGCTTTCTAATTATATGCCTTTAGAATAAATGAAATGATCTGCACTTTGGTAAAAGTGATTTCACCTGAAATGCATTTCAGATTGCTTTTTAATAGGTTTTCTGTATTCGACAGTCTGTCAGATTTCCTGAATTTCAAGAACAGTTTTCAATAACAACAGGACTATGAAATATATATAACCAGGGCTCATAAGTAATACTCAAAATATATTTTTCAATGTCTATGGATTTTTCTCTTTCTAAGGATTGTTCAGAGAACATTAGAACTTGTCTCTGCATGGTCCTCCATCTAAACTTTACCCAGAGTACTTTGTACAGTGGTAGGGTCTCCTCCTCTGCCATGAGCATGAGAATGGGAAATGAAAGCTCTCAAAACCAGAATTGAATGCTCCTATTAGTTTTATAGTCAGTGTCTACATGTATATGTATATATTACTAGATATATGCATATGCATATATAGCTGATACAACATATATAGTATATGTATATATAGCTTATTTCACTGTTTGAATGATAATTGTGCTGCAGAACAACCACATAAGCTACAAAATGACTATTGTGTACCATGAATTTGGGAAGTAGGGCATAGGTACCATTAAGTTATATGGGCATGATAGCAGGAATTCTAAGAATCATGAAGAAGCTCATTAAAAGACAATTTCGGCCAGTCTTCCTTAGAGGGTGTTATTCTGATGGAGGCAATTCAACTAGACCCCACTTTAAGAAAGGTTGACTAGGATCTGTGGTTCTCTGCCCACCTTTATATTAAATTTAATCTGGAAAAAATTTAAAACATGATGCCTGGTGCCCACTGCAATCTAATGAAAGAACAATCTCTGGCATGGGGCTTCACATCAATGTGATTTAAAGGCCAAGGCAATTCTAAGATGCATCAGGGTTGAGGACCCCTGTCAGGATATACCCACTCCAGGATTAAATAGATTATGCAATAGTTACAGAATCCATGAAAGGACATCATTGAAAGAATCTCAGAAGTTCTTCCTACTCTCTGACTTTCTTCACCAAGTACAGAAATAAAAACTATGTTCTCAATGAGCTTCATAGTGAAACGTGAATCAGGAGGTTGAGCAACTGACCCCTGACTGTCACTTGTCAAGGTCACAGTGCAGAGCCAAGTGGGTCTCTCCCTTCATACAGATGCCTCAACTTCCTGGCTTCTGACTCTGCCATTCTCTTATCACCACTGTCTTACACCCTTTTCTCTACTCTTAATGATTATTACTGTATCCACATCTATTATCAGAATAACAACTTATCAATTTTTATTTTCTTTTGTAATAAAGGAGGGCCCATCAGCAGGTGTGCCATCACAGGGCTGCACTTCCGCTCTGCTAAATAGAACCATTTCCCCCCTTTTGCTCCTTTTTGCAAGTGCCTGAAATGAGATATTGGGCCTGACACCTGAGTTAAAATTGTCACATCAGGGGGATAAACACACCATAACCTATTATTGTAATCTGTTATCCTCTGAAATACTATTTTTCTAGTTGTTCCCAATTTCCCTTACTCTGATCTCCCTTCTCTTTCTCCTGACTTGCTAGCTGAGCACTGACTCTCAGCCACAAGTACTATATTTTCACTTGACATTGCAAAAAGAATAGTGAAACTTTTGAGCTGCTTGTATATCGATGTGCATAATAGAAAGTGACATGTGTTCTTGGGATGTCAAACAAGGCCCAAAGGGCATCTGGGTACTTTGAAACTGCTTGGTTGTGCGGCTGAGTCGTGCTCATTGCTCAATCCCTCAGTTCTTGGTCTCCCTTGGGTTGCTAAAATTTGCTTTCCTTTTCTGAAATCTCTAATTAGAGGTTTGGAATACAAGCGAATTCATTTATCCCACTAGAAAGTATGTAGAAACATTGTCACCTCTGGAACATTTTAGCAAACTGGTAGAGGGTGAATCATTTAATTGGAGAACTCTTGAGCCCTGGCTGACAAAAAAGAAAAAAGCAACCCTAATCCCCTTTATTCTACTTTTGTTATTTTTTTATACTCCATCTTTTAAACTAAATGTAGTTGTCTTCATGACTTAATATTGAGCCCATTTTCATGCAGAAATGACATTTTGCTATAGAGTAAGACCTTCCAAGCTAGTAGTTTTTTTATTAAGTCATCAGAATTTGTACAATGACTAACTTCACTGAGACATTTATGACAAATTCAGGTCTGTCCAAGAACTCCAACAACTGCCTGCTGGGTAAAGCAGAATGGGAGCTGCTTAATGAGCAAAGATGTATGTAAAAGTCCTAAAGCTAAATCTTAATAGGAATGACTTCAATCCAACTATGTAGACATACACTGAAATTTAGCATGAATATTGTTTGCTACATTTTAGATGGTGGTTGACTTCAGCAGACTGTGAATATGCAATGCAGAAGCAACAGTGTCTAAAGGACTGCAAACAGAGTGAATCACAAATACATTATACAAACAACAGTTATTCTGGTTAGATCCTGTCAGTATTTTTCAATGATATTTGAATGAAAGTAATTGAAATAAATTGATGTTTCATATAATAAACACAAGTTCCAAAATAAATACAAATTTTAATCCTGTTCAAATTGTTTATGAAGAGTACAATATGGCTAGTGTTTAGATATTTTAAGTGTGTATGTGTTTGTGTTGGATGGAGGAGAAGGTTGAGTTGCAAGCAGATGAGTCTTCAAGCATGTTTCCATACGGAAAAAATAAAATTGCAGTACATATTACACATTACAATTATTTTGTAATATTTTAGACTGATTAATTTACTAGTTTTGAAAATTTTCACCTTGTTGCATATAAGAAAATACTTGGTGATTTAAAGAAGAGATTTAAGTTAAAGAATCTTATCACTTTTGTTTGGTTCAAAAGAAAGTGAGTTTCTAGAACTACCAAATAATATTCAGTAGATATATGGGTGTTCTCATAGTGTAAAAATACTAAAACCTAACTTTAGATAAATGAAATGGGAAAATATCAAGTTACCCTTTCTGATTAGTAAAAAACATAGGAATTCAAAAGTTAGAGGTAATAGATGAATATCTGAAAGCTACATGATACATATGAACAGCTGTATTGCCAGAGATTCATTATAAAATCAGTATCGCAGTGTATTAAGTTTCTATTTATTTTCAGTTACTTAAAACTTGAATGAATGCAAATATTTTGCCTAAATTTTATATGGAAATGTTTCATTTGCTTTGATTTTGGATGCTGAATGTAATTACTATAATGTCTTGAGAGGTTGTATTTTGTAATTTAGACCTCCTATAAATTGGTCAATGTTAATAATCAAACAAAATATCACTTCTTATGCCCTAAGGAATCTAGACTTCTAGCATTGCTTAAATTTGTAGTTTCTTTATAAAGATCAGCCTGACCCACGTAGATATTAAAGATCCAAAGTTTGAATATTGTTTTTTTTTCTTGTTTCTTATTTTATTTTTTTATAATAAATTTTATTTTTATATTCCCATACAATTGCAACCCCCCCATTCTGATTCCAATCCCTCCCCTCCCGCCCCCCACCCTCAAAAAAGTGTCTCTGGTTCATAGTTTTTTGTTGATTTTGATTTTCACTTTCTTATAGTTATTCATTTTCCTGGTCCCTTTTTTAAGTTTTCTAGATTCCTGCTATGAGTGAGATCATCCGGTATTTTTCTTTTTCTTTTTGGCTTATTTCACTGGGCATGATCCCTTCCAGTGCCATCCATGATGCTGCAAATTGCATGTGTTTATCTTTTTTGAATGCTGAGTAATATTCCATGGTGTATATGTACCACATCTTCTCGATCCAGTCATCTATTTTTGGGCATTTGGGCTGTTTCCAAAGCTTAGCTATTGTAAACAGTGCTGCTATAAACATAGGGGTGCAGGTGCTCTTTGGAATTGATGTTTCTGTGTCCTTTGGGTAAATACCTAGGAGTGGAATTGCTGGATCCTATGGAAGCTCTATGTTTAGTAGGTCAAGATATCTCCACACAGCTCTCCATAGTGGTTGGACCAGTTTGCACTCCCACCAACAGTGCAGGAGAGTTCCTTTTTCTCCACAACCTCGCCAACATTTGTTGTTGCTAGTTTTTTCAATATGTGCCATTCTCACTGGTTAAGATGGTATCTCATGGTCGTTTTGATTTGCATTTCCCTGATTACAAGTGATGTTGAACATTTTTTCATATGCCTGTTGGCCATTTGCATTTCCTCTTCAGAGAAGTTTCTTTTTAGCTCTTCTGCCCATTTTTTGACTGGGTTATTTTCTTTGTTTTTGTTGAGTCTCATCAGCTCTTTGCAGATTTTTGTGATCAGTCCTTTATCATTAGTGTTGGGTGCAAAAATGTTCTCCCAGTCGGTGGGGTTTCTCTTTGTTTTTGTTATTGTCTCTTTTGCTGTGCAGAAGTTCTTTAATTTGATGTAGTCCCAGCTCTTTATCTTTGCCTTCACTATCACTGCTTTGGGTGATGTATCTGTAAAGATGTCTTTGATTGCAAATCAGGTAGTGTTTCGCCTATATTTCCTTCTATATATTTTATGGTTTCAGGTCTTATGTCTAGTTCTTTAATCCATTTTGAGTTGATTTTTGTGTATGGTGTGAGGTAGTGGTCAAGCTTCATTCTTTTGCATGTAGCAACCCAGTTTTCCCAGCACCATTTGTTGAACAAACTTTCTTTGCTCCAATGCATAGTCTTTGCTCCTTTGTCAAAGATTAGTTGACCATAAATCTGTGGGTTTATTTTTGGATTTTCTATTCGATTCCATTGGTCTGTATGTCTGTTCTTGTTCCAATACCATGCAGTTTTGATGATTATGGCTTTGTAGTATAGTTTGAAGTCTGGGAGTGTGATGCCTCCATTCCCTTCTTTCTTTTTCAGGAGAGCTTTGGCAATTTGGGGTTTTTTGTGATTCCATATGAATTTCATCAATAATTGTTCTATTTCTTTGAAGAATGACATGGAAATTTTGATTGGAATAGCATTGAATCTGTATATTGCTTTTGGAAGGATGGCCATTTTAATAATGTTTATTCTTCCAATCCATGAGCAGGGGATGTCTTTCCATTTCTTTGTGTCTTCTTCTATTTCTTTTATAGTTTTCTTTGTATAGGTCCTTTACCTCTTTTGTTAGATTTATTCCCAAATATTTGATTTTTTTTGTTTCAATAATAAAAGGGATGGTTTTTTTGATTTCTTCTTCAGATTTATTGTTGGTGTATAGGAAGGCTACTGACTTTTGTGTGTTGATTTTGCATCCTGCCACTTTACTGAACTGATTGATGAGTTGAATTAGTTTTTCTGTGGAGTTTTTGGGGTTCTCTATGTATATTATCATATCATCTGCAAGTAGTGATAGTTTGACTTCTTCTTTTCCTATTTGGATTCCTTGTATGTCTTTCTCTTGTCTTATTGCTCTGGCTAGGACGTCCAGTATTATATTGAAAAGCAGTTGTGAGAGTGGTCATCCTTGTCTTGTTTCAGATCTTAATGGAATTGCTTTCATCTTTTCACCATTGAGAATGATACTGGCTGTTGGCTTGTCATAGATGGCCTTTATGATGTTGAGGTATGTTCCTTGTATCCCAAGAATTTCAAGGGCTTTTATCAAGAATGGGTGTTGCACTTTGTCGAAAGCTTTCTCAGCATCTATTGATATTATCATATGGTTTTTATATTTCTTTTTGTTGATGTGTTGGATAACATTGATTGATTTTCGGATGTTAAACCATCCTTGTGTCCCTGGAATGAATCCTACTTGGTCGTTGTGAATTATCTTATGGATACATTGTTGGATTCTGATAGCTAAAATTTTGTTGAGGATTTTTGCATCAGTGTTCATTAGGGAGATTGGCCTGTAGTTTTCCTTTATTGTGTTGTCCTTATTCGGTTTTGGTATTAGTGTAATGTTGGCTTCATAGAACGTGTTTGGTATTGTCTCTTCCTTCTCAATTTTTTGGAAGAGTTTGTGAAGGATAGGCACCAATTCTTCTCTGAATGTTTGGTAGAATTTGTTTGTAAATCCATCAGGTCCTGGGATTTTGATTTTGGGGAGGTTTTTGATTACCATTTCAATTTCGCTGCTTGTAATTGGTCTGTTTAGGTGTTCTGTTTCTTCTTCATCTAGCTTTGGGTGATTGTAGAGTTGTAGGAATTTGTCCATCTCCTCTAAATTGTTAAACTGGTTTTCATACAACTCTTCATAGTAGTTACTGATTATTCTTTTTATTTCTGCTGTGTCCGTTGTGATTTCTCCTCTTTCATTTCTGATCCTGTTTATTTGTGCTTTCTCCCTTTTTTCCTTTGTGAGCCTGGCTAGGGGTTTGTCTATTTTATTGATTTTTTTGAAGAACCAGCTCTTGGTTTCATTAATCTTTTGGATTGTTTTTTTAGTTTCAATTTCATTAATTTCTGCTTTGGTTTTTATTATTTCTTTTCTTCTACTGGTTTTGGGGGTTTTTTGTTGTTCTTTTTCTAGATCTTTGAGCTTCGAGATTAGGTTGTTTCTTTGAGTTCTTTCTTGTTTCTTGATGTGAGCTTCTATTGCTATATATTTTCCTCTTATTACTGCTTTTGCTGCGTCCCATACATTTAGGATATTGGAGTCCTCCTTGTCATTCAATTCAAAGAATTTTTTAATTTCCTCTTTGATCTCCTCATTAGTCCAGTGGTCTTCCAGTAGTGTGGTTTTTAGTCTCCATGAGGTAGGAAAGTTCCTTGCCTTCTTTTTATGGTTTATTTCTAGCTTGATGCCTTCATGGTCAGAAAAGATTGTTGGTATGATTTCAATCTTGGTGTATCTGTTGATGTTTGTCTTGTGCCCCAGTATGTGATCGATCCTGGAGAATGATCCGTGTGCGCTTGAGAAAAATGTGTACTCCGTTTTTTGGGGGTTTAGTGTTCTATAGATGTCTGTTAAGCCCAAATGCTCTAAGTCCTTATTTAGAGCTTTAGTTTCTTTACTTATTTTTTGTCTTGTTGATCTATCCATTGTTGATAGTGGTGTGTTGAAGTCTCCCACTACATATGTGTTTTCTCTGATGTCTGTTTTCAGAGATGACAACAGTTGTCTGATATATTTTGGTGCTCCTTCATTTGGTGAGTATATGTTAATTAGTGTTATTTCTTCTTGAAGTATTGTCCCTTTGATCATAATGTAGTGACCGTTCGGATCCCTTTTTATTTTTTTGAGTTTGAAATCTGTTTTATCTGATATAATTATAGCTGTTCCTGCTTTCTTTTTTGGTCCTTTGCTTGTAGGATTGTTTTCCATCCTTTAACTTTGAGTCTATTTTTATCTTTTGTAGCTAAATGTGTTTCCTGGAGACAGCAAAAGGTTGGGTTTTGTTTCTTAATCCAGGCTGTAACTCTGTGTCTTTTTATTGAAGAGTTTAATCCATTTACATTTAGGGTTAATATTGATATGTTAGCATCTGTATTTGCCATTGTGTTTGTCTTTCCTTTGATTTTATTTATTCCTTTAATATTTTTTTTTTCCTTTTTGTCCCTCTTTGGTTCTGGCTTTAGGATTCCTTTGGAGTGGGGGTATTGGTAATGAAGTTTCATAGTTTCTGTTTGTCTGGGAAGGTCCTTATTCTTTCTTCATAGAGGAAGGAAAGCTTTGTGGGATAGACTATTCTTGGTTGACATCTGTTTTCTTGGAGTCTGTTGACTATGTCCTTCCACTCTCTCCTTGCCCGTAGTGTTTCTTCAGAGAAGTCTGATGTCAGCCTGATTGGTTTTCCTTTGAATGTTATTTGTTTCTTCCCTCTTGTCAGCTTCATTATTTTTTCCTTGTCCTGGATTCTTGGGAGCTTCACTATTATGTGTCTTGCTGTATTTTTCCTTTCGTCATGGAAGTTTGGTGTTCCTCTTGCTTCTTGTATATCAATTTTCAGCTCCTTCTTCACATTTGGGAAGTTCTCTTCAATTATCTCCTGGAATATTTTCTCTGTTCCTACATCTCTCTCCTCTCCTTCTGGTATTCCTATAACTCTTATATTTCCTTTCCTCATGGTGTCAGATAGTTCCCGAAGTCTTTCTTCGTTCTTTTTCCTTCGTACTTCTCTTTCCTTTTCTGTTTTGGTTCTTTTTATTTCTGTGTCTTCAAGAGAACTTATTTGTTCTTCCATTTCATCTATTCTGCTTTCATTGCTTTTCCAAGAATTCTTTAGTTCTTCCACTAATTCTTTGATCTCCTGCATTTCTTTTACTTCCCTCTTTAGGGACTCAATTTCATTCTTCTTATCATTGATTATTTTTCCCTTATCATTGTTTTCCTTTATTAGTTCTGTCATTTTTTTAATCATGGCAATTTTAAATTCTCTTTCTGGAAGGCTCAGAAGTTCTTCCAAGTTACTGTCGTTGCAATCTGGGGGCTGGTTTTCTTTTTGTGGTGTGCTTCTACCCTGAAGAGTTGCTGTGTTGCGTGTGGTTCTTCTACTCCCTACTGTCTGTTTTCTAATTTGCTGTATGCGTTGGGACACTGTGTTGCTGGGACTGGCCAGCATCTTGGGTGAGCTTCTCTGCTCCCCTCTGGCTCCTCCGGGAGCCATCTGTCAGTTTCAAGCAGTCTTTACTGAAGAAAGGTCCCTGTTCTAAAATGCCGATGTGGGGACACACTCCCCTGTGCTCCTGGTCTGCCCCAGCGGTGGGTTCCCTCTCCCCCTCTGGGCTTGGACTGCAGGCCAGAGGTGTTCTGGTGTGGGCGAACTTCCCCGGCTCACCTCTGGCTCCTGAGGGAGACTTCTGCAGGCAGTCTTTACTGAAGAAATGTCCCTGTTCTAAAATGGCGATGCGGGACACACTCCCTGCGTGTCCAGTCTCAGGCACACTCTTCTGCGCGCCTGGTCTGCCCCGGCTTTGGGTACTCACTCCCCCTGTGGGCTCAGACTACTGGTCGGCAGGGGCCCGGCGTGGGCTAACTTCCCAGCTGGCCACTGGCTCCTCCAGGAGCCTCTGCTGGTTTCAAGTGGCTAGGTGGCACCAGAGATCTCTCCTAGAGCCCTTGGGGAGCTGTTTTTTTTTTTTTTTTTTTCAGCCCGTGGGACAGGAAACAGAGTGGGAATGGTAGGGTAAACCTCAACGGCTTTGGGGTGCTGTGTCTGCCTTGTGCCCCACCGTCGTGGAGAACCCACGCCCCGAATTTTGTGCTCCGGATCTCAGTTCCAAAGCCCTCAGGTCCAGGACGCAGGCTGTAGCCCAGTTCAGTGTCCACAGAATGGCGTCTTTTGCACCCCGCTCCCGTGCCTGGGTGCCTGGTTCCTGGATACTCAGTGAGGGACTTTCACCTCAGTGAGGGTCTTCGCGTGTGTCTCCCTGCAAGCCTAGGTCGCAGGCGCGGGGACCTGGGCAGCCGCGATCCCAATCCGCGTTTGCTTTTCCAGCCCACCGCTTTTCCGCGTGATCCCGATCCCGATCCGAGTTTGCTTTTCCAGCACGCCGCTTTTCCGAGCAAGCTTACCGGCTGGCCTGAGGCTGTGTGCTGGTCCTGGCCTCCTCTTGGGGGGTGGGGTCTCTGTTTAGTGGCGCCCGGAGCTCACCTCCATGGCGAATCCTGCAGGGTTCTCCGCAGCTCCCGTTCACGGGGTGTGGTGGCTGCAATAGTTCCTTTCCACTCACAGCCTTTTTTTTCCTCCTCTCTGCTGGTGGGAGAGCGCTGACTCTGTGGGTGGGAGAGGGGAGCCGGGTTCTGCGCTTTCCTCCCTTCTAGTCCTCTTTTATGGCAACTTTCTTCTTCAGGTAGTTTGCTGGAGTCACCCGTTTATCTTCCGTGTCCCAGTTCTCACTGGGACCTGCCGCTTTTCCTCCCTATTAACTTTTTTTAATGGGAGATCTTACTCGCAACGTCTCCTCTCCGCCATGTTGCTCCGCCCTCCTCCAAAGTTTGAATATTGTTAATCCAAGTCTCAATTAAATACTTTGTTTTTTTTGGATCCAAGGCAAGACATCAATATTTTGTTCTTATTAAATTTTGTCATGTGAGAATTTTGGGATTTTTGCTCTTGTCATCCATTGTAGTAAGTCCTTTGTATACATGAGCAGCATTTGAATGATGAGATAGAATTGTTTTTTTCTAGATGTGATTGTGCCAACAGATCTGATACCTGCCAGTAGTTTCTCACTTGACTAAATGTGTAGACCCAGTTAGCTTATGCTTCTATGGGACTTTTAGGGGAAGAACATTTATGTTCACTGATTACACACTGTCAACTGTGGACATTCATTATTAGAGCTATAAGAATAACATAGTAATAAAATTGTGGATTTCTATGCTTCTGATAACTCCACTTTACCCAACTCAGAAATATTGAAATGGCAGCTATTGATATACCAAACATTCAAGAAATGGTCTAATATAATGAATTAGGAGTTATTTTGTTATTGTTAAGGCTTTTTTAAAAGGAGTTACGTGGATTTTAGTTTTTCTGTCTCAATGTTTTCAAACATGCCTGAATAGAACCAACTGGACCTCTTATGATCTACATTAGATACTGATTTAGTCAGAGCTACTTTTTTTTTTTTGGTCAATTTGAAATCTCTTTTCTCTGAACAGATTCTCTTTTTAGTGTATATAATCCATACTAACGATACCATCCATTCCACATATCTTTGATATTTAATATCAATATGTTTTATTTCCCAACTAGATCATAAATTCTCCAGCAGTAGAGATGCTATATTTTCCCACTTGACAGCAACTTCAAATCTAATAATTTCTCAAACACATTTTCTTGATTGAGAACAACCTAAGTGTCAGTATAGATACCAATGGATTTTTAGTAGGAGCAAGAACAGCACAGATCTATGCAGAGCTTAGAGTGTTTGGGGGGCTTAGAGGCAGAACTAGAATAAAAAAGTGTTCATCATTTTAAAGTATTGCAAAGTTAAAGCCTTAAAACTCACTCCATTCTTTTAATTTGTTAAAAAAAAATATCACTTTAGTGTAATGCCTGTTATCGACTCTGATCTGCTTGGTGGAGAAAGTAGAAGAGGAGGATAATAAGATGCTATTTCATGACCCATCTATTACAGTAATTCATTTATACTACGGAAACTTTTCCAATGATAAATGCATGTTACTGTGGTGCAATTATGATTGTACTCTGACTTTTCAACAATAAAGCTGCCAAATGGTTGCAAAATGCACAAAGGAGAAAGAAATTTTAGTTGAAGAACTGAACTAACCAAGAAGTATAATTTTTTAAGTGTCTATATTGTTTCTTGAAAGAGATTTTTGTCCATTGCTAATAGAGATTCTGTGATAATAAGGCACTCTTTCCACCTAGTATTCCATGAACTTCACATATACTTGACTTTTCATTCTGCCTTTTCAAATTATCTTCATATAAAAAATATCCACATGATGTAAATTACCACAAAATGTAAATCTATCATAGGGAATGAAACCATTTACTTCTCTGAAATTCCTTTTAAGATCTTGGCTTGGACTCTAAGTTTTGTGTTTAATATTTTAATATTAATTGGAGGTCAGATGGAATTATAGAATTATCTGGCACTCATTCTATTACTGTGCTTTGTAATCTTATTAAGTAGTAAAGGCCTAAGCTATAATCTCTATGTAGTTAATGAGTGGTGAATTTTTGTTGACCTATTGTATACTCAAACCTACAGTAGATGCTACTATGATATTAAAATAATACAAGGCATAGGTCTTAGATTAGAAGAATTTTTTGTGATTGGACAAATGGCAACTATGTTTAAAACAGAATATCATAAGAGAATACAGGATACCTTATACTTGCTTCCCCTGCTAGCTAACAGTAGAACACTCCTATGAAAACTTGTATGTGGAAATAGTGTAAAGGGCAGAAGGAATTACTATAAGTTTATATGGAAAATTATCTTTGTGTCCCCAGACCCAAAAAATGTAACCTCCTAACCACCAACTAGCACATACCAAATAATACATAAAACCTAAAGTAACATTAGCCTATATAGTAAAGCAGGGATGATAAGATAAATACAAAGTGTCTTGGGAGGAGCTTGGCTGTGCCATTCTGTCTGCTCTTTAACCACTACTTCAAAACCAATGTTGAGAGGTCTTTTTGTTTTTTGATTTTGTTGTAAAAGTGAAAATCCTTTAACTGCTACCTGCAGCGGTATAAATTTTTGTAAAACAAAGTGGAGTAATGCAAACTTCAAAAAACAGAGGATATCTATACCTACACTTTTTTTTTTTTTTTGGTGGGACCCTCAGCGGCGGCCGGGGAATGAACCAGAGCTGCAGAGGCTGCGGGCAGCCTCGCAGCCCAGTGTTCAACCGCTGCACCACCAGGGGAGGCCCCCTACACATATCTTGAGACCACTGTTGAGAAAAAGAAAAGCAGCAAGTGGCCTGAACTCTAGGAAAACTTTGTGAAGCAAATGGACTAGGAGCAAGATCACTGATGTTTCTGTGGTTTTGATGAGAGATGGGGTAAGAAGCTGGGGTGTGGGGGCAGTGTGGGGTAAAGGGAATATTAATGATAAATGGAAATTGTTAAATAAGACTTTGAAGATGTCTCTTATTCATGTGTTTTACTCACCCATGTTAGAGAAAGGCTTTGACTGATTTTAACTTAATTCTGTTTGATCTGATGAAAATACACTATTTCTATTTTGAGGATTTTTTTCAGTTGTGATTACTGTGGGAAGAATGCAAGACACAGAACAAATGTTTTTCTTAAAATGTGAGAAATGGAATTATACAGCAAGAAAGGAAATGGATATACGCATACTCTCTGTTCCCATTTCATGATTTTTTTCAATTTTATACATAAAATGATTAAAATTTCATTTTTCCTTTCTAGAGTGTCTATTAATAAAGTCTCTGGATTCTGCTTTAGATGTTTCATGAATGATTTTTAATAAACAAATTGGGATGAATGTTAATACATCCCTTCCATAGGTCAACATGGGATGTTTTGTGGGAGCTATGTAAGAATAATCATAGTTCTGCTAATCTAGACTTCTCTATACTCATGTTGCCTTTAGTAGCCAATTTCTCCATGCTTTGCATGCAGTTGAAACTTCCTATAGCCCAACTCAGATTATATAATCCCTTTGGTCTGTTGAAAAGTCCTTTACCCTGACATTTAAGATCTTTCAGTTTGCCTCTGGCATAGTAATTATTTCTTGGTTCTTATTGCTTGTGTTATACCTTGTTTTAGTCAGTGTTCTTGAATCTTTTGCAAGTAGTTTTTGTGATGATGGGCCTTTAGAAAATTCTCACCTGCTGAAAGCTGGTATGTCCTGCTTACCCGTCACACAGTATTTTTCCTGGAGACCTAACCCCTACTCTGCTGTTTTAATCATAGGCCAACACTCCCAGACAAATAATGCTGGGTTCTGTTCTCCAGTAGAAAAATGTCATGTAAGAGCAGATAAGAGCAGATAATATGTAAAATGCAGATGCAATGGGAGTAAAATGGAAATAGGAGACTGAGCTTATGTTGAAAGATAATGGACATACAGAATACATAATTGCATCTGGACAAAGGAGAAAGAAAATTGACTTACCCACCTATCTCCATCAGGACATTTATTGGCAGGGGTTTCTGAGTACTGCTTCCTGATTGCAGGGAAAAGTTGAGCCAACCTGAGACCTGCAAATTAGGACAGTTACTTAGGCCCACAGAAATCCAGTATCCTCCACCTGTTCAAAGAAATGTTCATTGCTTTGCCAGCCTTCTTTGTGAGCTCCTCTGGAAGTCTTGCCTTCGGGAGACCTGTAGCTGTTTATTTATTTATTTATTTATTTATTTATTTATTTATTTATTTATTTATTTAACAATTTTATTTTATTTTTTTTTTAAATAATAAATTTTATTTTTATATTCCCCATACAATTGCACCTGTAGCTGTTTAAATGAACTTACCTAGGACTGACAGGGCACTTATTGGTCCTTTATAGAGACTTCATCAACTTTTGGGAAGTTTTGGAATAATTTTGCGGTAGTAATATTAAATCTATTTTCTTGCTGCTCTCCCAGTCTCCCCATTTTCTAAAGTCGCTCATCACAAACCATTGTTATTTTAATAGGTTATTGGAGCAGGCAAAGAGATTCCCCAGCCTCCCTCAAACATTTCTGTCTCCTTATTTTTCTATTATTTCTTTATTCTGAATATTTTTCTTTCATCACAGCCTTCTCAATGTTATTTCTCTCTTAAGTACCTAACCATGTGTTCTTTAAAGTTCAGGGTCCTTTCTATCTCAATCACTTGGGATGCTGGTTAGAAATGCAAATAATTTGCAAATATCAGAATCTGTAGGGGTAGTCCAGCAATCTAAATTTTAACAAGCTCCCAGGCATCTTTTATGAATGCAGAAGTTTGAAAACACTGTTCTATTCAAATGCCATGAAATCTTTTGTCATTCCCTTAGAAAAACCAATTCACTTTCTCTGTCTTCAGAATTTCTCTTAAAGTTTGTGTTTATACCCTTCCTATGGTATATAATATTCTGTCTCATATCATAATTTATCAAAACAGTGATTTGTGCCCTTGTTTTATTCCTTCTGTAATAGATATAAGCTCCTTGCAGGCTCGGCCTGTGTATCTCCTGAGCATCTGGGATGGAGCTTTGCTTCAAGCAGATGCTCAATTCTTATCTCTAAGAATATATGAAATGTTACCTCCAGGCTTCCCCCTCCCTTTCTGTCAATGCACTATGAGCATAAGCTACAGTATAACTCCAAAATGCTTGTACCATATTAAAATAAATGAACTGCTTAGAAAACCTCTCTCTTGAACTAAGCTTAGTTCACAGAATTTGGTCCCAGATAAACAGTTGACTCAGGCTTTTTTGTTCTTTGTAAATCTCCTTATCAGCAGAAGGTTTATTTTTGAAACTCATGGCTCAATATAGTGAAAAGTAGTCATTTGAATCAAGAACTAAAGAACGATTCATGGCTCTGGTTATAAAAATTGCCTATATGTCTGTCACTGTTGCATCATTTATGATGTTCTCAATACAGTGTGAATTTTCAAAAGGTTAAGTTTGGGTGTGCATTTTTAGAGAGTATGTGTTTGCTTATAATATGTCAAGCTACAAAAAGAGCATTTTCTTAAAATACCACTGTTTAATTTCCACAAAATCCAAGTGATGAAGCATATTTAAATTAAAGAAGGAATATGTTCCTTGAACCTCAGTTGTTTAGCTGCAATTTTATGATGAGAGTGTTCCCTGGTATTTGGCTTTCCTGAAAATGATGATTTAACTTAACCACTTTCATCATGTGTTGCTATAGATTTAAATGACCCAAGTGCTTTTTAATATTGAAGGGAAGTGATGCTTTTTCTTGTTTTTTACAAGCCATATAAAACCCAATAAGACAAACACACATAATATAATTGAACTTATTTAAAAAAAAACTTACATTACTAATGTTATTGCTATAATTAGTTTAATATTTTGTGTATCAAATCATCCTTGTTACCTGATACTTACACATTGTTATATATCAATTATATCTCAATGAAACTGGAAAAAATGTTTACAGAAAGGGTGGATTTCTCTAAGACTTGTTATAGGAGTATTAATTAGCATCCAATAGTGCATTTAATTTAGTTTTAAAATGAATATTGGTGAAATTCACTAGTGTTGAGATCTAAATAACATCTATCATAGAAAGGATATCACAAATACTTTAGAGAGGCAGAGTGGATACACTTGAATATTTTATAGTTGTATACCCTTCTCAAATAATAAGGCAGGAAAAAGTTTTAGGGAGGAAACAGTTTAGGAAAAGAAATTGTATAAAAGTCCAAGGTTCAAATAAAAAGTGAATATAAAATTTGATCCAAAAGGAATATCACTGATTAGCATGCTATCAAAAATTAGCAGAAATGAAATTGCTGAAGGTTACCAATGCACCCTTTAGCAATATAAATTCTCCCACAATTGGGTATCCTCTGAAAGATTCCAAAGAAGCTTGACTCTCACAGGAAACTCAATCAATTACTCCATCCCAAAGCCCACTGCTCTCTATCCAACCTTATCCGGATCTTCTACATGAGCCAGACCAAAATCAGGGTTGAACTCCAATGCAATGTTTCTAAGTCTATTTTCTTGTTTCCTGTCTTTTCCCTCACTCTCCTCCACCTCCAAAATTCCATCCTACACACCTCTTTTAAAATGATTCTTTTCAAACATTATTTTCAAGTCACTCCTCTGCTTGAAAATTTAGCTTGTTATATAAAATCCAAATTGCCTTGCAATAACATCTTTCACCAACTGGACTGCACCTTCATCCAACCAAACAAATATTCATCACTCTTAGAAACATGTGAGCCTCTATACCTTATGTAACCTGTTTGGTATTTTTAGGAAAATTCTGAAAGTGTTTTGGGAAAGACTACTAGATGCCCTATCAATGGAATGCTATATGTTAGCTGGGATTATCTTAGTTTATGGGATGTGTATTTTTTATTGTTTTTATACTTTTGATTGTATTTTTTGCACCTTTATAGAAAGAAAGATTAACATCTGGAAGACTAATGACGAGGCATCGTTGATGTTTCCTACTCATAGAGATGCAAATAGTTTCTATTTATGGCAGTAGAAGAATTGGATTTATGAAGATTAAGACTCTACTTCATCATCTTATTTGTTCCCTTGTTATTAGTGATGTAAATAATTGTTGACTGTCCATGTTTTTATTAGTTATGATTTTGCCTTTTCAAAATTGCAATAACAGGGTTTACTATATATAAATCCCTATTGCCTTCTTTGCCCTGTAAGTTCCCATGTTATGTCATATGCCTAGTTTTCTCCCAATATTACCTACACATTCTTTGAAACTGAATTTATACCCATCTCTTTCAAAAATCTAAACCAATATGGATACTGTTGAAAGATAATTGATACAGGAACTAGTAAGATATTATGCTGTTCAAAGAAATTCAAAGAATTACATGCACTTAAGGTTATAGGGACAATTATGTGTGCTTAATAAATGAAAAACTGGCAAAATGATCAATATCCACAGGCTACAATCAGCTAAATCTCACTAGACACAACTTTTAAGAGCCATTTGCATTATTATTATGCAAGAGAACAGACCCATTGCTCTATTATTGGCTAGTCTACATTTTGTTGTACACTGCTCCAGACAATGGGGATCGAGAATTAAAGTCCCTGCCTGCTTGGAGTTTACCTTCTAGTGTGTTTGAGGAGACTGGGGGGGGGAGGGTGTGTGTGTGAGGGCATGGAACTATATATTCAACAATATATAATATGGCCTTTAGATGTACTACCGACAAAGAAATACAAACTAGGACAATGATGCTAAGTAATGTAAGTTAGAGGAAAATTTCTGATTTCTATGGTATTATCAGGAAATATTTCTCTTCTCAAGTGGCATTTCAGCATAACCATCAAGGAAGAAAAGGAACAAATCATAAAGCTATAGGAGTTATGGAGAGAGAGAATTCTATACAGAGAAAACTAAATGTAAAGGCCCCCAGGCAAGAGCATTACATCTGAAAAGGGCCCTGATGTAACTGGAGTTGAATCAGTCCCATGGATAGGAGTTCTGAAAAATGGCCCTGGGGTGTGTGTAGGGCAAGCAGGAGCTGGGAGACTAGAGACCGAGATGAACCTTTTTATCCAAGTGTAGGACTTGCATTTTTTTTAAAAATAAAGAGAAAATGTATTACTGCTGGAGGTTTAAGTAAAGTTGGAACATGATAGTACAATGAAAACATTCTGGTTGCTATGAGTGAATAACTGAGTTAGTCAAGGGTAAAACAAGGAGACCAAATGGGAAGTGTTAAGAGTTGAATTGTGGCCCCAACAAAGATATTTTGAAGGCCTAACCCCCTCACACTTGCAATATGACATAATTTGTAAATATAATCTTCAGAGGTTTAATCAATTTAGGATGAGGTCATACTGATTAGGGCAATCTTTAATGATATGAGTTCCTATAGGACTACAGAAATCTGGACAAAGCTAGTAAGAAGGCCATGTGAAGAAAGAAATAGAGATTGGAATAATGTTGCCATGATTAAAGAATGTCAAAGGACTGCCAGCCATCACCAGAAAGTAGGAAGAGGTAAGAATACAAATCTGTCCCTAGAGCATTCAGATAGAGCAAGGTCTTTATGAAACACTGAAGTTGGATTTTTAGTCTTCATAACATAAAAGAATACATTTCTATTATCTTAACCTCTTCCCCCCAGCCCCAGTTTGTAGTACCATTTTTTTACTGAGGTTCTAGGATACTCTGCAGGTTGTTACAAATAATTCATGTGAGACATAATGGCGACTTGGCAACATTGGTACTAATGGAGGACACAAGGGGCACTGAATCGACAGTACTTTAAAAAAGGTTAACTCAGGATTTGCTGATGCATGTGTAGTTCAATAGAGAAAGAATTAGAAGTAATTCAAGAGCAAATATTGCCTGTTATTTTAATAGCATTATTAGACTTATTATTATTATGTTATTATTACCACTATTATTATTTTGAGGTAACATTGGTTTACAATTGTATGTGATTTGGAAGCAGGAGAATCACACCTCCCCAGATGTATGTCCTCACATCCTTCTCCCCTATTATTCTTAAAAAAAAATATCAAGAAAAATTAGTGACCATATTTCTGATCTATGATGATAGGTACGTAGGATTTTTTTTCTACTATAAATTTACAATGGAGACCCAGTCTAAAAGGGTCAGTGTCCCTCATTGAGCTCATTCTATATACTTGGCTCTTAATGTACATTGTGTCATTAAATCCACCCAAGACACCTGCAAGGTAGATATCATTACCCTCATTTCAAAAACATGAACATTTCATCCAGAAATGTTTTATTTGCCCTCGAGAAAGTATTGAAGATAGAACCCAGACTTTTCTAATTTTAGCACCAACTTTGTATCTTTAAGTGAATGCTAGGTAATAAAACAATGTTTCTGAAAAAGTTGGATGATAAATATTTCTTTTCATTTGTTCCATAGTTTCAAAATGATTTTAGTGTATTCTTAGAAGACATAAAGGAATCCTCTTTTTGTTATTTTGTACTTAATTAAACCTAACTTGCTGCTAGGTATGCATAGACATGCTAGGAATACCTAGAGAATTTAAATGAATTGCTCACCTGGAGTTGAACACTGAGATTTCTATAATCTTTTATTATTTTATTTGCTGTTAGAGGCTATTACATACTCAACATAGGCTAAGTAATAGTTCATTTCCTTTGTATAATACTTTACAAAACACACAGGGTTTTCACAATTATTCCAATAATATCAGCAAAGCAGGGAGTGTTTCCTGTTATCTATTGCTGCCTATCAAGTCACCCTAAAATTTAGTGACTTAATGACTTTAAATGATTTCTCATGGTTTGGGGACAAACTGGGCATAGGTGATTCTTGCTCAGAGTCTCCCCTGCAGTTGCAGTCATAGAGTGACTTTCCTTATTTACCTATCTGTGATTGGTACTGGAAGGAGCCCTACATGAGCTATCGGCCTGAACAAGGCTCTTGTCTTTCTTTCCCTGGGCTTCCTCACACAGAGGATGGGTTCTGTGGGAGAATATCCAGAGACAAGCAGTTCAAGTTGAGTTTTTTAAGAAATAGACCTGAAAACTAATACAGTATCACCTCTATTGGATTCTGTTGTTTAGTCACAGAGCTTCAATATAAAGGGTATATTGTAAATACCCTCCTCTCAATAGGAATATCTAAGAATTTTGAATATCTGTATCAAGTTTAAAATTGTCACAAGACAATAAACTTAATTGTCTGTATTTTAAATTGAAAAAAGTTGAAATTTGAGAAATTAGGAATACTGTCTGAGATCAGTTACTTAGCACTATAGTCAGGATTCAACCCAAATTATCTTTGTTGTATTTTCTAGCTGTGATAGCAATGGAGTGTTTGAGAACTTAGTATGTGCCACCAAATTTTCTGAGTGTGAATTTTAATTCTACTTTCTAACATTGTAACTTAATCTCTCTTGCCTTAGTTTTGCCATCTGCAAAATGATTTAACAATTGTATCTAATACATAAAATTGAAAGGATAAATTATTCTAATTACATATGAAAACTAAGAACATCTGGGACATAGTAAACAATAAAAGTTAGTTATTACCGTAGCTATCTGGCTATACACATCTCACCCCAGAATTTTAAAGGAATTTGGTAATTTTTTGGTTTAAATTTAATATGCATGGATGAAATCAGAGTGGCAATGATGAGTGGACAAGTTTAAAATATGAAGTGATGGCTGCTCTGCCAAGTGATTTTCTTTTTTTGTGTGTGCTTTCATGCCACTGCCTCATATCTAAGTCTGTACACTTTCCACACTACATAGAAAGGTTATTTATCCATTTGTCTCTATCAGACTGGGGATGGGGGGGCATAGAGGACATATTCCTGTTCACCTTTGAGTCTTTGTAACTTGCAGAGATTGTTTGTATAGAGTAGAAGTCCAAAGATGCATTGGTCAAATAGATACACAGAAGGTCAACATATTGGGCTGAAAACAGGAGGGGGAAGGGCATTGCCTCCTGTAAAAATAACCTTGGGACTTTGGACTTTTCACATGCTGAGATCTTAGGAAATGACAGGGGAGGAAAGCACAGAATTAAAACTAAACTGTACAATTTCTCTTCAACATTCATTTGTTCAACAACCACAAATAGTAGGTTCTTCTTTATCTCCTTACAAAATAGTATTAATTTTCAGTTATTTTCATTTTAGAGATAATTTATTATGGATTATGCTGTCCGACCAGTCTGGTTTAGCTAGGACTCAGCATAAATGCCTTATGTTGACATATTTCAAAGCTGTATTCTTTGAAATGTTTCAGAAAGAACTGCCTTATTGCATATTACATAAGGTGACCATTAAACATAGATTATTTTCCAAAGAAGCAGCAGAGATTAATGAGTAAAACCATAGTGAGGCATTAAATATCTGATGAGAAAAGCTCAAAGAACCAGCAAAGTTATTCATGAAATAAGAATAACTGCAAAATAATTATTAAGAGATAAATTTGGATAAAAATAGCTCCACCTAAAAAAAAGATATTCCTGCAGTGAAATTTTTTATAATACTTAAGCAATCTTTGACAATTTGGTTTGGGATATAAACACTGAAAATGTTTGTGTGGGTATTTTCTTAATATTTTTTTTGAATTCCCATCTACTATTCTGTCTGTAGTCAGCAAGTTCTAGATCATAGTTAAAAGGAAAAAAAAAATTAAAACTTCTGTTTCTTATACTTTGTCTACTTCTTTCTATCCCAATCTCTTTGGGGAAAAAAATATATAGGGAAAGCCTGATGCTAAATAAATGAACTCTTGTATGAGTTCAGTGTAGAATTTTTTTTCTGTGAGTAAATAGTTGTTTCTCTAGAGGTTTAAATCTCTCATAAGAAAAATTACTCAACCAGTGAATCAGTTAATGTTATTAGAAGAGGGCACTGACCAGCTGTTCTCCTCTGGGGGAAGAATTGAAAGAAATAGGCTTACATAGGAAAAGGAAATTTGTAAGGAAGGAAACTTTCCTACAACAAGGTTGATTCAGGATTTCTCTCCATAGTAAATATGACTCATTGGATGACAGGTAGGTTGTAATCCAGGATTGCTTTCTGACTCTACCAAACCAGGAAAGAAGAGCCTATTTCTTACAAGCCACGTCTGTGTTCTTGGACAATTTGAACTTTGCTAGATTCCATTTAGTCAGTTGCAGAAAAAAGGAATAATAGCCATGTGCCATATAATGATGTTTTAATCAATTCTGTCCCAAAATTCCTATTTCCTAGAGCATATATACACTGTTGTCCCAAAATTCCTATTGGCCAGTAACACCATAGCTGTTGTAACATCTGTAACCTCATAGCATATCATGCTGGCATCTACTACTTCTAATGTTTACCTTGTCACTCGATAACACTATTTTCTCCTGTGCTTGATACAATCTTATCTTGTTTTGTTTATCATGGCCCCTAAGTTTACAAAATTCACTTTTAATGTTGCTAGTAAGATAGCACATCAAATGATTTCTCAGAATGTGTCCTCATCTTTAAATGACAGCTTATTCTAATATTTAACTCTTAAATCTGTAGTATGAATTTTAAAGTAACTTACATGCAATTCTTGTCACATAATAACAGTCAACAAATGGTAGGTGTCATTATTAATACTGCTAATTGGAGACATGTAATCACACATCATTTCAAGGTGATTTCAATTGAATGATTTGTCAGTCTCCATCTGGAGGAAAGGAAGCTCTGGCAAGTGATAGATTTGTTGTTCTTAGAAAATATAACTGAGAATGAGCATTTCCCATTTAAATATAAGAAAGAGAGAATTCTCATTATTTCCTTGAGGAGGGAACCCATTTTTTTTTTCTAATGGCATCTCATGTGTGCTGCTGCCCATATTCTTGCTGCTCTAATTTACAGTAATAATATGCTAATTTTATGCTTGTAATCTTAGATTGCTTTCAGTGCCAGATTTTGGAGAAATAAATGACAAAATATATTTCTTTCAGAATATGTTTATATATAAACATACTGAGCTAATTCCAATGATTATATCTGGCATATATATCTAAACCTGGATCACATTTCTCTCAGCTTGTTTCTATGCATGCACTTTTGATAGTTATATATGGATGTTTAGGAGAAGGTATTTTTGCTTTCTAAAAATATATTAGTTATGAGTTCATTAGAAGAATAATAAAGAACAACAATTCTTCGTAGTTTGGCTGATATTGGGATTATAAGTAGTTTTATTCAAGTTTTGCTTATAATTTTTCTGAAGTTAGAACATATACATAAATTAGAGCAGATTCATCCACCCTTATCAGCATACATTGTGTGCAAAAAACAGAGCTACACACTGTGAAATCAATAAAAGTGCAAACAATATGTATTTCCAAGGTTTGGGAAAATAAATGCCTGAATTAGATTAATCTTAAAAGTATCTAATGACACCCAATGGTTTTCCTACAAGATGAAAATAGCTATAGGCTTCTTATCACAGAGATATTCTTTTTTAAACAGAGTGATCAGTACTTTTAAGGAGAAATTAAGGAAGAAGACACACTTTCTAATACCCGGGCAGAAGTTGTCTTCATTTCCCCTATTCTCTTCTGTGAGGCTCTCTAGCTTTCCTACCAGAGAAGTTAAATGGAGTGTGTTTTAGGTTGCTCTTGCTGACAATATTTAATCAATTAAGAAGTATTTTCAATGTCCTCTGTACTGTGATAAATACTCAAGAGACTAATACAGAGGGAAAAGATATGACACATCTCAATGACAACTGAACTAATTCTTGGAAGCTGAGATTTTTTCCATAAGAAGTAACTTCTAGGCAACCATTTCTTTATTTCTATTTATTCCATTCTTTTGATCATTCCTTCACCAAAAATGTTTTGAAATGTACAATATGCTATGAAAGTGATAGATTTATGAGTTATAATAAAGAAAATAAAGAGTTCCTTTTATGAAGATAACGTGGCTATATTTGCATAGAAGTCATGTGTTGATACAAAGAATAATGGGCACATGGAGGAAAGAATGCCTAATTCTAGCATGGTATTAAGGGATTCTTAATGATGACCAGTGTTTAAAAAAGTAAGCCTTGAAAGAGGACTTAGAATTCATCACACAGATTGTGATCAACTGGAGTGTTCAATGGTAGAGTTAACTATCATTACCCAGGATAGAGTGAATGGACATGCATGAAATAGGATATGAGAATATGGAAAGAATTTTGGGAAGTGATGAATAGTTCCATGTGGATAGGACATATGGACAAAGGTAGTGATAGAAAAGAATATGGTGAGGAATGATGGAAATCTAGAACTAGTAAGTATATACTTGATGTTGCTAAAGGCATTCAACTTAAAAAAAAAAACAAAAACAAACAGCAATACCTTACTAACTAGACAAAAACCCAACCAGATTCAGCTTCTTTATCTCTAGTCACTCAATATTTGTCAACCACTTTCTATCATGCATCTCCTCCTCTTTATTTCCCATAGCTAGACAAATTCTTCCTGCTCTCATAATAAAGTCAAGATGAGGTAGTCAGAATACTGGAGTCCCATGGATGAACATACCTTAACCTCTCAAAAACTGAATGCATTATTTATGTTAATAAAGAATTTTGGTTAGGTGCTTTAAATAAGGAGATTACCCTGGATTATCTCGGTGAACTAATTCCGTGAGTTTTAAAAGTAAAAAACTACCTTCAGCTGGAAGAAACAAGGAGGAATCAGAGATATTCAAAATTAAGAGGAAACTGATACCCCATTGCTGATGTGAAGATGGAATAGACAATAAGAGGAAGGATGCATGTGGCCTTAGGAAACCGAAAGAGGCTCTGAGCTGACAATCAGCAAAGAACAGATACCCCCTGCCTATGATCACAATGAAATGGATCATGCCAATATGCTGGATGAGCTTGGAGCCACTTGTCCCTGAAGCCACCAGAAAGGAAAAGAACTTGCTTTCTTCCTTGTGAGACTAAGCAGAGAACCATTGGAGTCACACTGTTCCTGGCCTTCTGCCCTACAGAAAATTTAAATAACAAATGGTTGTTGTTTGAAACTGCTACATTTTTGGCAATTTGCTATGGCACCAGTAGAATACTAATACACAAGTCACAGTTCTCACTCCTTTTGTCTTACATAATGACATCTCTGACTAGATATTAATGGGGTTAATTAATTTCTGCAGATCCCACAAGGCAAGTGCTAAACAGAGCTCACTTGAGTCTGGTTTTCAGACAATCTTTGTGGAAACTCAGGTTTTCTGTTTCAGTGGTCATTTATATAAAAATAAGTACTCCACCCCAGGGAGATCATTCATTTTATTTGTAAGACCACATAATCCATTCTGTGCTATGAATTTCCCCCTATTTTATCATACAGTCCTTCAATGCTGGCAAATATTAGTTATGCCATTTTTCACAGATGGTGGCACTTGCAAAGAACATTAATAACAAAGAGTATGTTGAGATTCAAATACAAGACTTTTATATTCCAGCTAAGTGGTAGATAGAAGCTAGAAGCTGGACTTCTTCATTGCAAATCATTGGAAAGTTGGGTTGAAATAGAATTGGCTTTCAGTTCAATTGTGATACTTTCCCAGACTCCTATGTAACCACTTTTTCATTTTCATCAGAAAGCAATCCCTTCCCAGTGTCTATAACTAGATTTCCTACTGTCAATTGAACATTTGGAACATCGGAACACTTATCCAATTTTTGCAGGGAAGTCACTATTTCATTAAAGTGTTTGTAATTTAAAAGTCATGCACTATTCTTACATGGAATAAAATGTCTATGTATTTCCAAAAAATATCATCTTCTACTGCAGAGAAGCTCTGTCACTTTCATCAGCTTACCCCCTCACTCCAGCCAGGTTCCATTGTTACACACTTCCTAAGCATGGACGCTACACTTCTAGACTGGAAAATCCATCACAGTGGGATCACTGAGTTATCTCTTACTGAATTATAATCTCCAGGAGAACAACAGCCATTGACTCCACCATAATATCACATGGAACAAAGACTTAATACATATTTGTAGAATAAATTAAGAAATTTCATCATTGAAAAAAAAACAGAACAAGAAATATTGTGTTATTTTATTGGGATGGAGGCTTGCCTGAACATTACTCACCTGATAGTATTTTTTTTTTATTGTGTTTTTGGAAAGTACCTCTCAGAAAGCCTAAGTCATAGTCAAGAGGGTATACACTATTTGTTCTGCAATTTTTGATGTTCTTTTTTGACTCATTTCTGTTGCTGTTTTGTTGCATGTTTGTCTGTCTCTGGTTTTGCTTTGTGTGTGTTTATACAACTGTTCTTTGACTAAGAACAAAGTATTATAGGTTAGAGAAGGGCGTATGATTGAAAGTCATAATGCAGCTATATGGAAACAAGGCTACTTAAACTGACTACAGGGCCCCACTAACTTATCTGGAGCCTTTGGGCAAATGGAAACTAATGGGGTAGCTCCCATTTGCATCTTCTGCCACTTTTATGAAATATGTATGCTGAAGAGCTACACAGTGATCTTATCTAGGTAACACTGTTCACAGGTAAGAGTCTAACACTAATTTTAGGCAACTGGTAAGATGGCAAAAGACTGCCTAAGACTTTTTGTCCAATTTTCTTTTATTTATCTCACTCTTTAGCTGTACACTACTCTTTCTCATTCTGTTCTATTCTGACAGCTGCCTCTGATAGCTGCAGACTGCATGGCCCTCTGAAGTGCCTCCTGACACTTTAAGTTTAGATAGTTTGCTGTTTTGGTGCTGTGTTCAGGTGTTTGGCTTCCTTGACCCTGTTACCTAAGAGTGGAATTCTCAACTCTGGTCTTAACCCAGCAGAATCCCTAATTTCACTCAGCAGAAAGGCTAGCCATAACCTTAGGGCCTTAGGGGAGGAGTTGGAACTCAGCCAGTAACAATGTTTTTAAGAGACTTCCATAAATATCCCAAAGAACAACTTGGAATGCAGCCATGTGATAAGAAGCATCAGGCAAAGGAGAGTCTGTGTGATCTTCTAAATGGCCACAGGGACCTCATTATATAAACTATATGACAAATTTGATCACTTTTTGGAGGAAAATAAGGCATTGAGCCAGCTGAAAAGTATAAATGATCACAACATAAAAAGTTTCATTATGCGGGAATGGAAATTTTACCTTATGTTCAAAATATAACTGATGAATGCCTATGATACTAAAAGAGTCCATTATTTTTCTTTGGTTGCACGAAGTAGATGCAGGTGAGCAGATGCATGAGGACATCTGCCATTCTTAAATAATCACATTCAGTAAAGTGCTCTATTGTTATTGATAAATCCTCTTCTCAATATTTGCCCCAGAAGGCTATTATTTCTAATAGTATTGCAATGAAAAAGAAATATTTTGGACAGGCTAAAAGTCTCTCTTCCAACTCTCTCCATAGCTGTTAGAGTCTCCTTAAATAATGCAAATACCAATTCAGAAATTCTATCTCCTGAAATTCTCTTTCCACCATCCATCACCGTCATGATGTTTTCATCAGCTGCTTCTAATGATTTTGTTGCTGCTTCTGACTTGAAATTTTAAGGAGATGAATGAATTGATAAATGGATGAAGGAATGCATACTAACTTAGACCTGTCTTGTTCTGAGTGGATGGAAGTCAGTCAGATAGCACTGATGGGGAATGTAAGGAAGGAGACTGTTCCTCTTTGCCCATATTAATGAAACTCTAGTGTTATAACTCAATGATTCTAACAACTGATGGGAAACAGACAACTGCAGTGAACACTGAGGAATTTTAAAATAGTTCACAGCTTAAGTTGCATGACTAGAATGTGGTTAAGATCCTTTGACATTTTGAGCCCAATGGATTTATTTTCCAATAAAGAAATTTTTAAAAATTTTAGGAAATAGCAGTATTACATTGAAGTGGTTAAAAAAAGAAAAAAATTATTACTTTTTCTAATGAAAGTGCTAACCAGACCAGCAATTTAACTCCTTAATGATAAGATTATTATGAATAATCTTTTATAAATACTTCTAAAATATTTGTAGCACAAATAAGGATTTATTTTGTGAGCATGTGTGTATCCATTCTAGTCGACACAAATGGGGTTATATTAGAATATATTGTTAGCATTTCATTTTTATCAGTTAATAATATATTTTAGACAGAATTTTAGGTCAGTTGAGAGCTACTTCATCCTTTATATTTTTAAAATGTATTTTAACTGTATTCAAAGCAATAGGAAAAATTAAATTTCACTGCTTTCCCCAACTCATATCTAAAAACTACTATTTTATTTACTTCCTTTCATGAAACATAAGTATTTGATCGAGTTGTTTACATGAATTCTCTATCTTCTCTGTTTTACTCTTTATAGCAAATGTGCTTTTCCACAAATTTACTGAGATAAAATTGACATATAACATTGTTTAAGTTTAGAGTATATGACAAGTTGATTTGATAGACTTGTATATTGCTATATGATTACTATTGCTGTGCTAGCTACACCTTCATCACATCACATAATTACCTTTTACTGTGGTGTGAACATTTACAATATACTCTTTTAGTAACTCTCAAGCACACACCACAGTACTGTTGATTATACTCACAATGCTGTGTATTAGATCCTCAGAACTTACTCATCTTCCAACTGGAATCCTTTGACCAACATCCTCCAATTCTCCCAGCCCCTGGTAACCAATATTCTATTCTGTTTCCACATATCCAGATTTCTTAGCATACGCATATAAGTGGTATCATATAACCTTGGTAGCAGACTATAGAACTGAAGCACCAAGCATGGAAGGGGATGGAAGAGAGGTAAGAAAAAAGGAAGGAAGCACAATGGTCTGTGCTGGTGAAATAAGGGTAAGTTGGGTGGCTGCACTACTGTGGCAATACTTGATGGAGGTACCCCAATATTACCTCAATTAAAAATAAATTTTTAAAAGCAATGTCATACAGTATTTGTCTTTATCTCTCTGATTTACTTTACTTAGCCTAATGCCCTCAAGGTTTAGCCATGCTGTTACAAATGGCAGGATTCTTTCTCATGGCTAAATAACATTTTGTTTCTATACATCACATTTTCTTTATCCTTTTAAATGTTTATGGACACTTAGGTTGTTTCCAGTTTTTGGCTATTGTAAGGCTGCTATGAACATGGGTATACAAATATCTTTTTAATATTCTATCTTCATATTATTGGATATGTATACACATAAGTGGGATTGCAAATGAAAAAATCAACAAAGTTAAGAGGTAACTTGTGGAAGGGGACTGCATTTACAAATTATGTACTTGGTAAGTGGCTAATATAAAATAGTGAGCTCATACAACCCAATAAAGCAATGAACAATTGTATTAAAAAATGGGCATAGGATCTGAGTAGAGATTTTTTCCAAAGATATTTAAATGACCAATCAGTACATGAAAAGGTGGTCAGCATCACAAATTATCAGGACAATGCAAATCAAAACCACAATGAGCTAACTCCTCACACCTGTTACAGTGATGTGCCTCAAAAAGACAAGTTTTGGCAAGGCCGTGGAAAAAAGGGAACCCTGAAACCTTTAAAAATTCCCCCAAAACATTGAAAATACAGCTGCAATATAACCCTTTGCCTCTTCCAAATTCTTATATTATCTTTGCAATTTTGTAGAGTAAAATGTGTCACTATTTTTTGTTTTCATGAATTTGTGTTAGTATTTAGACTCCCCCTCTAGTGTTCTTACCTGCCTGGCAGAGGTGACACCAAAATCCATTCTTCTTTCTCATGGTAACAAAAAAGTTTCATTGGGATGTGGCTTCCCAGTGAGATTCAACTATTCCTGGACAGCTTTGTTTCTATGTGTTATCATGTGAAGAATATCTTGCTAATATTACATGAACAGAAAGGATGTCTGTTTTCTTCAATCAATTTGCTTGAGAGAAAATCTCTACTTTCTGTTCCTTTTCCTTCCCCTGGTTGAAAAAGTAATTTTCACAGTGACCTGGGAAGCCACATATAAATGACTCCAAGGAGAAGAGTCACTTATTGACCAGGAATTTTGAATATAACATGAGAGGAAGATAAGTTTCTAGCTTTTCTGAATGGTAGCATCGGGAGAGTGTCTGTTACAAAATCTAAGCTTTTTACATGAAAGAAAAAAAATCCCTTCGTATTTCCTCTGTTGACATCCCCTTGGCACTTACTGTGTCCGCACACTTCGCAGTGCCCACTGCCAACTCCTGCTCCTTCCCACCTCAGGGATTCTCCCAATTTATATTCAGGGCATATGGGAATGCCAGGGAACTGGACTTAACCAATGATGGATTGGAGTTTGAAGACACTTTAGCTTTCTTGACCCTGGGGAAGGATAATTTTGAGGCATGTTTTACATTATCTCCAAGAGTTCTCCAGCAAGATTGCATTTTCGTTGCCCACATAAGTAACTTGCTTAATAACACACTCTTTATTTGGCTTCTTTTCCTGATTTGTCTTACTTCCTTCCCTTGCCAGTACTTGGCAACAACTCGTAAATAAGCTGCCTGTCCTCAAATCTTTTCCTCAGGGTATTCTTGAGGAAAACAACTTAAGGATAGTAGCAGAAGCCCACCTGGTATGAGATTCAGAAATTAGCAAGCTACTAGTCAGGTGGTAATAATAACCCCATCAAGATTCTCCCTAAACTCACAGTGAGGACCGTGAAAGTGTTCTTTAGATCTAGTTAATGGCAGACCAGAAGCCTGGGCCTGGATCATGGAGGATTTGCTTGATATGCTGGTAGAATTGCTGCCACATTATTGCCACTCAGAGGTAACTTTGAAAGACAGAAGTTGGGGAAGACATCCTAATAGACAGAGCTTTATTCAGTATATGTTGTCATAAATCTCATGGAGAGAAAAAGTCATCTGGGTAGGCAAATGCCTGGGAAGTGGGGCATAGCTTGGTAATTGATTGGCGTATACTTTGATGTGCATAGCATCACAGTTTCTAGAGCTTTTACCTGTGATAAATTGTGATGAGATACAGGTGAAAGGTGATTCACTGGCCTATGTTACATCTCTAACCCTGAGCTACATAGAAAAAATACTTATGTGAATCCTGGAGTTGATTTGCTATTGTTAACTGCCATAAAACTCCTAAAGGAAGAATATGAAAGGTTCAGGTCAGCTACCAGCTAATGAAGGGATTGTTCAAAAGCCAGAAGGTCTCCATGGTAATGATAAAGAGAATCTCAAATCTTGCAGCTGAGGAATAGGATCTACTGCAAATCAGTCCAATACATGATTTTAAGAGCGGTGCCATTACACGGTAGGGTGACAGTCCTCTTAAATCAAAGTCAGAACCCTAAGAGGGAAGGAGTTGGACTCTCAGAGCTGGATGAAGGTATTTGAAGATATTAAGAAACTTGAGTTCACTTATTTCCTTGGATGTTCTAAGGCTAGCTGCAATTCCTGTCACCCCAGCCTTTGCAAGAAGAAAGAAGACTCACCTTGTTGGCATGTTTGCCTTCCTCAGGATTTCTCCAAGGTATTTTTATGGCCACTAACTTCAGGAAGAGATAACACTTAGTGACATTCCCTTGGTGTGTGGGTGTACACATAGGAGAAACTGTTAGGGCCCTTCTCATAGTCCTTTAGCACCCTAGCTGAAGTGTCTAGTGTAAAGAGCTGTGGCTTTCTATACCAGGGTTTGCTCTCATGCTCCACTGAACAGTCCAGAAGTGTTAAGTCCCAACAACTGACAGGTGAGGGTTCTTTAACCCTCAGTAATGAAGAACAACTCTGAGCTGGCTTTACATTGTCTCCTAGGAGGGTTGAGACTTAAATGTCCATAGATAAAGTGATGTGATTTAAAATGCTCCTTTTATTGCTTTTCTTTCCTTTCCTGTCTCATTTCTATATTCCCCTGCTGGTGTTTTCTGGGATGATCTCCCAGGAAAGGACTCACACTCATATTCATATCTCAGGGTGCCATTCTAGGGAAATCCAACAAAAACACAACACCTTATTCATGCTGTAATATTTTGCATTCTGTTTTGTCATTATAATTTGTCATCAAGTCTTTGTCTTTAAATTGACAAAAAGCCTAAAAGCACTAAACAGAATTCACATTATCATTCTTGGTTATATTTTATTTGCTACAAAACAACATGAGGGCATGTTTTCTTCTCCATGTGTACATTATTAAGGCTACTGAACCCCTCAAAGGAAAGAAAACTGAAGTCTAAATGATTCCTTTTTCTCATATCACATCTGTACATTTAAAATGACATACATTTTAATTTACTGCATGTATTTAGTTTTCAGATGCAAGATTTCTCACCCTAGAGTGTCTAATTCCATTTTCTTAATATTTATGCATATAGTTGTATATCTGCCAATAATGGATCACATATATGTCAGAGATTCCAAAACATACCATACAGCCTAGGTGAATAGCAGGCATGACATCTAGGATTGTGGAATTTCACTTTAAGACATTAACATTGACAAAATCTCACAACAGCACATTTCTTAGAATGTACCCCTGTAATTAAACAACATGTGACTACAAAAATGCCATCTATCATGTATCATTAATCTACCTATATGTTTATACATTGGCATATGCATATAAACACACAATCACATGAGAAAAGGTCTATTTTATTCATTTTTAATCCTTACTGCTTATTTCTTGTCTTATTTTACTGGCTAGGACCTGTAGAATAATATTTCATAGAAGTGGTGGCAAACTTTGTCTCAGTCTGGACTTCTGGTAAAATGTTTCAATGTTTTACTATGTTTGAAATATACATTTTTGTAGATGCTCTTTTTCATTTAAAGTTCATTTCTATTCTTAGATTGCTAAGTAATTTATCATTAATGGATATTCATCAAATTTTTTGCATCTATTAGTATGTTCTCTTCGTGATGTTAATACAATGAATTATATTAATTTACTTTGTTTAATATTAAATGTATATGTTATATTCTGAGGAAAAAATCAAAATTGATTTAGATATTGCATCCTATTTACATATAATGGAATTTGATGTGCTAATATTGTGTTTAAAATTTTCTTTTCCTCTTGAGAAAGAGATTGGCCTGGAACACTCCTCTTTTTTAATCTTTGTCAGGTCCTGGTAATCATCTTAGTTTATTCTAATCAAAAACACTTCCTCTACCCCATCCTCTCACCTCTGATAACCTTGGTGCAAGATTTTTTCACTCTTTAAATATTGACAAGAATTCTCTGGCATAGGATCTGGATGATTTGTGGGAAGATTTTTAATTACAAATTCGGTTTCTTCAAATTCAATTAATTATAGTACATAGAAATTGACCAATTTCATCTAAGCTTTCAAATTTTTGTATGAAGTTTTTATTCCTTTTAATATTTGTAAGATTTATAAGTTTATAATACTCTGACACCTATTGTTTCTCATAAGTTGATTTTTACATGTTTATATCACATTTTGAAATTTCAATGTACCAACATCTCTAGTTGAATTGATTTTGTTCTTATTCTTATTAGTAACTTATTTTCTAATATTCTGCATATTTAATGTGCTGCTTTCATTATTCTTTGAAAAATATTTAGATTATTGCTTTGAGCCCTTTATTCCCCTCTTATATGAAATAAGGTTCTATGTTTTCCTTTAGGCATGGTTTTATCTATTTTTTTCAGTTTAATATGTTTCACTATGATTCATTTTATTTTTTTATTTTTTTTTAAAGATTTATTTATTTATTTTATACAAGAACCGGGGTACAGGCCAGATGCACGGGAGAATGAGAGGATTCACCAGAGACAGAGCGGGGAACAGAACAGGCAGACTGATGAAACACACTGCTGAGGGGAGCAGCGGGCGCGATAGGAGAGGTCTGTCGTGCCATGTGAGACCCTTGCCGGCTGGGTGGGGCCGGGATTGAACCGGTGCTTCGGAGGCTGTGGACAGCTTCACAGAGAGGTGTTCAACCACCTGCGCCACCAGGGGAGGCCCTAATTATTTATTTATTTTTAAATATTTATTTATGCGTGCATGCAAGAACTGGCGTACAGGCCAGAGATGTGGCGGGGGGGGGGGTGCGGGTGGTGGTGAGAGTATCCACCAGAGACAGAGTGGGGAACAGAACAGGTAGACTGACAGAAATACACTGCTGAGGGGAACAGTGGGCCAGTCAGGAAAGGTCTGCTGCACCATGTGGATTGCTCTATGGCCGGCCAGGGATTGAACTCATGCTGCAGAGGCTGTGGATTGCTTCACAGTGTGGTGCTTAACCCCTTGTGCCACCAGGGAGGCCCACTATCATTCATTTTAAAATAATTAAAATTTCCCCAGTGATGTCTTAAATATTTGGCTTGGAGTTCTCTTTTATAATTGAATTCTAACAATTCCATTATGGTTTGGCAATCTGCATGATTGCAATCCTTTGAACGGTATTCTATACTTCATTCAGCATATGATCAGTTTTGGTGACTGTACTATTGAAAAGAAACTGTTTCCTCAATTGTTAAATATAGGAATCCAAATATGACACTTAAAATACTTAGATAGCTTGTTAATGACTTTTGTCAAATGATCTACATCTTACCTGTTTTTCATTTTGTTTGCTATCTATTTTATGCTATATTTTCTTGCTTTTATGATTAAATATATTTTAAAAAATGTATATTCTACCTCACTTTTGATTGCTAGTTGTATACCCTTTTGCTATTCTGGTAGTGGTTAACCTGAATAGCATAATGATTTTTTAATTTATCAAAATATAAATTATTACTCTACTTCCCAAATAATGTGATAATCACAACTAATAATGTGAACTCATTAGTTACACTATTTCTGTCTCATTTCTTGTGTTCTTTCCTTCATTTTAATTCTGCCTACATTTTAGTTCCCATAAAGCATAATTATTATAATTTTGTATAATCTATATTTATTAGATTATTCCAACATTCATATTTTCTAGTGTTCTTTATCCCGTCTACTTCTTCATGCTTCTATCTGAGATGATTTTCCTTTTCTAAAGAGCTCCCTTTAGTATTTCTTTGGTGTGGGTTTATGGGAATGAATTCCCTCTGTGTGTGTTCTTTTTTTTTTTTTTTAATAGAGGCATGTTTTATTTATTTATTTGTTTGTTTGTTTGTTTGTTTTGTTTATACATGCACTGGGTACAGTCAGAAGTGCGGGAGGGTGAGAGAATTCACCAGAGCCAGAGCGGGGAGCAGAGCAGGCAGAAGGACCAAAGTACACTGCTGAGGGGAGCAGCGGGCGGCAGGAGAGGTCTGCACACCATGTGGAACCCTCCTCCGGTGGCCGGAGAGCAGCCGGGGATCGAACTGGCGCCGCAGAGGCTGCGGGCAGCTTCGCAACACAGTGCTCAACAGCTGCGCCACCGGGGAGGCCCCGTGTGTGTTCTTAAAAATTATTTCATCTTCTTGTTTGACTGATGTATGTTGTGTTTAGAATAGTATGCTGGAAGTCATTTTTCACTAAGCAATTTGAAGATTTTCCAAAGTTCTCTGATTTCCATTGTTTCTGTTGCCAGTCTTACTATTTCTCTTTTGAGACTTATTTATATTTTTGTTACATATTCCTTATTTTATTGAACATTAGAATTTTAGATACAATATTCCTCAGTTTTTATTTTGTATCTTTAAAATTTATCATCTTTTGGTAAAACTTTTAATATCTGGCTTCATGCCTCTAGCCATTATTTTATCAAATATTTGATTCTTATTTATTTTCTCTTTCCTCTACTTCTGTCAATCTTTTCACTGTTTCCATCTCTCTCGCATAAAATTCCATTACTATTCTTTTTTCTTATTTGCTTATATATAAATATTTTTTGCCAGATCTCTTTTCCATTCATGAATTCTCCCTTATCTAGTAAGCAAGTAAGTATCCAGAATTTTTAGAATTCATTTCCCTAATGTTCCAGTTGAATTTCAAAATAACAACATTTATTTTTGGTTGAGGGTAGGGAAAGAGGTTAGTTTGAAACAAGATACTCTACTAGTCCAAAAATGAAAACATTAAAATGACTTGTTATTTATTGATATCAATTGAAATTATATTTTCTTTAACCAACAAATATGCAGAATTATAAATTTGAGCTTCTTGATATTGTTGAAGAATTTTTGCAATTATAAATCAGTCTATTTAGGTTTATTTATTCAATACTAAATCCCATTTGTTTTTATTTTTAACATTCTTGCATTCATATGTACAAGTACAATTACTTTGTATTTCTGTATTTTATTATTTTTGGTTTTAAGTAGCTTCATTACTCTAGTTTTTAAAAATAAATTTCAAAGATGTTCTTTATTCTCTATGCTTTTAGAAAGTTAACCTAATAAAGAGCCATGATATATTTTATTAATTATTGAAAGTTAGAATAGGGAGCTGTGAAAATCTATAGAGGTGTTTCTTTACCAGAGGCAGTATTTTATCCCATGGAATATTTGCCAATGTCTGAAAAAAAAAATGGTTGTTACAACTAGGAGCCTGGGATACTATTAATATTAAATGCTAGGGGCCAGGGATTTTGCTGAGCATCTTACACTGTATTGAAGAGAGTCCTACATAAGAGAGAATTTTTCTTGCCAAAATATAAATAGTTCCAAAATTGAAATGCACACCCCAAAGTTAGAGCTGAATTACAGTTCTTGGTGCAAACTGTATAAAAGTATGAGGATGTATTTTTTGGAACTGTTCTCCTCTTTTCAATACCTGTGGGACAGGGCCTGTTGGGGTAGGGGAAGGGGGGTGGAGTGTGGAATTTCTCTGGAAGGCAAATAGGACCCATTTGGAATGGCTGTGTCTGGGCAACTCAGAGAATAGAGGAATCAGTCCTGAGATGATCCTGCCACTTTTCAGAGTTGATGTCATATCTAAAGACTTTTTGAGTACTGCTGGGGCTATCCTGGCATAAGAAATACATGGTGCCCTCTTGCCAGAAATCTTTCATCTGAAACAGATCAGCATTTTGACTTACATGACCTATCTAGCAAACTCCATTCCTCTTGAACCTTCCTGTATCTACCTTTTGGGAATGGTGAATCATGGAACCTTCCCAGTTGAATATAAAGGCACAAATGGCGGTAGTTTGGTGAAGCAAGTGAGGGAATACAAGGGAAAGAATATTCTTTGTGAGTAGCATGTATAAAATAAGAAAAATTAATGTGGCACTTGAAGAATTATGTATTTTCACAGATTTTTTTAATAGAATAAGGTGGGGTGAGGACTGGGATGGAGAACTGACATTGACAAGAGGCTATCTGAGGTCATATTATAAAAGAGCCAGTATTCAATGCCTGAGAGTTTGGCAGGAAACACAATGTTCAGGTAGACTATTTGAAGGTTTATAAGCAGAAGAGTGTGATGATAGGAATTGACTTTCTAAGGAAGTATGGTAAAGAGCGGGGATTGTGTTAGAGATAAGAAAGACCAGAATCCCACACTGATATGGCATTACCAACCAAACACATGAGCTGCATCTCATTGGTAGGACGGCCATGAAGTCCAGCTACCACAGCAGAAACTGCAGTTCAATTCTGCCCTCAGGTGTGAAACTGTGGGTACTTTACTTAAAATCACACTATCTTCCTCACCTGAAATCACACAGGAAAGGAATTCTCTATGCTTTCCAACTTTCCAATTTCTTTCTAGTTTTAACATCCCATGATTCTAATATGTTGCAGCTTGGTTTATGCTAAGGCTCAATTACACCAGGTATGTGAAATTTGGCAAGAGACACCTCCCCCCCAAAAAATATACAACCACCATTTTGCATGAAGGTCAAGTGTCCCCTGCTTTATTATGCTGATTGCACCTAGTTATGCTGCCTAGTTATGCTGATTAAATTTTTTTTTCTCATGGAAAAAAATTTTAAATCCAAATAAAATTGCTGAGGCAATAAGGAAAAAAAAAAAGAAAGAAAGACCAGAATCAAGGAAATAAGAGACTGTGAAAGTAATTTGGGTGAAAGAAGTGGTAAAAGGGGAATGAAACTTTTGCAAATTTAAATCATAGAATTAATATAAATTATTTTCTTTTCCATGTATGGTAGGTGTTGGAAGTGAAGGGAGAGTTAAGGACAGTTCCCAAATTTTGGACAAGGAAATCTACATAAATAATCATGTCATTGGATAAGATAAAGAACATAGGAGAAAGTGCAGATTATTTAGCAATACAATAGTTCTGCCTCTATCTTTGTTGCTGTGGAAGCTAAACTGGAATTATCTAATATGCCTTATTATTAAAAGCTCTATGGTTTATCGGAGAGTTTGGGGCTAGAAATACCATTTTGAACTAGTAATTTAATTTAATTTATCAACTAGAGTTGATAAATTTACACATAGACAAGAATTACATGGGAGAGTTGAGAAAAACACCTTGTTAAATACCAACACTTACAACATTGACAAAGAAAGTGTGTGTGTGTGTGTGTGTGTGTGTGAGAGAGAGAGAGAGAGAGAGAGAGAGAGAGAGAGAGTTTCAAAGGATTTTATGAGAGTTGGCAGAGGAATAGGAAGAAAATCAGAGGAAAACTTTGCTATAAAACTGAAAAGAAGAACTTGAAAGAGACGGTAATGATCAGGAAAGTTAAATTAGGTAAGAACTGTGAAGAACACTTAAATATGTCCATCTAATAAATTCTGGTACAACAGTTTCCATTGTTGGCAGATTCAAATTGCAGTGGTTGAATGGGAGGTCAGAAAAAGCACAGTAGCAGTATTAAAACTGCTCTGTGGGAACTGGTGAAGAATAAAGATTCCACTACACAATGTGGGAGTCAACCAAGGGAGATGAAAATTGAGCAGAAACAATTGCAAATCTTTGCTACTTATATTAGTTGTTTATAACAAAACAATTTTTAGATAAAATGTTACCTCCTGTCAAACTCTGAATAAAGAGAAAAAATATCTTATTTTCTTAAGTTACTTTTTTCACTTACATCTTTAAATTGTGTGTAAAATTTGGCCTTTTGATTTTATTTCTTCTTGGGCTTTGCCAGAGAAATGAGCTTGGAAATAAATGCTGCTGATTTAAATACTACATTCTTAATTCCTCTCAGATACAACCTATTGTTTTTAATTCATTACACACTGGGAAAAGGAGTGAAAAGGTAGACTGTACACATTTTTTATAGCTTTTCAAAAACTTTACTAAGACTAGTTCTGTAGCATCGACTTGCAGCATCCCCACAATAGAATTCAAAAGTTTAAATTCCTGTTTTGTTAACCTCATAATTATGAGTACAAAGAAAATTTCAATGATATGTTTATGAATAATATGGATCAAATGATCTCCTGACCTGATAAAGTAAAAATAGAAAAAAACAGTCTTCTCTCAAATGGCCTTGTGCGTAATGTTTGTTTTGTGGGTTGTTGTTATAAGTGTTCATTCTCACCAACCAACATCCTTGTGTTTTCACATTCTTTCATTTTTGGAATGTGCTTCTGGGCAAATGCATTGCAATACTAATATAAGAAACTTAATTAGCAAGATAAATCAATTAACTATATATGTTCTAAACCCAGTTATTAGAATGTTTTGCATTATTGATAAAATGTTCGTGTGTGGGTGTGTGTATGTATGTGTGGCTGTATATATATGTTTGTGTCTCAGAAGGATCATGGGCTATAAAATTAGGTCATTCTTTTAATTTTGTCTGTACCTCTTACTGGATTGTGTGGCTTGTGTAAAGTGATTTAACTTCTCTGGGTCTCATGCTCAGTTATAAAATTGAGAATATGGATAATTTGGGGTGGCTTTATGAACTGCAAATGAAATAAGGCATTCATGTAAAATGCTTATCATAGTACCTAGAGTTTAATAAAGTAACAATAAATTTCATCTAACACATTCTTAACAATAGGTAGGCTTTACCCCACATAAAGGGGGAAACAAAAACTTCTGTAAAAAAAGCTACAGTGAGTTATGTTCTAGAATGGCAGTGATTATTTTAAAAGCTCTGCCTCCTATTTTTTATTCTGAGGTTATTTTCTTGGTGATTAGGTCTTGTCGTGTTTCCTGGTCCTTCTTTTCTGTCTCACTGCCTAGATCCATGAACTTGATGCTTTAGTTTTCATATAAGTCTGGTTTAATTCCTGCTTTATCCATCGTTGCTATCATTCAAATCTGCTTTAATTCATGCTCTGTGACTGGCAATTATCACTGCCAGATTTGGCTCCAAGAAACCCAGCCTTGGATTGTTACCATGTCCCATTTTTCCAGGAGAGGAGTTAGAATAATAGTGGTAGTCAGTGGGATGCTTTATTTCAACTTTCACCTACAAAAAAACCCCTCATTTTATTGGCTTGCTTAATACATGAATTTTTTTGGAATGTTGTACCTTCTTATTACACTATAACTCTCAATCACCTACATTGCCATTAGCTGTACCTCTTTATATTATTCATAATATTATGAACATGTGCTGATTAATAGGAGAAACTTTAAGGAGGACATATTTATTTAGCCTTCTCAATAAATATTTATTGTGCAATTTATATTATGCCAAGGGCAATAGATAGTTATTTATTGGTTCTTAGTCCCATGCTTGTTCCTCTATACTCTTCTCTGTGCTACTAGAACTAGAAGGTTGTAAATACTATTTTCCAGACTCCAGCTGAATTTTGGTTAAGCTTTGCAATGAATACATTGATCACAGGGTAGATGACAGAAAAAGATGACATGTTGCTTTTGATTTGAGTAGGAGAATACTAGTCATATTTGAAGAAATAAAGAAGTGCAGTGTAGCTGGAAGAGAAATTTGTGAGAGGCAGATGATAAGACTTCAGACAGTGGACCTCCCTGGTGGTAGCCTCTGCAGCACGAGTTCAATCCCCAGCAGGCCAGGGAGCAACCCACATAATGAAGTAGATCTCTTCCGTCTCGCTTGCTGCTCCCCTCAGCAGTGTATTTCAGTCAGTCTGCCTGTTCTGTCCCCACTTTGTCTCTGGTGAATCCTCTCACTCCCCAAATCTCTGGCCTGTACTCCAGTTCTTGTATAAATAAAAAGAAATCTTAAAAAAAAAAAAGACTTCAGACTGTATACAAGGCCACTAGGGTGTTGGTAATGGCTTTGGATTTTGTTCAAAGTATGATGGGAAACCGTGAGAAGGTTTTATGTGTTAAGAGAGCAATTTTGGTGATTTGTTAAAAGTGGTCTGAAGAGATGGAAGTAAGATAATATCAAGGAGGTCATTTTGTGGGTTGTACCAGGCTAAATAACAAATTGTGCTGTGGTTTGAGGCATAGCACCTCCACATCTATTAGTGCTTCTCCACTTGTGAAATACAGAAGACTATCTAGAGAGTCAGCAGTGATAATTACTGACTCCACTGAAAGTGAAACAAATCAGATCCACATATATCTCACTTGCTAATGCAAGAATCATCGTTGTATTAAATGTTCAGTGGACAGAGTAGAGTGTGACTCTTCATACTCATAAATAGAGGAGACATTGTTAACAAAAGTAATGTTTTCCCCAGAGAGCAGTTCATAATCCAGAAGAAAGATAATGATTGTGACAGTGGAAGTGATCAAATTTGAGATGTAGTTTGGATTTATTTATGTGTTTTGATAGTAAAATCAAAAGATGTGGTGGTGAGTTGGAAGTGGGATATTAGAGAAACAGAGTAGTCAAGGAAGACTGTAGTATTACATGAACTAAGGTACCTTTTACCCTGATGGGGAACACTGAAGAATTGCAAGTTTGTATATGTCAAATTTGATGTGATGATTAAACATTCAAGTGGAGATGTTATCTCAGGGGAGAGGATCAGACTTGAAACATAAATTTGTGAGTCAACATTGGTAGTGGGGATTTAAACAAACAGATAAGAAGATGAACACTATTTCATAAGCCAAATAACTGGATTTGAGAGTTAAGTGGAAAGAAGCAGATAATAAGTCATCACTGTATTTAACCTAAAAGGAAGTCATTAGAAAGACAAAGTGCATTTATTTGGCATCAAAGAATTACAATTCAGGGCATGCAGGTTCAGGTATAAACCTAAAGCATTTTCTGAGGAGAGACAAAAACCAGGAGTTTATATGGGAATAAGAAAATGTGGTAAGTGCTTAATAAAAAGAGAAAGTGCTTAATTTGTGTTAGCAAGCTCATATTATTTTTGTCTATATGTACATGGTTACTGATTCTATCACAAAAATTTCCATAATCATCAGTCCTCATGATCTAAATGACTTTTTAAACAAATGTTTGCTTGATGGTTCTTGAAATAATCATTTTTTAGGCCTATTCCTGAGGTCTTGGCCCAGTTCTAACATACAGGTAGTGACTTCCTGAGTCCATTTAAAAAATACCTCCATAAATGCCAAATTTTCATACTATGATGCTAATGTATATTTTCAGCTCTAACAAATATTTGAAAAATTTCTTGAGTATTAAAGGAAATAGAAAAGATACTCTGTAATATATTAATCACATTCTTTGCATATAACAATTCCTATGCCTTAGAATATAAGAGAACAAAATGAGTCAAAAAAAAAAACAAAACTCAACTTGAAGAATAGAAAGTACTTCAAACAGATATTTCAGAAATTCTTTCAAAAAGTAATGCAACTATCAAAATTGAGATACAATTATCTTTAAAATTATTTTTATTTTCATTACTTAACATATTTTAAACCATTTATTTGTAAATCTGGCACTATCACTGAAAAAAAAAAAACAACCTCACATATTTTTATTTACAAAGAAGCATCTCAGAACAATAATGTCCAGATGTATTTTTGCTGATGTCTATATAAAGATGCAGAGATAATCTTTTCTAAAAGCAAGAAAAGTTAGCTTTGATTAAGGAACTATTTATTGTGTTCTGATGTTGTGATATGATTAAAGAATTATTTCCATTTGAAACAATATAATTGCTCAGTTGGGTGAAACAATATAACAATATAATTGCTCAGTTGTGGACAGTCAGTGAATGTAAGATATTTGAATACTTGTACATTTAAAAATATTTTTATCTTGTTCAGTGAAGTCTGCATCCATTAGAAGGTTAGCCAGAAAATACATGCACCTGCTGTTTAAGAAGCATAAATTGCCTTGCCATGACAAATAGGTAAGCAAAAACCCCAAAAAGATAAAGTAGATCACTTGTGAAAAATAGATTAAATGAGTATATAACATAAAGGAAATTCAGTCATCTGTGGAAACTGAATGTGAAGGTTCTTTTTGCCACATTTGGAAGTGGAGAGAAGACTTTTTCATATTCAAATAATACTAGTCAATTCTAGAAAATTTTACAATAAGAAAACTTACATTTTCCAATATTATTAAAAGAAAACAGATTATTATAAAAGATTTAAGTGTTTTTGGACAAAGCAATGCAACTGTACTTTATTCCTGACAATAACATATATTTCTTGTCAACTTATTGTTATAATTAATGGCTGTACTAGAGAGAGAACCACAGTTTGAATTGAAATTATATTTCTAATGGCCTTACATCTTCATAGGAAAAATGTAAATGTTAATCAATTGAACAGCAACCATTTGACCCTTTTAAAAACTCTTCAGGCCCTTACAAAGTATTTTAGTAATAACTCAGTTAACATACATTATATGGTTTTCCTAGCTAGCATTGTTTCCATTTGATCAATGAACTACCGTAAGTGACTTCAAGTAAGAAAACATGGAAAGATACATTCTATATGTCACAAAAACAAAACCACAGATCTGCTGTTGTTACTTGGGTGGCAGTATACTGGATGGATTTCCCCAAAGCAAAGCAGAGCTGGAAGCATTATTACCAAGTCAATCTATAAGCACATTAAGTCAAGTGATCAGTGATAGCTTGGAGGGACACAAACATGCTGTAATCCAGAAAGGAACAGATGAGCAAAGCCAGGAACTTGATGGCAGAAAATTCTGAGCGTAAATTTTGTGTTCATCTCTCAAATCTATGTGATCCCTTAGCCTTTTGAGACTACATTTTTCTTTTCTAAAAATTGGACTTAAAAATGTACTCAACTCACAGAGTTATTGAATGAATTAAATAAGTGTTAACAGCTACCACCATGCATGGCACAGAGAAAACACTGGATAATACTTGTGGTGGTGGTTATTATTATATAATCATTTTAAACATCATCATCATCATTGTCATCACAAAATGAGGAAAGAGATCAAAAGCAGAGATTTTATGAGGAAAAAATGCTATAGTGATACAGGGCAGTTCAGGAAATAAACTGGGGAGTTCTGGGTGTGATGGATCAGGACAACTCCTTAAAGATACAAGTCCAAGATAAAAATGAGTCAGAAGGAACGCAAATAGCACCAAGCTGTCATTCTTAGACTGTAGCCCAAGGATATCCTGGAGGACTTAGTGGTGGTGGTGAGGATTTTAGGAGATTGGGAAAAGGTTATTTTCAAACTGGCATTTGGTTATTATTAACCAAAGCAGCTGTATTGACTATTAATTGTTATATAATTAAATATAAAAAATACTAGTATAAAATTAAATACATCTATTATCTTAGTGTCCATAAATCACATGTTCTGTCATGGTATAATGGGGCCTCTACTTAGGATTTCACATGGCTGCAATCAGAATTGATAAGATGGCATTCCATTATGGAGCTCAGGGTATTATTCTAATTTCATGAAGTTAGTGGAAAAAACTTAATTATTTTGGGGGCTAGTACTAAGGTTTCTATTTTCTTGCTTCATCCAGTACTCATAGCTCTTTGAGACTCCCAGTTCCTTGCAATGGGTTCCTTTCACAAGTCCTTTTATAGAACTTCTTGCAACATTGCAAGTTTGCTTCTAGAACAACAGTATAATCTCATTGATCTAAGAAAAAATGTAAAGCCTCTTAAAGTGCTCATCTGGTTAGGTCAGGCCCATCTGGGGGCAGTTGATTTTGACTAACTGGAAACAAAATTGAATGATGACTTAATGACATTGTAAAGTCCCTTCAACATGGCATATGATGTTATTGAATCACTTGAGTAAGATCAGTTACATTAACAAGCCTTGCTCATGTTCGGGGTGGGGGGAGTCTTATTCTAGGCATGTCGAGCAGGATGTGAATATTGGGGCCCCTCCTAGAATTCTGACTACCACCTTAAAAGAAAGTATGAGCTTCATCATTCAATAAATTTTTTTTGGCTCTCAGAAATAACTTTTTTTTTTTTAAAGATTTATTTATTTATTTATTTATACAAGCACTGGGTACAGTCAGAAGCGCAGGAGGGTAAGAGAATTCACCAGAACCAGAGGGGAGAGCAGAGCAGGCAGACTGATGAAGTACACTGCTGAGGGGAGCAGCAGGCAGCAGGAGAGGCCTGCACACCATGTGGGACCCTCGCCTGGCCGCCCGGTGGCTGGGAATTGACCTGGCTCTGCAGAGGGATTGACCTGGCTCTGCAGAGGTTGCGGGCAGCTTTGCAACCCAGCGCTCAACCACTGGCCACCAGGGAGGCCCTCTCAGAAGTAACTTTTATAGCCACTATGTGGTTGCTCTCTAAAGAGACAAGGATTTTGACTTTAAGTTCTTGAAAAGTAAATGCAATAGTATGGAACATGTTTCTGACGATATATTTATAGCTTGAAGAGTCTCTCTGTGAAAGTTTATAGAAATTCAATTAGGATTCTTATTTATGTATTTATAGAATCAAAGAACAGCTAAAATAGACATAAATAAAGAGCCATAAGGGATTTGTATATACTACAGGTCTAATCATAATATATAGCACAGCTTTTTTAGAAATGTATTAAAATATTTGTGTAAAGTTTCACTTGACTTTATCACTTCAAACAATTGGCCAGCTGTGTGTTTATACACTGATGTAGGAAACTTATGTTTTTCAAATAGAAACAAAAAGACTTTACATAAATATCAAGTTTAATGGGAATTCTAATGAGTGATTTGGGGCCACAAAGTTTTTGATATGTCTGATAAAATATTTTCTAATATGTAACATTTTAGAATTTCTGTTTCGGAGTGTAATCTCCATAAAAAGAGGAGGCTCCATATTTCTTGCCCTACCTAATTGTTGTGGTTTATTGGAGTCTGTGGGTTTGAAGTCGGGCTCCTCGGGTTCACTATGGGAAAGGTTTCACCAGAGCTCCTGTTTCAGTGACACGCGGCAAGTTTCCCCAGCAAGTTTCTCCATGAGACAGAGACATAAATTATATTTAAAGATTAGGTTTATTAGGGAAGGGATAAAACAGTTAAAGACATTTGCATAGACACAAGCGGGCAGGAAGAGCTGCCCTGAAAGGGACAGGTTTGCTGAGAGAAGGCTGCGTGGTTGCAGGTGGGCGGCCTTGAGGAGAGCTGCCTCCACTGAGGGAGGTCAGTGAGAAGAAGTACAGGTAGGTACAGGTCATGGGCAGGCAGGAAGCCGCTGCCCTGCAGGAGAGAGTTGGTGAAAAGAAAAGAAGCACCTGCATAGTCACAGTATTGCTGCCCTGAGCCTGTGCAGAGACTGCACTGATATAGTCTTCTGTTTGGGAGGGGTCACTCCTTGTCAGTTGGTTGCTAATTTTGGATAACTATGCAGAATATGAAAGGGACCTGGGATTCCACAATGGGCTCAATCCCCATATCTTTACCTTTGGGGTCTGTTGGGCTCAATCTCCATATCTTTACCCTTGGGCCTGTGCTCTAGGCAGCAGTCTTGATAGCTGCTTGGATTTTATGCTTTGTAATCTAGACATCCCTGCCTAAAGATGTTCGCTGCACCTAAGGATTCTAGTTTCTGCAACTCTGTGGTCTGCACCTAAGGATCTTGGTTTCCATAGCGGTGTCAATGGCTATGCTAATAATCTCTTCTACCTCCACCTCCTTGTGTGAGCCAGGGTTCTGGTCTTGGTGGTGCAGTTTTTTTTTTTTTTTTTTTTCTTTCTGTTCTTGTCCTCCATCATAATGAAGGTAGAGCTGAGGCAGGAGGAAAAGCTGAAGACTTAGAGTAGAGGGCTTGGGCTTGGAGGAGGCACATGGAGGAAAGAGACATGTGAAGAGGAAGTAGTTCTCTTTTTTTGACCTTGGATTTGCACCAGGGACTTGGGGGTCATGGAAGAAATACAGAGGTGAGTGGGAGGCTAACAGTGACAGATCTTAATCTTGATTTTGATTTTAATTTTGCTCATTTTGTTAGGGGGAAAGGATGTCCTGAGACAGGTGGAGTCTGATGAGACCAACTTCTTCCAGAAGCCTACACGGACCGGATGTCAACAGTTCGCTCTGAATCCTATATGGAGTATTCCAACGGAGCCCGCTAAAAATTGCTGCTTAGTTATTCTGCCCTGTGATTTTATGCAAAAATAGGCAATATGGTTTAAAAGTAGATTTGGTTTGCAAACTTTTGCTATGCTGTTTAAAAAAATTTGGGATCAAGGTTGAGAGAATTTGTCTTTACATAAGTTGAACCATTTTAACATTTTTTTTTCCTGTGATTTTTGACATATCTGCTGTCTTGTTCTGGCTAATGCCTCCAGATGTTTTCTTTCGGCTGGGACTGATGAACTGTTTTTCCAGGAATGGAGGACTTTTGCTTTCCACAATGGACACTACCTGGAGGGATTCGTTTTCTTTCAGACTGGAACCCTGGAAAATTTTCATCTGAGACTGTATCCCAGCATCCATATGTTTGATCTTCATCACCATGGAAATGGTGGCAAAAAGTGAAAGGGGGGAATTGTTAGGGGGAAAGGATGTCCTGAGATAATCTCATACAGGCTTTGTGGACTCCACCCCCACTCCAGACTAAAGCCATCAGGACATTGGGGAAGACAAATCCCATCACCACCAGGGGGAGGGTGGCTGGGACCTGAGGGTGGAGTTGGGCAGCCAGGTTGGATATAAAAACCAAACACATGGGCCTTGCTCCCTCTCTGGCTCGCGATCGCTCGCCTCCTGGCTTCACTGCTCCTGGCTGGCGGCCAACTCTGAGAGCGCCATTTTGGGATTCCTGATAGGCGGATCGGGTAGGACTCATTTAAAACTTCGTCTCCCACTTTTCTCCCAGAGCTGTACATTTCCTCATTTGCCCTTCCCTTGTAAATAAACCTTTTATTAACCTTTCACGTGTGCCTGCAGTAGAGCATTGATAAGTCCTTTTAAGCGCGCGGGTGAGGACCCACAGTCAGGCACCCCGTTTTGTATCGGGGCTGCTCTACAACAAAAGGACTTATCAATGCTCTACTGCAGGCACACGTGAAAGGTTAATAAAAGGTTTATTTACAAGGGAAGGGCAAATGAGGAAATGTACAGCTCTGGGAGAAAAGTGGGAGACGAAGTTTTAAATGAGTCCTACCCGATCCGCCGATCAGGAATCCCAAAATGGCGCTCTCAGAGTTGGCCGCCAGCCAGGAGCGGTGAAGCCAGGAGGCGAGCGATCGCGAGCCAGAGAGGGAGCAAGGCCCACGTGTTTGGTTTTTATATCCAACCTGGCTGCCCAACTCCACCCTCAGGTCCCAGCCACCCTCCCCCTGGTGGTGATGGGATTTGTCTTTCCCAATGTCCTGATGGCTTTAGTCTGGAGTGGGGGTGGAGTCCACAAAGCCTGTATGAGATTATCTCAGGACATCCTTTCCCCCTAACAATTCCCCCCTTTCACTTTTTGCCACCATTTCCATGGTGATGAAGATCAAACATATGGATTCTGGGATACAGTCTCAGATGAAAATTTTCCAGGGTTCCATTCTGAAAGAAAACGAATCCCTCCAGGTAGTGTCCATTGTGGAAAGCAAAAGTCCTCCATTCCTGGAAAAACAGTTCATCAGTCCCAGCCGAAAGAAAACATCTGGAGGCATTAGCCAGAACAAGACAGCAGATATGTCAAAAATCACAGGAAAAAAAAATGTTAAAATGGTTCAACTTATGTAAAGACAAATTCTCTCAACCTTGATCCCAAATTTTTTTAAACAGCATAGCAAAAGTTTGCAAACCAAATCTACTTTTAAACCATATTGCCTATTTTTGCATAAAATCACAGGGCAGAATAACTAAGCAGCAATTTTTAGCTGGCTCCGTTGGAATACTCCATATAGGATTCAGAGCGAACTGTTGACATCCGTTCCGTGTAGGCTTCTGGAAGAAGTTGGTCTCATCAGACTCCACCTGGGCTTTCCTCTTCTCGAGGGTACCAGGGACTTTTCGTTGGCCGGGTTGTCCAGTCCTGCCAATGGAGGCAAGCTTCCTCACCTTCTTTGGAGGTCTCTGGAACCCTACAAACAAGGCAAACAGGTTCTCCTCTTCTTGGTTCAGCTCTGTTTCAACTTTCTGGAAGAGCTCCACACAAAGCCACACAATGAAACTTATGTCCAATTTTTTTCAGTTTAAACAAAATCCCTATGGAAGTTATGCAAAAACAGACTCTGAGATAAGTAGTAAAAGATTACTACCACTATTTTTATGCCGTGTTGGTATCAAGGGGAGAGAAAATGCAAACACAAGTTAGCTTTGTTGGAAAAAAAATTACAACCTTGCTGCAGATCCTGGTCACCAAAACAAGAAAACTTTGTGGATTTAGAGCAAAATGCAAAAAAATCATCAGTATTATTATGTCAAGGAAAACTTAGTAAATATGAGGTGTATTTCCAAGTCTATTCAGTCCTTAGTAGAAAAGTTTTACTCTCAACAGTTCCATCAATAGGAATCTGTTGAGACCTTTTCTCCCTATATTTTCAGAAACAATTTCTGTAGATGTGAAACAATTGAATTATATAATATTACAAGGTGACAATCACCATTGACAATTTACATACATACCAGATACTACTGTTAACATTTTGTACATACCAAAGTTTTACCATTTTCCCAAGTGACAATGCTTCCCTTCCAGTTTTACTTCATTAGGTAAAATCCAAATAGAACAAATTCATCGAATGCCTTTCCCAGGAGGAAAGGGAGAAACTTTGTGGAGTGTCTCAGGAGCTCTACTGAGGTTCCACAAAATTTCCTTGCATCAGCCAAATGACAGGCTACCAAATTTGTACTTGAATTTAGATTTCTGGGAAGCTTTGCCATAAATATCAGAAAAATAACAGAAACAACAATGTTCAATCTCTATGAAGGCACCGGCTTAGTTCAGTAGCACAATGTTGACAATCAAACCATAACCTTTAGTTTTTCTCATAACTGGAGACTCTTTTTTTTTTTTCAACGTCTATGGGCACCATGTATACCAATTTGTCAATCACTTGAGGTCAAGACAAGGACACAAGGAAAGGACATACAGACATACAACATATAGACACAAAGAGCTCATTAGTTACCATTTATCACGCGTGGGATATCTCATGCAACTGCAGTTTCACTCATTGGCCAAAGTAACAAAAAGAAAGCAGAGAAAAAAATCTCAAAGGTAAAAAAAAGCAGAAAGTTAAAAAAAAATAACAAAATCAAAATCAAGATTGAAAACCTTTCTGTGTAAAAAAAATAGTGGCACCATATGCATGATCCTAGATGCTATTTCACGTCTCCTAAACTTTGAAAAGAAGAAGATTGGTTAGAGCATGTTAGTTTTCTCAGGGTTTCTTCAGGAAAAAAAAATGAGTCCTTGGGTATCCTGCAACAATAACTGGAAAAGAAGTCAGTAACATTCAAGTTTTTGTCTGTTTCTTAAACAAATATCTCAAGTCCTCAATGGGTTCACAAGACCAATGGGACTTCGTCTCTGGGTCAGTTCCTCCTGGGGCTTTCTTAACTCTGGAATGATGTACCCAGGGTTTTATGCCTGCAAGTTTCAGAGAAGTATGTGTGCTCAACAAGACATCATAGGGACCAGTCCATTTTTCTGACAGCTGGTTTTGAGCATCCCCGCTCTGCCAAGTCTTCAGTAAGGCCTGATCTCCAGGTTTGAAGGGATGCAATGGTTGATCAGGAGGCATAGAGATCCTTGAGGTTGCAAAGTTATGAATCACTGCCAGAACCTCCTGGATGTGTTTCACATATTGCGTGATCCGGCAATCTTGTGTTATTTCCGGACTGGCTTTCAGAACTGAGGCCTGAAAAGGTCTTCCAAACACAATCTCAAAGGGGCTTAATTGTAGCCCACTTCTAGGTGCCACTCTTATGCGGAGGAGGGCAAGGGATAGTACCTGGTCCCAACGAAGTTGTGTTTCTTGGCACAGTTTTGCCAAGGTTTTCTTCAAGGTGTGGTTCATCTTTTCTGTTTGCCCGGAAGACTGTGGTCTCCAAGCAGCATGCAATTTCCAGTTTATCTGTAACGCACTGCTTACTGCATGGGTGACGTCAGAGACAAATGCCAGCCCATTATCACTCTGGATAGAGTCCGGCAACCCAAAGCGAGGGATTATCTCTTTCAGTAGCTGTTTGGCAACCTCGGAAGCTTTTTCCGTCTTTGTGGGAAATGCTTCCACCCATCCCGAAAACGTGTCGACAAAAACCAAGAGATATTTGAAATTGCCTGTTGTTCTAGGCATTTGTGTGAAGTCCACCTGCCAGTCCTCAAAAGGACACTTGCCCCGATATTGAACCCCAATGGCTTTAGGGTGGGAGTCAGTCTTGGGGTTATTCCTGGCACATAATTCACAACCTCTGGTGATCCGTTGTGCTATTTTGTGTAAATACGGGCCCTTCAAATATGGGCGCACTGTTTCTAATAAGGCATCTCTCCCATAGTGAGATCCCTCGTGAAGATGTTTTAGCACCGGATATACCAGGGCCTCCGGGAGGAGTATCATCCCATGAGAGTTTACTCTCCAAGTAGAGCTGGGATCAAACTCAGTAAATCCCCATGCACGAGCTCTCTCCTCATCCCGCTCGGTGTATTCAGGAGCATACTGAGTCAGGTCCACAAGAGGGATGAGTGCACCCTGGAGGGCAGAATGGGCAGAACGGGCAGCAACCTTAGCCACCCGATCGGCTGCCCTGTTGCCCTTTGCCATGTCAGACCCACCCTTTTGGTGGCCAGGACAATGCATCACGGCAACAGCTGATGGTAAAGCTACTGCCTTTAACAGGGCCAGGATTACTTATGGATGTTTGATGTCCTTGTTACTGGCAGTAAGAAGTCCCCGCTCCTTCCAAATGGCCCCATGCATGTGGAGAATCATAAAAGAGTTCTTGGAGTCGGTAAATATATTGACTCTTTTACCTTTCGAGAGTTCCAATGCACGGGTCAGGGCTATTAATTCAGCTTTTTGCGCTGATGTACCTGCCGGAAGAGCCTTGGCCTCCACGGTGTTCTGGAGCGTCACCACTGCATATCCAGCACATCGACGGCCTTGGTCCATGAAGCTGCTGCCATCTGTAAATAGCTCCCACTCTGGGTCTGGCAGAGGCTGGTCAGTTAGATCTGGTCGGCTGGCATACACTGTGTCTATGGTTTCTAAACAATTGTGGATTAAAGTGTCATCCTCAGGTCCATCTGCATTGCTTGGAAGCAGTGTGGCGGGATTCAGGGAGTTAGAAACCTGCAGCTTCACATTAGGATTGTCTAACAGAGCTGCTTGATATTTTCCCATTCACCCGGCAGTCAACCAAAGTCCACCCTTCTGCTCCAGCAATGTCAAGACCTGATGTGGCACACACACAGTGATGGGCTGACCCAATGTAAACTTCTCTGCCTCATGTAGGAGGTCACAAGTGGCAGCCACAGCACGCAAACATGGAGGCCATCCCTTAGTGGTATGGTCCAGTTGTTTGGATAGATATGCAACGGGCTGCATTTCTGGTCCCAACAATTGGATTAGTACTCCAAGGCCAACGCCCTGTCTCTCATGTACATAAAGTTTGAATGGCTTCCTAAGATCTGGAAGCCCTAATGCTGGTGCTGAAATCAACTTTACTTTTATTTCTTCAAAGGCCTTTTGACATTCTGAGGTCCAAGACAAAGGTTCAGAGTCCAGGCCTTTGAGAGCATCGTACAAGGGTTTTGCTATTAATCCAAAGTTAGGAATCCAAATCCTGCAAAACCCAGCCATACCCAAAAATCCACGCAACTGTCGCCGGTTGCTGGGGACTTTAAGGGCTGAAATTACTTGTTTCCTTTCTGTCATCATGCTCCCTCTGCCTTTCCTAATTTCAAACCCCAAATACGTCACCGTTTGTTTACAGATATGTGCCTTTTGGGGTGACACCTTATAGCCACATTCTGCCAGGTGGTTCAGTACCACTATGGTATTTTCCAGACAAGATTTGTAGTCTGCACTTGCAATCAATAAATCATCTACGTATTGCAACAAGACGCCCTGGTTTAATTGAACCTTCCTGAGATCCCTGGCCAGTATTTCCCCAAAAATAGTTGGGGAGTTCTTAAACCCCTGTGGAAGCACAGTCCAGCAATACTGGAGAGTGCTCTTGGACTTAGGGTCTTGCCACTCGAAGGCAAAAAGCGGTTGATCCTGGACATCTATTGGGATACAGAAAAAGGCATCCTTCAGGTCTAATACCGAAAACCACCCAAAATCACCAGGTATGGCAGTTAATAAGGTGTAGGGATTAGGCACAGTGGGATGTAAATCCCGAACAATGTCATTAATGGCCCTTAAATCTTGGACAAAACGGTACTCGCCTGTATGGAGTTTCTTCACTGGCAGAATCGGAGTGTTATACGGTGAGTGACAGGGCCGAATGAGTCCAGATTGAAGGAACCTTTTCAATACTGGCTCAATTCCCCTCAAGGCTTCCTCTTTTAAGGGGTATTGCTTCCTCCTCGGGGTTCTGCTCCCCTCTATCACTTCTATTTTTACAGGCTCCGCATTTTTCGCATGTCCTGGGGTTCCATCAGCCCATACCCATTTACTTACTCTTTCAACAATTTCTGGAGGTAAAATTTCACCTTTCGGTGGAACATCTTGAGTAAGTAACATCTGGAACAGCAGAGCATGCTCTGGAGGCACCTGTAGGTGAAGCCTCTGATGTTTTGGTGAGAATATAATTCGTGCGTTGAGCTTACTTAAAAGGTCACGACCAAGGAGAGGGACTGGACACTCTTCCATGTATAGGAAGCTGTGCTGGAGCTGTGTGGTGCCTAGCCGGCACTCCAAAGGTTGCAGGAAGGGTGTCTGTTGTGACTTCCCTGTAACCCCAATGACTGCTGCAGTCTTTTTGCTCATTTTAGTTAATTTCGAATTCAAAACTGAGTATGTTGCTCCAGTGTCCACCAAGAAATCAATCAGGCGATCCCCCACAGCGAGGGTTACCTGGGGCTCTGCGGGGGTTATTCTAATGGGCTTCTCTAGATCTAGTGGAGCCCCCGGGCACCCCTATTCTGCATCTGAACTTTCTCCATGAACTATCATCTGTCTCCTCTCCTCTGCACTTGGTTCTAGATTCCTTCTACTCTGTCTGTATTCCCTCCTATCTTCACCTGAGGCTCTACCCTGTGCTGTCATTTGTCTCCTGTCCTCTGTACTGGGCTCTCGATTCCTTCTCTGTCTGTATTCCCTGTCATCATCTGAGCCTCCACTCTGTGCTAACATTTGTCTTCTTTCCTCTCTCCTTGGTTCCTGGTTCTGTGTGCTCCTTCTATATTCCCTCCTGTAACCCCTACGTGAATCATCATGTCTTGGGGTTCTCTGTCTTCTATCCTGCCTTCTATAATTATTGCGTCTGCCGCTTCCCTGTAACCTGGGACAACTGTACTTCCAATGTCCCTCTTCCCTACAGAAAGCACACTGATTTCTTCCTAGGGGTTCACGTCTCTGTCCATTATTGTTTCCCTGAAACCCTGTTCTGTGTTCTCTTTGTAAAAAAACAGTCGCAGGTTTCGGTCTCCTGTGCTCTCTATTATTATAAACCCTGAATGCCAGGTCCACTACCTGGGACGGACTCATCTCAGTGACGCCGTCCACCTTAGCTAACTTTTTCTTTATGTCTGGGGCACTATGGGTAATGAAAGCCGTAGTGATCAGACGAGCAATTTCTGGGGCATCTGGGTTTATGTCCGTGTGGTTAGTGTAAGTTTGAATAATCCTCTCAAGGAACTCTGACGGATCCTCATTAGCTCCTTGCTCGAGTTGCAATATTTTGTTAAAGTTTTTTTGTTTGGGGATCCCCTGCTTCAGTCCTACCAATAAGCATTTTTTTATAGAGATCCAACATCGCCGTTCCTCCATTGTTAGGGTCCCATCCAGGATCTCTCTCTGGGACAACAACCTCCGGCTCTGGGGACTGCCTATCCTGTTGGTGGAGACGGTCAGCCTCCTCCCTGGCTTTCCTGAATACCATCCTCTGCTCATCCAGCGTTAATAAAGTATGCAGCATGGACTGTATATCTGCCCAGTTAGGGCGGTGGGAGACAAAGATAGAGGCAAACAAGTTCGCCATCCTCTGAGGAGCCTGCCGGTACGAGGGAACAGAGCTCCTCCAATTTAGGAGGTCCGCAGTACTGAACGGATGGTGCGACCAAAAGTACCCAGCAGGTCTCCCATGTTCATTTAAGCCACCCATTGGCATCTGGCGAAGGGGGAACTGCCCTGCCTCAGGTTGATCCTTCTGCCAAAATGGGTGCTGAGTCTAGTGTGGGGAGGAGACGCCATTTTAGTGTCCTCCCCAGAGGGCAGTGGAGGCTGTGAAGCCTCAGGGGTCTGCACGGGAGGGGCCTTGTCACGTGGAAGAGGATTTTGTCCTGATGTATTTAAAGTATTTAAAATATGATGCTCCTCCTCTTCTAACTCTGCTCGCTGGCTGTCCTCATGGAAAGGGGAAGGTCTATCCTTTCTCTGCACCATTAGCCTAGCCTTCGCCTCCGCCATATATAATTTATGGAGGGCGGCCTGCATCTGGTCCTGCATACCTTTAAAAGCTGACTCAAAAGTCCGATTTTGTTGTTGCACTTGATACAGCATGCTTTGATAAGCTGACTCAAAGACGTTACGATTTTCATCCCTTATACTCTTAATAGTTAAATCAAAAACCTGATTTAGTTGTTGTATGGCCACGTTAAAAGCCTGAATTTGTTGTTGCACATTCTCAGTATGTGAAGTAGAACTTCTACCTCTCACAGAAACAAGAATGTAGCAAACTGCGCAGACACATATTACCAAAAAACCACCCAGAAGCACAGTTTGTAAAGGGATGGCTTGTAAACCACCCATGTATGTATACAATAGTAAAATCACATGCCATACACCAGGCTTCATCAAATTATTTATATTAATGAAACTGGTGGTGATATTTAATGGAAGAAGGCTGCTCAAATTCAAGGCCGGAAGGAAACTGAAAGAACTCAGGCTAGGGATGAAACTGTATAGGCTCATGGTTGAGGCCATATTTGAGTCAAAACACACCCACAAGGGCTGTATGCACAGGGAAAAAAAACAGACTTTTCAGGACTAGAGACAAATATTATACTGCTAGTCCTGCAGAACTAGTGCGCTTATGGTGACCAACGCAAAGAATGTTACTTTGGGCTGGTCAACCGCGGGTGTAACTTGGAAACCACACTGGGCACCAAATTGTTGTAGAGCAGCCCCGATACAAAACGGGGTGCCTGACTGTGGGTCCTCACCCGCGCGCTTAAAAGGACTTATCAATGCTCTACTGCAGGCACACGTGAAAGGTTAATAAAAGGTTTATTTACAAGGGAAGGGCAAATGAGGAAATGTACAGCTCTGGGAGAAAAGTGGGAGACGAAGTTTTAAATGAGTCCTACCCGATCCGCCGATCAGGAATCCCAAAATGGCGCTCTCAGAGTTGGCCGCCAGCCAGGAGCAGTGAAGCCAGGAGGCGAGCGATCGCGAGCCAGAGAGGGAGCAAGGCCCACGTGTTTGGTTTTTATATCCAACCTGGCTGCCCAACTCCACCCTCAGGTCCCAGCCACCCTCCCCTTGGTGGTGATGGGATTTGTCTTTCCCAATGTCCTGATGGCTTTAGTCTGGAGTGGGGGTGGAGTCCACAAAGCCTGTATGAGATTCTCTCAGGACATCCTTTCCCCCTAACACTTTTAAGCGCGCGGGTGAGGACCCACAGTCAGGCACCCCGTTTTGTATCGGGATTGCTCTACAACAATTTCATTCCAGACTTGCCGGTCCCTTCTGTCCCTTTCCTATGGTTCCTACCAGAAGGTGCCTTAGACTTGTGCAAGTTTTTAGGCCTCAGTGCTTTGGGCCAACCCTGTGTGACCAGCATTTACAGGATGTTTAACTTTGGGGGTTTCACTGGGAAATCATATCCTTTCTTCTCTTCTCTTTCTAGGCACACTAATCCTACTAAAGTTCTTTCATGCTAAGAGCTTTCTTTGTTTTTATGCAGCAGATGGTAGAACCTCTTTAGGGCATGCAAGTTTGGGGGTCCTGAGTTACCCCTTATTCTGCACACTAACACTTCTACTGTGGTCTATCAAAGAAAGGAGATGGTATTTGACTTCTCCCTATCAACAACCACAAAGTAGAGGGAAATGATTTTTGAAGCAACTATTTTCAGATGCTTGACAGCAAGTAGAGGAAGGTGGTGATCAGAGAGAAGAGAAACAAAAGAAATAAATCCTACTATGCCCCTGGCTTTCTGCCTAGAGGTGATTTCCAGACAACAAAGCTGAGAGAAGATATACAAATGGAGCTAAGACTCATTAAGTTGAGGAATCAGAGATAGAAGTGATTGCATTTCTAAGGAAGAGTAGTCATCTTCTAGAGAAGGATATTCCAGGATTGTATAAATTTACATGTCAAAGAGGCTGAGTAAGAATTTTCAATTGTAACTTTTTTAAAGTTAGTGTTCCAACAAAAAGGAAGTCAGTCTATATTAAAGATAAGCCTTTCTAGGCCCTGCCCCCTGGTGGCACAGGGGTTAAGACACAGCACTATGAATCTACTCGAAGCTATCTCCAGCCACTTCAGTAAGAATGCTATCCCCAGCCTGCCAGGGAGCTACCCACATGGCAGGGCAGAACTCTCCTGCCTCACCTGCTGCTTCCCTCAGCAGTGTATTCCAGTAGATCTGCCTATTTTGCTCCCCACTCTGTCTCTGGTGAATCTTCTCACCCCCAGCACCTCTGGCCTGTACCCCAGCTCTTGAATGCATAACTAAATAAATCTTTTTTTTAAAAAAAGAATAAAGTGAAGTTGAATATTAAGGAAATCTTGGTCAGTTGCCAAAACAAATTGCCATATGCCATAAAATCTATATTCCCTGCCCTATGGATTTTAGACTTTACTGATATCTGCTTCCACAGTTAATATCTCTCTTTCTTTCTCTGGAATCTGTCAGATTCTAGCTCACATACTAGTCTGGAAATCCTCTCATAGACTCGGCCAGCATGAGAGGGGTTCCTTGCTTATCCATAGGATATGTCATTAAAGGCCCATTTGCTGTCAACTCACCCATGTTACATGGGAATTGATGGTGCATTGAGAATATTCAGATCTAGGGCATTACTGTGCTATTCATTACCTTGATCTGTTAATGTCTCTATTACAGGCATTTGGTGAGATGTTTCCTACTTGAACCCTAATTAAAGAGTATGAATCCTCTGTCCCTTTTCTTTCTTTCTTTTTTTTAAGTAGAACTTTTTTTAAGATTTATTTATTTATTTATGCAAGAACCAGGGTACAGGCCAGATCCGTGCGAGGGTGAGAGGACTCACCAGAGACAGAGCAGGGGGAACAGAACAGGCAGACTGATGAAATACACTGCTGAGAGAAGCAGTGGACGAGACAGGAGAGGTCTACACCATGTGGGACCTCGCCAGCCGGGATCGAACCCGCACTGCAGAGGCTGCGGACAGCTTCACAGCATGGCAGTCAACCGCCTGTGCCACCAGGGAGGCCCCTCTGTCCCTTTTCTAGGTGATATCCAGAGATAGGACGCATTCATGTTTGTCTCTCTGTTGCATCCCACTTTACTTTTTTTGTCTACAATGCCTCAGGGCAAGGGGGCATTGTAGTATATATATATTCCCCAGTATATATAATTGTAAGGGAGCAAAAATCTGCCAACCCAAAATATGAATTTTTTGGGAAAGTTTGATTGCATGGGAGGGACTCTGATTGGAGGTTATGCTTGTAAGGGTGTCCCCTGGGAAGGCAAAATTTCCTTGTTTCTTTTGAATGAAGAAGATAGAACTTAATCAGCATGATTTGTTTACTGAAGTTTCTTTGGTAAACTCCTAACTTGCCTTCCTTTTCTTCCCCCATCCTCCCTTCTCTTACCTAAGCTATTTAAAATGGCATCTGAAAACAGTTGGGCAAGTTTCTCAGTCATGCTGAGTCTTTCTGTGTATACAGAAAGTATACATATTCATGTTCTTCTTTTTGAATTCTTCTCTTTTTTTTTTTAATTTTTTTTAAAGATTTGTTTATTTATACAAGCACTGGGTACAGTCAGAAGCGCGGGAGGGTGAGAGAATTCACCAGAGCCAGAGCGGGGAGCAGAGCAGGCAGAAGGACCTAAGTACACTGCTGAGGGGAGCAGCGGGCGGCAGGAGAGGTCTGCGCGCCATGGGGGACCCTCCTCCGGTGGCCGGGGAGCAGCCGGGGATCGAGCCAGCGCTGCAGAGGCCGCGGGCAGCTTTGCAACCCAGCGCTCAACCGCTGCGCCACCGGGGAGGCCCTGAATTCTTCTCTTATCTACTTGTCTGATGTTTGATTTGCCAGCCTAGAAGAACCTAGAGGCATATGGGATGATTCCTTTCCAGCCTGATATAAAAGTAACCTGACTCTTCAAGGTAGGTGGAAGATCATTCCTAAGCTAAATGAGAACTTCATATTTTTTGACTTTCAGTCTCTGTTTCAATTATCTAAAGAGGGGGACAAAGAAATGTAAATTCTCTCTTAGAACTAGGTTGGACAGAGGACTGTCATCTCAATGCAAAATTGTGTTAGTGCAACTCTTTCCTTAGTAGCTCTTAGTTACATAACTAAAGCCAAACATCAGACTGTTACTTCACCAAGAGTCCCTTTTATATCAGATCCCACACTCTTTACTCCCCCCCTAGAGCATTGTTCATCTGCCATACCCCAAGCAGATGGATGCTTTGGGAAAACTAAATGAAAAGCTTGTGCTCAGAATGGCAAAGGATGTTTTAATGTACTATTACTTTAATATAAAATGTAAAAATAAAAGAAAGGCAAAAGAGACAGCTCATGAATAGTATTCAAAATATTATTCCTATTATAATTGTATTCATATTCTCTGAGTAGAATAATTATGACAAATTATCTTTTTTTCCCTTATAAGTAGGGTAGAAGCTGTCTTGCCTGAGACATGGTTTTTGGGGAATGTTAGACTGGCAGTGCTAAAACTGGGTCAATACTGGGTAAACTGAGGTGGTTGTTCACCTGCAAATCTGAGCAGTTGTGAGGATGATATTATTATGTTAATATGCTGACAAAATCTTTGTGGTTTTACTCATGGTGAAGAAATCTGCTTTTCCTACAAGAGATTAGAAAAGACATGATAAGTGGGCAGCATGATTTTGTCATGGTTAATTTTCTTCCTCTTAGTAAAACCTCAAAATGTTTTCACTCCACATCTGACTAATGCCATAATGGCTAATTTCTATGGAGTTGTTAGATACAGCAGCCCATTCTTTAGCAGGCAAACTACTTTATTTTGTCAAGTAAACTGCTAGCTTATGTTCATAAATTTGTTTTAATGATTTGTTTTTAAAGTTATTCTATATTCATTTAGTCAACACATATTTCCCTTTGTAATTTCCTTGTAAAATAATTTCTATTCCAATGGATTTATATATTTTAGTAATATATTTCACAATTATTCTAAGTTTTGTGTTACTTTCATGATGGTTGTTCATGGTCATGGTGGCGTGGAAATAAGAAAATTTAGATGGCAATTCGGTAGTTTAAACTTAGCTATTTATATTCTCTTAAATATTGCAACAGAGAATATCTTTCATTAAGGAGTGATTACAACACAACTACTGCATAACTACTTTGTATTGTTAACATTAGCTCAAAAATGGAGTCATTTCGTACCAAATCCCACCAAAACTGAACACCAAAGTGGAAATTTAACTAATAAATGTAGTTTGTCAACAGTAGTGAGGTAACCTGACTTCTAAAAGAAGGTGGCTTGACCTAAAAAAATAATCTTTCATTTATTTTACTAAAATAATCTCATCTCACCCTATTTCTGTTTATATAAACCTTCCATTTTGTACAACTTCTTGTAGTTTCTTTCTCCTTGCTAGATGATAGGCTCTCCAGATTATGAACGGTTTTAAACAAATAGATCTTTAAATTTATTTGGATGAATTTTGATTTTTAAAATATAAGTGTAATTATTTTAATGCTGATCATACACTTCAGTTTTTCTCTTTTTATGGCATAAAGGGAAATCCCCCAACCCTTCTGGGTTCTTCTGAGGCTGGGCAAGAAACAAATTAGGAGTAGAAGTCAAAGTTAATAACATACATGTGGAGAATTTACATGGTTTAGAGACTGTAAAATAAAATTGGTTAGTCCCGCAATCTAGATCCTATTTTAAGGGATTTGGGGCATCAACGAGAGTGGAGGGGGTGACTTTATATGAAAAAGAAGGGGTGCTTCATGTGATAACAACTTGTCTCTTATTCACCTTGCTTTAAAATAAGGTTCTCTAATAAAAATCTTGTTTCTGTAGATAACCCTAAATCTAAGTAATCTGTATTTTTAAAGTAATGGTAATACTTTCTCTTGGGCTCATGGGGCCTCAATTAACCTTAGTTCCCCATACCAAGGTGAAACTGATTGGAAGAAGCTTACTTTGGGCATATAGGGAAAAGCTTATCTAACCCTTTTAGGGAGATTAATCTTTACTTCTCTTGCTCTTCTTCTTGCTCTGTCTCTGGCTCATTCTCTCTCTCTCTCTTTCTCTCATTCTCTCTCTCTCTTAACTTTTTACTAGGAATGAGCCTTGCTAGATGTTTAACCAGTATCAAAATAATAAAAATGCCATGTACAAGCTTAAAATTCTTACATTTCAGGGCCTCCCCGGTCGGTGGTGCAGCGGTTGAGCGCTGGGTTGCGAAGCTGACCTCAGCCTCTGCAGCTCCGGTTCGATCCCCGGCTGCTCCCCGGCCACTGGAGGAGGGTCTTACATGGCGCTAGGACCTCTCCTGCCGCCCGCTGCTCCCCTCAGCAGTGTACTTCGGTCCTTCTGCCTGCTCTGCTCCCCGCTCTGGCTCTGGTGAATTCTCTCACCCTCCCGTGCTTCTGACTGTACCCAGTGCTTGTATAAATAAATAAATAAATCTTCAAAAAAAATTCTTATATTTCAAAAAAGACATGAAGAATCTCTGAGATACAGGGAACTTTTAATAAACCCCTTATGAAACTTACTATTTAAGAATTATTGTACTAATATACAAATTACAGGGCCCACCAGAAACCTGGTAATAGTCATCTTAACTACAGCCTCAGTGGTTAAATATGTGTTAAGATAATAACATAAGCATTCTGATAAATAATTTAATCTTTTACTACATAGAAATAAAAACCTACTCCATGCAGTCAATGGGAGCTGCATATGTAGAATACAATATTTTCACAGGCTAAAAAGTCAAGTGCATAAAAAGAGCACTTTATTTTCTCATAACTGAACTTAATTTCTATCTTGATTCCCAATTTCATCCAAGGTCAGAATCTCATTTGATTCATTCTTGGAAAACTTAGACATTTTGCAATCTTCTTGAGCTTAAAATAAAACACAGAATTGTTTCCCTACTCTCCTTATCTCTGGAGTTGATTGTAAGGTTCAGAGCTTATGAAATTAATCTGCGAAATTGGTAGAAGAGAATTCCATTTCTTGGTCTTGATCTATTCTGTCCTGGTATCCAGGGAGAAAAATTGTTTCCTTAGGCATTTGTTTCAATGGGCTTTTGACCCACAGTACAAAGTACTATTTGTGAATGTGCATTTCCATTGAGTTAAATAATAGTTAATTTTATGTCATTCTCCTAAATTCAGGTAAGGTTTGATTGCTTTCCTGAATCTGTGTGAGGCTGAGGGTGGCTGGGCTCCACTGTATTGTTTCTGAAATCCCAGATAGTCATCTTTATTCAACTGACTCAAAACATTGTGACTCAGGGGCATGTCTGCCAGCTTACCATAGCTCAGCTGGAAAGTGAGCCTCAAATACCCCCCACTTCTGTTTACCCATATGTAAAAGGCCCACCTCAATTTCAGCATTTCTACATCAATAGCCAAGTTACCAGGCCTATTTGTCTTTCCTTTCAGTTCTCTTTTACTCCCCAGTTTAGTGACACAGAATTAGAGGGGTGGGTAGTAACAAGAGAAACCAAGTTTTTTTTAACTAACTTTCATCTACATTGAGAGTTTATAATGACTAAAATTCAATAACATCCATGAAAAAGATTGACATCAATGGTGCTATTTAAATTAGAGTTGAAATGATTTTAAATTAATAAAGAAAACAAAGATCTCTTTACTCTATCTTATAATCGGGCCACCCCCCTGGACTAGATCAAACCACCAACATTCCAAGATTCTAATAAGAACAAGAATATCTTGTTTGAAAAGATTTTGGAATTTTGGGGTCCTCTGACGGCTTCAGTAAAGGTAGTTTATTTTAATTCAGTCACTCCTTCTTTACATTCATGAATTCTTATAGGCACCAGTGAAGGCACTATCTAGAAAATAATTTGGTTTTGGTCATATTGAGTAGAATCAATTGGTATGATCAAGTTATAGTTCTGACTGGGTAGGCACCAGGTTGGTGGGTGCCCATTTTGTATCTATTTTTTTTTAAAGATTTATTTATTTATGCATACAAGAAGTGGGGAAGAGGCCAGAGGTGTGGGGGGTGAGAGGATTCACCAGAGATAGAGTGGGGAACAGAACAGGCAGACTGACTGAAATACACCACTGAGAGGAGCAGCAGGCGAGACAGGAGAGGTCTGTTGTGCCATGTGGGTAGTTCCCTGTTGGGGATTGAAATCTACTGCAGAGGCTGCGGATAGCTTCACAGTGCTGTGCTTAACCCCTTGCACCACCAGGGAGGCCCCTGTTAGAGTATTTATTTATTTATTTATTTATTTATTTATTTATTTATTTATACAAGCACTGGGTACAGTCAGAAGCACGGGAGGGTGAGAGGATTCACCAGAGACAGAGCCGGGGAATAGAACAGGCACACTGACAAAGCACACTGCTGAGGGGAGTAGCGGGCACAGCAGGAGAGGTCTGCAGCGCCATGTGAGACCCTTGCTGGTGGCCAGGGATCGAACCAGTGCTGCAGAGGCTGCAGGCAGCTTCACAACCCAGCGCTCAACCGCTGTGGCCACTGGGGAGGCCCCCCTGTTTGAGTTTTTAGATGGGCTAAGTACTTATAAGCACATTTCATTTTATCACCTTATTACAGAATATTTATATTTTCCTTGTAAGAAATTGGAAAAAGTGGAAAAGCACAATACAGAAAGGTTTTTTTTTGTAATCCCACAATGCTTATTTGTATGTTGTTGTCATTATATGTAAATATTATGTGTATTAAATTTGTTTCTTCTTGTTCAAAAAATAAAAGATTAATAAGGTGGACTTTTACTTACCTTTACTGTGTGACCTCTTCACCTGACCATTTAACCTCATGGTTCCTTCACCTGACCCATCACCTCATCTGCCACTACATCATCCTTCTTCTTTCTGTCAAAATCCTCTGATGTTTGTCCCTCTTCAGGGCATGTTCTATGTATCTCATCTAAACCTGTGCTTCCTAAATTACAATTCTTTGATTCCCAATACATGATTTACCTTTCTAATAGTCTCTAACTTTTTAGGTTAAAGTCATCTATACCTTCTAATTATAACTCTAACATGGCATAAGTGTGGTGTTTTTTTCTCATTTCCCAACAGAAGAAATACTTAGGTTAATATTATATGTAGGTTAAAGGGGGATTGCAAAGAGAAATTAAAATATTTTATAGTATCTTTTTGTATGAGTAAACTAGCACAGAAATGACTAGTAAGAATGATAATTTATAATCGCTACAATCATTTTTGGCTAAAATTATTTAATGTCTTTATGCATAAGGTGCTAAGAAAAATTCATTATAGGTGTGATCTCATTTAAAACTCACATCATCCCCTTGAGACAAAATTATTATCCTCATTTTACTGATGAGGAGACAACTTTTAGGGAATTTATGTAATTTGCTCAAGGTCACACAGGCAGCATATGATAAAATTAAATCTCAAATCTAAGTCGGTCTAGCTTATATTCTCAATGTAGTCACCATCCTAATACCACCTTTCCTGTTTTCTCTCCCATTTTGGGGCTGACTTAGTATGTCTAAACCTTTCATGTGATATGGAGTATGAGACTAGAATGAGTATGATGGTTTTATAACAGTGATGCCAGCAACAAATAAGAAAGAAGCTTTTTAAAAATCATATTTAAACAAGGATTGAAAGAAAATAAAAGATCTATGCAAAGACAAGACCTCATTCCTGTGATTATTAGAAGCATAATACTCTGAAAATTTTGTTTCTTTAATGCACATAATGCTGCTGAATTTTCCACATAAGACACTTTCTCAGCAGATGTCATTTATGTTTCCTTCAATCAAGGTAACCAGTGAATATATTGCTTTTAAGCTTCCTTTTTACATTAAACATCAACCCTTAAACAAAAAGCCCATATGTTGATCTTAAACAAAAAGCCCATTTTATTAGGACAGTATTTCATCCATTCTATCTCTTGGAATTAGTTAATTTGAGTTTTAAGAATATCAGGCCTTTTCCCAGCTAACTAAGTGGGAAGTGCTAAATTTATATCTATAGTTCTAATTTATTTTTTCTTATTCAAACTGTATTTCTGCCTCAGTATTATTTGGCAAATGATCAGTGAAAGTCTGAGTTTAATAATAAAAGTTCTGGGTTATTTTGGCATCACTATGTGGTGAATTCCTACGCACAGTGTGTCTGGCTCTGGAGACCATTTTATTTGTGTCTTGATTCAAGAATCTTAAGCATAGCTCTCTGAAGTTTAGGGAGGAGGATTCTTATGATATAAATCAGGCAAATAAACAAAATGAAATATTTCTTAAATTTTCAATATTTGTTTAATGATAATGTAGAGATACATGTAGGCGGATATTTTCATTCACACTGTTAATGTCATTTTAAATTTATTGATCTTTAAAAAATGAGAAAAGTAGAAAAGTTAAATGTTTTGAAGCCAATTATATTTTGGAGGCATTCAACAGTTATGAGAATTAGAGTAGAAGTTCCCATAATTAGTTGAACTGCTACACAAGGATTAGTTTTATGCCTATCTATATACAAGTGTAGCTTTTTCTATTCTGGGTACTTTCTTCCCTTGATAAAAAGGACCACACTATTTATCAGATCCCAAAAGTCTTTAGGTGATTGGCAGTTGGTATTTCTAAATCTCTACAAGTAGGTGATAGCTCAAACCTATCATACCTGGTGTCCCTGGAACAGAAAACTTACCGTGTTCAGGGGATGCCCTGATCCACATGATGAGAAAATTGGGAACTAGACATATCTCTGTCTTTCTGACCTTGCTGAAAAGTGGCTTTTCCCTTCTCTAAACAAACTATGTAAAAGTCGACAAAATGTAAAGTTATAGGACTCCTCATGTACCTTGTAGTACTTGAAAAGCTTTTCTTGATTTGGAAGCTAGATTACTTTATACTTTTTTGAAGTATAAAGAAGTGATGGTATAGTAAAAACCTTCAGATTTTGGGGCAGGTTGATTCATTCTACAAACATATAATGGATGCTGTTTATATGATAGACACAGAAACAGATTGTGCACCCTCTCCAAAAACAGCAGTGTCGTTGACCTGATTTTGTTTCTTGCTTCCATGAACTTTGAAATTTTAAGAAATATTCTTAACTACCTTGAGTCTAGTTTCCTCATCAGTAAAATGCAAATAATATAACATTTGTCACAATGTTTTTTTCAATTGAGGGACATACTACACGTAAATCACTAGCTTAGTGTACAGTTAAACAGTCAGTAAATGGGGTTGTAGATGTTTAGAGACAGTTTTGATTTAAATTCTGGATCTTCCCTGTGTGGGCTATGTAATTTGGGCAATGTTACATAGAAAGCAGTTTGTTTCTTTATTTGTAACCAATTTTTGAAATGCATAATTTATGTGTAACTAACACAGAGAGCTTCTTAGTCAAAGACTGAGTTAAATACTTTGGAGGAATAACCTTTTAAATCTGTATGAGCCTGCTACAATTGTTTTCTTTCCTTTACAGGTAAGAAAACTTAATCTGAGAGAAGTAACATTCCAGAAGCAGAGTTTCTTACCCTTACACTAAACTAATAATTGAGTAGTCAGAGTAGCACAAATAACTAGAATGATGCTTGGAATACATAGTAGGAGGTGGGGAAAAATATTCCCACATCCCTAACTTCTGTTTAGTAATAAGTTTTGATTTTTTGTATCCATAAGATTTTGTCTGTGCCAGAAAAACAATAAATACACATAGAGTTTGTATTACATTTGATTTGAAACCTATGGACAAAACCTTTTACTTTGGTGTGATATTTAAATATGTATATTTCTTTTCATGGATCATCTTCAGAACTGTTGGCTAATGCTACAGTCCGAGGAGCTTAAAGATGTGCATACTTTGAGTCAGATAAAAAAATAAAATAAAAAAATGTATTTTAAAATGTTTTTCAACTACATTTTCCACTGGGAAAAAGTTATAGGTAATTTTACAATTCTGTTTTCTGCAGGCAATGGTAGGTTGGTAAGCAAGAGTTGTTAAGAGCAACCAGACAAAAATCATATTTCAGCAGCATTTTAAGTAACCCACTCCCCCTTCCCAACGTTGAACAAAATCTATGTCTTAATGGAGAAATTTGAAATGCCATTGGAGATTTTTGAAGAAGTAGACTATATGAGGATCACTTTACAATGAGTCTTTAAATACAGGTCCTCACTGGTGACCACAGTATATAAATGGAGAGGTAGAGAATTAATTCATCGAACAGTGGAGCAGAAAATTCACATCTGTTCTTTCTACAACCCAGTACACCCCATTTATTAATACTGTTCTTTGCACTGTCAGGTCCAAGCAATTAACTTGTGCAGACTGGCTTCTGTGGGAATAGACAGACAGTGTTTATCAGGGGATTATACAAGCAATACTCTCTTAACATCAGAGACTAAGAAATACAAATCCCCTATGCTCTATCTAGACTCATACACTATAACTGTACAGATATGGGATAATTTTAGCATCACAATAGTATTAACTTTTTGACTAGTAGTTAAGACTTCAGAAGGTTTTATCCTTTAATCAACCAAAAATAGATCAGTTTGCAGGAAGCCCAAAAGAGTTATTTTAGTTTCTTGGTGAATGACTCATTTCTAAGTATATCAGTTACCTACATCACTGATAATCTATAAATGGGAAAAAAAATAAAGAAAATGATTCTGCCATTGCCATTAAACATAGCAGCTAATACAAATATATAGTTACATGTGTGTTGCTCATCTGAGTGCTATGAAGTGAGAGCTCTTGTGAATAAGATGGTATATTTTTGTGTGTATTCCAGGTATATCAAGAAATATGATGTATAATCTGATATTTTTTCATGAATTTTCTATTTTTAATTTCATTTTCTAGCTCTTCCCCAGTATAAAGTATTTATTTTTTCCTACTCATATTGATTCTGATTGAGATAAAATGAGAAAAAAAAAACAGTAAGAAGTGAATGCACAGAGCTGATCACTTCCTATTTTTTCTGAAATGGTTCTATTCCTAGTCTTCCAGAAGACCACATATTCTTATTTTTATTCTCTCAGTAATTGCTCTTTTATGTCTGTGACAAGAATGCAAAACAGGGTGCAGGGTACAAAACAAAAGACTAATCCAAGGATTCAATCTCAGGTTTATTTTCTACTCACAAGGTTCTAAATTCAATTTGTGTTCTGGTGATCCTCAAATTTATTACAATGGCTTTGACATTGATTCTTGAATTCTAAGATTTTATACAAACTCCCTAATCAACACACTATTTAGATGTATAACAGCATCTCACTTTTGGTATATTCAAAATTGAACCCTTGATTCTTTCCCTTTCTGCTGCCACTCTTGCTGATAGCCCATATTATGTTTCTTACCTCACAGAGTTCCCAATTTCAGTAATTTAACCAGACATTGACCCAGTGGTGACCTGGTGATGCTGAGACATGAAGCCTTCTCTATCTCCTATATCCAAGCTATATCAAAAGGCACTCAAAAAAATTCCAATTCTGGGCCTCTCTGATAGCACAAACTATCTGCAGCCTCTGCAGCACATGTTTGATCCCCAGCCGGCCAGGGAGCTACCCACATGGTGCAGTAGACCTCTTCTGTCATGCCTGCTGCTCCCCTCAGCAGTGTATTTCAGTAGATCTGCCTGTTCTGCTCCCCACTTTGTCTCTGGTGAATCCTCTCACCCCCAGCACCTCTGGCCTGCACCCCAGCTCTTGTATGCATAAATAAATAAATCATTCAAAAAAATTCCAATTTTCATTAATTTTACTTGCAGCTTAGTCTAAGCTACCATCCTTTTGCACTTAGACCCCTGCACTGGTCTTCCTAGTTGGTCTCTGCATGCATCTTTGTATGCAGTACCAATAGAGTCTGTTTTCTTTTCCACTCAGCAGTCCAAGCAATCTTTTCAAAACATATCCAATCAAATATCTTCTCAGAATGGTCTACATCATAAAGATTGGAAATAACAACATTTGAGGAAGATGTAAGAAAAAGGAACACTCTTCTGCTATTGATGGGAATGTAATTTGGTGCAGCCTCTGGACAAAATGGTATGGAGAGCCTTCAGCAAAATAAGAATGGAAGTACCTGATGAACAATCACTATCACTTCCAGATTTTATTTTTTTATTTTTATTTTTTTAAAGATTTATTTATTTATTTGTTTGTTTGTTTGTTTATTTATTTATTTATTTATTTATTTATTTATTTATTTATTTATTTATACAAGCACTGGGTATAGTCAGAAGCGCGAGGTGAGAGAATTCTCACCAGAGCGGGGAGCAGAGCAGGCGAAGGACCGAAGTACACTGCTGAGGGGAGCAGCGGGCGGCAGGAGAGGTCTGCGCGCCATGCGGGACTCTCCGTCAGTGGCCGGGGAGCAGCCGGGGATTGAACTGGTGCTGCAGAGGCTGGGAGCAGCTTCGCAACCAAGCGCTCAACCACTGCACCACCAGGGAGGCCCCACTTCCAGATTTTTAAACAAAGAAAATAAAAACATTAATATGAAAGGATTTATGCACTCTAATTTCATAGCAGCATTGTTCATAAGAGTCAAGTTCACAAATGCCCATCAACATTCACTGGAAAAAACAATTGTGGAAGACCTACTCAGTGGAATTTAAAAAAAGGATGAAATAGTGCCTTTTGTAGAAAATGGTATCTTGAGGTGCTTATTCTAATTAAATACACAAGAAAGTGAAAGAGAGTTACGGAGTGATTTCAATAATTTGCAGAATTTAAATAACCAAAGAAAGCAAAGTGGCAAAACAGCAAGAATAATTCTTAGACTTTGTGAAAAATATACACCAGGGAGAAACAGGGAGGGAGGGAGGGACTGAGGAGAAAAGATGCCTGGCGGTGTGTGAAGCTAGAGCTGTGGTGAAAGGTTAGTGCAGTATGTGCACATATGGACAGTTGCACTGTCAAAATCATGTAACTATGTGAATGATTGACAAAGCAATACAAGTGGGGGGAAAGGTAAAATTTGGTCTCTCTCTCTCTCTCTCTATATATATATATATATATATATATATAAACGTTTCTAAGATTCTTTTTTAAAGATTTGTTTTTTAATTTTTATATAAGATCTGGGGTACAGGCCAGAGGTGCAGGAGATTGAGAGGATTCATGAGACAGAGCAGGGGGCGGAACAGGCAGACGGCCAAAATACACTGCTGAGGGGAGCAGCAGGAGTGACAGGAGAGGTCTGCTGCGCCATGTGGGTATCGCCTTTGCTGGCTGGGAATCTCACCCACACTGCAGAGACTGCAGACAACTTTTGCAGAGTTGCTCTCTACCCACTGTGCCACTGGGGAGGCCCTGGCCAATATATTTTTTTTTAAGATTTACTTATTTATGCATACAAGAACTGTGGTACAGGCCAGAGGTGTTGGGGGTGAGAGGATCACCATAGACAAATTGGGGAACAGAATAGGCGATTGACTGAATACACTGCTGAGGGGAGCAGTAGGCGAGACAGGAGAGATCTGCTGCGCCATGTGGGCAACTCCCTGGCTAGGGATTGTACTCATGCTGCAGTGGCTGCGGACAGCTTCATAGGTTGTGTCTCAACCCCTTGCACCACCAGGGAGACCCTTGGGTCAATATTTAATTACTAGTATTAATATCGATTTGCATGTGGGAATCAGAAAACAAGCCAAGTCAAATTCTCCTACTAGCTAAGCAAAATAATTAGAGCATTATGAAATTGCGCCTTCATTTTGTGCTATGTAGACAGAGCCTGGGACTGATATTTACCAAGTGCTATGAAGTTTTACTGCTTGAGCAGATGGCAAACTGCTCTCCTGGGAGTAAAATTGGCCAGGTTGCCTTTGAAGCTTTTCAAACAATAAATAAAATACTGTATGGCAGAGGGACCTATATATGATGAAAAAAGAGAACAGAGATTATTTGTAAAGGTTGGAAAACTCCCTATGTTCCACAATATTAACCCAGAAATTACTCATCAATTCCCTACTTCAGTGCTTTCTAGTGTCTCAGATTTGAGAAGATAATTTATATACAATTCATCTCTGAGCAAGTACTTTTTTCCAGTCAGTTCTTCCAAGCCATACTCATGGTTGTGAGCAGTAAAGCCAGTTTATTCTTCAAGAATTTCTGAATGAAGCATGCCAAAGAAGAAACCCTGTCCAAGGATATCTTAATAAAACCTACTGCTTCCCCTATTGCACCCTGTTCTATGCCATTCATAACTTAGGGGAAATTAATTTGTACAATGAATTGCTTCCTGACAAGTAAAATAAATTTCTGTCTGGATGATTTGAGAGAAAATTGAGCTACATATTATTTTAAAGAAATCTTTTTTTAAAAAAACTCATGTCAAGTCCTATTTCTCTCATTATTTCTGTTTCTTTGTCTCAAACTGTGACTGAATACATTAAGAAAACAAAGTCTTAAATTTGAATGCACCTAATAACACCTTTAAAACACAGGAAGCAAAAACTGACAGAACAGAAAGCAGAAACATTCACAATAGTGCCATATATCTGTAGTAATTGACAGCAGTAATATGATACCAGTAAGGTTATAAATGACAGAATTATCCAGTAAATTTGCATAATTAACATTACTAAACCATGCTATTTAATGATCGAAGATAACATTTGTTTCAAATGCACAAGGGACAGTCACCAAGATATAACATTTTGGGGCCATAAAACTAGCATCAACAGATTTAAAAGAAGGAAATTATGTAAAGCATGTTCCTCTGATCACATAAGAATTGAACTGGAATCTACAATATAAAATAAAGATATCTGGAAAAAAAGGAAGATATTTGGAAATTCACAAACAGTTCTTAGTAACCCGTAGATCAAAAGAGAAATTACTGGTGAGATCAATTAAAAAAAAAGAAAAACTGTGGTTAAAAAAAAACAAAAAACAAATCTGTAGTGTAGGCAGTACTTTGAGAAAAATTCAAACTGCTTTACGTGCTTTTGTAAGAAATGAAGAAATGTCACAAATCAATAATGCATATCTCTAGTGCAGAAAGTTGACAACTTTGAGCCTTTTTAAAATTGGAGCTAGGCAGCCATTTACAGAGAAACCGCATTACCTCTCACTCTTTTTTTAAATAAAGATTTATTTAATTATGCATACAAGAACTGGGGTACAGGCCAGAGGTGCGGGGGGTGGGGGGTGGTGGGGGGGATGAGAGGATTCACCAGAGACAGAGTGGGGAACAAAACAGGCAGACTGACTAAAATACATTGCTGAGGGGAGCAGTGAGCAAGACAGGAGAGGTTTGCTGCACCACATGGGTAGCTACCTGGCCAGCTGGGGATCAAACACGTGCTGCAGAGGCTGGGGCCAGCTTCACAGTGCTGTGCTTAACTACCAACAAGGAAATCCTCTGTCTCTTTTGAACTAAGCCAAAGACCTTTGAAGCAAAAGACCTTGGAACTGGACCAAAAAGCAATTGTTTAAGAAACCACCAAGCAAGCAATTTTTGAGAATTCATCTGGATCACAAAGACTGATGATTATGGACATTTGTCTGAGAATAAAATTAATAATCAATTAGGTACAATCAATAATGTTTAAGCTTATTAACACTAATTAATCCTTTTTTTAATACTTATTTCCTCTTTTCACTATCCCTGACTTAATCCCTCCTTGGGTCACCTTTTAGATTTCTGCCTGTATCTGTATCCCAATGGCAGTTCTTTGATCCCAAAAAAACACACTTTCCTTTTTTAATGACCCATGAATTTTTAGGTTAACACCAAATTAACAGGTTGGGAAAAGAGAGCATATTAAAAGTAAGGAGAAGGATAAAGAAAAGAATAGAAAGCAAGGAAATAGAAAACTTAGAGAAAATGAAGTGAAAAGGTGACTTTTCAAAAAGTAAATAAAATTGATATAATTCTAAGTAGCTTAATCAAGAAAAATACATTATGGCATTTATCTGCCAAACATCTAGGAAGGAAGAAAATCATCACTTGCTAATTCCTACCTGTAACAGTGGCCCTCATGGCTCCTGCCTGTTCTCTGAAGGCGCCAGGGCCCTCAGCTGGGTTCCATCAGCCTGAACTACGCCAGGCAGCCAGGTGTGATTGCTGACCCTGGCACAGCTGGGTTTGAGCAGAAGAAAAAATAGGGAAAAACCCCATGGCATTTTTGGATACGCGGGTCAGCACATGCAGATACAGCAAAATTACTTGCCCTGTTGTGGCACAAGATGGTGCAGGGCAGGTTGGACACATTTCCTGGGTTTTGGTTTCAAACCCTGAGCTGGTTTCCAATATCATCCAGGTTCGAGTTCCCAGTGATACCAATTAGGTTCAGCTGGCACCACCACCAATTACATCTTGGAAACAGATGGTTTGGAAAGTAGACCAATCAGATGTGAAAGGTAGGTACCCTGAGGGGAATATAAACATAGCCTTGATTCAGCTTGGGAAGTTCGAGAAGGCTGCTTGAAAAGAGAGGTTTGACTCAATTTGGAAAGACCTCAGTTAGATCGAGAGAAGCTTCTTAGGAAGGCTTCAGTTGATGTGGGAGGACAGTTAGATTCCAGAGGGTTTCACTTGGCTAGGAAGAAGCTTCAGGAGGAGATAACTTCATCTTCAGGAGAGAGGCTGCTGTGGGCTGCCTCAACAGCACTGCCTGTGACTTCCCCAGTTGCCACAGTTTAGCTGGATCCAGGTCCACTGCTTACCTATGTGCCACCAGTTCCAGACTTGCTGTGGAGGAACAACACAGTCTTGCATGAGCAGCTTTTAGTGCTGACTACTGGACACTGCGAACACTAAGGTAGGACAGTGGCCAATTTTGACCTTAGAAAGTTTCCTTATCCCAATCTCCTTTGGAAATAAACTGTTGTTAGACCCAGACCTTGAGCTGTGTCTTGTACCATGTATCTCACATGGTGAGAACCCACAAACCATGATGTCCCCCCAAACTTGGCACATTTTTATACTTAGCTTATTTAAAAACATAGTGATAAAAATAGGTAACTTTGAAAAAAATCAGTGCAAATGAAAGAGGTGCTAACACTGCAGAGCCTATAACATTAAAAGGATAATGAAAGGATACTATGAGCAATTTTATTTCAAAAATTTGACAAATTATATGAAATGAGTAAATTCCTGAGGGAAAATGTACCAAACTTTACCCATGAAGAATAACCACTATTGAAGAATTGAAGTTGTAGCTAAAATTCTTCTCACAAAGAAAACTCTAAGCCCATGTGACTTTATTGATGAATTCTATTATAATTGTAAAAGTAATATCAATTCTAATAAACTCTTCCAGAAAATAGGATGAGTAATCACTTTCCTATCCATTCTACTATACCAAAACCAGACATCACTAAAGAGAAAACTTCAGACATATATTTTTCATGAGCATAGACAAAAAACTCTTGATAAAATAATTAGCAACTTGGTTCCACTGATTTATAAATATATTATGTATCATGTAGCTTATTCAGGAATGCAATGTTAGTTGACAACTGAAAACAATCAATGCAATTCATCATATCAATAGAGAAATTGGGAGAGGAAGGAAAGGGTTAGATAAGAAAATGGAGGACAGACTATAGTAGAGGACTATGGTGGAGGGCTATGGGTGCTTTGCTGATGGGAAAACTATGGTGACCACAGCTGAGGGGAGAAATCCTGTGCTATATATATATAAAAAAAGATGTTTAAAATATTAAAAAATAGAGACATTAAAATCATAGAATGATTTCAGTAGATGAAGAAAATGTATATAACAAAATTCAGTATCACTCAACTTGGTAAAAGGCATGAAATAAAAAGCTAGTATAATATTTAATGGAAAGAAAATGATTATTTTCCTAAGACTGGGAAATGAAGCATGGTTCTCTGCTCTTTAGAGTCCAGTTCAATTTTGTACTAGTGGCCCTCCATAGTAATACAATGCAAAAAAAAATTAAAGTAAGATAAAATGCATACATGCTGTGAAGTGCAAAATAAAAATCTTTACTCATGAATGATACCATTAAGGAATCTGTGAAGTTTCTTGAACTAAAAGCTGATTTTATCAAGTTCTTAGGACAGAAAGTAAATATTAAAAAGTCATTTTCTACGTACTAACATATATTAATAATGGGAAAATAATACTATATGCAAATATATAACATGTATTATGAAAATATCAAATATATATATACACTTTTCCATATATACAACATTTTTCTCATCTTCCATGTTCTAATGCTGTGGCATATAATTAAAAGAAATATCATGGGGCAGGGCATCCCCAGTGGCGCAGCAGGTTGAGTGCAGTGTTGTGAAGCTGTCTGCAGACTCTGCAGCACCAGTTTGATTCCCGGATGGCCAGGGAGAATCCCATATGGTGAGGCAGACCTCTCTTGTCTCGCCCGCTGCTCCCCTCAGCAGTGCTTTTGGTCCATCTGCCTGTTTTGCAAACTGCTCTGTCTCTGGTGAATCCTCTCACCCTCCCACGACTTTGGCCTGTACCCCAGCTCTTGTATAAATAAAAATAAATCTTTAAAAAAAAGAAAGAAATATCATGGAGCCTCCCTGGTGGCACAAGGGGTTAAGCATTGCACTACAAGGCAATCTACAACCTCTGCAGCATGAGTTCCATCACTGGCCAGCCAGGGAGCAACTCACATGGCGAGGCAGACCCCTCCTGTCTCTCCTGCTGCTCCCCTCAGCAGTATATTTCAGTCAGTCTGCCTGTTCTGTTCCCCACTCTGTCTCTGGTGAATACTCTCACCCCCTGCATCTCTGGCCTGTACCCCAGCTCTTGTATGCATAAATAAATCTTTAATAAAGAAAAAAAAAGAAAAAGAAATAAAAGAAATATCATGACTATAGGGAAATTATTTGATTTTGAATGATAGATGCTCAAGTGGAATGACTGTTCATTTTCTTCTATGATTTAACTTCAGTCTTCAGGGGAACAATGTTAATGTTGCTGAAGAACAAATACAACTATCTGTCAATCATATTTTAGTTTCCTATTACTGCTGTAATAAATAATTGTCACGAACTAAACGGCTTAAAGCAACATAAATGTATTATCTAGTAAGTCTAGAGGTCAGAAATACAAAGTCAGTTTCACTAGGTCAAAATATAGGCCTTGGAAAACCTGCCTTTTTTTTCCTGTGAGAATCTTTTTCTTTATTCAGCTTCTAGTGGAATGTTTACATTTATTGGCTCCTGTAGCTTTTCTATAACTTCGAAGTCAGCAGTGTAGCAACAGTTCCCCTCTGATATCTGTTTCTGTCCTTATGTCTCCTCTTTTGGGCTGTTATTGTCTTTCTTTTTTTCTGGAAAGACTCTAGTAGTTACATGGGCCCACCCAGATGGTCCTCCTAACCTCAAGATTCAAATTTAATCAAAAAATGAAGAATCTGTCATGTGAAGTACAATATTCATGGCATCCAGAGAGCAAAATGGGAACATTTGTGTGGTCATTATTCAGATCTCCACAGTTCATTCCCTATGTCCCAAGGATTCCCTTGCATCTCACATGAAAATATATTTACCCAGTCCATGGTCTCAAAAGTCTCATTCAGCATCAACTCAAATCAAAAAATTCATCTAAGTCTCATCAACTCAAAGATCTCATATCTCATCATCTGAGCATCATCTAAATTAGATATATGTGAGATTTAGAGGTGAAATTCCTTTCCATATTTAGACTTGTGAAACTAGAAAACAAGTTATCTGCTTCCAAAATGCACTAGTGGGATAGGTGTAGGATAACAGTTGCAGATACTTCCCTTTAAAAAGAGAGTAAGTGGGCCTCCCTGGTGGCACAAGGAGTTGAGATGCAGCACTATGAAGCTATCAGCAGCCTCTGCAGCACAAGTTTGATCCCTGGCCAGGGAGCAACCCACATGGCAAGGCAGACTTCTCCTGTCTCACCCTCTGCTCCCTTCAGCAGTGTATTTCAGTCAATCTGCCTGTTTCCCACACTGTCTCTGGTGAATCCTCTCACCCCTGGTACCTCTGGCCTGTACCCCAGTTCTTGTATGCATAAATAAACCTTTTTTTTTAAAAAAAAAAAAGAGTAAGTGAAAGGGAAAAGGAGATTATCTGAAGCAGGTCTGAATCCAGATTCTCTGGTTTCGCATGATACTTCATTGGTATTTTGCTATGATTTTTTGTTTTTTCTTTGAGAAATTCTTCATCTTTCTAATCTCTGGATATTTAGTCATTGACAACATTAAACACAATACAAGCCCTTGACATCAGATTTGTCTCTAAGCTCCTAAAAGTCTTCAGATCTTCAATTAGAAATTATTTGTTTATAAAAAGTAAATTATGGGGCATTTATATATATATATTTTATAGGTGAAGATGAGAACTGCCATTTTTTTTTAAGATTTATTTATTTATTTATAAAAGCAGTGGGTACAGTCAGAAGTGCGGGAGGGTGAGAGAATTAACCAGAGCCAGAGTGGGAACAGAACAGGCAGAAGGACCGAAGTACACTGCTGAGGGGAGCAGCGGGCGGCAGGAGAGGTCTGCGCTCCATGTGGGACCCTCGCCCTGCAGCCGGGCATAGAATCGGTGCCTCAGAGGCTGCGGGCAGCTTCGTAGCCCAGCGCTCAATCCCTGCGCCACCGGGGAGGCCCAGAATTTATATTTTAAAATGAATCCAGATTGGAAGAACCCAGGATCACATAATAGAAGCACAGTGGCTCTTAGTCTGTTCCTGGGTGCTTCTGACTACACCTCAGGACTGTTTCAGCACATTTAAACATCTTACCTTGACTGATGACTTAAGACCAGAAAAGAAAGATCAAAGTATTTGAAATGAAGGATAGGTTATTAGATTTATTTTTATATATGTTTGAAGGATGGGTTATTAGATTTATATATTTTTAGATTTATTTTTTAATGAAAGAAACTGAGAAGTTATAAATGAAATAGAGAAAACTTATTTTTAAGTGAAATAGAAATTGAAGTTGCATCTAGCTATGGAGATCAAAGACAAAACAAGAGAAGTAAACAAGATGCAGAAATTGTTTCTTTGAGTGAAAATAATGCTTATGGTAAAAACACATTTCTGAACTATGCAAATAAGCAACAAATACAAATATCCTTTATGAATGTTACTACCATTTTTGTACTTTGCATATGCACTGTCTCTAGGTCTATGTGTCCTCAGTCTTGATTTGCATATGAATCTTTTCCAAATCATGGAAAATTTAGTCTCTAGGGTCCTATTAACTCAAGATTTTTATCATTTCATATGTAACTTGTTTATCAAAGAGTCTGATTTTAGTGGGAATATAAAAATTTCTTTGTTCTCTTAGAATTTGAAAAGCCCAGTCCAGATTAGTCTCGGTTATTATTTATATAAAGTTTTTCTCTTTTCACTAACCACAATTATATTGTTATTTTGTCATTGTTCTCTGTCATGGGATAAACAATGACCATTTTCTGATGGGGTGAATGAATGTGTAGATTACCAGTGTGGCCCTGTTTGATGTCTCAGCTTTGCAGCCACCAGATTGAAGAGAAATATTCTGGAATAACATGTTCTGATTCTCCCCATCATGTTTTGCTACATCTCATTTTTGCTGAGATCTTCTTTCATGGGCGGCAACATACTTTGGTATGTTGGATGCAAGCCCAGGTGCCTTCCATTAAAAAACAAAACAAAACAAAACAAAAACCCTTAATCCTAAGGATACCCACTACCTACAATACCAAACAGTGAGACTTTCTCCCTTCCCAGTATTTCTTGTTACATTCTCATAATTCCTATTTCTCCTGATAAATAACAAAGCAGATTAATAAGGCCATTGCGTAGGTGGTATCCATACTGGCGTGAGATAGTAGCTTCTGGCTTTTCAGTGACCTCTGATCTTTACAAATGGTTCTTCAGGAGGACCAACTCTTGGCTTTCCCTTCAGGGTTGGGGCTGGAGATGTCATAAGTTGAGGGCAAGAAGCAATAGAAAACCATGGAAAATGGAAATTTGGGGGAAATGTGATGTAGAGAAGTCTGCTGTGAGTCTGCCTTGACCTGGATTGAAATCTTTGACCCTTCACTCTGTTTAAGAAAAGTTTGCCCATATACCCTCCAGGAAACTTCACTTCTCCATGTGTAAAATGTGATTCCCTGTCTCCCTTGGGAGGGATTGATGGGAGAATTTAAGGTGGAACAATTTCTTGGTAACACCCGAGAAAAGTATAAGCATAGTTCCTGGCAACATGAATAAACTTCCACCCTGAGAAGTGCCCTTAATCTTCCTTCTCATACCTTCTGTGTATCCTCAGTATGCTCACTCCAGATTTCCCAAGGGAAATATTATATATCATTCATTTTCCTAAATTTTCTGTTAACAAAAACCATTTGAGCAGAGTAAAGATCTTATCAGGCATTTGACTCTCTCCCCCATCTTGTACATTGAAAGCCCAGAATACACACTTTTTAAAAATTGTTTTCCCTTTTTCAAAATCTAATCCAACCTTCAACTATCTCACTACTTAACTATTTAATTTCTACCTTTTTCTCAACTTATCAAAAGTTTTATGTCTTTTCTATCATAAAAATAAGCAAAGAAACAGTAAAAGAAAAGGCAAACATTTTTCCTTCAATCTTTCATCTTCCTCAGGCCACATTTTACAACCTAATCTCCTTTCAGAGAAATATCATTAAAGAGATATTTGTACAAAATGTCTCAGCTTACCTTTATATTCTTTGCTCATTTATAGTTTGACTTCTAGTTTTCCTATGTCATAGAAATGCATCATTAGTAGAGGCTTAAAAAAAAATCTTACATGGGGCCTCCCTGGTGGAAAAGGGGTTAAGTCTCAGTGCTGTCACCAACACACCTTGAGTTCGATCCCTAGCCAGGGAGCTAACCCACTTACACTGCAAGAGATCTCTCCTGTCTTGTCTACTGTAAATCTGCCTTTTCTTCTCCCCACTCTACCACTGGTGAATCTTCTCACCCCCACCCCGCACCTCTGGCCTACACCCCACTTCTTCTATGCATAAACAAATAAATCTTAAAGAAATGTATTCCAAATTCTACTAATTCTGAATAACACCTCCCATTCCCCACAAAGAAAAATCAATTATCCTGCAATGGTCTGTGGTAGATAGTGCCCCATCAACCCATTGTGGAAGGCTAAATCCTTAGTGTCATTTCCATTTTCTCCTGATCCATGACTTATCCATCCATGCCAACACCCAATCCATCAAACATTTAACTCTAAGTAACTCTTGAATTTATTTCTACTTTCTAATTTTTCTCATTTAATTTTAATAGCTTCCTATCGATATTTCTGTTTGTCCCCCTTTTATCCTTGTCCACACTCGTCTCTTTTGGTAGATTCTACTTCATTTTGATGGAATATAAACCAAGTCTTCTCAGCATGCTCTCTCCTCCCCCACTCAGAATACTCTGTAGTCATTTGAAACTAACTTTCCATCTCTGAACATTACTTACATAATTCCTTGTCTTACCTCTTTGGGGGTGAGCCTATGACCACACACAGATTGTGGTGGAGTCTGTTTCTACTATAGCCTTGCTTTAGTCAAAAGAATGTGACAAAACTAATGGTTTGTCAATTTTACACATAGGCCACAGGAGATCTTGTCTAAAGTGCGCTCTCAGAACCCTGCTAATACCTGTGAATAAACCTGGTCTGGACTTCTGGAAAATGAGAGGCCATTTGGGTCACAGACTAGTAAATACAACTGATGAACTGCAGTGTCAGGCAGCTGATTCACCACCAGAATACACATGCATGGAGGCTTTCATCACATGATTCTGGCACAGATCAATAGAAATGATCAGAAGACCCATAAGCTTATGAGTGATTTGTTTTTAATCACTATGTTATACAGTGATTTTTTTTTATAATTTTTTTAAGATTATTTATACAAGAACTGGGGTACAGGCCAGAAGTGTGAGACGGTGAGAGAATTCACCAGAGACAGAGTGGGGAGCAGAATAGGCAGAGGACCGAAAGCACTGCTGAGGGGAGCAGTGGGTGCGACAAAAGAGGTCTGCCACACCATATGGTTATCTCCCTGGCTGGCTGGGACTCCAACCCGCACTGCAGTGGCTGTGGACAGCCTCACAGCGCTGCCCTCAACCCACTGCAACACTGGGGAGGCACTATACAGCAATATTTTTTAATACTATAAGAGTTCACATACCTCTCTATCTCAGTAGAATAAACCTCTGGGTCCAGTTAACATGTCATATTCATTTTTGATGCTGAATATCATCTAAGAGCATGTTCCATATAGCAGACAATTTTTATTTAACTTTTGAATACCAATAATATTCTAGCTCATTTTATTGAGCTAGAATTGACATGCAATAGCTACAAATATTTAATGTATACAGTTTGATGAATTTTGAGATAACAATACATAGATGAAACTATCAGCATAATTTATGCCATAAATATATCCATCAGCTCCAAAACTGTCTGCCTGTCCTCTTTATTTATTTGTTGTTGTTATTTGTGATAAGAACATTTGATAAAAGATCTACCACAGTTTTTTTTTACATGAAAATCCAGTATTATTACATATAGGTACTATGATATATTCGTAACCAATACTTTCCACTTCTAAAATCTTATTCTTGTTCATCACTACTAAATACAACTTTGGGTTTATATTGCCTTCTGTTTTAATTCAGATCATGGTAGAATTTTATGAACTATTTCTTCTTTTCATACTATAGTTAAATACATTTTTTGCTATTAGGATAATTTTTTTGACAAGTGTAATATTTTGCATTTTTCATTTAATTCCTCTCTTTTCTGTTATAAAGACTATTGTCACTTTCTCTCCTGGTCACTTTATCCTTTCCTAAGCCTTTAAAATGTGTTCAAATACTTGCCTTGTATTTCTTATCTTGTCTACTTCATAGATCTTATTTCCATTTATTTCTTTTGCCAGTGTCATGGTAAATAATATAACATGTTTATTCTCTTTCCCTCTCTCTTGAGTCCTTCTTCTATATTCTCAATACACATTATTTCATTCTCTCTGGATTTGCCCATTAAGAAACCAGATCTTTCTAATGTTGTTTGAAAAATGTATCTTCAATGAAAATATCCTACACAAATGCCTGAGATCTGATTTGTATCATTTAGCTATATTAATCCTCTTGTGAAGTTCATGTGAATTGTACTATCTTGCAGCTACATAACTCAGATTCTATTTGCTCATATATTTTATGACTCTGCTGGAAGGTTCACACTCAACCACTAAAAATAAAAACTGCATTACACAGATATAACTTGTACATGCAAAGTCAGGTTCAGAATTAAAAATTTCAGTGACATTGATAGCATATACTATAAAGTAGGGGGAAAAGCTTATGAGATATACTCGTCAATGTTGTCATTCCTTACTAAACTTTGTCATAGTTTCCCCTTGCTGAAGGTGACATTAGGTACCATGCAAGTCATATTTGTCAGCCAGCATACTCCAAAAATACTAAGAATTTATAACATCCACAAAATGAGAACATATAATCAACTATTCTTTATGTTTTTCACAAAATGCTCTACTGAGAGATTAGGCAGCCAAAAGCATAATTATGAAGCTACAAAATATATAGGGACCTACAGAAGAATATTGAAAAAAACAAAAGTTATGGGGACAATTACAGTGGCTCCTGTTGTCAAGGAGATCCTAAGAATACTTTCTTTGTAGCATCTTTTCAGCAGGAGGGAATATATCTGTGAGTTTTGGGTCTCAGAGGCTAAGGATGAGGTGATTTTTGCTCCTAACTTTTAGGATAATATGATGGAAGTTACTGTGGGGATTTGGAATGAAAAATGACAGAGCTTCTGATTCTTCCCATCTGATGGGAATCTTAACAAAGATACTGTAAGGTTGCCTTTTAATTTCACTGTAGAGAGTAAGTTAGGGGTGAGGGTAAAAGGAAGTAAATGATGGCTGGAATGGATTTCATGATTCTCAGAAAAGAATTACCTTCACAACTTGTAAGTTTTTGTGTAGTAAATTATTACAATGTTGTATCTTTTGAGAAAATAGTAGAGTTGAATAGTATTTTTGATGTACTTACCAGCTTTTCACTGGTATATAAGTATGAAAAGTAAATAATGAATGAAATAAGTGTAGTGCCAGTATGGGCACTGAGCAGGTTTTCTAGGATCCGAGCAGACAGGCAGGTAAAGGCAGAGTCCTGGAGCCGTCGGTGGCTTTCTCAGGCTTTTACTGAGCTTTACGTGCATTGCAGCAACCAGGTACAGAGCACGCAGGGGTGCCTGGGAGCCAGGAGGTTGGCAGGCCTCTTGGACCCCAGGCAAGCCTTCACTCTGGGCTTCTCTGGCCTTCTTTCTCTCCTTCTCTCTCCTGCCTCTCTCTCTTTTGCTACTCTCCTGCTTCTGCTCTCTTGGTGACTATCTCAATACTCCTCCCATGGCCCACAGAAGCAAACAAGATAGTTTGCAACAATGTAACAACTGCAGGTACCCCCATCAGGCAGGGCAATCCTAATGGGAGGGCAGAAAAGCCTGAAAACTATTTACCCTACAATAGCGTAAGTTAGAATTCTCAGTCAAAAATAAAGAATTAAAATTGGGTTCATACAGATAAAAGTCCATGATCATTTTATTTTCACTAACTTACATCAAATCCTAGATCGAAGTGGAATGACAGGAAATAATATTTTATTTTGTTGATCTCAGAGTTGGTGTTATTACTGTAATCAATATTAATTTATATACAAAAAAGGCTTTTGTTATGTTTTAAATCATAGTGCATTCACAAAACCCTCAAACTGATTCTGAAGTAGATGAGCTGAGATTAGCACTATCACTCTCCATTAAAAGATGAATCCAATGTTCTCACAATAATCTAAAACTGAGTAAACAAAATTAGGAACAAATGTTCTATCTCTAAGTGATAATTACTACTTCTGCATTTTGATTACTTGGTGAAAATTGGAAGGAAGGGGTGGTACAAGTTGGAGAGGGCCAAAAAAATCGCAAATAATGAAAAAGCTTTAGGTAAGACTTTAATCTCTTGTTTTTCCAGTCTTGCTCCTCATGACCTCCAAACCCTTTGTTTCTTTATTCTCCCTCCTGTCTCTTCTCAGCTGTGTCTTCTGACTCTCTGGTTCTTTCCAGTCCTTTTCTCTCTACTCCTTTACCCTATAGCAGAATATTCTTTTCTATGTCTGTTCCCTTTTCTCTTCTAGCCTTATGGTAGTGAGAGAGTTAATCTATTTCTTTTCCCAGGGAATAGATAGCATTTTGCAAAGATCTTTTAATAAGAAAATTTCTTAACCCTCAGAAATGATGAGTTTGATGACGGGATGAAAGTTTCAGATAGTATCATGGATTGTAAGTGAGTTTTGCTCATGTTGAAAACTGAGACCTTGAGATGTCTCTCAAATTATACCTCATTGAAGTAGTTCCTGCCTTTCAATCACATGTGCATTACTTCTTGAATGTCTCTGTGTGAATTTATCTCAGAGAGGTATAACAGAAGTCTTTGGAGTTCAGAAAATGCCAGATCATAATGGTGGCCTAGAATTTAGTATATATTGGGATGTAATTTAAAACCTAATAAAATAATAACTCTATATGATGTATTGAAGACTAAACAGAGACTATGTTGGGTATTTTAGAAACATAGCAAGTGATTCAATGGGAAGAATGAGACTAGTCAAGAGGCCTCTTCCAAACCAAAACTAATATCAAATAATGTGAAATACGACTCGTATTGCCTAGCTTTATAAAAGCACTTACAGGTAATAGAACAGTTTGATGTAGGGACTGGAATTGGGCAAAATGCCATTGAAAAACTGGGATAAGCTGTTATGTTAAGACTCATTCACATGCATTATTCAGAAAAACTTGCTGCTTCTGGGATGGCAACTCATTCTGTTCCTCTGGCCTTTGTTTTCAGTATGTTAAAAAAAAAAGTGTTAATTTGTGTAATTTTCACCTTTGTAGAGATCAACAAGTTAGTGAAACTTGACAGTAATACCTAAATTCTGATGAAGACCCAAATTTACAGTCTACTTATATAGGTCTAGGATTCATGTTAATATGAATTTACTATAAAATTATTCTTACTTTGAAAAATTAATTACTATCTCTTCCTTCTAACAGAGTAACATGTATAAGGCCATGTTACATTCCCAAGAAATTTAAATGCCTAAGAGTGAGTAGGTGCTACTACTGGTGTTAAAACAGGACCTAAGAAATTAACTGTGGTGTTAAAAATGCATTTAAAGCAAACATTTAAGTGAAAGTATTTATAGATCTTGCTAATGAGTTTAACAAGGTTTCAAAAATTCATGTTTAATGCCTGTGGTATTAAGTTTACTGAGTATAATATAAGTCTTATGAAATCATTCTCTTCAATCACTGTAGTCTAAAAGATGACTTCATTTTGTGTCAATTAAAATAGCTTCATTCTTCAAATCACAATTATTTTGAAGTATATTCAACTTTAAGAAAGCTAATGTAAACATATACATTTCAGGATAATTGTTCACATTTTAAAAAGCTGTTTCATAAAAAAGATTCATGATCACATTCTTTGAAATAACATGCTCTCTCAGCACACCTAAGTGCTGGTTTACACATCATTAACTACTTGACAGAGAGGAAAAGATTGGGTACAGAAGAAAGAAATTTAGAGCTAATGTAATGGAGTCACTAATAATTGAATGGAAAAACAAACTTCACCTGAAATTTATAAAATAAGTCAATGAGGAAATATGTTTTTAATACCTGGACAATTGTAGAATTATATGTTATCAGGTGAAGTAAACCTTCATTTTATTTTATTAAAATAATTTAAGGTAGGCAGGCTTTGAATATTTCTTTAGGTACCCTTAAGTCAGCACAAAAGGTGACTATAATTTTTTCATTGCATAATTGTCTGGAGCATTAAATTCAGAGGTCTAGGTTGTTATAGATGCCTATGGCAACTTAATACTCTTACAATCACAGGGCTGGGAAACACGGATCAATAGCACACAGTGGCTGTAATCAACATGTAGATTAATGAACAGGACCATATCCACCAGGGAACACTAGAACAAAGACCAGTTGAGCATTTTAATTGCTAAGTTGCTGGTAAGTCTCAATTCCCCATCAATCTCTATCCATTAGAGCCATTGATGCATAGCAGACATTAAAAGGAAAACAATAACATAATGATTCATAAGTGCTAGGGTGCAAATGAATGGTTAGCTATGGGGAAAGCATGACTGTGATTATTTCATAGTTCACACTACCTAAAAGATCGGACACATTATTTCTAATTTGCATTGTTCCCTGGACCTGACCTGCCTATATTTAATAAGTTGGTTTTAATGGAACTAATAGCACAGCAAAAGGTTAGTTGAACAATCTTTTCCCTAGCTATCTCAATATAGGTTTGGTTTGTTCTTTGGCTAATTTACTTATCTTGCAAAAAAATCAGAGCCAGAGAAATTAAAAATAAAAAGGATTCATGAAATCAGCTGAAATATTATCATCTTGCGAGAGCAAGATTCTCTTATAACATGATCTTCTATCTGTTGTTGAGTTATAACTAGGAGCAGTCAGTGGTCATTACCTTCATTTTCATTAACATTGACAGCTAAGTTCACATCTTGGGGTTTTAAATAAGTCTCCTGGAAGATGACCTGCATGCAGTCCATACGAGTGCTTCCTGATCCGGGAGGTAATTCTCACAGTTGTTCTGGAAGGTATGAAATGATTTTGAAGGCAGTGCAGCACAGTAGTGGAGAACTCCTCTGATTCTTAAAACAACTTTTTGACATAAATAAGGTCATTACTCCTTTTATAAGCATATCAATATAAATATTGAGAACTTTACTTAAATGATGTGTAGAGGCTAGCAAACTCCATAATTGCACATATCAGCATGAGTGCTTGAGTGCTTGAACTTTCAACTGTTTCTTCTTTCTGCTGAACTGAGCAGGGGTTGAGCCCTCATAGGGTCACCCCTTGGGCGGGGGTGATAGATTCAAGGACAGAAGTCATGAGTATGTGAGACAATCACTATGAACACCCTCTCTCTGCCTAGTTCTTGTATTGTTTCTGAATAAGTCCTGTCTGTGACTCTATTAGCAGATTGTTTATTTAGAGGGTCAACAAATGAAAAGACAAAAATTTGGTGACTTTCCTAAGTCACATTGCATTGTGGGTAGAGAAGCTAGTGTACAAACACAGATACTTATGACCCTCAAATTTCATTATTTTACATCTTGCTAGATCTTACACACTAAGTCTGGGCTGACTTCTAGGTATTATTCGGATAATACACAAACCATGTTAACCTATCATCTGCGAAGTTGAAGTCATTCCTTTAACAGTGTTTTAGTTTACTTCCCCTCAATACTCTCCTTTTATTTTTTATTTTTTTAAAGGTTTAATGTGCTTTTCTTTTTTTTTAAATATTTATTTATTTATACAAGCACTGGGTACAGTCAGAAGCGCGGGAGGATGAGAGAATTCACTGAGCCAGAGCGGGGAGCAGAGCAGGCAGAAGGACCAAAGACACTGCTGAGGGGAGCAGCGGGCGGCAGGAGAGGTCTGCGCGCCATGTGGGACCCTCCTCCGGTGGCCGGGGAGCAGCCGGGGATCGAACTGGTGCTGCAGAGGCCGCGGGCAGCTTCGCTACCCAGCGCTCAACCGCTGCGCCACCGGGGAGGCCCTCAATACTCTCCTTTTAATGCTAGACTTTCTGAGCTACTGACTCCAATTGCAAGGACTCATTTGAATGGAATCTGCTTGGGAAGTTAGAGCATAACATTAAGTCAGGATGCAGGCAAATTATATCCTCCTATGTCCACATTTTCTCTTTCAAAGAATCCTTCCTATGCGTTTTGGTCTGTTTATTGAGATATAATTGACATATATAGCACTGTATGAGTTTAAGATGTCTAGCATAATGATTTGACTTATATGGATCATTAAATGATTTTTGCCACAATTAGTTAATATCTATCTTCTCATGTAGATACACTTTTTTTTTTTTTACCTTGTAATGAGAACTCATAGAATTTGCTTTCATATATACCACACAGCAGTGTCAGCCACAGTTACCACATTGTACATCACAGCCCTAGTACTTATTTACCTCGTAACTGGTAGTTTGTATTTTCTGATCACCTTCAGCCTATTTCCCTTCCACCCACCCACTTGCTGTATCCTATATAATTTTAAAATTTGATTGCAACCAAAGCCTTGTCTGGTGGTCAGGACAGCTATTAACCTTAGTTTGAAAATTTATTTTTATTTCTATTCTTAAGTGAGATTAAATTTACAAATTTAGAAAATGACAACAATGAAATAAGCCTTTAAGATTTCAAACAAAAGACTCTTACTCCTACTATGATGCTCTTTGTCAGTTTTCTCAAGTCATTTTGGAACATATCGCTATATTGTCTGTGTAGAAGAAATGATACTCTGGTCACCATTCTTGCAAGCACCTTACCTGAGCCTCTCTCTGTTTCCTTTATTCTTCCAAGAAAATAGTATAGAATTTTAACTTTCTGCTAAGGCTTCCTTACAAGGAATCTGTTCTATTATTTAAAATTTGGATCTTTCCACATCTCTGGTGTCAATATTCAAGTCGGACTAGGGAATGGTGAGGGATCCAGTACAAAAATAAGCAGTCAGAAGATAAACTTAACAGGTTTTGTTTAATACTTGCCTTAAGATCTTGGGCTAGTACTGTAAACTTCCTTAGTTTCATATTCCTCACCAATAATTGAGAGTATTTTTAAAGTTCATGTGATCTAACCCTCACAAGTTCAACTTAATTATGGAGGCATACATAAATTAGTATTTTTACAATCATTATTTCTTCCCATTATATGTTCTTACTACTTTTTGAATTGATCCTCTATGTTTATACTAACTTGAGACTAACACCTCTTTTAAGAAACAATTGCATCTCTTTGTGCTGTGGAAATCCATTCAATGTGCCTCTTTTCTAAGCTAGATTGTTTCCCACTCAAAATGGATCATTGTATAAGTCACATTCTATCACCTCATCTTCAGCCTGAAAGTTAGCTAAAAAATAAACATCATCTCCAATATGTTCAACCCATGGATTTTTGTTTTTAGATTATTTTCTAGCTTGGAGATGTATATATGTGTGTGTATATTATATATGTGTATATATTATTTATGTAATTAAGTATATTGATACACATGCACATACATTTATAATTATATGCTACATACAATTCTATTTATATAATATATAAATTTTATTATATACTGTACTGATATATATATTCTATACTCATGCTTTTTAACCTTAGAGCCCTTGTCTTTTGCTGGTGTGTGCAACACCTTTCAATTAAGAAACAGCTGTGAATTTAATTAATATGCTGTTGACTCCCACCCTTTTCCAGATCATTAATGAGGAATTTAAATCAGAACAGACTAGGCTTTATCTTGAGTTCCAGAGGGATCTTTTGGAAAAATCTCTCCCCACAGTGTTTCCATTCATTTGCATTACTTTAGAGAACTTAAACTGTGTGGTATGGGACATACTTTGAAAATAAAGCATTTGAGATGCTAAAGCAATATCTAATATTAAAGATGATCAGACTTTTAACCATTTTTTTAGTTATCTCTCCTCTGATAACAGATTGTAATCTGTGGGTCAATGTAATAAATATTTTAAAATAAATCAATGATTTGGCATGAGAGGTGGGTAGAATATGCAGCCAGAGTTAGTACCCCCAATGTTATACAGAAACATCAATAACCACTGTGATAACCACTGTGAACATGTGGGCGGCAGGAAGGAACTGTTATAAACATGTCTCATAAGCAATGAACCATGAAAGCTTGCATCTTCGAATCGGTATGATGGCTGCACAGATATTTTATAAGCTCAAACATTTATGTTTATGATACTTATGTTTATGTTTAATAACACATTCACATGCACACATATAAATGGTGATCAAAACTGACAATGCAGACAGCAACTGACCAAGATATTGACTATCTACTCAGATTGCCAGGGCAAGACCAAATACTACAAAAAAGATATGGCTTTAAGTGCAGCTTTATAAATCTTTCTAAACATAACTAATGGTTTTAAAATGGTGGAAAATCCTTTACTTCAAAATTACAGGTTTTTTTTTCTCTCCCACTTATATTCCTTGGACAACCTATTTTAAAATAAACTACAATTTGCATCAAATGAAGGTAAAATCCTGGAATACCATACCCTCCAGAAACATCACCACCTACCAGACAACATGTAAAATACACTTTTCAAAAGTGTGTTGTGCTGATTCAGCAAATGAAGGATTAATTGGTTGTGAGAAGGGAAAGAAGCAGCATGGAAGCTGCTTTTTTGAGGGCATATTAATATCACAATGGCATTTCAATGCAAAGATTTGAGGAGAATCCATGTGACAGACCATTCCATTGTATGTTTTCTTTTTTAAGTTTTCTACCTTCATTCTCTAATAACTTAATCATATATTCAACTAAAGGAAAGCATTTCCCTTTACCTGGAAGAGCAATATCTAGCATAAGGGGTCATGTTCCCTAAGGCTGTCATAATGAAGTATACAAATCAGGTGGCCTAGAACATCATAAATTTATACTGCCATGATATTGGCGGCTAGAAATTTGAAATCAAGTTATTGCCAGACAGCACTGCCTTCCCTCTGAAAGCTCTACAGGAGAATCCTTCTTGCCTCTTCTAGTTTCTGTTGCTCCATTCTTAGCCTCACTCTTCATATAGTCTTGTTCTCCTTATTTCTATATGCCACTCTTCACAAACAAAATGTGCCAGACTAAAAGAGCCCAAGTATTTCAGAACGCACTAGTCATTGAAGTGACCAGTTTCTCCAAACAAGAATCAGATGTATATGGTGACTTAAGTGAATAGGACGTGATCCTGATTCACAAGCAAAGCATGACTCTCAGGCAGAATTTTAAGAATCATAGAGGGCAAAATTTACATATGTAAAGCTACTTAACTGTGGCTATCAGTGGTTTTATCTTCCTACTCTTTCAAGTTACTGTGTAGGTGAGACTATAAGCAAACTTTTGTGGTTCACTATTTATGAGACATGTTTATGACAGTTTGTGCCTCCCACATGTTCACTGTGGATATGTCAGTCTTGTACAATCTATAGAATTGGTGTTTCTGTAAAACATTGGGGGTAATAACACTAGCTTTATATTCTACCCACGTCTCATGCCAACTCATTGATATCTTTAAGAATATATATTCCAAAGCCAGGCTAAAAAGTTAAAGGTTAAATAGAAATAAATAAGACACTCATATCAAACTGGCCATGAAACTAAATGGAAAAGATCTACTCTACTTTGAATTAATAGCCGATTCTTATAAATTTGCCCACATTCAGAGATATGTAGACAAAGATAAGTTTACTCCAACATTGGACCTATAAAAAAATATTGCAACACATAAAAGGAAAGCCACATATTCCAGAAAAGAAACATATTAGTTCACATTAGGAGAATACAGATCTCTGATTTCCTAAAAAATAGATTCTTTCAATTCAACAAATATTTACTGAACACCTCATTTGTGACAGGTGTGCAGCCAAGATTGGGATGGAACAGTGAACACAAGCAGACAAAGAATCCTGGTAAACTCGAATAAGGAAGTTAGATGATAACTAAGAATACAGTAGGGTTGGCAGCGATAAATGTTAAAAAGAAAAATACACCATAAGGGTGATGGGTGCAATTTTAGATGAGACAGTTAAGATAGAAAACAACTGGCTCCTGCTGTCAATGGATTGACTGAAAGTAGAAATGGAAGTTCAGATAAATTTTTTAAAAAGTGAACTAAGAAAAGTACTAGAAGAGAAAACAAAATATGACAGTAAATCATTTAAAGTACAATTAAGAGGTGGAAGCTTCTAAGTCACTATTAAAGACAATGAAATGAGAAAGTAAGGAGATAGACCTAAAAAATAAACCAGGTTGAGAGGAAAATAATAATGTTGAAAATATGAAAGAGAACATACTGTGAGCATGTGCTGTATGGCTCCAACAAATGGATATTAATTGACCTGAGATTGCTAATTTCTGAGATTCCTCTAGCTGTTATGTTCCTTGTAGCATTGAGGATATGAATTGGTATGGTGGTTAGAAAATTCTTCAGACCAAAATGTAGTATTAAAACCATTCTCCTTCAAGACATACTTATGTGTCAATTCACATATGCAGCTTTCCTCCTTGACTCCATTCCTAACTGAAATAAGGCTCCACAGAACACTCTCAGGACATTTCTACAAATTTAACACCTGTGGAGGGCAAGATTGGGGTCTTCATATCTTTATCCTCAAGACAAAATAAATCAGAATAAGTGTCAGAAGTACTGAGTGAAGTTAGATCTATAAAACATGTCAAAGAGTGGATAAAGATTCTAATACTTTGATTTTGATTTCAGAGCATGCTCTTATATACAACTTCATTTTATAGGGAGGATATTTATAGCATATTAAATGTCTCACATCTGCAGTGAAAAAACTGCTTTACAATCCCTAATCCATCTCCTATAGATGCCTAATTTAGAGCAAGTTAATTTGCCTATCTATTCCTCAGTTGTTGTTTTTTTATTCTGTAAATTGGTTGTTTGAAGGAAACTGGCATCTAGCAAGCACATTACAAATAATGGTAACTATTTATTATTTATATCTTAAATTGAGAAAACAGAGTCAGAGGCTGTGTGACCTGCTAAAGGCCGTTCAGCATGTAGATTACAGAGCAAGGACTGGATTCAGGTGCTCAGTGTTTAGTTTTGATTTTCTTCGCATTATAGGGGAATTAAGGAGAGTCAATAGAACCATAATAGTTCATATGTGCTCGAAGGATAGAATCTTGATTTTTAAATGTCATAGAGGAATTAGAAGGTCTAAAAACTTTTGAGAGGAGGAATGAAAAAGATAATGAGTTCAGTTTCAGGAAAGATAAATAGAAAATATTGCCATAAGATAATCATAGATATGAACATAACATGCTCAGTGGCTTTTCATTACACTAATAATAAAATCGAAAACACTTCCAGTGGCCTACAAAGCCTTGTATTAATTGCGTTCTATCTGTGTATGTTGTGATCTGTGTTCCTTCTCTGGCTTTTTTCCCTCCTTTTCCTTTCCTATGTACTTTGTCTTGTAATCCTATGACTTTGCCAAATCTGGTTTTATTTATTTTTTATTAAATCTGTGCACTAGAATTTTTGTTTCTCCCATCCTTTATATGCTTTCACTCTTGCTTTATGCAAATTCCCTTCAAAGACCAAGTCTCCAGAAAGCAATTGCATTACAGCCTCTCTACAATAGCCAGCACCTCCATTTCCCCATTGCTATCTATCCCTTTACTCTCTTTTGTCTTCTAATCAGTTAGCACTAACTGAACCATACAGTACTCAGTGGTAGTGTGCACACTGGCACAGACATGCACATATTTGTCTTTTCCATTTTCCATTAGACTATAAACTAGGGGTGGCACCATATCCGCCTACCTTTAATGTCTGACATATACTAAGTGATCAGGAACTAATTGTTAAATATGTAAATGAACATGTGAGTGGCACAAACATTTAAGACTAATAGCTTCCACTTAGTTTTAGTGTTGGTTATTAGATGTCATTCCTAGTCCACATTTTTGCCTTCCAATTGCTTGCTTAACTCATACAAGGAATATGTACACCATCTTTCTTGTTATTGGTCATTGACATTTTTAGCATTTGAACCCTAAGTAAGTAAGTGGGAAGAAAGCAGAATAGCATAATTTATCACAAAGAAAGCTAGCCACTCAAATCCTTTCTTGTTTCCTATGTGTGGGCCTGTTTCCTTGCTAAGCAAATCAGGGTAGCATACTTCTATGTCAAGAACAAATAGGAAGCATTTCAGTAGCAATTGGGTTAAATTCTGTTTGTGATTGTGAATTTGCAAAATGTGCTTTGCCTGTTCTCTTTGAACAGGACTCAGTCAACTCAATTAGGTTATCAACATTAGAGCATTCCCAAGGTATCTAAATATAAGCTGCTGCATTTCCTGCATACTTAATTCTAAAAATAACTCAATAATAGTCATGGTATTCACACTCCCTAATCTATTGTGTGTTGGAAATCTTGCTGTCAGTGATACAGAAAGAGAAATGTACTCTGAGCTCCCAGACTTGTTTCAACATTTACAAAATGTATTGCCTAGAATTTAATTTTCTTTCTTTTACTCTGGGCTGGCATATTTTCTGAATCTAGAAATTTATTTTAAGAAAAAATTCAGAGTACTTCAAGAGGGCAAGCCCAGCATCTGTCTTATTCAGAGTTTACCAGAAGGCTTGGCATAAACTCGACCTCAGTGGAAGAATAAGTATATAACACACAAAGGAAGAAACCATTTTTTCTAAAGTTTGAAAAATTAACATTTTGATATTATTGATTCTTTAGTTTTTTAATTCCCCTTTCTTTCATTGTCCTTTTTTTAACTGCACATTTTGAATCTTATTGCATTGTGCTTTTATTTCAAATTCTTTTGGAAATAATATGATTAAACCTCAAATACCTTTTCTGTTTCAACCATATTTTAACATTACCCATTATTTTGGTTATACTTTAGTACCTGCATTCTTTAACACTATTATCTTAAACTTAAAATTTAAAATTAGCCTATTGGAAAATTTTTATTCTTTTAAAACTGAATTTTGATTTGATTTTCTAGAAACTTTCTCATTGATACTTCATGTTGTTGCAAATAATTATGAGTAATAGTGTTAATAGTTGTATTAATTTCTCAATTATTACCTTGAGGTATTCAAAGTGCTGCTTCAAATCATTTTCCCGTGTGATAAGGGCAGTCATATTTCTCCCTTAATTTCACTATTATTTCCACCCAAACCACCTCCAAAGTGTTTGCTTCTGAAACTCATATTGCAAGTGATTGGTATTTCTTTGTATTAAATATTTTAGAAACTGACAATAATTTCTGATTTTAGGCAAGTATTTCTCCAGGCATTCAAAAAGCAATTAAAACCCCACATAGTTGAATGATCCTATGTGACTTGAAATTCATGATAGAAGTTGTTAATTTCAGAAAATAGAGAAATTTCAACGTAATGTGTATCTGGAGATGTTTGTCATCTCAATTGTAAAAATATGCTTGTGAGAAACTCAAAACTCAAATCTGTTTATGCTCAGATTGTGTGTACTTAGCTTTTCAGGCCCTCACTTCCCAGTTCTACCCTTCACCCATCAGCTGTGGCATCTGTGGCCCATGTTTAGTGTGACCCTGCCCTTTGCACCACACTTGATATGCCAAGAGGGGACAACTGACTGATCATCTTCAATTAATTCAATTACTTCTCTCAGTACCTGGGCCCCAAGGACATCTGTCTTTTCTACCATGATGGGAAGAGAGAGAAAAAAAAAAACAAAGAATAGACATGGAGAGAATATTCAGATCAAGTTGTGTTTCCTGGTTAATGTTTCTTATATTAGTTATCTATTGTAGTATAATAAATTATTCAAAAAATAGAAGTTAAACAAAACATTTATTATCTGGAAGATTGTGTGGATTCACAATCCAAATAGGGCTTTATTGGGTAGCATTCAGGGCCTGTCATAAAGCTGTGATCAAGGTGTTTCCCTGGTGGCGCAAGGGGTTAAGTCTCAACACTATGAAACTATCGGCAGCCACTGAAACATGAGTTTGATCTCCAGGCAGGGAGCAACCCACATGGCACAGCAGACCTCTCCTGTCTCGCCCACTGCTCCGCTCAGCAGTGTGTTTCAGTCAGTCTGCCTGTTCTGCTCCCCACTCTGTCTCTGGTGGATCCTCTCACTCCTTGCACCTCTGGCCTGTACTCCAGCTCTTGCATGCATAAATAAATCTTTTAAAAAATTTTTTTAAAAAAATCTGCAATCAAGTGTTTGCTGTGATAATCATCTCAAGGCTTAACTGGCAGGACATAACCCCTTCTTAGGTCATTCATGTGACCACTGGTAGGCCTAAGGTTCTTTCTGGCTATTGACATGAGATACCACTTTTTTCCTACATGGACCTTTTCACAGAGCTACTTGCTTTCTTCAAAGCTGTTCTCCTAGGGTGATGTCTTGGAGGGACAATGATGGAGACTGAGGACAAAGCAGGCAGAAATCATAGCCATTTTGTAAGCTAATCTTGAGATTTATATCCTATCACTTTTGCTGTATTTTAATCATTAGAAAAGAGTTTCTAGGATCAGTTCATACTCCTGAAGAGGGGATTACCCAAGAGTAAAAATACCAGGAGGTAAAGATTAATGAGGAGTTTTTAATGGCTGCCTACTGCAGTCTACCCTCTAACCTCCAATGATATATCTCCCTACATGTTCAAAAGATATCCAACCTCTCCAAGGATCCCCAAAAGTCTCATCTTATTATAATAGTAGCTCAAAACCCAGGGGCACTTAATATAAATCAGGCTCAAGTGCAGATGAAAATTCTCAGATGCAGTTTCTTAAGTACAGATCATTGGACAAAATTCCTTTTATTTGTAGATCTTTCAAACTAAAGACATGGTTTATCTACACACACAGACACCCATACACACACATACCCTCCCCCAAACATAGGGTAGCTACATACACTAATAAGCAAAAACTGGGAAAGGGAGAGAGGTAATCCAGACAGAAGTGACAATATTTTTGTAACCTAATATGCAGAATGACATTGTATCACTTTTATATTTTATTCATAAGAGTAAGAGTAGGTCCAGCATTACTCAATGGAAGATTAAAATGTACATACTTACTAAGAGGCTGGGTTACTGGGAACCTCTCTGGAGTCTGCACTCCACATTCTACTATAAATCCCACACCCTTTCTGATCTGGATTACATTCAGGCCCTTCAGGGCCCTTCAGGCTTTGGAAAAAGTTTCCATTTTGCCCTTAGTTAGGTGAAGTTGATTTTTGCTGCTTTAAACTGAAAAATTACTTAAGTCTAATCTCTCTATTCATAAGCTGGACCTTCTTATTCTTTGCAGTTTTTAAAATGTCAAACTATCTTGGAGCATCCAATATAAGTTAAAAATGTCTCGCTCTCACGAATATTCTATCCCAATTTTTTTTTCAAAGTCATAACTTCCTTCCTTGCTGTTCAAGTTCACTGGATAGATTGATTGTCTTATTTGTATCTCTATAGTATTTGACACATTTAGCTGCTACCACATTCTTTTTCTCTTAACTAGAAATTGATTTTATTCTGATTCTATTGGGTATAATAGAGGAAAGAGAATAGACCAAATCTGGATACTCAGTTTTATACTATTAAAAGGTGGGAGAGCTTTTTTAAAGTTAGCTCAGAAGGATGTTTGGCCATCTGATTTCTAATTAGTTTCTGACTTTCTAATTAGCTTTATCCAAAGGAAAATAAACTTTCTTCTATGTCCAGGACAGGAGATAGTTTTATAATTGAGAGCAAATAAGTTAGGCTCCTACCTTCCCAGAGAAACTGCAAGAAGGGGCACTATCTTTTTGATGATTACATCTCAAAGAATGGGGAAAGAATTTACAATTATAAGTTTGGTGAAGTGAATGCTCTAAGCAAAAGGAAGACAGATGCCAAGTCAGGAAGACACCTATCTACGGTTTGAGGGGAAAGTGAAGGCTGTCATGGTCTTCACTAGAATTTCTGTCCTCCAGTGACATAGGTTTGGTTTTTTTTAAATAACAAAATATTACTTATTAACCCAGTTAGCTGATGACTGCAATGTCCTCTTAGGACTCCTTTATTTTAATCTTAACCCTAATCTAAATCATTCTGTTGTAACATGACAGAAGTATATATATGTAATAATCTCCTTATTAAACTCTTTCAATGGTTATCAACTTCTCCCTGATCTCACAAAATACTCACCATTACATGGACTCTTGTGACCTTTTTTACTTTTCTTTCCAGGAACATATATTGTCAGTCTTCCTGATACTCACAATCTGAAATTATTCATGCTTTCCTTCTTATTGAGAAGTTACCATGTATTAGGTCACTACCAGGCACAAAGAATACACTTCTTCACACTGACCATGCTCTCAGTTCTAGACCTTTCTAAATACTATTCCTTCTGCTGCTTTTGTTCTTGCTACTTGGTGGTATAATTCCTCTCATCTATCTCATTTGAGATTAGATATGCTTTCTCCAGGAACGTTGTTCCTGACCACTACTAGTAGGTTTTTTTTCCCGCCCTCATTAGTTTCCTATAGTAAATTGGAATTAGTTCCATAACAATTTTCAAATTACTTTTCAATATTTCTATTGCACTTTAAGATTTTTAGGGCCAAGACTATGTTCTCACTTATCACTGTATCTTTTTGTCCAATGGGGAACAAACATTCAACACACAGCTGTTGAATAAATTTTGGGACATGGCACATGGTTGGGGCAAAGATCTAGTTATATAGAAGACTATATACCCACCTGAGAAAGAATTTGCCCCTTGTGTGGTGTTAAAAATGTGGGATTCAAAGGTCTTAAGTTAGCAAAGTCAAGCAGGGACCACTTTGAGCACAAAGTGGAGTTAGTTAAAAAGTCATCTGGCCCAGTACCATGAATAGAAGCAACACAGGGAGAAGAAAGGGAGGAGAGTATGGAAAGAGAAAGTAAATCAGCTGTTTTACTAAAATTTCTGAGGGGTTTAGTAGCATCAGGACTCAACAGACTTGGTGAAAGAAGTTTAGTTAACATCTGACACTTTATCAGAGACATAGACCATGCTGTTTTGTAGATATCAGCTCTCCGGATATCTGGCATCAGAAGCTTCAGCACAAACTCCAGGAGATATGAACAGCAATGACAGTGCCCCTGGTGAGCACTAGCTATGGAAATCATCTTTCTTTGTTGGCAGATAGAAAAGACATCTGTGCAGCAAGCAGAGCCAGAATGGGGAAAAATGGTAGTTGCTGCAGGATAACCGAGAAGACAAATCTTGCAGCCATCTCTGTTGGTATGGGAAAAGGTATTTCTGGAAACATCTGGAGGATCTATGCATGAGGGGCAACAAGATGAAGAGCAATGGGGGAAGAAGAAAATAAATTTTTATTTTTGCCTAATACAGTGACTCTAATTTTATCTCCCAATGTGCTCTAATTATGCATATGTAATATTCTGATACATATGTGTCTCTTTTGACTCTAACATGGATTTTCATTAAAATAGTTGAAATTTCTTGTTTAGGCTCCATATGTGCATGTTTTGTATGAATGTTTTATATTAGTCAGTGTGTACAAGGTTATGCTGTAATAACAACCCAAAGCTATTTGTCTTACAGCAAAAAGCTTGTTTTCATTTTTGTATGTGCTTTGGGTTATCTTTGACTTTATACTATGTGTTCACTTCATTGTAGGACCCATATTGAAGAATAAATCCTTTAGGGGTTATGCTTTACTTGTGGCAAAGAAAAAGAAAAAGAATCTAAACCTAAAGTGACCCCCTAAAGATTCTTCATTAAACCCACTTGTTAATATTTTATTGGCAAGCTTGACATCTGTAGGGGGATCATTGAAAATCACAGAGCAATGTGTGAGGATGATTAATCTCACTTCACTTGCAAGAAATAACTGATAACAGTGATCCAAAAGTCTATATGCTTCCTTAATTATACAAGAAAATCCATTTTGTTTCCCAAGAGTAATTTCCTCTTTCTGTGCATCTGAGTTGAATATATTTATTTTACTTCTACTGTCATGTTTGGTTTCTTATTTAATATGACTATTTTTCTAACTTATTGATGTGGTCATTTAGGCATAATGGCAAAATTGCTCTCATAGTTGTATATTAGGACACTGAATTCAGTTTCTCTTAATACTTTGAGAACTACATGGCTAAAATTTTTCAGTTGATTTTTATTTTTTCTATAGAATGTATTTTAATTATTTAAATACCACAGTGATAATTTTTTTCTTATTATTGTAACTACTTTCTTTTTTCTCTGAGAATATTATGTACCCTTGTTTGAAGCTGTTCCATATTCTCTGACACACTTTTGATCACCAATACCAGTTTCCAATTACCCTTATGTTCCCAATAAATTTGTTTCCATTATAGATGGTCTAGGACAACATTAGTTTATTTCATATCATGGGGACTAAAACAGTCTCAATTTATAAAATAAGAGACTCATTCTTCCACCTGATAGAAAGAGAACAGGCTTTATTACATCCATATGTGATATCAACTGAAATGAAAATTATTGCCCTTCTGAAAGTCATCTAAAGGCAAAAACTAGTTTAGGAGGAACTTACTTAGAAGCTCTGGGGAACCTTGGTGGCACTTCATTGGCACACACTAGGGCACATTTCACTCCTTAGCCCATCACTGGTAAGGGTGTTCCATCGTTCTTAACACAATCAGATGCCAGCTGAAAGTGAGAGCTAATATTAACATTCTTTTTTGCACATGTTTCAATAACGTGTTGTACTGGAACAAAGCAGAGTTCATGTAAAAAGGAGAAAGTGATAAAAGAATGCTGGATAGGCAGTCAACAGTAACAGTGTTCAATTCATCCTGCTTTGAATGTGTTTACTTGCTCTCTTTTGTCATTTATCTAAAATGGTAAGGAGAAAATTATCCATTTTTGTTAGTAGATGCCAGAGAGAACAATGGCTTTCGTATAAATGTTTATTTCCTTTGCTGCCTTGAAAAATCTTGCTCCCAGCAAACACTCTTTTATATGACTCAATATTCTTACTAATTTCAATTTTTACATAGATAGTCCTTTATGATGTGACTACTTAGTTCTTGGTCTTCTTTCCCCCAATGACCTTGTCCTGTACTTGTCCTTGTCTGTTTTTCTCAATGTTACTATTTAGACCTTGCCATAACCAAAATCACATCCTGTCCTTAATTTCAATTTCAATGTCAAGTATTTCTCTCATTTTTTTCCACATATTTCTATTGCTCTCCTGTCATCATCGACATATCTATAGTTTTACTCTGATTCATTTTTTTGTACCCCAAATCCAGAAAACATAATACCCACCAAGGACTCTGATCATCCATTCTACCACTTTATGCTTTTTCTCATCCACTGCTTTAACTTCCTCATCAATTATTATTGTCACTATAATACGTACAGATTCAAAATCTTTACTCCTTTCTCATTTTGCTATTCCTCTTTTTATGAAGTACAACTCTAATTAAATAAAATTTCCTGCTTAATATTTATACCCAAATCTATACAACTAAATGAATCTTGATGACTAGATGATAATTAACTACTTCACTTTAAGTTCATGTACTTGTGGAATACTACTCAGCTGTTAAAAGAGATGAAACAGTACCTTTTGGTATAAAATGATGTATCTTGAGGTGATTATGCTAAGTGAAATAAGCTAGAAAGTAGAAGACAATTAGTAGATGGTACTACTCATTTGTGGAATATAAGTAGTCTAAGAAAATAAACTGACAAAACAATAAGAATACTTTTTATATTTAGTGGAAAATGCCCTGGTTACCAGAGGGGATGTGTGGAGAGAGGAAGGTTATGGCAGGAAAGGTGATGGGCACGTTGTAGTACTAGAGATGTGGTGGATGGTGAGTGAGGCATGTAAACATATGGAAGGACAAAGATGTAACTCCCAAATTATAGAGTTATGTAAACTGGTGGCAGACCAATAAAACTTGAGAAAAAAATAAACTTGTGATTACTAATCTGAAATGAGTCTTTAGTATTTCTGGCCTGGTATTCTGTTTACCATGTATTATCCTAGTTCTTTAACCTTCCTACTCTCTTAGATAATTATTTCATGTCTGCATGTTTAAATGCTCAACCTCAGCTCAGGCTCTGGCTTCCCATTTTACTGAGAATGAAGATAGTACCAGAAGAAAATTACCAGGGGAACCCATCACCAAATCTGTGCAGATAGGCATCTGGGTCCATATATTGGGCTCCCTTTCTAATTACTATGAATAAGCTCTTCTGTTCCTAACAAAAGGCCACCGTTTCACTGGTGTACTTACCAATAACTTCTTCCCTACTGAAGACCATCATTCCAGTAAATCTTTCCTCTTTCCCCTATATTTCCTTGTTATCTTCCCATAAGCATACAAACTGCCATTTTTTTTTCAATTTAGATAAAAGCTAAAATCTGTTCTCCTTACATTGTTGACTTCTGTCCTCTCTTTTCTTTACAGCAAACTTCTCAAAATTATTGTCTACACTCACTGACCCTAATTTTGTTCTTCTCATTCTTATTGAACATGCTTCATCCAGGCCTTTCACCATCTCCATTGAAGATATTTTTGTCAAGAGAAACCAATGACATACTTTCCTTTTTATAAAATACAAGGGCTACTTCTCTTTTTCCTACCATATTTGGCCATCATTCAGAACAGCATCCTCTACAACACATTTTTCCCTTGGCCTTTAGGAGCTCCTGGTTTCTTCTCATTAACTGTTACATCCTTATTCCTTTTGTTGGTTCCTCCTTAACTCCCTAAATTCTAAAATGTGGAATGTATACAACTTCAGGCTTCAAAATCTTCCCTACTCTATAAACTCAAATTTCCAAGCACTAAGGACAGTGCAGGTTTTTGGTAAAGGAAACAAAAATCAGAGTGATGCTGTGGAAAAGCTCTTAGATAATTTATGACTGAATATTGAAAATTTTACCAAGAGAGTCTCACAGGCCCAGTGTTTTGTGAGTTGATTAGAATAGAGCAAAGAAACTCCTTTGTGAAGTACTCACCTATACATTTGTGTTTAAACCAATCTTGACCCCATATGTCAAGGATATGAAAGAGGTGTATGGCGTATATACTTGGGCTAATTATGTCACCTAATTGGCTCTATTAGCTATAACTGGATTACTATTGAAAAGTACATTAGCACCAGTGTTTGAACACTAGGTTAAAAGCTTTATGCTATCTATGATCTAGAGACTTAGGCTGGGGTGGTATAAGAGGGAGTCCAATGCCAGGAAGTTGAGAGGAAGATTTTGAATTGTGGTTGGAACATACCATTGAAATATTAGTGGGGTCCAAAGTCCCTGAGGTATAGATGCAACAGAGATTAATAGAAAATGTGCAGAGTCTGGCACTAAGAATTACATATGCTTTCAAAAACCACATATGCCTCCTTTTCTATGGCAGAATGTCTAACATCAGTCAAAAAGTTACCCATAATGTAGGAAGATGCTGAGACTTATATGTCAAGTTTGTAAACACACATCATTGAAAGTACCTTGACACATATGTCAAAACTTGAGGGACTTTTGCATAGAGATGCTATTCAGTGCAGTGGGAAAAATTATGCCCAGTTATAGCAGGTTGCTGCAGGAGCTATTTACAATGAAGACAATCTCAGTTTCCAGGAAAGATCAGAAGTTTCCTTAATTTCTCACTGCTAGTAAAATAAAATTGAGAGAGGAAATGGGAGAGGCAAATGATTTCATAACTTCAATGGAATCAAAATTTAGTAGTATAATATCTATATAAAGAAAGTTATATCCCATGTTTTTAATGCTAGGGAGTATATTAGTAAATACATAATTTAGAGGAACATTCTCTGTTCTTAGGCCAAATATCTCTCATCAGAGAAGCAAAAAAGAATTGAAGCACTGACCCTCTCTGTCTTTAAACTGTCGCTATTTTGCTCATCCAATTGATATTTTGTTCAAAATAAATTTTTGTTGATTTTGATTTAAAATATTGCAATAATATCATTCATCTTGATTATTATTTGGTATCTTCTTAAATTTATGTACAAGGAAAGTGAATCTCTTCATCTTATTCCCCAATCTGAGTAGCAGCAACAACATCAATTTGTGCTGAGTGCTGAGATTGCAAGAAATCTGCAACATCGACACTTATAATTTGAGAACTGCTTAGAATATTGTGAATATTTCCTTAATTATTTGAGATAAGCTTCACTTTTTGATATGACCCACTCTAACAAAAGTTAGTACCTCCAGGGCAAGGCCTGATATACATCTGAAAAAGTTTTAAAATTATTGCTAAATTATACATTTTTTTGTACAATTGAATGAATCAAGAGATTCATTTTGCTACTTTAGAAACTGAACTCCTGGTCTGAGATGGTAAAGGGGAAATAAATAGAAGAAAAGATAAAGTGGACAGCTACACAATTAAGCCTTCTTTAAAAAAAAAAAAGATTATTTATGCATACAAGATTATTTATGCAACAAGAGGTGTGGGGGTGGGGGCGGTGAGAGGATTCACCAGAGACAGAGTGGGGAACAGAACAGGCAGATTGACCAAAGTACACTGCTGAGGGGAGCAGTGGGCAAGTCAGGAGAGGTCTGCTGCCCAATGTGGTTTGCTCCCTGGCCAGGGATTGAAATCATGCTGCATTGACTGTGAATAACTTCATAGGTTATGTCTTAACCCCTTGTGCCACCAGGGAGGCCCCACAATTAAGCCTTCTACTGGACTCCTTCTATGGTAAAGGATTCGGTCTTGCATAGAAAGCAAAAGGGGGAAAGCTTATGGGACTTCCTGCCTTTGACCTTTGTTATTCCTTTCATCCTTTAAATGTTTCTTTTAACTCTATTACTTTAAACCAACCAACACTTTTCTATTTCAATTCTTCGTTATGTTTTTATACCCTCTAGTTGTCCTGCACAGCTTCATTTAGGCCCGCATACCTGTTATTTTTGAATCAATCACATAAGCAGCAAGAAACACAAGGTAAGATTTTCTTTAACTACCTTCAATTCGTCTCATTCAATTTGGATCAAGTGATTGTCCTGGATTTAAGATCCCAGAGTCACTTTCTGTGAATGTGAGGCAGCCAGGATCCATGTTCCTTTAGCTGCCAACAAAATAGTGGGTCAAGTGCAATGGATATAAACCCCAGGTGTTCAACTAGTCACTAACTTTAACCCCACTGTGGTCCACTTGTAAGTCCATTGGACTAAGGTTTTCCTTACTTTGAACCAATTCATTCTATTTCATCAGTTCCTGCCTCTAGGATCAAAGTTTCAATGTAGGCTACATCTCTTACTTTAGCCTTATGCCCTGTCTCTGATCTTCTTATAACTGACTTTTCTACGAGTTTGATCCTATCTCACCTCTCAAGTATTGACAATTTCCCTGCTATATACCCAGATACCTAAGAGTGACAACTGTCCTGTCTTCTTTTGGGCCTAAAGGATTGGGCTAATACCTGGACTCCCCGGTTTATTGTTATTTCCTTATAGCTAAGCTACAAAGCTGGTGATATGGCATCTTAGGCAAAAATGGCTCTCTTGTATGTTTATTGAACCACATATGTGTAAATACCTGTCACATGAATGAGGAAAGTGAGGGATATGGCCTCTTTTATTACTTGTTTTTGTTTTGGGAGGATATAAGTAAAACATGAAGTTACCTGAACAGTATATTTTGCTAGTTCATTTTCAGAAAAAAAGGAGGGTTTTTTTTTTTTTTTTTGTAAATTAATAAAATACATGGCTTGTGGGGTTTATAAACAAATTCTGGAGGCAGTGCCAAAGAGATTCAAGCCTGTTTTGTCATGGTACCAAATTGTTACTAGGGTTTAGCCTTGTAAGCTAACAATCTAGAAGGACAATACTCCATTTTAAGTACTACTATGTTAATTAAAAAAATTTACAGAGTTGTATAAATGATTAAATTTTATGAAAGTTGTATTCATGGTCTGAAAATGAAATATGAAGTAGGGGTGATAGGGTCACTCTTAAGCACCAATATTTGAATTAGAGATCTTTATTTTGAAACGTACTTACCTAGATTTTCAAAAGATATAAAAAATTTAGTTATGCAAATAATAAAACAACAATTTATAAGCCAAATGAGTTACAATGCAGAGAAAAAAGAACTTAAAAACTAGTATGAAAGTCCCCTGGGATAACCTAAAGAGAACATTCATGTGATGGGGATCTCAGAAGAGAAAAGTTGTGCAGAACCTACAAGATGTAGACAAGACTGAATTCCTTTGTGGAGGCTGTAGCAGAAAACCGGTTTTCTTGCCTTTTCCAGCTTCTAGAGGCTTCCACTTACCTTACAAATGGCCTCCTTCCTATATCTTTAAGGCCAACACTATTGCTTTTTTTCTATATTTTCCTTCAGAGGCCGTATTGCCTCTGAATTACTCTCCTGCCTCCCTTTTCCAGTTCTAAGGACACTTTTTTTTTCCCCCCCTAAGGACCTTTTTATGATTACATTGTGCTCACCTAGCTAGCTATTTTAGATAATCTCCCTATTTTAAAGTCAATTCATTAGCAATCTTAACTCCACCTGCAACCTTAATTTCCCTTTGCCATGTAACTTAACATATTCACAGATTATAGGTCATGGGGAATAGACATGAAAATCTGGAGAGGCCGTTGTTCTGCTCACCACATGCCAAACTGTTTTCACATGTGTAACTCATTTACACCACTTTGCAAATACAGACACCCCACCACTTCTGACAGCACTGCTGCTATTCCTGTGGTTGAATACCACTAGTTCATGCCTGAATTATTTCATCAACTTTCTATCTGGTCACTGCTTTATTATTACGCTGTATAGACTATTCTCCACTATTGTTCCTCTCTTATATCGTAAGTTAGGTATACATCGCTTTTGTGCTCAATTCCCTCTTTTCCAATGCTTTCCAATTCACTCTGAGTAAAATCCTGAATTCTTTGAGTGATGTCAATTCCTCCATAACCTGATTGAAGTATCCCCTGGCCATTCCCTCCTTTACTTATTCTCATCTGAACACATTGTCCTCTTGACGTTGTGCAAAACAATCAAGATTTTTTCCCTTTCAGGGTCTTTGCACTTTCTATTTACTTACTTGGAATTTTTTCCAGCTGTCTGTATGGTTCATGCCTTCAAAAATATCATCTAATAAGAAAGCCTTTCTCTAGACACTGATATCTAAAATGACACCCGTTCCCAATTCCAATCTCCCCTTCTTACATTCCTTTTTTTCTTCTCAGGTCTTATCACCATTCGACATTTAAAGTCTTGTCTTCTTCCCAAAGGACATAGGCTCCACGAAAACACAGATTTTTTTTCTTTTTCATTACTGTATCCACAACATCACAAAGAGTGCCTGAACAAAATGTGTGTTCAATAAATATTTGCCAAATGAATGGAGTTATTACAATGAGGAAATTCATTATATGGAAACTTTTCTCTGTGGTTCATCTTGAAGGCTTTTGAACAAGTTTTGACTAACTGCTTTTAGATATATATTTGCTCTTCTATTTTTATATTTCTTTATCCTTCCATTAACATTTTGTCCAGTTACCAAAGAACTGATGTAATATACTGATCTTTTTATCTAAGTCATGGATGCCACAATTCACATTTTTGCTTTATTGATGAAAAAGATGTTCAGTAGCTAAATCTGAATTCATGCACAAAAGTATTTTATTGTGTTTACAATACACTATAGTCTAATATAGTCAAACTAATCCTGACATATTTACCAGCAATGTCATGCATCACTGAATTAAGTTAAATTATTTTCTTGATTGAAAATGCATTTAATTTTCCCCTGTGCTATGAGATCATTTTAAGTGATGTAATTTGAGATTAATATTAGAGGAAAGGAAATCTATATATACACTTATGCAAATCATCACTTAGAATCAGGATGATTCAAGAAAATTCTCCCACAATTAAAATAATAGGTTTGAAGCAAATCAAACTTCCAATGTATTTTTAAATATATCTAGTGTGTTGTAGGGTTGGGAATGGACCAGTGCAGGTTTTCTATGATCCAGCAGACCGGGTAATGGAGGAGTCAGAGTACTCAGTCGTTTTTGCAGGTTTTTTATTGGGGTTCACCAGGCATATGGCAGGCAGGGGTGCTGGGGGGCCGGGAGGCTGGCAGTTCTCACAGCTCCCAGCAAATCCTCACTCTATCTGGGCTCTCCGGTGATCTCTGCTTCTGCTTCTGCTTCTCAGCTTCTCTCTTGGCTTCTACTGGCATCCTCATGACGCTGCCCTTAAAAGCCCAGTTTTAGCCCTGGTGAATCCCATCTACCTATGCCCACACCCTACTCCAGGTGCCCGCCATCAGGCATGCATTCAGGACCACAGGGATCCATCATCTATCCTGATGGCGGGAGGGCAGAAAAGCCTGACATTTTTCCTTACCCTACAGTCCACCCCCTAAGGGTTTTCTGCCATATAGTCTTCATATATACAATTTTCTTAGCAAACATAAACAATACGGCCATGGCCCATAAAAGCAAATACATCACAATATAACAACAAAATACAACAGAACACAAATAAGTCCAGGCAGGGCCCCAACCTAGTGCAAAAGACAATTATTGGTACCAGCAGATGAGCCACCAAATCTGCTGCCGAAGGCGCTGCTCATACGAGGGCATCCACTATAACATGCTGCTCACGGCATCCACTATAACATGCCAGGAGCCGTCAGGCTTCCTGGCCTTCTCTGGTTGTAGTCTCTGTTACAAGCCACACACAGCATCCACCCCCAGGATGCACTCACTTTGGAACTGGTGATTCTATTCTACTGTTGGGGGTAATCGCCAACCCTCAGGGTTTCTGTCTGCTGTCGCTCCAACACTCGGCCTTCATAGCCACCAATGTGACTCACAGACCCCTGCACTCAGGCCAACCCACTGCACAAGCACATGGGTCGGGGATCCAAACTCTACTTTCGGCTTGGGCTCCACCCCAAGCCACGTTCCCCACCCGTGTCCCCCAAGGATGGGTTCCTCAGCTCCTTACCCTCACGCGACAACGAGCAGGGCATCACCCACAGGTGATTTTACGAGACTCACTGGCCTTCTGCATACTCAGGCTGCTAGACAGCCACTCAGGGCTTCTCAACTTAGCATAAGCACCAGCTTTTGCCTTCTCAGTTGGATTTTCTTCTCTGCCTGGCTGCTGGGCATACACAGGCTGCTTTTGGCCATCAGGGCCCACTGGCCACCCACAGATTCCCAAAAAAAAAAACATAACCTGCCAAGGTCCTCCGACTTCTGGAAGGATTGTCAGTCCAAGTTGTTCAGTCCAGGTCCGTTGGCCTCTCCCTGCATCAGCACTGGTGAGCTCCAAATCGTGGTCCTCTTTCCGCTGATGACTCTTGCTGCCTCAGGGGTCGTTGGCTGGTCCTCTCGGGCGTCTCCTCCTCCAGCTGAGGTCTTGTCCTGTAGTTCCTGGACTGTGTCCACCTTCTGTGCCGCCATGGCGCCTCCAGCGTCGTCACAGGCAAACACAGTCTGTTACTCCTTAGTCCCTCCAGGTCTACGGAGGGCTCCATACCTGTCTGCATGGATCATCTTGCCGACTTATGCCAATTGTATGGTCAGGAATGGACCAGTGCAGGTTTTCTATGATCCAGCAGACTGGGTAATGGAGGAGTCAGAGTACTCAGTCGTTTTTGCAGGTTTTTTATTGGGGTTCACCAGGCATATGGCAGGCAGGGGTGCTGGGGGGCCGGGAGGCTGGCAGTTCTCACAGCTCCCAGCAAATCCTCACTCTATCTGGGCTCTCTGGTGATCTCTGCTTCTGCTTCTCGGCTTCTCTCTTGGCTTCTATTGGCGTCCTCATGATGCTGCCCTTAAAAGCCCAGTCTTAGCCCAGGTGAATCCCATCTACCTATGCCCACACCCTACTCCAGGTGCCTGCCATCAGGCATGCATTCAGGACCACAGGGATCCATCATCTATCCTGATGGCGGGAGGGCAGAAAAGCCTGACATTTTTTCCTTACCCTACATGTGCTAAATATTCTGGGAGTCTATTCATAGTCCATATGGCAGCCATGCATATTTTATACTATAGGATGACTTAAAAGCCTATACCTCTATAGGAATAAGCTACTTATAAAAACATTTTCATGAATTTTTAATATTTATCTGGCACAACAAAAATCTTCTGTCATTTTAGAAGGACATATTTGACAAGTAACTATTAACTAAAGTGTTTGGTCTGGAATTGGAGAGCTGATTATTTAGCTTCCAATCAACTTACAATTTAAAAGCTCTATTACAATATAACTAACCCACACTTCACCATTCACAAGATAAGTTAAATGACTAAAGGAGGAAAATGCTTTCAAAAGGGACCTTGTGCTAAAGTAAAACAATATGAAAGAGTAGAGAGACCACTTAACTCAATATGTTGTTTGGTAACTAGGCTGGATAAGTGCTATAAGTCAACAATTTATTTACATTCTTTGAACCTCAGCTACTCCAATGAAGCAATTGGGCTAAATCTCTAACGTACTTTCTACAATACATCTAGAATTTTTCAATTTGGCTTATAATTTTTTCTTTATTTTGCAAAAGATATGTTTTCCTTGTTTGTACCTCGTGTTTCCCAGGCATGGCTAGAAAAATGTAATGATCGAAAATAATGAATACTATTAAACTCAATCTGATAAAATCTCAAGGCATTTCTAGAAATAATTATTTTCTTAACACTTAATCAAATTATTCAAAAATTGAAAGAATAACATAAAATAATTTAAAGCCAGCAGGGCTTAATGGAAGAATAATACATTTTATTATTTTTCTTGTGATATGAAACATCTGAAGATTGTTTATTGTCCCAGGGAAATTTTTCTTGCCTTAGTTTATTATTGGAAACAGTTTTTAAGTTAACATTCTTATAGCTTTTGTTTGTAGTAGAGGGTTGGGAGGAGTCCTATTAAGGAAGAAATGACAAATAAAAGATCTTTTGCTGCAGCAAAAAGCTCATGAAAATCTTTCCTTCTCTTCTTATCTTCCCACTGCACTAAAACCAGCTTCTTTGTTAGGATTGTATCAGATTAATTAATGTTTTGAGTTTCTGTGATGACTATTAGGTGTTGTCAACATTGATTCAGTTTATGTATCAACACAAGTTAAAGTTCTAGTCTTGTGACTGAGTTAACCCTGGCCACAGTTAAAGTTATTGTAGCTTGTGAAATCATCCTCACCTCTCATGTCATTTTTCTTTAGCAGAAATTCATAGGGAAACTTCCGGGCATCAGAGTGGTTCTATGAGTTTTGATTCAGTGTGCCAGTTTTTCTATTATTCAAACATATCATTTCTTTTTCTGTTAGTACTCAGAAAATATTCTAGAGACATGTATTTTTAAGAGATTACTTCCTGTTTCTCATCTGCTTGTTCTATTGTGAGGGCATAGAGCTGCATTAAGTGCCCACCCACCCCCACCCCCACCCCCATCTGAAAGGGAATGCTCCTATCTGGTATGATTCCGTAGGTTATTTGGGATCTGGGAATGCTAAAAAGAAATTTCCATATAAATCATGCTAGCAGTGTTCCCAGACTCCACAATAACCACTAACTCTTGTCATATAGAAATGTTCTACTCAGATTTCAGAGGACACCTGCACAGCATGGTAGTACTTTGAGTTTTTTTGAAGAAAGGTGAAGCCAATTATGAAATATATTAAATCTTTGTGTTGTTAAGAGCTTTGTTTCCCAGTCATAGTGACATGAACAATTAAAAAAACACCCGAGGATTAAGTACTCTTAAGAAAGAAACCTGGAATTCTGGGATGCTAAATTTCTTAAGTAGATCTGAACAAGCAGTACAATAACGTGATATTCATATTAAGAACAGTTTGCCTGTTACTACAACTTATGCTATCAAGCCCACTGGTAATTTCTACGGCAGACTTAATGCTACAAAAAATACCTCTCCAGAATGCCTCAGGATAGTAAGTAAATTTGTATAATACTGTTTTAAGTAATGTTGACAGTCAAGTTTATAAGCATCACAATCATATAATGTGTCTAGCCTTGCCAGAAATTAGAATACTTATTTCAATTTGTATATTGTCAGTGCTCTCTTTTTGTGTGTGCTTATATTACTCTGTGCTTTATATGAGAGACAGGGAACAATTTTCCCTATAGTTTTCCCTTGACATTGTCATACGTAGAAGGAATTACTATAGCTCTTCTCATCCAATGTGCTTCTTCTCAGTTAATCCTTTATCTATTCCAAATTAGCTTTTATGTCTTATTCTTTGATATGCAAATTCAAGAGTAGGCTTTCTGAAGGAGATACCCGACAGTATCTATAATAGTTTCTACAGACACTAAAATAAATGAGGTTGCATGAATTTAAAATTCTGGATTTAAATTCTAGCTCTATCTCATTTTAGCTGATGAAATTTCTTCATGCAACAAAAAACACCAACAGCACAGTCTGTTATTAGTTACTTGAACTCCATGAGAGAGAACACATGGGCCCCAGAAAATTTTTTCAACTGAATTTTTTCCTTCTAGTTCCTTGCTTTCACATGCAGGATCTGTATCTCTCAACTATTGCTCCAGTGACCCTTCCCTGAATAAAATATGTTCTCTCTGAGCTCTTAATCCAAGGGCGCTTGTGTTGTCCTCTTTCCTCTCCTCTTGAGTTCTTATCACAAGTCCTTCTACCAGTTGACACTGAGTATTGTCTTTCAAGGGTCAGAAAATCAGAAATCTGAAACACTCAAGCTGGAAGCATTTAAACTCCTCTTGATAACTAAGTATGACTATCCATTGTAAAGATTAAATAAGATAATGGTTTTGAAAACACCTAGCGATACTTAAAAGTCTCTTTAAAAGTTTGTCTTCATCAAATCTAGGTGTGATAGAAGAATATTACATACTAGGGGCCTTAAATAACCTTTAGTTTTCTCAATGCTGGCAGCTAGGAAGCATAAGAAAAGGTAGATGCCTTCTCATTACATTCTCATGTTTTTTCATGTGGAGCAGAGGAACCATGTTTTCCCATTCACTTAATAAGGGGTGGGTCTGAGCTGCCCAGGTGAAGCACAGAAGGCAGGTGTATACTCAGGGAGAAAAATAGGGGAGGGCTCTGTTCCTGTGGCCTGACTTGCATCCTATTTTAGGAAGGAGACACCTGAAGGAGATATGTGGATGAGACACGTGAGGGGAGGCAGACAATGGCAGCTGCTATCTTGATTTGTATTTTGATTTTGTTCCTTTTGTCTCAGATTGCCTGACCTCTTTCACCCCCTTCCTATGGTTCTTCAACAGAAGTTACCTTAGAGTTCTGGCAACTTTTCAGTCCTGAGTGGCCCTGTTTGGGGCCAACCGTGTTTGGCTGGGCATTTGTCCATGAGTAGATGAATACTTTAGGGTGTTTTCTTCAGAATATAGTTTCTTTTTTATCTTTTTCTATGTGCACCAATTCTATTAAAGTTCTTTTACACTAAGAGTCTGCTTTGTCTTTGTGCATACTGATGGCTGAGCCCCTTTAGAGCATGCAAGTTTGGGAGTCCCAAGGTGCCCCCAATCATGTGCTTATATTTCCTTGTTGCATGGGAGAAGGGAGGAGAAGAAAATAAAATAGAGAGGAGAGAAAGCAAGCGAGAGAGAAGCCCTTCTTCTTCCTACTTCCTACCTATAAGGTCATGAATTTCATTGAGAGGCCTACCCTCCTCATCTAAGCAAAACCTAATTACTTTCCTAAGGCACTAGCTCCAAATATCATTGCATTAGGGGTTAGAATGGCAGCATGTAAATTTTAGAAGATTACAAAAGTTCTATCCAGGATAAAAAAGAAGCTTTCATTATGAAATTAGTTTATTGTATGTGTTGAATTCAATGGGCAAACAAAAGAGCAACTTTATTTTTCCAAATGTTATATTTCAACATATTAGATCTCTTGTTCTTAGGATGTTAGAACAGGCTGAAAGTCCATGTGTTCACCGGAGCAACTTTTTTCATCCTTTAAGAACTTTAACTTTGCCTTCACAACTCGACTGAGTTGTGAAGCCAAGTATTCATCCAACAGCAGCTTTCAACATGCCTTCCTTCTAAGCTTAATTATTTCTAAGTTTGATTTTGAGAGACAGACCTGCACTTGTTCCTTTCATTGAACACTTAGAGGTAGTTGCAGGGTTATCTGTTGACCTAATTTTCAATGTTTATATGTGTCAGGGTGGGGAGACCAGAAGAGCGGGATAGAGCTGGGGGAAATGGACTGTAGGCAGAAAAGTCAGAACACACATATTTACTAAGTCTGCCACTTTCTACGGGGAAGTTTCATGGAGCTTCAAAACAATGACAGTAGTAACACTGGAGATCACTGATCACATACCACCTTAAAAAAAAATTATAACAATAATATTGGAAAAATAGCGAATTACCAAAATGTAATCCAGAGTCTTGAAGTGGACCCATGGTCAGAAAATTGGTATCAATAAACTTAAAAAATTGTAACATACCTTCAGTTTCTTTTTTAAAAAAAGATTTATTTTTATTTATACAAGAACTGGGGTACAGGTCAGAGGCACAGGAGGGTGAGAGGATTCACCAGAGACAGAGCAGGGAACAGAGCAGGCAGACTGAGGAAATACACTGCTGAGGGGAGCAGTGGGTTAGACAGAGAGGTCTGCCATGCCATGTGGGTATCTCCGTGGCAGGCCGGGAATCAAACCCACACTGCAGAGGCTGCGGAGAGCTTCACAGCTTCACAGCCCTGTGCTCAAATTGCTGCGCCACTGGGGAGGCCCCACACCTTCAGTTTCTGAAAAAACTACAAATATCTATGAAGTACAATGAAGCAAAGCACAATGAAAAGAACCATCCCTATTTGTGGATCAGTATGTCCCTTGTCTGGGATTTTTTTTGTTTTTAATCATGGATTTAGAAAATGCTTTGCTAAATCTCTCCAATGAGATATATGTAAGATTTTTATAAAAATAGAAATTTTTAGATACCCCTGCTATACAATGGCTCCACCATGGTGCCCTGAAGACCATCACATATTCTTACAGGCCATCCAGACAAATAATTGCTTGAGCTACAACTAATCTGTGTTTGGCAGAAGGCCCTGTAATCCTCCCAGGATGAGAGAGGATGAGAGACCTGTAAAGAACTGCTATAAGGTCACGCCCCACTTGCCTCTCTATTTCCCTGAGAGGCTGTAAGGAGATAGTTTCTCATTTCCCCTTCTGCCCCACCCCCGTTCAGATGAAGAGTGGGACTTTCTATCTGGCCCCTGGCAACAGAGCAGCAGGATGCAAAACACATTTCCATTTTCAAATTGGCTTCTAAGCATATAGGGTCTCCTATAACTTACGATGCAGCTATCTAGCCCCTTCCATTTCAATGTCCTGCTTTTAGTTGTATAGTACAAAAATCTTGGTGTTGACATCTTTGGCTTACTCTTATTTTCACTGCCCACGTAAGTAATAAACTCTCTGATTCTAAACGTGGCTCATTTTATCTTTGCTTGTCAAATCATTCAGACCTCAGCCTTGGCCTTGATTTGCCTTCTGTGTGCTTGAGAGTTATGCCTCTTCCCCACAGTAGAGAAATTATCAGTCAGCAATAAAATAGCAGAAAGCAGAGCCAAGAGAAGGAGAAAGTATCAGCCCGCAGCTGCAACCCAGAACTTGCTATATCTTATTTGTTCAAGTCTTTCCTGCATTCTGCAAATAGTTAGCATTGGATTTCTATTTCTCAGTCAGATAAGTCTTCACTGATACACATAAGAGTATCTCCGCAGCTCTGGCATCCTGGTTCCAGCAGTTTGTAGAATGATTTCAGTTTAACAATATTAAGTTATGAGTTTGCTTTCTGTTCAATCAAACCACTTTGTGATTCAGTTCCCCCAGATCCTGCTATAGAACATGTATTGTTTTAATCAATGAGTGGCCATTATGTGCCTGTTCACATTTATTTCTGGGGAATTGTTGTAGACAACGATGAACCTATTAGTCTAGGTCTGATCTCCAGACCTACTTTCTGCAGAATATGGAGTCCTAGGTTCCAACTCAGAACAAACGAATCAATCCACGGGGAATGTTGTAAGGACAAAAGCAAGTTTAAATGAGATTTAATTCTCCCTGTTGCAAATAAGGGCAGAGATTTCCATCAATTTACTCTTTGGAGAGCATTATTTTAGGAACTTGTAAGTTCTTTGAAATATCTGCAAATCCTTTGAATGTGTCAATAAGGCTTTAGCCAGTTTTTCAACACAGAACTCTCTTTCTCTAGGATCTGGGAGACTTGTCTTTGAAAAGTAAATGTCCAGGAAGGGAATGTGGGAGAATGTGTACAGAGAGCCCTTATAGGAAGGTCCACAACCTCTTGGGGTCATTGCTAAAAATTGCAAAATTACTTTATGGATAAAGATGGAGAAATTTGATTTTCCTTTGTATAAATTAACTAACACAGATAGTCATTCCAATTACCAGGTAAATTTTGAGCAAACTATGTGTGACAAATGGTGCTGTCAAGTCCTCTTACTTGAGGACTCATTATTTATCCTGAGAACATGTATGTAATGAGTTATAACTGCTCAGCTATATAAACAGCTGAGATTTCTTTTTCTCTGCAATTTCTTAGCAGATTGTGTGTGATGACCATTATATTTTGGCTTAAAGCTCATTTAATAACACATTTGTTTTCTATCTCTACTGTGCTATTGGAGCACCTTTAAAGCTAGAAGAGGATTTTGTTTTTAATTATATTTTTTCCAGTAATGGTGCCTGAGCAATTTTTTTTTTAACTTCACAGGTATGATTTTATGCACTGCTGGTTAAAAGCACTGCTATTGTGTCTTATACAGGAGTGGATGAAATTCCATTTCTCTCAGGTCCTGGCAGAAATAATCTATCTGAACTACTTGTCAGGCACTATAGTCCTATCACAAAGTAGAGGTAGAGGTTTTATATCTGATATGGTTTTAGGGGCAATATATTAAGACAGTATAAGTGATAATTATCAAATACTCATTGTGTAAGCAAGCCCAAATCTTAGGAAGCAGCACAGTAAAATATGCAAGGATAGACCCTTCAGCTGCCTTATCTTGGCAAGGTTCTTTATCATCTTTTTTCACTGTCTCTGTGACCTTGGGCATTGTACTTAACCACACAACCTCAGTTTCTTTGCTTAGAAAATTGGTTTTGTCAGAGTGCAAAAGAAATCATTTCATACTGCAGTCTCTTCAGGCTGGATGAGTAATCAAAACAGCAGTGAACATGTTAGCAAAGGAAAAATCAATTGAATAACTTTGGTATGGAGATTATATGGTAGCAAATTCTAAAGAATAATGGAGGAAACCAGGAATATTTACCCTGTATTTACAGATCTGGGACATCAGGGAGATATGGGGAGAGACTTCCAATGACAGATAAGAAGGAGGTTATCTCATCCTTACTCTGAGAGTAAAAATGATATTCTTGGAGATGACATGGTCTGCACATGGTCTGAGTTGGGATCCCCCAATCTATATCTTCTAGGTTATAAAAAAGGGGGGCAACGTTTAGAACAGTATCATGGCTTCTTAAATTAGGGAAGCAGAAAGAGCTTAGGCAAGGCCAGAAGCTTCTCTTAGCCTCAAGTAATTTCATTGCTTTTAGTTCAAAATATTCTGTATGCCAGAACAGGGCATCTTAAGGAGACCAATTCTGAGAGTGAGTTGTAGTGTGGCCTTATTTAGGTACACTAATCTTTAGTAGCACCTATATCATAAGCATACTGTGATGATGACTTATGATAATGTATTTTTTTTTAGTTCAGAACATGGTGCATATTTTTTTTAATTTTAAAAAATATATTTTTATTTATGCATAAAAGAACTGGGTGCGGGCCAGAGGTGCGAGAGGTGGGGTGAGAGGATTCACAAGAGACAGAGTGGGAGCAGAACAGGTGGACTGACAGAAATACACTGCTGAAGGGAGCAGCAAGTGAGACAGGAGAGGTCTGCTGCACCATGTGGGTTGGCTCTCTGGCTGGGGATCAAACTCATGCTGTAGTGGCTGCCGATAGCTTCACAGTGATGAGACTTTAACCCTCATGCCATTGGGGAGGCCCCCCTGGTGCATATTTAGTACTTGACATGTAATTGTTGTAATCATCCTTGTACCAAGGATTTCTAGTTTTTTCTAATTACACAGTTAGAATGTCAATCTTTTTTTTTTTTTTATCTTAAAAGCCACAGAGCTACTAAGCACCATTCATTAAGATGCCAATGTCCCTGTGGTAAGGTTACCTTTTAAAGTAATTTTAACACCTAGTAAGTCATAGTTTCTAATGGACCAGCTGTCTAGAGTGAAATGCCTTAAGCCAAGAGACTCAGGGATGGGTTGGAAGGCTTGGTTGTTGTGACAATTACAAAGAATGGGAGAGAACTAAAAACTATCTGCATTAGACAGGTAGATCCAATTCCTATAATTTCACCAAGTCAGAAATTATAAAACCCCCCAAAGTAGACTATTTGACAGTGTGAATGAAAATGCTATACTCATCTAGATATTTTTAAATCCATCTTCTCATCTTGATATCTCATAAGAACCCCAAAGTACATATCATTTTATCCTTATTATAAATGCAAAAACTCAGACTATGTATTAGGGCAATGAGTGCAGGCATCTGTATTCAAACCATGTCCCAAACTCAGTAGCTTAAATCTTTTTTGTGAGGGTTTATTTCCCACTTTCTTTCAGTCTAAAGTATATCAGGAGTGCGTCCTGGGTAGTTTTCTTCTAAGGGGACTTAGGATCATAGCTCCTGCCATGGTGATACTCTGCCTTTTCAGCCATCCCTCCTTCCTACCATGCAGAAGAGAGAGGGAGCTACATTGCCCCAAAGATTTTATGGGCCTAATTAGAAAAAGACATACCTTATGTCTGCTCGTGTTTCATTGGCATTTTGATCCTAATCTAATTACAAATGTGGTTGAGAAATGTAATTTCTCAGTGCACCCCCTTGACAAAATGGATCTAACCTAGGAGGATCGAACCTTTTTGTCCCCACACTCATGAGAGTAAGGGTGTTAGTCTAGAATCAATATTAAGGCAACAGGGATATTGTAATATTCATGACAATAGGACTGAGTACAGAATCGTGGACAAAGTCTCAAGAGGAAAGCAAAACAAAATGAAATGTTTGTTAGTGATGGAAAGAACAGTCACATGTTTGTAGATATTCTGTTGGTTGTGAGATTTATTACCTCCCAGACTTGTTCATGTTCTAAGCATGGGGGAAGCCCACAAAAGCAGCAATAAGTTGGAGTTCTAAGTAAGTAATAGTGCCAGAAGCAAATAATCTCCATTCCCTAAAATAATAATGATAATAATAATAAATAAGATGTTGATGATGATCTCTTTGTTTCTACAGAAGCCATTTTTGCAATTTTGTCAATCTCATGAAAATGTAAAAATGTAATTCCTGAGTACATTGCGGAGTGTGATAGAGGCAGGATTAAGTAACAGGCTGGGTCAACATGTCTCTTAGATGAGAGAGAAGGAGGAACTGCACACTAGCTGCGTGCCCCTAAGGGAAATGGAGAAAAGCTACATTTCTTTACAATGTGCTTTAGTGTAAAGCAGCCTGAGGTCACGTGTCCCCAGTAGTTGTAGATTTACTTTGATTTTCAAAGTAAAAGCTGACTATCTGGATTTCTGAAGCATGTCCTGCATGACATTTTTTAGCTTTGGGGAATGGCATATCACACTTGGGGACATAGCCTGAAAACATTGGTGGTGAAGCTCCCACCTCATCTTGCTTTGAATCACTGGTACTAATTTTGCAGTAAAATTAATTTCTGAATACTTTTAGTATGGGATTCAGGTAGTGGATAACTGATAACAGATAATTGAGATTAGACCATATCTATAATGTTATCAGAAACTGAAAAATGTCACTTCTTCTCTACCTGTGGAGCTGTTATTTGAATATTTTAATATCTAACTGGTCTATCTTGGACAAGACACTTGGCCTCTCTGTGCTTTGGCCCTCTCTTTTCAAAAATAATGAAGATTCACAAAATTGAATTATTGTTGTCTGTGCTTTTTTGTTATCTGTGATCAAATGTATTCAAGTTGTATTGTGGCGTAATTCTTCTATATATCCTCTGTTACATACATTTTTATACCATTGAAATATCATATGAGTTTTAATTATTAGTCATGTGTCTATAGATTTTTTTTTCATCTCACAGTTCTCTTGATTTAACAATGTATTTGAAAAAAAATCTGCAAGAACCTTATTACTATGAAGAGCAGAAAAATAAGTCTAAAACATAGCTTTGTATACTTTCTGTTTAGGCTAAGCTTCTAAAAGCAATCCTTGGGGGAAAAAAGAGGTTCTGCATCTACTTGGTCAAGTAATTATTTGCATAATACCTAGAAAATATATTAGAAAAATAATATCTAAAATTTAGGACTGCAGAGTTTTACACCAAACAATAGTACAAAATAAAAATATTTTTGATATTCTTTCAGTACAAATAAAATCCATAGGAAAGGTTTGGTTAACTCAATGCTGCCTAAACATGAAGTTAATATAGTTTTTTAATTTTTTACCTGACTTGAGCAATACAAAAACATATCAGTATCTTTTGTTAAATATTGGGTCAGCATGTTCCTAGTTATAATCATTAAACTTAGGTATAAGTAGAAGGGACTGAAGATAGGAAGATAGTTTCCCCATCTGTATTCTCCATTAGCTCACTCAAAAGGTAATCTAAGAATCATTTAATATAAATCAATTAGCATACTCAGTCATGTAAGTAAAGTGTCAAAATAAGCTCCAGTCTTATCCTATCTCTCCACATTCTCTTTCCAATCAATTTCTACCCCGAAACCATTATTGTAAGAAAATCTGGGACTCTGGGTATTGATTGTAAGATTTTAAGTCAATCTCAAAAGTAGGCAGAGTCTTCTCAGTTTATAGGACATAGATTGTATGTGTCAACCTGACAGTGATCACTAGTAAGATATCAATTTTTTTTATATTGAAGAGAGTCAATAAGGACAAATAGAAATTTAAAAAAGAATGAATGTTAGTATAGGTCAAAAGTTCAAATAAGCTGATTGATACAATAATAATAGGATTGGATGCATAAATATGTTATTATTTTGTAATGCCAATTAGGAAAAAATAATGCTTATTAAATAATGTGGCAAATATTCCAGAATCTCTCTTCATTATGTAAGAATGGGAAATACTTCTTCTATGATATTTTTGTTTTCCTGATTTACATTCATTTTTTAAAAGATTTTTATTTATTTATGCATACAAGAGCTGGGGTACAAGCCAGAGGAGTGTGTGTGTGGATGGGAGGGTTGAGAGGATTCACCAGAGACAGAGTGGGGAGCAGAACAGATGGATTGAGGGAAATACACTGCTGAAGGGAGCAGCAGGTGAGACAGGAGAGGCCTGCTGCGCCATCTGGGTCACCTCACTGGCCAAGGCTTGAACTTGTGCTGCAGTGGTTGAGAATAGCTTCATAGTGTGAATGCTTAACCCCTTGGCCACCATCTTTTTGGGTATGTTATTTTCCAGGCATAATTTTAACTGGAATAAATATAAATAATGTTAATGAGCTTTCAAAAATCAGTCATATAAATCTCTGTGAAGAAACATACTGTTACATTTTATAAGCTTAAAAATGCAGAAATGTCCCTGAAACTATGACAGTATCTCTGTAGAAATCAGTAGCCTTTGTGAGAAATTAGCCTATCTGGTGAGCTTTGAAAAAACTATTACTCTGAGTGAACTTTCCCTGAACTTCCAACATCCCTCTGATCTGTTCATATCTGAACATTGACATTTTGGTCTCTGAAGACGATAGAAAGAATTTTTTTTTAATTATGATATCTTCCATTTCTTTTCAATAAATCAGTTGACAAATATTTGTTTCACTAATGGGGTGTAAACCATTTTGTTGGGCACCATGGGAATATAAAGTCATAAAAGATTAGGATTCAGGAAAAAAAATTAATGCAGTTGGAGGAACATGATGTCTCTAATCTTAAAGATAAATAATTCTAAAAATAAATTATGCTAGATGGTCTATGAAGTTCAAATTGCACTGAGTTCAGAGAAAGGTAAACTTCTCTTGTTGGAGATATTGAGCAGGACTCATAAACATTAAGGAATTGAAGACTAGGAAGAAAACTTTTACTCTCTTGGTTATAACCCATCAACTCTGTAGCAAAAGACTAGCCAGTATTATTTAAGTTTATCTTCTAGGAAAATGCAAACCTATTATTTTCACTTTCTAGGTCTTATAATCTGTGCCAATAGTAATAATAAATGATAATAATGATTATGATTATTATCATAAAAATAGTAATAGCAGTGAGAGAAACTTTAAGCACTACTGTTGGAGGATTTACTGTGTGTTAGACACTATGTATATATAAATTCAGTTGAGCCCCTAATAAGATTACTAACAAGAGAAAAGGCAATAAGACGTAAAACAGCACTTTGGAGTCAAATAGACTTAGGTTTTACTCATAACTCTTCCATTTATTGCCTATGTGATGCTGGGAAAGGTACTTAATCCTCTAATTTCTTTTTGCTTGCCTATAAAATAAGAAAAATATTAACACCTTCCTCATGGTATCAGTTGTAAGTGAGATAATACATGTGAAACAATTATCCCAGGGCCAAACCCATTGTGCTTACCTAATATTAGCTATTGATAATTTTAATAACCACATGAGGTTAGGATTATTATTTCCCTAGTAGGCATAAGGAAACAAGGAGAGAAAAATTTCTCAAAATATAAGTAGTAAGGGAAGAATAAATTGAACCTACAGGGGGCCAGAGGAGGGTGAAGAACAAAGGAGGCCCCCAATGGTCTCTGGAGGAAGACTAGGGCAGGTTTGTTGTGGTAACATACATCTGAAGAGGTGTGATCTCATACTTCTGAATTGTATATAGTACTATAAACCAATATTACCTCAATAATTAAAATAAAATTTCATAGTCTTTAAAATTCAGCGTATTTGACTCTAGAGATTGTTTATGCAAATGCTGCATTATTCTGTGGTCACTTTTTTATTCATTTAATAAACTTATTTTTGCATTGATTATGTGCCATGTCCAGGGCTTTTTTTTTTAATATTGATTTATTTATGCTTACAAGAGCTGGGGTGCAGGCCGGAGATGGGGGGCAGTAAGAGTATTCACTGGAGACAGAGTGCAGATTGGGGAGCAGAATAGGCAGAATGTACTGAAATACACTGCTGAGAGGAGCAGTGGGCGAGCCAGGAGAGGTCTGCTGTGCATGTGGGTCAGCTCCCTGGCTGGGGATTGAACTCTTGCAGCAGTGGCTGTGGATAGCTTCATAGCACTGCTGCTTCTTTTTTTTTTTTTTTAAAGATTTATTTATTTATTTATACAAGAACTGGGGTACAGGCCAGATGTGCAGGAGGGTGAGAGGATTCACCAGAGACAGAGCGGGGAACAGAACAGGCAGACTGACGAAATCCACTGCTGAGGGGAGCAGTGGGCACCATGTGGGACCCTCGTTGGCCGGCAGGGATCGCCAGCACTGCAGAGGCTGCGGACAGCTTCACAGAGTGGTGCTCAACTGACTGCACCACCAGGGGAGGCCCAGTGATGTGTCTTAACTCCTTGCACCACCAGGGATGCCCCTGTCCAGGCCTTTGAACTAGAAATGCAATGGTGAAAAAGGAAAAATTCTCTCTGGCCTAATATATGGAATGAAATGAAAAATCAAGTCTTTAATAGATATTTAATTAAAAACTGAGATAAAGACTTAGAGTGAAGGAAATAGATCTGTAAGATGATAAAAAAAAAAAAAACTTAGTTTGTGAGATTTAAAAATATTTCCCTGGGAAGGGATTATATAAAAGGTAGAAAAAGGAAGATGGCAAGGGCCAGACAATCCTGCTTTGTAGGCAATGCTAAGGATCTTGGTATTTTTCCCTAAGGGCAATTCAAAGTATTTGAAGAGTTGCAAGCAGAAAATGACCTATGAAGTATATTATTGAGAAATAACTGTTAAGTTTGGTGAGTGGAGGAAGGAGACCTAATATGAATAATGGGAAAGCAATTAGTAAGCCAACTGAACAAAGTAATAGTAATACACATATTCTAAGTTAATATCATAAATATTGTCCAGGAGAGAGAGGAAAATAGTTTGCATAAGGGAGCATGATGATGAGTAGAGGTTTAAAATATATCTGAGATTTTTTTATAATGAGAGTAAGAGAGAAAGAAGGTAACATGAGTTCTGGTTTTTGGCTTAGCCTCAAGATAATGGTGTTGTGCTCTAAAGGTGGAATACGTAGGAGACTGAAATTCTTCAACTGTCAAAGAAAGTTGCTGAGCAGGCAGTTGGATGTATGGTTCAATGGAGAGTTCTAGTTGGAATTAAAAATATGAAAATATGGAAGACTACAACATAGAAATGGTAATTACGACATGGACCTGCTTGCTTAGGGGAAGAGTTAGAAGACAAGATGAAACTTGAGAAATGAGAACATTAAATAGCAAGGACTAGAATAGACATAAATGAGTAAGAAAATAAATAAAATTGGGAAACCAAGAGAGGGTGATATCAAAGAAACCAAGGGAAAAGAAGGATAATATCAGAGATAATAGAAATGATGAAGTGATCTACATTGTCAAATGTTGTGGAGACATCAAATAAGATGATGTCAGAAAAATATCCTTTGAGTTCTGTGACATGAAGATTGTTGGTAACGTCAGTGAATGAAAGAGAAAGCCAATTTGGAGTGGATTGAGAAGGGATGAGCTTAAAAAAAGTGGAGCTATAAATATGATTTTTTTTTCTAAAAGCAAAATTTGAAGTAAATAAGTATTGTAATAAACTGGAAGCAAATATGGACTTGAACTTGACTTCAAGTAAAATTTTATGTGAGAGAGATCCAGTTATTTTTGTGTAGAAAAAGTGGGGTATAAGCCAGAGGTGTACGGGGTGAGAGGATTCACCAGAGACAGAGTGGGGAGCAGAATAGGGGGATTTTCTGAAATACACTGCTGAGGGGGCAGTAACGGAGAGGGGAGAGTTCTGCTGTGCCATATGTGGGTTAGCTCCTTGAAAGATCCAGTTAGAGGCTAGTTTTATAATAGAAATGAGAAGCAATATTAACAATGTAAGTGGCCTCAGAATACTAAGTGAATAAATCCCAACGCACAGATTAACAGACTGTTTTTAAAAGAGAGATGGTATCTCTTATAATGTAATAGAAAAGAAAGAAATGTCATATGCCAGCCTGAGTAGGTTTGTAAGCTCAGTGTTTTGTGGGAGCAAACTCTGGTTGTTCCTGACAGATGCTTTCAATTTTCTTTATTCCCTGTTGTTTCCCTGAAAATCAAATTCTGAGGCTTTTTAGGATTTACAGTAGAATTTTTTTTTTCTTGTTACCATTCATGCCTATAAATGACTAAATTGTCTGTGGTATTTAAACTATTTTAATGATTGAACAATTTACTTATACAAAGTTAGTTTGAAGCCTTAGGGTAAAGGTTGTATGCTAAAATCAATAATAAAGGCTAGATGCAGGTCTGGTTTAATGGAAAGGATCAATACCTTGTAAAAGAGTCCTCGAAGTGGAATTTTTCCATTGGAAAAGAGAAACTTGTTTTTCGTGAGAAAATTGTGATATTATTTTATCTTACTTTCTTAAGCAGTATGCTTTTAGTATTTTATTTCTTTTTAGGTTCATATAGCTTTATAAATGCATAAAAAAGTCTTGTTTTAATGTCATACACAGTTTTACTAATCTTTTCTTTGTTCTATTTTCTAAAATATCCCTTCCAGCTAGTTCCCCATCCCTGCATATTCACTCCCAAGACCTGTATCATAAACACAATTACATGTATTCTTCCATTTTGTTCTCCATTTTTCTAAATTGTCAAGAAAAATTATATATGTTAATATAGCTAGAAATTTTTATTTTGGTAATTCATGGTCTTTCAGCAATATGTAATTTTTCACAAATTGAGTTTTTTTTCTTGCTGAGCTATATGTTAAAGAAATCTGGGCCTCCCTGGTGGCGCAGTGGTTGAGCACTAGGTTGCGAAGCTGCCTGCAACCTCTGCAGCGCCAGTTTGATCCCCGGCCACCAGAGGAGGGTCCCACATGGCGCACAGACCTCTCCTGCCGCCCACTGCTCCCCTCAGCAGTGTACTTCGGTCCTTCTGCCTGCTCTGCTCCCCGCTCTGGCTCTGGTGAATTCTCTCACCCTCCCGCGCTTCTGACTGTACCCAGTGCTTGTATGAACAAATAAATAAATAAATAAATCTTGGAAAAAAAAAAGGAAAGAAATCTCTCCAAATTAATTGGGATAGTTACATTTTTATTTTTAGCACTTCAGAGTGAGGTTTATACTATAAATTATTCAGTAATTTCTTTATTGATGGTGATTTAAATTTTCACTGATTTTTAAAAATTAATTATTTATTTTTAAAGATTTATAAGAACCGGGGTACAGTCCAGATGTGCGGGAAGGTGAGAAGATTCACCAGAGACAGAGCGGGGAGCAGAATGGGTGGGCAGACAGACCTAAGACACTGCTGAGGGGAGCAGCAGGCCAGTCAGGAGAGTTATGCGGTGCCATCTGGAATTCTTGCCGGCTGACCGAGATTGAACCTGAGCTGCAGAGGCTGCGGGCAGCTTCACAACACTGCGCTCAACTGCCTGCACCACCAGGTGACACCCAATATTTTTTATTTTTTTTGCTTTCAGGAACAGAATATTCTTGTTACAAAAAGTTTGCTACTGGGGCCTCCCTGGTGGCGCAAGGGGTTAAGTGGCAGCACTATGAAGTTATTTGCCAATTACTGCAGAACGAGTTCTATCCCCGGCTAAGGAGGTGACCCATGTGGTGTGGCAGGCCTCTCCTGTCTTGCTTACTGCTCCTCTCAGCAGTGTATTTTATTTTATTTTTTTTAAGATTTATTTATTTTTATTTATTTATTCACACAAGCACTGGGTACAGTCAGAAGCGCGGGAGGGTGAGAGAATTCACCAGAGCCAGAGCAGGGAGCAGAGCAGGCAGAAGGACCGAAGTACACTGCTGAGGGGAGCAGCGGGCGGCAGGAAAGGTCTGCGCGCCACGTGGGACCCTCCTCCGTGGCCGGGGAGCAGCCGGTCACTGAACTGGCGCTGCAGAGGCTGTAGGCAGCTTCGCAATCCAGAACTCAACTGCTGCACCACCGGGGAGGCCCACAGCAGTGTATTTTAGTCAGTCTGCCTGTTCTGTTCCCCACACTGTCTCTGGTGAATCCTCTCACCCCCAGCCCCTCTGGCTTGTATGCCAGTTCTTGTATGCATAAATAAATCTTTAAAAAATATTGTCTACTAATGTTATGTATTAACATAGTATGCACATGTATGCAAATATCTGCACATATGGATAGTGTATTCTTGGGAAAGATATAGACCATGGTCAAGGAAGACCAATGTGTCCTAGTCAGTTGTACTCTAGATGTATGAACTGGACTTAGTAGAGAAGTCAGAGATAGAAAACCAAATTACAGAAGTTGAAGAGGGAGTAAGAAAACACAAAATATAGAGTATTTGTGAGGTGAAGGAAAATTCAGGTAGAGAGGTCTGGTTTCCAAAGAATCCACAAGTGTAGCGAGAAGTGAGAAATCACTCTAATGTCACCAGGGCATGAGTGTGAGAACATCTGGAGAGTAAGACCTGTCCTCTTATACTTATCTCTGCTCTCTTGTGACTCTGGCAGGGTCAGAAACCTTATTTGTCAAATCAGAAGAGAAGAGGAAGAGTGACATATAGGAAAGAAGAAAAATAGTGCCTGCCTGGCTACTTTTGCTTGTTGGAGACCCCATGCAGTGCTGAGACAAGGAAAATATCAGGATCATGGCTAAAAAACTGATCTGCTCGGGTTGGAGGACTTGCCCCTGTACACACTGGGGTGTTCTTTCTTGTATCTGTGAAGCTATGTCTAGGGGACAAACTAGATTAGAAAAAGAAACAGAATGACTTGATGGCACAGAAACTTGGCAGTGAATGTGTGCCCGGACAAGGCCAAATGCTAAGAGAATACTTCATTGTCTAGTCACTGACCCAGGTGGTGGGGGGAGGGGGGCTACTTGTATCAATAAAAACGAGTTGCACCAGGGACTTGGGACGCTTAAGCACAAATGAGAGGCCTTGTGTCCCCTTGCTTGCTCCCGCTTAAACTCTATTTTGTGTCTGTCATTTCTTGGTAATTTCTACGACGCAAATGGATTCCTCTCTCAACCCTGTTCACCGGAGCTGGACTCGGGCATTGCTTGTATTCTACCTTCAGTAATCCCCAGAGGATGTCCATCTCGCATTTACGTTCAGAATGTTGATTCCTATTTAGGATTGGACATATCTATCTTTTTTAAAGATTTATTTATTTATGCATACAAGAACTGGGGTACAGGCCAGAGATGTGGGGGTGAGAGGATTCACCAGAGACAGCTGGGAACAGAACAGGCAGATTGACCAAAACACACCGCTGAGGGGAGCAGCGGGTGAGTCAGGAGAGGTCTGCTGCGCCATGTGGGTCACCTCTCTGGCCGGGGATGGAATTTGTGCTGTAGTATGTGAAGATTGCTTCAGAGTGCTGACGCTAAACTGTTTGTGCCACTAGGGAGGGTCCTGATCATGTCTATTAATGAAGCGAGAATGTTTTATGCTTTAAAATGAGTGTGTGATATTTTATTACTTGTGTTTGAAGGAGAATGATGATATTATCCCACGTTTCATACAGATGCATGAAAATAACTCCCCCTAAAAGGTACAATTTGAACAAATACTAGGCAGATAAGTTTGTTCAACATAAAAGGTAGAGATGTTACCAATCTTTTAAATTTTATTAATTCAAATAGTTTTGGATATAAATTCTTAGGGCAGTTTTAAAACTAATTACTTTTCTGGAGAAGAATGAAAAATGAGATGATAAAATCCCAGTCTCTAGGGTGAGAGACAGTCTTGAGTGTATCTACTTGTAAATTCTAATAACTCTGTATAATCTTGTATTGTGATTTGTCTTTTTTAAATTTTTTAAATTTCAAAATCATCTGTGAGTCACTCAAAGGCAGTGGCTGTCATACCTTTAATTTCTTTAATTTCCACCATCAGGAAAAGGCCCCCTCACTGCAGGTCAGATGTTACAGTTACGCACCACATAGTGGAATTTTGATCAAGGTTGGACCTTACTCAATATACAAGGGTGGAACAAAAGATCCTACTGCCTAGTGAGTCATAATGGTAGAAACGATGTAGCATTTTACTGAGAGTATAATCATACATTTCATATTTTCCCCATGTATCTTGACAGTGTCCTTTAACCTGCTGTCTGATTTACACTTGTGTTATTTTGTTCATCATGGGCCCTAATCATAACAAATGCATTGCTCATGTTGTATTCACATAGTGACAATATCACCTCAGGACACATTTCTCAGAACTTGTCATCATTGTACAACCCACGACTGCATTGCATTTAATTGCTATCTGTTGAAGGAGGAGAAGAAGTAAAGTTTCCAGGTAAATGAATTACATAAGATCCTTGTGAATTCAGAAGAAGAGAGGTTGAGTCTGTAGGATAGTGGAAGATCTTATGGAAATAGTGGAGCTAGGATGTGAGTTTGGCCTCGAGAGACTTTGCTTCAGAAGATTTTTCAGGCAGCATATGTACTGAGGAAGGTGTGACTGACTACATGTTTTGTATTCAGGAAATAAAGATTAGCTGTCTTTAGTTGAAGCTCAGCAAGAAAACTCCAGAGAATATGACTGAGGATGAAATATAGGGACACATCACAATAGATTTTAGTATTAGAATGCTTAAAATATTTGACATTTAGGGCCTCCCCAGTGGCACAGTGGTTGAGCGCTGGGTTGCGAAGCTGCCCGCAGCCTCTGCAGTGCCAGTTTGATCCCCGGCTGCTCCCCGGCCACTGGAGGAGGAGGGTTCCGCATGGCGCGCAGCCCTCTCCTGCCGCCAGCTGCTCCCCTCAGCAGTGTACTTCGGTCCTTCTGCCTGCTCTGCTCCCCGCTCTGGTGAATTCTCTCACCCTCCCATGCTACTGACTGTACCCAGTGCTTGTATAAATAAATACATAAATAAATATTTAAATATATATATATATATTTGACATTTATATTTAAGTTTTGAGGATATTTGAGAAAAGGGACAAAAGATTTAGAGAACATGTCCTGTTAAGTTCTGAACTGGAAGAATAAAAGTACAGGTGTTAGAGAGAGGTAGAATAATGGCCAGTAAAGTTTCCTAGAAGGTTTCAAGAATTCTAGAAGAAATGGGTAAAGATTTGGATAGAACAGTGAAGTGAAAGTGCAGGAATTCACATGGAAGACTCTAGAACAAATAAAGAGGAGACCAATAAGATGGTAGAAAGAGGAGGAAGAAAGGTTGGAACATGATTTGGAGCTGGCGAAAGTAATGGACCTCATTCACAGATCTATCAAAGTCTAAAAAATGAATGTAAATGTCCATGTGTTGCATTTAGTTAAATAAAAACAGAAATCAAATCTATAGATTTGGAAAACCCTCACTATGCCTGGAGATCACAGATAGGAGAGAGGGTAAAGAGAAATTTATTAAAGTTGAGGAAAGACAGTAATACATATTCTGTTTCTATAGAGAAGTCCCAGAAATGACTAAATGGTGGTGGAAAATTTGGGGGAAGGTACTAATTCCAAAATGGATAGGTGTAGGCTTGGAGTGGGGTACCGACATGGTTTTTCTCCAATATGTGTGCCTCAAAAACAAATGACTCTTAGAGCAACAGTCCTGCATCTTGAATGCACTTATGAATCAGCAAAAGTCCTTATTGAAAGGCACATCTGATTCAGTGTCTTGGCTAGGACTGGCAATGCACATGTCTAAAAAACACCCACAATGTGTGATGCCAATACTGCTGTTCCACACACAAGACAAATTCTAGTAGCAAGAGTTTAGTAATGTTGAATTTCCCAGTTCTTCTTTTTTTCTTTCCTGGAGTCAGAAATGCCTGGATTTCAAAACAGACCGTGCCTTTAGCAAGTGTCCTTGAGTAGTTACTGAACCTCCTGGAGGCTTACTTTCATTATTTGAATAGGTTTTTGTGAGCTGTAGTATTTGCTATTTCTGTCCAGAAAATATTTCTAGTTCTCTTCTTATGTTCATGGCTGCTCTTTAGAAGTTAGGTGTGGTCATATATCTGCTTTGCCAGATAACATATAGGCAGAAATGTTTTTCTTTCTTTACCTGTGTGATTTGCTCCGTTCTCTTTCTGCGTTGATTATTGGCAGTGTTTAAGTAGCTGTTTCATCGTGAGGACCACGCAGAGCAGAAACCCCAGAAAATCCTTAGTGGAAATGTAGCATCAGAATAAACTTTTGTTGTTTGAAGTCATTGAGATTTTGGCAGTTATTTTTATAATGCTAAAACTGGCTTACCCTGAACGATACAGGCATGAAATGTAAAAGATCATATACGTGCTTATTATCCAGATGATTCAGATGTTTCCCTTTCTTTTCTCTTCCCAACTACTATAATCTATTTGCCATTTCTCTGCACCTATATGATGAGAGATAAAGTAATTTAAGAAATGGTGAAAACTATATCATTTGTAGAAAAAAACTAACAAATGCAAACTTTGCAGATAAATGAAGATTGTGATCTCTCCAGAACCTTCTTTCTTCCCATTATTAATTAATTTCAAGTCAGCTGAATGTTTCTATTGAATTCTAATCTGTTGGGTGATATTTAACACTATAATTGATTGGGAAATACAACAACCAACATAAAATGGGCCCACAAAATTATACTTAGTCACACAATGACCATTTTCTGCTTGTATATTAAATTTCATTTCTGTATTCTTTGCTTGCTAGAATAATGGCATTTTTATTATTCCTCTGGACACCAAATATGAATATGGCAGCAAAGTGGCAAATACTCTTTTTTCTGTTTTTGAGCTTTTAGTTCTTATAATATTTCATCTACCATAGACGTTAAGTGTTAACTAGCATTTCTCTGACCTTTTTGCTGGGTTATAATTTAAATGTCTGGTATTTCTTTTTTCCCTTTACCTTTCTTCCGACCCTGTAATCCATGTGACAGAACAAGAATCACCAGCTAATCAAAATACAGACAATTTACAAGTAATGTTTAAATCAGTCTTTCTTTGAACTTCCCTTATAATTATTCTCCATTATTGCTCCAGTTCGTTTCTTTTCCCATTTACATCCTAATTCTATCTTGTAAGAGCAGATTTTTTTTTTATCTCTCATTGTATTTATGTTGTTTTTAAAAATGTATCATTCAGATCTTTAAAAAAAAAAACTAACATAAGAATTTCTGTTTTCCTTGAGTCCTTTTAGTATATATGTGATCTGTGAAATTCTGCATAATACCTGATAGCCATTCATTCATTCATTCACATATTCATTTAGTAATTCATCCAGTATATAGTCATATATAGCATATATAGCACTCTCTTTGGTTCTGAATACACAGTATTCAAAAATACAAAAGCCCACTCTGCACGGAGCATATATTTTAGTAGGTAGAGACATAATAAGCAAATAAATATTCAGGAAAGTAATGTTATGGGAGAAAATTGAACCACCACAGGGAAGAACAGAATATCCTCAAGAATGGCTGCTACTTTAAATAGAATGTGCTTGAAGGTCTTATTGATAAAGTGGTATTGAAGTAGCAGACTGGCTGAGATGAGGCAGTAGTTACAGGATATCTGGTAAGAATTTTCAGGCGGAGGAACTAGCATACATAATCAGTCACACTTCCAATAGGGATTCACAGTGATAAAGAATTTTCCAATATCTTATGTCTTGCAAGGTTTCTCTGGAAATCACTAATGAATGGTTTATGGAAGAAGAAAGAAGGATGGTTACATGGACTAGTCTTCATTCCATTGATTAGCAGTCAGTCACATGGGGTCACCTATATATATATATATATATATATATATATATATATATATAGATATGGAACCTGGCATTGATAATTTAGCTTGGGAGTCAGGAAGGAAGGAGTAGAGAGGTATAGTGAATAGAGGAATAGTTTCTAAATTGTCATAAAACATACTGTGCTTAAAACAGTTTATTTTGCTATCTATGAGCATCAAAATCTAATCAGTGACATTCTTATGGTAGAATATTTTTATGATGAATCATTAAACATATCACCTTTGACAAGGATGCTTCCTGTAAGTTGCATGTTACCATCAATGATATCATTGTACTTGGGGTGCCGTTCACATGACTGTTGCGACAGTAAATTACTGATAAAAGGAAGCCTCTTGCAATTTCTCCTTTGTCTCACAGGGTTGGCAAGCAGGGCATCCAAATTTACTTTTTACCAAGATCACGCTTTACTCAAAAGGAGTAATTCTTCCTAATAAATTAAAATGCTATATTAGGCTAAATGGATGATGAATGATGTAAAATCACGTCTTCACTGAGTGTGGGGATGTATATATATATGTATGTATACATATTACATATATGTATATATAATATAAAACAAGTAATATGCAATATGTAATGCATAATGTAATATGTGTGGATCGATATATCTCATATTTGACTCACATAATGGAAAAGAATAATAATGATTCTTAATTTAAGTAAGCCAGAGTTAATTTAACAAATGCAATCATTTGTTCATTGGTAAATCATAATTAACTAAATACCAAAATACACTTGGCATTATATCTTTTTCAATTATTATGCTCGTTGGTGATTGGTATAAAAACTGAGATTTTATAAAATAAGTCATACCCAAGTGCCTCTCTCTCTCACATCTAGTGGATATATTGACCTCTGTAAATACTTCCCTTACCTTCTTGAATGTTTAGCAGCATTTAGAGGCAAGAGAAAATTAAGAGCACAGGTTCTAGAACCAGACTGCCTGGGTTTGAGTCATGATTCATCATACAAAAGCTGGTTGATCTTGTATAAAATACTTAACCTTTGCCTCAGTTTCCTTATCGGTATAATGGGGATGAAAACAGTGTCCTTACCATAGGACAAACATGAGGATTAAGTGAGCTAATCTTGTAATGACAGCTGTTGCATAGAAAGGTCTATGTGAATTTGGAGGTTTTGATGTCCCATAATCTGCCCTCTGAAATTCGGAAAATCAAGGAAAGCTGCTGGTTCAAATGAACTGAGATCCAGGAAGTCTACAATTTAAATCACAGCATCCCTAAGTCTCTAAGTGTGTAGACTGATTCAGATCTAACATCCCTTCCTAGAAAGTGAACAAATAAAACAGTTATCCAAGTGGATCTAAAAAAAAAACCAAAAAACAAAATTCTAAGCACTTGACATGAGATGCCATGTTCCAATTCAATTAGGCAGGCAAGTAACAAAAAAGAGTGAATTCTTCTTTCCTCTGATTTTTGTTTCATTCAGGCCTTCACTGTACTGACTCACATTTTTTGAAACTGCAAATGTCTTTCAATTTCCTGCCCTCGGTATTGCCAGTTAGAGTATAATTGGAGCAATTTAATGGGGGAAAACATGATGTTATCTTGCACAGTTGACTGTTCACACACTTCCCCAGAAATCCATGCCCTTTTATATATCGAAGAGAACTTCTTGGAGCTATAAACAAATACAGATAGAAACAATCATATAAATACCATTCATAAGAACAAATCCCAGAAATCATTTAAATGCCAAAGGAATAATAGATAAATGAATTGTGGTATATATGAAATAAAATGGAAGAGGATGGTGTATTTTATCAACAATGGGCTCTAGCTTTGTTTATTCCTCCCTACATTCATTCCTGGAGTAGTAAGTACACATGCTGACTCTGGGCTTAGCCAGGTGCTTTGCCCAATGAGACAATAGCAAATAGGACATGAGCAGGAACTTAGAAAATGCCTCTTTACTAGAACTTGTTGCTAAAGGAAACCTTGCCATGCCACTGTGCACGAACCCAGGCCAAGTTGCTGTGGACATGTGTTTTAGTTAATTCCATTACTCTTAACTGACAGTCACCACTGATCATCAGCACACATAAGGAAAAACAAATTTCAAGTAAAAGTATGAACTGATTAGAGCACATGTGCAGACACACACTCTGCCCATTTGAGCTCAATTTAAATATTGGCCCACAGAATTAGGTGAGCTAATATTTGACTGTTCCTTTAAGCCTCTAATTTTTGGGATGCTTTACTATATAGCAAAAACCAACTGGTGTGAGCAATAAAAAGAAATGAGTTATAATTTTGAGCAACAACATGAATTAATTGTAATATTTTTTTTAAAAGCAAGTCAAGAATCCTACATGAGGTTTCAAAATCTATTTATAAAGATTAATAAGAAAACATATATTTGTCTAATTGTTTATATATACTACTAATAAGCAAAAGTTAAACCACAATTTCAGAACATAAGAGCAACCACCTTTAATCTTTGCATTCTCTACTACCATTTTTTCTATGCATACAGACAGATATAAAGAAAAACAAAACTGGCTAATATGGACAAATTTTCATACTTTACTTTTCTTACTTAACATGCCATTAGGTTCTCCAAAATCAATTTGAAACTGTAAATTATGACAGAAGATATAATGTATTTAGTCACTTCAGAATTTTTGATGTTTCAGTTATTATTTTTATTAATAGGAATTGGAAAGAACAACTTCATAATCAGTTTTATAAACCTTCAGGATGCTGCCACCATAGAATAACTTCTTAAAAGTGGCTATCTTCAAAAGACTACAAATATATTTAAAAGTAATATAGACACTTTTACTAATAGCATTCCAGAATTTGCAAAAATCTACTTTCTACCAGAATGTATGAACAAACTTTCCTTATTGAACATTTGCAAACATTTGTAATTATTAATCTTTGGCAATGTGATAGGTAAAATTGACATCTCACTATTACTTTCATTGTTAACTTATCAGCTGAACCTGCAACTTTATTCATTAGTCATTTGTATTTTCACATCTCTGAATCATCTTTTTATGTATTTTAGTCTAGATATTTTCTGCCTCTCGACAGTTTATAATACAGTTGATTGGGTTCCACCTTTCTTAATTATAATCATAATCTAGTTCTGACAGTGGGAGATTATACACTTATCACCTTGATTGTACTTCAGAGTTTCTCTAGTCCTCAACCACACATTTAAAAATTATATTTTACTGATGATTAATCTTTTGTTTTATGAGTATCTGATAATACATGTGTTTGCATAAAAGACTTTATCCTTTAGAAACTGAAGGTCAACTTGAGATGACTCATTTCGACTTGGTTTTTAAAAAATATATAAGGCATAATTATTATCACAATCAGTATTTGTTCTGTATATATTATGGTTAGATCCTGTACAATAATGCAAGTCTGATAAGGCAATTTTTGAAGATAAGATTTTGGAAAGAAAGTTATATAATGTTTTCCTACATAAATTCTATCACTTCACCTAAACATTTGTTGCTTATGAAATCAAATCAGGGTAATCACTAAATATATGTCATTTAAAGTTTTAAGTGAATAAGATGTGATTTCAAGATGACAGGTTAATCACAAAATCAAGCTAAAATGATATCTTGATAAATTATATTGATAGAAAAACTTGAATACAATCTGTTATTAGTTTTGCAAGTTAAAAAAATTGAAAAGTGTGAGGCAGTAATCCCATTTTTCTTTCCACCAAGACTGTTAAGTGTTGCAACTGTTTGAAAAGTAGTTTTTCATGTCAGGGTTATGAGGAATCAAAGATATATTTAGTCAGATGTGAAAAATGTGTTAAAACTAATAAAAAATGGAAATATCACCAAAAGTTGAGAATTTAAAGAAATCTTATTTTGAGGCTGCTAATTTATAAAAACACAGAGTTCAATAGATCATTTCTTTTAGTAAACTCCTAGCTCTGTGCTATGTAGCAAGAATTTCCATTGAGTTTATTTTGAAATCTAACTTTCAAAATCACTTTACTTTTTTCTTCCCAGTAAAACTTTTTGGAAGTATTCATATTTTTCTCTGTTAACATTGGATAGGTAGAGTGAGCAAGAGGAGATATATGTACAAGTGTTCAGGTTAGGGGCCTCAAGCTCTAGGCCTCAGCAAGTCATTCATTAGGTTAGGGATGCCATAGCAAACACTTGAAACAGCACATTTTTCATAATATGTATATGCTTTCCTTGCCAAACTGAGCTTAAACCTGTAGGCAACTGAGAGTATGAAAACAAAAATATTTTCATTTTTAGAAAGGCCATCAAATAAATGCTAGAAGACTTGCCCTCTGTACCCTCATTTCCCTATAGGTAGACATGTTCTAAAACGTTATCCCTAAAGGTTTTATTTAGGAAAATATTTTGACTTCCTAGACTCCCATTGTGTCATTATTGCGAGTAATGATATGTAGAAATAGTATTAAAATGGATGTAGCTAATCAGGAAATAGACTCTACACATTAGAATCATTCTTAAAGATATTAAAGATATTAACTTGACATGTGAAAAACGTTATAAGAATCCCACACAGAAGCATAATTAAATACAATTTAGATTTGTCCTGAATCTGCCTATCAAAACTATTTGTTTGAAAATCAGGTCTTTTATATTTCTCTGAATATGCAGCAAGTTCTTTTCAATCAGTAATACAATAGATGATTATTGTACTACTCTCAGAAACCTTTAGTATTCATTAGAATTTCATTACAGAGTTAAAGAGGAAATGGTGAAAAGGAATTGCCTTCTGTCAAAAGAACTTACCGTGTAGTTTGCTTCAAAAAACTCATTGCTACAGAAAGAGGGGGGAAGATGATGTGATTTGTTAATGATAACCAAACAATATTGTGGACAACCTCATCATTAGAATCTTTCATTAGATTGTCATTATTCAATGCTAAGAATACTTTGCATTTCCATTGTTACTCATATCCTCAGAGAATCTGACATTCTTCATTCCTACAGTCCCTCTGCCTTTTAGTTGAGACACCACTTGTTGGGAATAAGCATGTGTAGTTACAGTAAATAGCCACAGATCAATATTTGCTTACACACACACACACACACACACACACACACACACACACACACACACACACATTTTCTCTCTGAAAGCCTATGCTGCTCTGAGACCGATGTTTGATAATTGTCAGTTTGATCTGGGAGGTGAGTGTGGAAATCAGCACCAGTCATCAATTTCCATTCTCAAAGATTTATAATTTGTGAGTTATTTTCGTTGCTGGCAGTCTTACCCAGGAACCTATGGCTATCATTTGGATACCAAATTGAGTTGGCTCAAAAGAAATGCTTTGCAAAATACAATATGTGATTTTTTCTAGTGTGTTTAGAGTTTCAGCCTAAAAGAGTGATCTTAAAAATTATCAGGAGATATTCCAAAGCACAGATGTTAATATGAGATCGTGTTTGTCACTCTTTTCCCCAAATAATTATACATTCCTGCCAGTGAGGGGAACATATACCCTTGACTTGAGCTTTACTATGGATGTAAGCAACAATGAGCAGGTTTATGAACCCAAGCATGCCTTCGCCACCTTTTTTCTTTTCCTTTACTGTGAGATCAACTTGGTCCTAATGGGACTACTCTTTCTGCCTGTGTCCAGACATAGAGACAGAGAGAAGCTGTGTCCAAAGCACCTTATCTGAATTTCTGAGCAATTTTATATTACAAAGTTTAGGAGTGGCTTGTTATTCAGAAAGGGTCAGCAGAATTCTAATTTGCTTATGCATAGCACTGAGTATTGATATTCAATTTGAAATTTTTTTGTTCCTTCTGAAAATATTTTAAAATAGTCAAATAGTCATGAACACAGCAAAAATATTTGAATATGTTCCCCAGTCAGTTAAGACTGCAACACAGAGTTCAAGGTATTAATTATTTTAAAAGCAAAAAATATATATAAAAATAAATGCAAGATAAAAAGCAGACACAACAGAATAAAAGAAAAGAGATAATATCTCATACAGATGAGAAGGTAATGGCAATTGCAACTTTACACCTGCTAAGGTTATTCATTATCTTTATTCTGGCATCATATTTCACCAATAATCTGTTTTTTCAATAATTTGAGCTTAATAAGCTCTTTTCAATCTAGACAGAATTTATACCAAGTAAATAGTATAAACTTGCATTGTAAGTTTTTAACTAAGCCAAAATCCTAAACTGTTCAAGTGAAGTAAAACAGTTTCAGAAAATATAGTTATCAGAGAAAATTCATAATAGAATTTCACTTTCAAATGGTGAGTTTTATAAATTAATACAATAAAATACATTTGACTTTGTGTGGGCTGTGTGTGTGTGTGTGTGAGAGAGAGAGCGAGAAAGAGAGAGAGAGAGGAGAGAACTATAAGTAATGACTATAATACTTATTCTGTAACTTATCAAATGCCAACAAGCAACATGTGGTCATGTGCTGTTTCTATCATTTATCATTTCATAGCTATATTAATATTTATTCAGAACGTTAGGTGAGACTTTGCATACCAATTAGTCTGAATGCCACTTCTAGAAGTGGTGCATCTGTATTAGTTGGACATTTTATTGAGTGGGACAAAAATATATTAGAACATTAGTTTCTTGGTAGATGTTTAACTTTTAACAAATCTGTCTTTGGTCTTTGTGCTAAGTGTCTGGAACAATGCTAGCATAAGATAAATCACTGTGCTTTCTCCACAGTGAATGTACAAATAACACACAAAAATATTAGAATAACTACTTTATAATGTCCTAATTAAAGGTGAATTACACAAACTATTATGAAATTTATATTGATTTTACTTGAACTAGAGAATTATATTCTGTATTTTTGGATAATGAGACCCTCAAGTACTACAAATGATAGTTGAGAGAAAGAGGTCATTTCCAAAACAACATATTTGTTTTTAATCATGTCTAGTAAAAAAATCTTCATTATAAAACATATCCTATATTCTTAGCTACAAGATTGGTCTTTTACCAAAAATTGAAATTTTCAATTATTTTGTGAACCATAGATTCTATAACCTAAATTCTGCAGATGCAAGTATGTTTCAGAAAACACTAGATATAGTTATTATTACTGAAATAAAATCCTAATAATCTATGCTATTTATAACACAAGTTTAGTAATACTTTTACATTTTTTTAAAGATTTATTTATTTTTATACAAGACCTGGGGTACAGGCAGAGACACGGGAGAGTGAGAGGATTCACCAGAAACAGAGCAGGGAACAGAACAGGCAGACTGATGAAATACACTGCTGAGGGAAGCAGCGGGCGAGGCAGGAGAGGTCTGCCGCACCATGTGGGATTCTCGCTGTCTGGCCAGGATTGAACCCACACTGCAGAGGCTGTGGAGAGCTTCACAGCACAGCACTCAACCTGCTGCACCACTGGGGAGGCCTCATACTTTTAAATTTTGAGATATTTTTCAATTTTTGTGAAAATAAAGTTTTATAAATAAAGTTTTATAAAAGTTTTATTTTGTGAAAATAAAGTTTTGTAACTTAAAAACTATTTAAGACAAATAAAATAACAGAGCTAAAGTCCTTGTGAAAATAAACCCAGGTATGTTATATATTTGATGATATTGAAAGGCTGAATGCCTCTATCACAGCATTTTGTTTTTTTTTTTTTTGTTTTTTTTTAATAGAGGCATGCTTTATTTATTTGTTTGCTGGTTTGTTTGTTTTGTTTTTGTTTGTACATGCACTGGGTACAGTCAGAAGCGCGGGAGGGTGAGAGAATTCACCAGAGCCAGAGCGGGGAGCAGAGCAGGCAGAAGGACCGAAGGACACTGCTGAGGGGAGCAGCGGGTGGCAGGAGAGGTCTGCGCACCATGTGGGACCCTCCTCCGGTGGCCGGGGAGCAGCCGGGGATTGAACCTGCGCCGCAGAGGCTGCGGGCAGCTTCGCAACCCAGCGCTCAACCGCTGCGCCACCGGGGAGGCCCTATCACAGCATTTTGATACAACATTTATGTTTTGAAGAAATATGATTTCTAGAGATTTGAAAAACAAGGTGTCAAATAGTATCCATATTTCCATTACTGTGATATATTCCTAAATGAGAATATATCAGGAATAGATAGGAATTCCCATTTATCCTACATCTAGTATATTATTTACAGAACTCCTTAAGTTTGAATTATACTTTATGTTTAACTTGTTGGTTTGTTTTCTCATTCCTGTGAGACCATTATATCTTACCATTTTTCTATGTGACTTGATCAAAATGGGAAGAATGAGTGTTTTACTTAAGAAATTGGAATCTTCTCTGACCTTTAATTCTTCATTAGTCAAGTTTCAAAAAGAAAAACAGAGCATGCCATATAGTTGAATAGATGAAATTTTAGTTCACCTAAGATTTTAGTTCCAAGATGTTATAAGACCTTAAATCCAAATAGTGAATAACTAGTCAGTTTAGAATTTGTTAGTATTTGGAAACTACCATTAATTTCTCAGGATAGAGAAATAAAAGGGATCCCCAAAATTCAATAGTTAGAAAACTGCTTACTTGAGTTGGACTCTATAAAGGCCACATAACACCCATTTAGAGAATTCCCAGAAGCATAAATTTCCAGAGGATATAATCTTGACTTTCTCCTTTTTACCACTCAATCATTCCCAGGGACACCTAATTTTTAATATATTCTGAACACAATATTGATGGGGTAGGTATTGTTTTTACCTGGAAACGTCAAAGTTCAGAGTTCCTAGTAGTCATGTCTTTATTGAACTTCTCCAGTCTTTGGAATTTTGCTAGTGACTTTGAAGTACTGGAGTTGTCCTGATGCATCCCTTGATTTTCGACATCTTTCCTTCTCATCTCTTAGTGTTGCAGAATCCTTATTTCTCCTTGTTAATAGAATAACTTACAAAATTAATTGCCCTGGCATTATAACACAATCGGTCCTTTTTCTTTTAGCCTGTGGTCATATAAGAATAGTTCAAAAAGGTAGCCCCAATTTCCAATTCAATGGAAACATTGTTGTAACCACTGGTGATCCTTCCTCCCCTAAGAACTTAAATCTATGACCCAGCAGGTCTCAGATCTGGAGGGCTAAAATCTAGAACCCCTCAAGTGGGTCAAAAGGCCCAGTTATGGAACAAGTCACTCCTACTTTTAGCCCTTGGTTCTAACACTTTTTGGATCTGCTGATGGAAGAAATTGCACCATACATTTCTTGGTGAATAAAAATCTATATTGTATGTAATAGGACAGCACAACCAATTTTACAGTGTTTTCTCTTAGCTGGTACTATAACAGTTATAATAGAGAAATTTATTGCATTATTTGATCAGGTCAACTGTCTCTGGGCAATGAGATATTTAGTAAGATCGGTAAATTCCATGGACTTCAGCTCTCTGCCACATTTCTTAACAGAAGCAATATTTGTGTACTACATCAGGATGATAAATAAAGTATTCCCTAAGTCCATGGAGTGATGATAATGGCAAAAAATATGGAAGACAGTGAAGGCAAATCTGTATCCAGAAAAACTGTTTTTCTAGGAACACATCACTGTTTCCTCACCCCCACCTCTGGAATCAGTTTCAGGGTTAGCATGCTGCCATTAGATAGTTAACTGATCCTCCTGGGAAGTAATGCCATTGTGGGGTCTGGGGAGCACAGTTATTGACCTCTGCTTTTGGCGGGCTGAGCACTCAACAGCAGTAGAAGATAAATCAGCTTAAGTGAGCACTGCATGCTTTTGGGTCCTTTCATTGCATCTTTTCTGCTACACTACAATTTTGTATATGGCTGATTGAGCAACCACCAGGGTGACTGGGGAATGAAGCTGCCTGACGGATGTTGCTTGTTGAGAGCCTATTCAGCAATGGATATTATTTAGCGATCAAATGTCCATGAATAAGTATAACTCAATCCTGACTATTTTTCTTTCCAGGCAAAAATTACATCCAGATTTGTTGCTCAACACCTGTTTATGTGCAGTGATGTAGGGGGTCCCATTCACTGTTGTCTTTCTGGATCATCCCTGAGTTGGACTATGTGTTACAGAACACTACTTTAAGCTACTACCAGCTTATATTGCAAAGTTATGTGTTGGCTTAGGCATACTTTTTCTTTCATTGAAATAAAAAAGTCACAGGACTCTCATAGAGGTGGATGGAAAGGTTTGAGTAATGCAGTGGGAGTACATATCACAGGAATCTGAACTAGGTACTCATGACAACTAAGAGTGCCTTTCAGATCAGCACAGGCATATATAACATTTCTTCTTACGTATACCATTTCTATTTCATGGAGTATGATTGCATATGTACAACCATATGGAGTGATGAATCAGAAAACTTCCAGTTCATATATGGGTGAAACAGGTTTCATATTGGTTGGTGTTCTATGAGCAAGTGTTAAGTCTTTACAAGGGCCCAGGAACAACCCAGGAGCTATTTCTCAAAAGAAGCATCCAGTTTTGAACTACTATGAATTGGACTTTTAGGAACATTCTCTTGCAAGTCCTTTGTGCACATTCCAGTATAAGAATTAATGAATCTTAATATGCATTAATTCCATTTTGTCTTTCTACTGTTTTAAATACGCCACGACTTTGACAAATGTCGGTCTTCATGTTCAATTTCTCTTTACTATCAATAGTGTGTCAAATTGTATTTTGGTTCCAAAGTTGGCAATAACAATTCTTTTCATTCTATGTGATCCCTACAATATGGCTTTTCTACCTTTCCATCCAACAGTGGGTAGTTATGTCCCATTCTGTTGAATGTGGGCAGGTTTGTGACAACTTCAAAATAGGCAATGACAAAAATTACCATGAGATTTTTGAAACTTAGGCCAGAGTAGTCAGTGGAGATTTTGCTTATAATATGCTGGACCACTTGGCTTTTAATCTTGAGCTGTCAAGTCAGATGTCCATCTACCCTGAGGCTACCATGCTATGAGAAAATCCAGGCCTTGTTGTGAGGTTACACAAAGGAGCTAGTACAAAGCACGCACTGACCTCCCAGGAAAGAACCAGACATGTTAACAGAAACCTCCAGATGAATCCAGACCCCAACTGATGATCTCTGGCTAGCTATACAGACTTCCCAAAAAGGTCCCAAATCTTGAAGAGTCTTATGTTTCTAGGTTTAGTCATGAATTTGTTTGTTACACAGTAATAGTAACTGAAATTATTTTAATTTTAAAATAATTCATTGATATTTTAATTCTATGCATGAGAGAGCTATATTTTTTATTGAAAACATTTTTCTATAATAAAATTGAGATTTTTAACTACTCCTTTTAGGTATATCACATCCTCTAAAATTATATTTGTATTTTCTTTACTGTTCCATCAACCATTTATCTGTTTATATGTAAATAAAATACTGTAACCTGTTTACTCTTTATTAAAAATTTTAAGCTAAAAAGATTTCACACTTCATTATTTATTCATTCTTAGTTGTTTTTTCAGTAGCTGTGTTTGTTCATTCTTCCAAGTGAATAGGATATCTTATTTTTGACCAATTAATTTTAGTTTCTAGTCAGAAATATTTTGTTTACTTTAATAAAGCTTTAGACTCTATATTGAGTTTAAAAACAATCACTGAATAAGTAATGAATATAAGAATAATGTGATATATTAGTCTAGAGAGTGTAATATTTGCCTATTTTTTGACTGTATAGAACTAAAGAATTACCAGCAGTTAGATTAGGTGACCTCTAATTTAGTTAGGTGACCTTACCAACTATAAAAATCTTAAACTGAAAGGCAGTGAGTTTCCCTCTTACATAAAACATTTGTGATCTCACATTTATATTACAAAACTGTACAAACAAACAAAAACAAACCTGTAAAATGGGAATAAGATCTCTCTACATTGGCAAGTGGTTGGAAGATCCTCAATCTTGGCCTTGCCTTCCACTCTTGGTCACTCTTATGCTTCATTTCACCCTTGTGATTTTCAAAATTTCACGAAAGATCTTTCTGAGGGAAAGAGTAGGCAGTTAAGCCAGAGAATGAAAGCTTCCTTTAAAGGGCATTTTTTTTTTTTGCTATTAGTTTTCATTTTACAATAATGCAAAAATGCATACAATTATTCTTTTAATTGGTTGATGATCTGGTTTTCACAGTCAAGTATCAAATTTATATTTTCTTTCATTTTTAGAATATGTTACTTAATCTTTGTAATGGAAAGTAGTAATTCACATGGGATTTGAAGGAGAAGAACCCTTAAAATGAACCATGAATTCTTTGCTCCTATGAATGCAGTCAATTTGTTTCATGGAAATCATGATTTTTCAGTTCATTGTCCATTTACAGTCAGGGAGGAAGCATAAAGGTCAGTAAGGAATGGTTAATGAGCAGAAAAGCTGCAAACTAAGGGAATTTAGGATGAGTGAAATTGTACATTTCATCCTGGGAAAATATTATAATTTATATGTGTGTGTGTGTGTGTGTGTGTGTGTGTGTATGAGAATGGGAATACGATTATATTTGTGTGTGTGTGTGTGTTTGTATAAAATAAAAGATTGGCAAAAACCTCAAATTTCCCAATACATGAAATGTGACATGCTCTCAAGTAGACTTTTGCATATCACTTTTTTTGGTATAAAAAACATATATTTCACAGAAATCAGCCAAGACAGTACAATGTTGGATGATAGAGAGCTTTTGAATATATAAAGTTCAGCATTTCCCCAATTGGGTTTAAACAGGCTTCCCCTAGGAACAGTTTCTGCCATACAGTATTTATTATCTTGAATAATGTGGCAGAAAGAAATGGAACAAAGGAAAGGGTTTTTACTAAATAAAAGCAGCCATCAACTCTCAAAAGATAAACTAGCCATATTTTAAGAAGAATGGAGTTCATGAAAAATCCTGGTATCTTAATGACAATTTGGAGAAGCAGAGTTTTTTGTTTTTGTTTTGTTACTGTGTAAAGTAAGCACACACATTCAGTTTTACAGCTCAAATATCCACAGCTAGATGTCAAAAATTGTCAGAATCTACAAAATGGTCTACTTTTGTTAGTTCTGCCCAAACAAGCAGAGAGGCCAAACTCCCCAAGCACAGGTTCTCAGTACAGACAGGAACAGTAAATAAGAGTGGCTCTTAGAGAAACCAAGGCAGAGATGAAAGCTCTGTGAGACTCTCCAGGGACCTGCAGGAGCTGTCAGGATTCACTGTGCTCTTATAAAGCAGGAAACCTGAATCACAGCTCTGCAGTTTCCAGGAAATCAGCTCCTGGCTTTTTTCTTGGGAGGGGGCATTGGTTTTATCCTAACTTTTATATCTGTAAGTGGCCACAGATTTCTATTCTGTAGAGGAAAAGCATGTAATGAGAACTATTTTTTTTAAAGAAACTAAAGTAGAGGAGAAATCCTGTTATAAGTTCTCTCCCTGACTCTAAACCATTTTTTTTTCCCTAATGGGAATTACGGTCTCTTTTCTGACCCCAAATTAATTTATGAGATTTGTTTCTTAAGGAAGAGTTGAAAGTTTGTAGGTAAAGCAGAGAACAAATATAGATACAAAATAAAATTAATGAAATTAATATCAATAGATTTAAATGCCTGTCCCCAGCTCTCCTGTTTGTCTAAAATTTCAAATACCCCTTTTTAATGGACTCATGGCACCCTTAAGATATGAGTCTCTCTACTTTAAGACAACTATTTTTTATGTCACAAATAAAAATGAAGGATTACCATAGAGTTATATCAGGTGACCTTTAAGGTTCTTTCCAATTATAAAATCCTAAATTGAAATGTAGTGAACTTCCCTTACATAATGTGAAATTACATTATCACTTAGCAAAATCACATGGTTTACAGTTTCAGAAGGCATCAGGAGAACTGTTACTTTGTGATCTACTCTATCTGGTTCATTCAGAAGACATCAAGCCTTGATTGCTAAATTGGTGTTTGAACAGGCAGACTTACCACTGTTCAGCTGTCACTCCTTTTATGGCATCTGAGTATATTTTATTGCTTATAGAAACAAAATATTTAGATGCAACAAGAGATAGTGTGTTAGAAGCCATGTAAATCCACATATATTTATCAATTTCCAATGTGATTTGAGAGTATTGTCGTGAAATATTATGCAATGTCTCATAATAGGTATCTGTGGAAGTCGACATTCATATAATAAATAATTCAGGAATGCTAAAAATTATTATGCACTTAGACAAATAACCAGTAAAATTCCAGACACCAGGGAAAGCAATAGTAATCAATGTCGCTTATGACATCATTTCCCTCATGGAGATATTCACAGCTTCTCGGTTCATTGAATAAACTCTTTGGGGTTTAGCTTCATTAACATAAGTTGTCATAAGAGCACTTATCTCAACCTAAATTGGAAAAATGGAAATGCTCAAATTAAACTCATATTTAACATATGAAACTTCTGACAACACTCCCTTGACAGTGAATATAATTCAAATATATTATATTTTTTATGTTTACTAGGGCTTTCAGCTCTCTGTCCCAAACACTTGAAAATGAATAATTTTATTTTTGTCCCTGCAATTTAAATGATGCAGTGAAGAGTAAACCTTATATTTTCTAAGTTTCTGAGTAAAATACAATATCATTTATTGGTCAATAGACTCTTAAGAATTCTCCTTTTAAAACATGTCATTTTATTAAGAAAGAAAAAAATTAACATAGCTTAATGATTATTTTTGGAATGTCATCTTTATTTTTAACAAAATAAATCATCCCTTAAAATACACCTGCCTATTTTGACAGGCATAGTTTTGGTTTCAAGAGTGTGATGTGGCTGTAAGAGCTGTAGCCCTCATTTAGAAGATTCAGTCTTGAGTTTGAGTCATCTGTTTCTAGGAAATTATTGCCTCCCAGGAGCATGAGTTTTTGATACTGCAGCAAACTTCTTTATATTTGCCTCCTTCCCTCATTCTTTCCCCTTCCATTTTGATTTAGCTTGCATCATCCACTTTGGCAAAGTCAAAAGGAAACTCATTGGATTCCAGGAACAATGACAGTCACCAAAGAGACTACTTTTAAAGGAAACTTCCTGTTTCCATGGAGCTATATAACAGACACTTTAACCATTATATTTTTTGCATCAATAAAACTGTACAGTTCATCTGTCCATCTGTACAGTTCAGGTCCCTACATAGGTATGGTGGCTATGGTTCTAGGACAATAGGACAATGAAAACCATGAGAAAGATATTTAAAAGCTATATGTTTTAATTTCTCTCTATTGCTATTAAACATGTTGTCTTTCTGCCTATAATTGCTATGGGTTTATACCTACATGTCTAGGAGATCAATTTCTTAAAAGCATGATGCTGTTATTTCAGCAGATAGTTCTTAGGATCCCATTTTTAAAAAAGAGGTAAGAGGGATTAATTAATGTGTATCTGGTATACTGGAAAAGATTGTAGAGTTCTATCTTTGTATTTAACAGTTTCATAGAATGATATATTTACCAAAGTTAATATTAAAGATTATTAGACAACAAAATAACTTATCACTTGGTTTATGAAAGGGTTATAATCTTGAGTCATACGATCTTAGGATAATGAGGTATCAAGTCATTAATAATTGTCTAAATTATGAAAGAATGATAAGGATGTTTATGAATGATGATTATATTCATACTTTTATTTTTGATGCACACTGCTTGTTTTCATTTATAAGCATTAACTTGCTCAAAGTCATCCATAGCTCTGAAAATGAAAATGCTTCTGATCTATGCCTGTGTTTTAAAATTTCTTATCTTTGCATTTCAGAGAAGAAACCTTGTTTAGCCACTACTTTCACTGACCCCTGTAATGAACACATAAATTATACTCTCACAAAGATTTATCTTTAAAAATAGGTATGTAGCTTGAACCCTGACTAATAAATTTGCTAATTGTTTTACCCTAATGCAGCTATTAGTCAGGATTAAATATTTAGTAGTTCCATCTTTTGAAGACTATCTAATGCTTCTATAGGGACCTCAGTGATGTCATAGATTGCTTTTGGTAAGAAAGGATCTCACTAAGTCACCCAGGCTTCTATTATATGACATTGGCATATTGAGATGGTTAGGGAGAAACATCAACTCTTGCATAGAGTGAAGGGTATGAAGGAGAATGTTTATTATTTTAAGGGAAAAAAAATCACAGCAAATTTAAAAAGAGGTAACTATTAAGTGTATGAATGTGTTTAGTATACCAATTTCTGTATGTTTTCCTGAAATGAATGATATTTATGTAATAAAATATAAAAATTTCAATATGTATATATGTGATCAAATAAAATCTCAGTTTTTATTAAACTCTGTCTCATGGAGTTACGGTGATGGCAAGACTGTAGGAGATTGCAGATGACATATTTTTATATGAAGCACATTTCTGGAAAATGCTTTCCCCCTCCAAAAAAAAAGTGTATTGTGTCTATTAGTGTTTTTTTAAAGAACTGGGTAAAATGTAACAGTTCATATGGATATAATAATACTGAGAATCACTCAAAATATTTGATGCCCGATTCTTGCGAGATTTTTTTCTCTAACAGCAAAAACAAGATTTACAAGGTCCTTACCTGTTTTGTTCTATGAAAAATGTTGTTCAGTTTTTCTTTGCTATTCAAGAAGAGAAGAAATATGTTTCATTTTTCTGCCAAATGACAAAATTGGGAATATGCCATTTTTATTCTCTGAGAATTGAGATTATTTTCATGTGGCATGTGCTTCTGTTAGAGATGCATTAAAACACTGACAACACAATTTAAAAGCATTTCTTAATGCACATAGTGACAGTTTTAATTCAAATTTGTTACTTACATATAGAACTATCATGATGTAAGGTTAAAAACAATCAGTCTAGGCAGGTTATTTTACTAATGTGTATTTTTTCAGGGAAAGATTTAGGTGCATTGATGAATTCATTTATTTTCTTTGTGACATGTCTTCTGTTTTGCATCTGTAAATGGGTAATTGATAAACAAAAAGCAATCTCAGTCGCAACTACCACAGATGTAAGTTTTATGAATTCACATCATATTTGTGAGCTGGAGACCTCAGAGCCCTTTCACCCCTCTGACAGACCCTTGAGAATAAAGTAATTGTTCCTGGAATTTGGGAGGTTATTGATTGAAAGCTCTGTGATATCTTCCCAGATACATCAAGACTGCTCATAGAGAATGAGCAGGGGTTTTATCTATTTTTTTTTTTTTTTTTACAAAAGGACTTAAACAAAGGGCTTGAGGAGAGGGAGGGACATTGGTTCCCCCAATGAGATTTACAGACATTTTCAGTTTTTACTACTTTTGCTTTTAGGTTTTTACCAAATGAGAATTTCAGAAAGTGCCAGTCTCTATAAAAGGAAAATGGGGTTATTTTTATGGGCATTAAAGAAAATCACCTTAAAACTACCTGATAATATAAGTACATGTGAGAGGATAATGATTCCTCTTTGATTAAAAAATGCAAACCAAAAAATATTTTCTTACCCCCAAACAGAAGACTTGACTCACTATTTGATGCCATCCTTTCATGCTATGAGAAAGCTACCTCATACTTTATTTATTTATTTGTTTATTTATTTATTTTATTTTTTAAAGATTTATTTTGTATTCACACAAGTGCTGGGGTACAGGCCAGAGGTGCAGGAGGGTGAGAAGATTCACCAGAGACAGAGCGGGGAACAGAACAGGCAGACTGACTGAAGCACACTGCTGAGGGGTGCAGCGGGCGAGACAGGAGAGGTCTGCTGCACCGTGTGGGAATCTCACCAGCAGGCTGGGATCGAACCTGTGCTGCAGAGGCTGCGAACAGCTTCACAGTGTGGCGCTCAACCGCCTGCGCCACCAGGGAGGCCCTCATACATTATTTAAAATGAAAATCAGTGAACAGCTATGGTCTTAAATATGGGTACTCCAGTCTTTCTCATGACTTGTTATAAAAACCACGATGTATTTCTTAATTATAATATTGAATAGGCTAAATAATTTCCTTTAATTAACTCTAGGGGAAGAAATTCAAATAAATATCCTTTGACATGGCTATTAGCAGGTAACATAGTAAAGTGAGAAGAAGGTAAAAGAGGAAGCTAAAAATTTCATGTCTAGTAAAAACATAGACTTTTCTAAGCCCCAAATCAAACACATAATTAAACTATTTCAAATTTGTTCTCACTTGAGAATACTTAGAAATCCCTGATAAAAGCAAAATGTAGATGAATTTCTCTTTGACATACAAAAGTGTAGATAGAAATTTGCTGATAAAGAACAGACTTTTTTTTCTGTGTAAACAAACACTTAAGAAAGCTAATAATTATCAACTATAATTTAGAATCCCTGTATCTGATAAGACACTGAAGTCTTTGACCATTTACTACTTTATGTGGTGAGATTTGGAATGTTTGATGCCGCAAACATTAAACCTATTGGAGATACACCCTCAAACAATAAAATGAAATCTTCAAGAGTGGGTTTCAGCACTCAACAAGGGTTCGTTGAATTATTTGACAAAATAAAACTAAACAAGCAGCAGTACCCATTCCTGTAACTTCTGTATGGAAATAATGATTTTTACATGTAGGATGCATATATCTTCCTCTCTTTCAATCTGAATTTCCAAAGCAACAGAAGGGGGAAAAAATCACAGTAAGACATATCCTGTCCCTCTCCCTCCTTGACACATAATTTGTAGGTCTTGATGTGACTGCATTGATAAAATGCTGGGTGTGTAATAAGTGAAAATGAAGACTGTCCTACTGCCTGGCTTTCAAACAAACTTAGATCAGTTATGTGTTCACAAATCAATGATTTTCTCATTGAAAGATAATACATGTTGGTAGAGCTGGAGAAGTTAGATGCTAGAGAGGTCACTGTAGGGGGCTAAGAAAAGCTATAGCAGTTGTCAGAACAGCAATTATTCCTACTCGAAGTTGGTATGATAGAAGGAGTAACAGCCTTGCTGAGCTCGAATTGCTTTTCTGTTTGATTATGCTTATCAGTAATTAGAAGAAAATGTTGGAGGAAACCAAGGGTGGAGGAGCCCCTAGGATTCTCTTTTTATGACAATAAAACATCCAAGTCAAAAATCATCAGGTAGTTGTATCTACACTGTGCCAAACAGTGTCAAGGTTATACAAAACCAACAATTGATTGTTCATGAATGCTTAATATGGACCTATACACATCCACGAGTCAATCTGAGGAACAATAATTTAATCAAAATGAGTTACCTGAAAAAAAGAAAATGGGTGAAATAAAAATCAGCAAATTAGTAACAAATTATTTCCTTCACTGTTTGTACAAGGAGACACAGAACAGTCCAGATACTGTTTAAGCCTTCTCATTTGTAGCTAGTTAAGTTAAATCACATAACACATTTTCAATTAGTTCTTGGTGGAAAGCAGAGTAGAGGCTTGCCCAATCCCCAGACAACCATTAACCTCTCTTTAGGACTACTATGAAGATGTTATCTTCTGCCTTCAATTGTAGGTCATATTCAAATATAAAGATATACTATTTCCTGGTCATATTTCTGTACATTCTCTTTTCTCACTTGTTTTAAGTATACCCATTAGGAATCACAGAGTATCATTTCTCCACTTCTCTCAGCATCTCCCTTGTCCTTTATCTCCAATATGGAGATAGTATGGTCCATGACACCAACTGCTACTTGTTGTATTCTGAATATTATTCTGAATATTATTGCCCTCTTTTTTTCCCACCCCATCAGCACCAACCCAGATGAAAACAATCATCTCTTCATATGCAGGATAGTTTTTCCTGATAGTGAAAACTTTGTGATCATAAAGAGATACTTGCTATTGTATTTTTGTGTTCTTCATTTTTAAATCAGCCTCTCAGTTGCATACAGAAATTTGCCTGCATTTTCTTAATAGCTCTCTTCAAGATTCTCTTTCAACCTTCAATTTTTAGTTCTTTTAAAATTAGCTAACTCTTTTAATTGTGCTAACATTAGGATCCTCCCCACCAGGTATTGCCACAGTAGGGTACATACCCCCAAATCACCCAGTGACCACTGCCATAGTCCATTGTGCTTCTCTTTTTTTTTTTTTTTCATTCCCCTCCCTACCATCTCCCCTCTCTGGATGCTTTGGTTCTGAAGGCTGTAGTCAGCCTTCAAGGGTTAGTTTTTAAAGTTTGTTTTTCCCTGATTCTTAATTGGTTTTTCTCTAATTAACATATTAGTGACACCATCCCTAAATTAATCTTAAGTCATATTTGGCTTTTTGTGTCTTTAGTTACCTAAAACTCATAGAAGTGAGTGATTAGCCTCCCAACATTCCCAAATTTTCTGATCTGTCAGTTCCTAGGGATCTTTGCATCTTAGAATGGTGGTAAAATGATAACAACTCCTTTCATTGTTTCTCGAAACTTCTAGCTCCTGTGTACCCTATCTCAGCTTAGATCCCAGATTTAGAAAACAAATGTACTTTATCTAGCAATGCAATCCTCAGTAAATTGTCCCACATCTAACTGGATTCCTAAGGCAAAAACTGAATGTGACCATTAACCTTTTCTTGGTTTTTGCTTTCTTTTTATTTCTCCTACTCTTACTTTTTGTATCATCAAATATCTTACAAATGCCTCCAAGTCTCACTCCCCACTGCCACAATCCTCATCCAAAATGTCATTGTCTCTCACCTGGGCCATTGTTACAGATTTCCTGCTGCTTTTTCTACCTCCAGGTTTCACTCATTCCATCCACTGCACAGCTGCCAGAATACTCCTTCTAAAGTGTAAATCTAATTTTACAGTTTTATCCACCCTTCTGGGTATAGTCCAAACACTTTATATTAAAACACAAATTCCTTTATGACAGGGCTTCTGTCCATTTAGTAGGACTTATTAGCTTCTAGAGACCAAAAAGAAGAATTAGAATTAGTCAATAGGTATTTGGGGGTGTCATAACAATATTTCAGATCAAAGAAACAGTATGGAGATATAAAAAGATAAATATGAATGAAAAGAGGAGGGGCATGAGTGTAGATGATGGAAAGACAGTCATTGATTACCAGACTTTACAATAAACAGCCCTTCTTATTTCCTCTGGGAAACTTGTCATCAGCTTGGATTGATGGGTTAGGTATCCTTCTTAGGCTTCCCAATAGAGTCCTGAACTTTTCCACTGCAGTATACACCAAATTCTATCATAAATGTCAGCTAACTTCCCTCTTCTCTGCCTAGCTTATATGCTTTATGAAGGCAGGGCCATATCTGTCTTGTTTATTTATCCACAGTACCTTGCACATTGCCTTTATCCTATTAGCTACTCAGGTAACATTTGTTAAATGATTAATGAATGCATTTACCTATTAGGAAAAAAATGTGATTCTCCCATTCCTTTGCCTAAACCTTATTTTAGTTTGGGGCCTCATGAAACAGAACATGAGGCAAAAAACAAAAAACAAAAAAACCCAAAAAACAATTCTGCTACATTATTGGAGCATACAACAGTAGGCGAACTCAGGTAAAGGAAGAGAAGAGAGAAGTGGGGGAAGAAAGCAGAGAGAATGTGGAGGTGACAGTCGGCTACGGCAGATATCAAGAGCAACTGTCTGCTTCACTTTATAGATCTCATAAATGCTATGAATTATGGATCACTCTTCCAAGAGAATTAAGGGAAGAGAATTTGTCTTTCACCTTCTGTATTCTATTGTCAAAGTGAGTGCCAGTGTTGCTCTTAGTTATAGCACAAAAGGCCATTCTCTGATTGGTGCACTTCTGTTATGCACCATTTGCATCTTCACTCACAAGTTGAAGAATCTATGGAATCTGGCACTTGCCTACCAGGAATTCTTGAAGATTCAGAAGACATGGCCTGTCTTTTTTTTTTAAGATTTATTTATGCATGCAAGAGCTGGGGTACAAGCCAGAGATGCGGGGGGTGAGGGGGCTCACAGAGACAGAGTGGGGAACAGAACAGGCAGACTGACTGAAATATACTGCTGTGGGGAGCAGTGGGAGAGACAGGAGAGGTCTGCTGTGCCACGTGGGTTTCTCTGTGGCTGGCCGGGTATCAAACTTGTGCTTTAGAGGCTTGGATTGCTTCATAGTGCGGTGCTTAACCCCTTGCACCATCAGGGAGGCTCTGGCCTGTCTTTTTGAACCACACACTTGGGTACCCCAAACTATGGAAACTCTGATCCAATAGCTTTAAGACTTCTTCAAAGACTTCTTTTCCTAGTGTGTCCTTCTGGGCCTTCAAGTCTAAGTCTGAGCATTGGTCAAGAAACAGCCACTGGGGTTCATAGACCAAGCTTGAAAATATGATTTGGGTGTTCATGTAAGTATATTGAAGCCATTCATTGTGCATGACCAAACAAATAGAAGAGAGAAAAAATAGGAGTGGGCTCATGACCATGGAAAATGTATCCTGCATATTTATGTTATAATGGTTCAAAAATTCAAAAATTCACTATGCTGTATATTTGTTATAATGGTTCTAAATTCAAAAATCCACAAATTATTCAATATATCTCATTCAAGTGGTAGACTCTAGTTCTTCTTTCTTCAATGTGGTTTGGATTTAGTGATCATTTCTAATCTATGGAATGTGCTGGAAGTGATGATTGCATTCTTTAGCTTCTAAGAGCAGCATGTGAATTTCATTGCCGCTTCCTTCTTGCTCCCTTTCTTGGATCCTTTGCTCTGTAAGAAGCCAGCAGACATATTGTAAAAATACTGAAATATCACTATAAAGCCATCTTTATGACAAGGAACTGAGCCCTTTTGCCAAAAACCAGGAAGAAATAGAGGTCTTCTGTTGCTAACTGTGAGAGTAAGCTGTCTTTGAGGAAGATAGTTCAGCCCCATAAAACCTTCAGATGATTATTGACACTTTGACTATAACCTCTTAATAGATTCTGATCCATTAATACCAGGCTAAGCTGATTCTGACTTTCTCATTCACACTGTGATGTTATAAATGCTTAAATTTGGATAATTTGTTATGGAAGCAAAAGATAACTGCTCTATATGTACAACTATGAAGATTCTGAAAATTTAAATTTCAAACTAGTGTTTTAGTGTTTTATCAAGATAGGATGATGGAACATATTCTATTTAAGTTGAAGGATTGATTTTCAATTCTTTTTTAATAAGATTTTATTTATTTTTGCACAGAACTGGGGTGCAGGCCAGAGGTGTGGGGGGTGAGAGGATTCACTAGAGACAGAGTGGGGAGCAGAACAGGCAGATTGACTGAAATACACTGCTGAGGGGAGAAGCAGGTGATACAGGAGAGGTCTGCTGTGCCATATTTGGGTTAGCAACCTGGCTGGGGATCGAACTGAGGCTGTCTAGGTGGGCCTTCACAGTGGTAATACTGAGACTTAACCCCTAGGCCATCATTGAGGTGAGGCCCAGATTTTCAATTCTTAATTTCCGGTGTATTTAGATAGATGATACAACACATCCAGCTGCACTCTTGTCCATTTAGGATGGACCTATACTTTCCCACATTCCTCTGTGCACATGCAGAGGCACCAAGTAGGTCTTGTGAAGTGTCATGTTTCAATAGCACCAAGGAGCCTGGTATATGCATGTAGAAATAGTGTTTTGAAATTGGCCATGTTTGTGCATTCATGAATAAAGTTGTTGTAAACCTGTGCAGAATTGGTTTCTGGAGCAACCACTAGGATGCAATAAAATAAGTGACTAAAAGTCCAAACTCAGGTCTATGCCAATGGCTCTGCAGTGGTGCAATAAGAAGTACCTGATATAAAGCCCCCACTACCATCTGAATGAAATTCTAACCTTCTAAAATCTGGAATCCTCCTTAACGGTCTAACTTCATTTAAAGAAACATCATGTGCTAGCTCCTGAAAAGTGTGAATTATGTGACTCCTCAAAATAATGGCCACGTTCTTTTTCCTTCAGTGGCTTTGATTATGTCCTTCCATGTTTCAGGCATGGTCTTTACTCCCCCTCTCTTCTAACTAATTTCCATCTGCAAAACGTCTCATAAGTTCTCTGTGGGTTAGTTCAGAACTCTCCTGTTTTCCCCATTCACATCATGAAACATGATATCGACTATTACTATCCTTTTATGAAGTGACTACATGTTTCTTGCTGCACTGATAGTCAAAGAGATTCTAAGACAGGGGCCTGGTCTTATTAATTTCTGACTTTCGTATAGCATACTTGGCAATTTTATATACCAGGATCAGACCATATTTAGAATATAAAATTTTAGTGGATCTATGTAATGATTCTCTAGAGGATTTGAATTGTTAAAACTCTGGAAAAGAAATATTGCATTTTGTTAAGGAAAAGATACTTTGTCAAAGGTAATATCCAAAAAAAAAAAAAAAAAAAAAAAACAGTGATGGCCCAGTACCTTGTTAGTATATAGTTGTGCTTTAAAAGACCATCTTTCCGAGGTACCAGAAATACACCAAACTGTAATGTAGCAATTACTATCTTAACTACAATACATGGTGTAAATCAGTGGTGGCATTAAATCTTGTCTAAATGACCAGAACATAAGCTAAAGCTCCCCTTGTAACACATATTTCTCTTTAGTTGAGTGCACTCCATTCAGGCTTGTGGTTTGTGAACAGAGGCTTTTAATGACAGGGAAATCAAGGATCATTTTATTTCAGTCTCCCAAAAGTAATATCCCTAGGAATGCGTATAGTCTAGAAGTAAATAACCAGTGGCCTGAAAATATATTTGCAATGGAAAACAACAGACTATTAGACAGATAGTGCAGTAGAATAAAGTTTTTTACTCTTGTTATAGATATTTTTAAAAATAATAAAAGAACAAATGCCAATCTTGGTTTTGTGATTCCTGCCAAAGAAAAATTACAAATATTTAAAACAAATATGTTTAATTCCCTGATAATTTTTAATAGGCTTTGCAAATGGTTATTCTTGAAGCAAAGGATGATCTAGCAAACAAATAATGACACTGCTCAGATCCAAAAAGTTTCAAAAGCATAAAACATGATTTTTTTGCTCTTTTGATCCGAACAGATCAGATTAAATATTGAAATCCAAGAGAAATATAATATTTATCTGTCTTTCACTTGACTTAATGAAATAATCACACATCTAACTTTTATGATGTTATTCCAAATAGACTTCACCCAATGTAAGTATTTTTGTGAAGTCTGTGATTCTATTCCCACTTCCCTAGTGTCATTTCCAATGGACATATCACTTAAAAAGCTCACTCTCAATGAGATAAACAGGGGGCACCAAATGCTCATTGCAGTTAAGCTCCTTCTGTGCTATGAACTACACTGGACACTGTGATTTACCTATTTGCACTTCTAAAAGTATTGAAAATAAGATTTAAATAGAAGTGTCTGAGTCTGAGTTATCAACACCATCACATATCTAGCCTCCCACTTTATCCCAAATTGTGTAATTTTATTTGTCTTCCAAGGGTGATATTCTTAGGAAGTCTATAGTTTAGAAGCAAATACCCAGTGACTTAGAAATATATTTATGGTGGAAAACAAGAGACCATTGGAATGATAATTCAATAAAATAGAATTAGGTCTTCATCCTTGGAATAGATATTTTTAAATGTCTCAAAGTAATAAAAATCAAAGTTAGAAAAAGAAAACAGTCTCATGTAGTTTCCTTTCACCTGCTTCCAGTGAGATTTGATTAGGTCACTTATATCTTCTATAGTTACATATATACTTTTGTAAATGCTATTTCTTTTTTCCTTCTAATGTTTTTTTAGTATCCAAATGGCATTTTTGCTTTATTGTTTTTGCTATTCTTTCTTTACTTTTGTGAAAATAAATAAAGTTAGCAAGTGACAAATATATTTAATTTATTTTACTTTGGTGTACCTATTTTTCTAATTTATTAAACATAATTATTCATTTCAAAATATATTCAATACAAAAAAGTTTTCACTTATTTGAATAACACATGGAACAATGAAGAAATCTAGGTTTAGTAATATCCATGGATGTTCATTTACAGTGAAACTATTAAAGTATTCAGACTGCAACAACATTTAAACTCACATCCTTAGTAAACCACAGACATGTGTGTAAGAGTAGAATCCAGTGACTAAATTAGGGATTAATTTAGTATCTGTGGCTTCCACTGGCTGGATTTATCCTATGAATGTTTTAAATTTATCTTTATTAGCCAAAGTCAAGAATCTTAAATGATGTTTTAATGGCTCTTGCATCCTAGCAAGGGGAGAGAGAAAATCTTCATAGGGCAAAGCAAATAGGCATTAATATTGTCATTTGTTGTAATAGAATGAATCACATTCTTTATAGTATCAGCTTTCTATCAGTAAATAATCAATGTGAGTCACTCTATCTATCCCTGGGATCAAACTTAAAGCCTGCTTCCAAAAGACAACATTGCTTTACATAGATATAGAAAGAATAAATGATCTTTTGTCCCTCTCCCTACTATATAATAAGAGGGTCCTAACCTGACTTCAAATGCAGTAATATAGTTGCTATGTGGAATGACATTTTAATGCATAGGGTGATAAAGAGTCTTCCTGTGCTGGCTTGAAACAGATGCAATTAATTTGTTATCATTTCAATTACCTTGCCCTAAATGCCTGCATTTAACTGAAGTACCAGTACATAGTGTGGAATAGGAAAATTGTAGTTTCTTCAAATATCTACGGTATTTAAATGGGTGGTTTGGGTTCATTAGGAAAATGAAGAAAACTATACAGACAATTTTTCAGAAGTATTCTGGAAAAACATGTTGAGGTGAGTTAACTATTCTCCTTTTCCCTGCCACTTCACTGCACTAGAGAGGGTGATTTTGTATGATGCAGTACATTTTCCCTTTAAGATGACAGGGTAGAAAATTGCTAGGGGACTTGGACTGCCAATGCCCCGAAGACCTTTCCAACATGTCCAATAAAAACACAGATCAGTGAACCCAGAGATAATAGACAGGAGTCTCCAACACAAGCAGACCATTGTGATTCATGGTGGCATTTTGGGAGGATGGCAATGTTGTAGTGAATAATTCAAAACTGTATAATTATGTACTTTGGAACATGTATAATTAAAATATATTAATTACAAAAAATTAAAATAGTTCCTTTTGGCATGTTCAGTTAGGTTTTGGCTAGAAAGTAGTTTTATTAATCTTTTAAATTTAGTAATTCATGTATTTTTTGATTTGTTAATTTCCCATGAAATCATTCCAAAAACAAAATATGAAAATTAGTAGCTACCAATGTACTTGGGGTCTCTTTACCAAATATAAATATTCAGGACTGTCTTCCTCTGTACCTTCTTCTTGCTTGGCTTCCTATGCATAAATTATAAATGGCAGGGGTGTTTCTGTTCATATTTAACACAACCCAAGAGTAAACTATTACACTGCACTCCTTTGACCCTTAAAAATATCCTGCTGACTGCCTTCAAGGAACCAAGCCAAAATTTGACTTTTTTGGCACTTGTCTCCTCATGCCTAAGCCTCTAATAAAGCCTTGTCTGGCTTAGCTGAAACTCTGGTGAATTCCTTCGCCTCAAAGATCTTTGGACCCATACCTTTTTAGTGCTACAAAAGGAGCTCATGCTGAGTTGTCCGACCAAGACCCAGGCCTGCTCTTCATCTCTCTGACATCTGATATTTCTCTCTATCTCAGTTCTGTACTTATAATGTAAATGTTTAGCACACTCACAAAAATACATAGAGAATGATGAGAGATGATAAAGTTGACAATACAGAGTAAGAGTAATAGTGATTAGTTTTTTGCGACATTTAAGTGGAAGGGAGTTGAATGCTGCCAAGAGAGTCTTCCTGGCTTTCCCCGAGGCACATCACTGAGTTAAATAACTAGGAAATTTTGGTGGTAGAAAATCTGTTAATCTGAAGTAGACACCTGATTTTGTAAGAGAAATGAATGAGAGTAGATTTATCTTTCATGGTGAACTTTAATTAGGTTTACTGTAAATAAATTGAAAAATTATAAATTTAAAAAGGGAACTATTTCTAGTATCTAATTTAGAACACCTACATTAGTATAACTATCATGTTCTCCCCAAGCAGCAAAACCACAGAGGTAATGAAATGATTGTCTAATGCTTTCCAATGGATATGGAGTGAGAGTAAAAGAAATCAGTCAAATGACTCAAGTGTTCATTGATAGCATGTTGACTCCATTGACATCCATTGACTCCATTACTATGAAATAAAACATGACAAGAAATAACATTTATTAATATTATTTAATTACTGTGTATCAGCGGTTATTTTAGTATTTGTAAGAATTATCTCATGGAATATTTACAACCATCCTAGGCAATGAGCATCTTCATAATAGCAGTTATGCAGAAGAGGAAGCCAGACTTTAGATGCTTAACTGCTGGTTACCTCTTCAATAGTATCTCCCACAATAGTATCTCCTGGATGTTCGTTTGTCTCAGCTACTCTGTGTTTCTATCAGTTCTTTGCAATCCTCAGGCACATTCCCACTTCCAAGTCTTTGTCCTGGATGTTCTCTCTGTTAGAAATGTTCCCCTAGACAACCACATTGTTCTGTCCTGTTCTTTTTTCAACTTTTGATTCCAAAGTCACTGACTCATTAAGGGTTTTTCCTAGTTTATATTTAAAACCCAACATTTCATATACTCTAAGCCTCCTTTAGTTTTCCTGAAAATGTAGAGTAGTAGCAAGCGTAGCATATAATTTACTTATGTATCCTTTTAATGTCTATTTCTTCTGGAATATAAGCTCCATGAGGTTTTTAAGTCTTATGCATTGCTTTATCTCCAGTAGAATCCTACCTGATTCTATGAATGCTCAATAAATATTAATTGAATGATTGAATGAAGTTGCTGCTCAAGGTGCTGACTTAAGTGTGGAAAATTTTCAGGCCATTAACCATTATTTACTCCTGCTTTAAGCAGTAAAAAGAACCAGAATTGGTAATATTACATCTGTGACCCTCCTTAGGCTTCCATTAGTGACTAATTTGCCATCTAATTAACACATTTTTTTCTTTAACACCTTTAGACTCCTCTTGTGATCTGGAAATCAGCCTTTAAGGGTTCTGTTTTATAGGGAGCACTATCATGAGAATATGATTTAACAAGGAAAAAAGCAAAATAATTTAAAAGAGGAAGAATTTTTATAGGAAATTGTGAAAAATTAGTCTTAAATATTGAAATCGATAATATATTTCTTCTGTTGTAGAGAAATAATATATTTAGCAAAATGTGTCTTATCATTGCCATTGTAATTATAATTGTCATTTTATTTTTAAAGGATAAATAGAGGGCCTCCCCTGTGGCGCAGTGGTTGAGCGCTGGGTTGCGAAGCTGCCTGCGACCTCTGCGGCTCCGGTTCGATCCCCAGCTGCTCCGCGGCCACTGGAGGAGGGTCCCACATGGCGCGCAGACCTCTCCTGCCTCCCGCTGCTCCCCTCAGCAGTGTACTTCTGTCCTTCTGCCTGTTCTGCTCCCTGCTCTGGCTCTGGTGAATTCTCTCACCCTCCCGCGCCTCTGACTGTACCCAGTGCTTGTATAAACAAAACAAACAAACAAATAAATAAAACATGCCTCTATAAAAAAAAAAGGATAAATAGAAATTTATCAAATGATATTTTCTGTAAAAATACATGGTGATATTATGATGTATTGGAAGCATTTCTTTCATTGGATTTTCTAGTCTGTAAGCAGATTTATTCTTACAAAAGTGTATATGAGTTTAATTGATTTTCCCAATGTCTTGTTTTAATCCTTTAATATCTTAATAATTTCCCTTTGGAATTCTTTGTGTTATCATCCTGTTAGGCTCCCCTCCCCACCATTTGCTTTTAACTCATCTGACTGCCAAATTCTCATCTCTAGTATCATATTCAAAGATTTCATAAAATCCCTCATTTAATTTATGCTTTGTTGCTTTATATTAACAGATGTCAGTGAGAATGGACCAGAGACTAAATGACAAAGGTCATTTAGGTAGCAATAGCAATGTATGACAATATAACAATAGATAGGACTGACAAGGATGATAGCAGCATTAAGGATAGAAGCATGTTTTAAGTATATCAGTAAAATATTTGTGTTAAGATTTTAGCTTTAGTATACCATTCCAAATCAATGGATAATTGGTTGATGAATGTTCTAAAAAAAATATCATTCCCTTTGTAATTCCTTGTGAAAATTTCCTCCTTATGTAGCCCGACAGTGATTATCATGCACTGAATTTCTGTTATGTGCAAGGCACTATGTTAAGAGTATTATGTATTATCCACTACAACAGTTTAGGGATAGGGAAAATAAATCTCAATACTCAGTTACTAAATAATAGACATCGTGTCTCCAAATCTCTGCAAGTTCCTAGCTCTTCCAAAACAAGGTTAAGCTTTTGAAGAGATGATGCCGCCAATGTGGTTTTATTCGAAAAGCTTCATATAGAAGACTGCAATGACAAATCATTCCATTAACCTGCCAAAAGTTCCCTTATTAGAGGTCCATTACTTTGAATTTATGACTTTAGAAATTTGTTGGTCTGGGATTTTATGCCAAAGATGAATTTTTAGCAGTTGGTTATAGCGAAAATAGCAGAAGACTTGAGCCTTGAACAGTCATTTACATTCAAGTGACTTCACCTCTCTTATTCTCAGTTTTCTAGTCTATAAAGTAAGTATAAGAACTTCATGGTGAGACTGAATGAAGCTCAGAGAGACTATGAGTGGTAAAATTGAAGTGGAAAACATAAATAAGTCACTATATGAAAATATAAAAGCTCTTAACCAGCAAAGGAAAATCTACTTGGAAATAAAGTCCCATAACATATCAACCAGTAAAAATTGCCCACTCATTGTTTGATAATTTGAAGAAGATTAAAAATATATAAATAGTAACTTAAATTATTAGGGGCTTTTTTTAAAGATTATTTATTTATGCATGGAAGAACTAGGGTATAAACCAGGGTTGGGAGAGGGGTGAGAGAATTCACCGGAGACAGAGTGGGGAGCAGAACAGGTAGATTTACTGAAATACAACTAAGGGGAGCAGCAGATGAGACAGGAGAGGTTTGCTGCACTATGTGGATCAGCTCCCTGGCTGGGGATGGAACCCATGCTGCAGTGGTGAGATCACTGAGATTTAACCCCTACACCACCAGGGAGGCCCCGTTAGGGCTATAATCAGATGCAAGCAACAGATAATGGAAAATTCAAAATAGCTTAAAAAATAAGGACATTTATTATCTAATATAACGGGGCGGGGGGGAGACTTGTGAATTTGCCAGGACTCTGCTTTCACCTCACATTCATCAACTGTTTCCAACTCTGATCTCTCTCAGACTCACCCTTGGCCTGGGAGCCAGATGAGCACAGCAGTTCTAGGAATCACACTGAACTACAAACATTCTTTAGGAATGTTCCTGCCTCAGAGCTTTTGCACTTTTTATTCCTTTTACTAAGGATATTCTTCCTTGATGGCTCATTTCATCATCACATTCAACTTTCTCTGCTCAAATGTCATTCCAATGAAAAATGTAAAATTTTATCTTGCATACATGAGTAATTATTTGCATACTAAAGACTATTCAGAGATTTGTATCAGTGTTAAAATAAATATTCAATTTATTATAATGACTTTGAAAATTCACACTAATGAGTTCAAATATATATTTGGTTACTTTGTTTTTAAGACTAATAATGGTAATGATTACCTTTAAGAGAACTGATTAATATTTGTCCCTTATTGCCTAGTTAAGTTCTTTCAAATAGTTAAACTGCTTTTACAAATTTTATATGTAATTTGGCAAAGAACTATATATTTTTACTTTACATAGCAACATTTTCAAAAATCAAGTCATTCTGGTATGTTGAATGTTAAATAGCAAACAAATCAGAGATTGATTTGTGACTTTTATAGCCTTTGAAGTCACTCTCTTATCTTGGAAACCTGAAGTGACTGAAATTTAATGAAATCTGTTCACATTCTTTGTGATTTAACAAGGATTTCATGATATAAAGAAAAACAATTATGTAGATGCATTCCTTACTTTTTGTGTAAATTCATTGTTAATTTTAAATTGAGACTAGTTTGTAATCTCCATCCAAATAGTTGTATTATTTGATCTCCTTCTCTTTTTTTTGGTGTCTCTAGATATGCAAATATTGTCACTTACCATAAGGCCTTTATGGATCACATTTATTGAAAACGACCTTCTTATTACATTTCTCTGTTATTTTATATGACTTTTTACTTTCCCAAAACCATTTTCACTCTCTGGGACTTTATTTATTGATTTTATCTTATTTGTTTCTTTTCTCTAAAACATAAACTTTGGGCCTCCCTGGTGGCACAAGAGGTTAAGACATAGCACTCTGAAGCTATCTGCAGCCACTGCAGCATGAGTCCGATCCACAGCCAGGGAGCTGATACACATGGCATAGCAGACTTCTCCTGCTAGCCCACTGTTACCCTCAGCAGTGTATTTCAGTACATCTGCCTGTTCTGCTCCCTGCCCTGTCTTTGGTGAATCCTTTCAACACCCCCCCCCCCCCCACACACACACACCGGCCACATCTCTGACCTACACCCCAGCTCTTGTATGCATAAATAAATAAATCTTAAAAAAATAAGGAAATAAAATATAAACTCAATGAAGAGCAGTGAATTGTGTTTTCTCTCTATCTTCTAGTCTCCTTCATGCCTTGAAGAGTGCCTAGCACATAGGAAGCACTCAACAAGGATGGTTGAATAGAAGAATGAAAGAATGAAAGACTCAGATATGTATCCCAAGTTATCCAGAAATTAATGCACTATTAAAGATAATCAGACTTCCATTTTGTCTTATAATGATAAGGACACCAGAGCAAATGATTTAATTTCCTCATTGTCATGGGGGCTAGGTTGTGTCACTGAAGCATAGGTCTGCAGGTGAACAACTATGAGGAGTCACTTAAGTGATTCTAATAATCACATTTGGGGAAGAAGAAGGAAGCTTAGATATTTTAGGGCAACAAAACATAGTACTGAGCAAAAGTACTGAGCATAGTACTGAGAAAAAGTTTCTTCCCATAAAGCTTTTGACACATCACGGAACTCCTCATTGAAGACTATTTGATTTTACAGTGCCCTCTGTAGTAAAGCACATAGTGGAGATGCCTTTCACCCCCACCTCATAGATCACATGATAGAGATAAAAAAATTTAAAGTCTTAATTTTTTCTTATTTGAGATGTAGAAGAAAACCATTTTTTTAGGTACTGGTTATTTCACTAGATTTTTTCTTAGATTAATGATAATAAGAAATGTAATTTTCTATTGACAACTCTTCTCTAATGGAGCCTTTAATGGCTTAAATACAATAATATGCAACAAATTCCATCTTACTTGCAAAGATGTTGATAATTCAATATTGAGTAAAATGTTGCTAAGTAATGGAATTGATCCAACTGGCTAATAGAGAACATTAATTGTGAAAAAATTCCCTTCTAAAATGAGATAGAAACCATATTACCCAACATACTGTCCATGTCCACTGAGCTTCAAAGCAGTTGTTCTCAGTAAGCTCTTCAAAACTGCCCAGTACTGACCTGCACATTGTTACCTCCTTATTGCTTTACTTTATTCAGCAGCTTCTAAATGTGTAAGTCTCCTTAGTTGCAGGTCAAGCCATTCATTCTTCCCAAATAGCTCATTATTGGAATTGATAAATTAGTATGGTTATTATCTCTTAATTACATAATTAAAGATATGCTATATAATCCTAATTGCAGATAGGTAAGAAAGGGAAATAGAGAACTTCCTTTAGTAATTCAGAGAGTTTCCCATTGACAATCCTTGAAAAGAGACAAACTATATACTGGTCAACAAATTGACTCTAAAAGCAGATGTATGTTAAAATGGACTTTAGTGATAAGAATTAATGAAAGCATATAATTTTAGATTTGAAAGGGCTACTTAGTCAAGCAACCACTTTTTTTTGATAAGTCAAGAAACAATCTAAGATAACTTAAGGGATTTGCTCAAAGCCACCTAATGAAGGGACTGAACTAGAAGTGCACTTATCCTGACTCTTACCTAAATCTAGTGCTCATACCTACCTGATGTGCCTGGGTAAACGTCCATGATAAAATAAAATCTAACTGAAAATAAGTACATATATCAATATCTCTCCAAGAAAAGAAACTCCACTCACCTTGGCTCAGTGTAAATTATGTTAATTTATTAATTCAAAAGATATTTCTCAAATATTGTTTTAAAAAGAATAACTCATTTAAATGTGATAACTAGATAACTGCTAAAATGAAGTGCAGGCAAATAATAAATATCAAATTTATTGTTATCAAGGAACAATTAGATACTCATTATTTTCATGGCCAAGGAACAGTTTGCAAAGGGTATTATTACTTGTTGGTAAAATGAACTGTTTGGATTAGGCAATCATTTTGCATGCATAAATACAGAGAACTAAAACAAAGATTAATTCTATGACCTTTCAGACTGAAAAAAAAAATTTAGTGACAAAGAAATCTCATGTATTCAGCTTCATTGGGAAATAGCAACTTCCATATATGTGAATTTCCTAGATTAACAGATTAAGTCATTTATCAATTTGACAAATATTTGTGGAAGTCTTCCTATTTGCCAAGTCTTAGTCCAGTAGCAAAAATAAAGGGGAATACAAGACAGTCTTTCCCTGATATAATCATGCAACTAATAAGTAAATAAATATATAGATATGACCAGGAAAAGCCTGGTGAAGAAAATTAAAGGAATTTGGGATTAGAGAGGTCTTGGAGAAGTGCATTTTTTAAAATATGGTGATATGATGATTCTTTTTGGAATGTAGATAAGTTTTATATGAATATTTTATAAATAGAATCACACAGAGAGGGTTTTATAAGAATTTGCCAAACACAAATGGGTTTTTTTAAAAAAGATTATTTATTCATACAAGAACTGGGGTACAGTCCAGATGCACTGGAGGGTGAGAGGATTCACCAGAGACAGAGCAGGGAACAGAACAGGCAGACTGACGAAGTACACTGCTGAGGGGAGCAGTGGGCGAGACAGGAGAGGTCTGCCTCACCATGTGGGACCCTCACCTCTTGCATGGGATCAAACCGGCACTGCAGAGGCTGTGGACGGCTTCACAGCATGGCGCTCAACCGCCTGCGCCACCAGGGGAGGCCCTCAAACACAAATCATTTTAACACCTAGGTGATATTAGTGTTGATCAGCAATAAAAAGACAGTTTAAATAAATACATGAATACAATAGACTGCATTTCTTGAATACAGTAACCAGCCCAAATAGAAATATTCACATCTACTCCCTACCTCAAGAACATTCTTCCCTTGGGGCCTCCCCTGGTGGCGTAGCGGTTGAGCGCTGGGCTGTGAAGCTGCCCGCAGCCTCTGCAGCGCCCGTTTGATCCCTGGCCGCAGGGTAGGGTCCCACATGGCAAGCAGACCTCTCCTGAAAGGAGCCCGCTGCTCCCCTCAGCAGTGTATTTCGTCAGTCTGCCTGTTCTGTTCCCCTCTCTGGCTCCGGTGAATTCTCTCACCCTCCTGCGCTTCCGACTGTACCCAGTGCTTGTATAAATCAATCAATCAATCAATCTTAAGAAAAAAAATAGAACACACCCCCAAATGGTACTGGCTACACTATGGTGATAATACCTAATGGCAGTATACAAATATTACCTCAATTAAAAATAAATACATTAATTAAAATTTTAAAAATTAATAAGGAAATGAAAAAGAAAAAAAAATAAAAAATATTTAAAAGATAAACATTGGGCCTCCCTGGTGGTGCAAAGGGTTAAGTCTCAGCACTATGAAGCTATCTGCAGCTATTACAGCATGAGTTTGATCTCCAGCCAGGCAGGTGACCCACATAGCTTAGAAGATCTCTCCTGCTCACATGATGCTCCCCTCAGCAATGTATTTCATCAGTCTGCCTGTTTTGCTCCCCACTCTGTCCCTGGTGAATTCTCTCACCCTCTGCATCTCTGGCCTGCACCCCAGCTCTTGTATGTACAAATCAATAAATCTTTTTAAAAAAAGATGAATATACCCCTAATATCTTACCAATAGATTCAGTGGCTCCAGAATATTAATATGTCCTAACATTCTTCTTGTCTAGTCCTTGGTTAACTCTCAAATTTAATTTCATATACTTCCCCTCTGTATACTATGACTACTGAATACTTGTAATATATACGACCGATTATTACAGTGTGGGGAACAAAACATATACTTTTCATTTTTATGGAATGGTTAGAAAATAGATATGTTATCAAATTAAAAAATGAGATAACAATGCAGAGTTCTGTTGAAGATGTTATGGAATTAAGTCAGGTTGTAAAAGGTGGGAGCAGGTATATGATGAAGCAGTAGAAGCCTGGGAGGAAGAGAAGGTGGTGCATAGGTATCTTTGGGTAGCCTAATGTGGGGCTATTAGCTGCCAACATTCAGAGAGCAAAGGCTTTGAGTCAAAGGAGTTTGTAATTTTACACCAGCAGAACCGAACCAATGTTGTTTAATCTTTTTAAGCTCAGGGTTGATGTTAGAAGGTTTTTGAGAGAAGACGTAGAATCCAGGTCATGAAGCATCTCTTAGGTCATGGCAAGGAATTTGAAATATATTTTAGGGTGCTAGGAGAGCCATGCAAGGGCTGTAAGCAGGGGGATGAAGTGGTCTGATGTGCATTTTAGCTCCTTGTCACTGGTTGCCTTATAGAGACTGGATTTCAAGAGATGAAGAAGGGACTTTGAAGAGACTGCAGACTGGCATTGTTAGAGTCTAGCTAAGAGTGTAGACTAGGCACTGGCAAATGGATAGAATTTATTTCAGCATAAAAGCTTGTGACCTGTTCACAGACCTGCTTTCATCTGAGACTAAACAAATATTGATTGAAAAGTAGAGCTACAAAAGGAAAATCCTTTCTTTTCATCAGTGATGGGTACACTGCCATAAATTCTGCCTATTTGCAACTGTTTGTTGTGTAAAAATCTACATTTTAAAGATCTCTAATAAGAAATCAATGATGGTAAACAGTCCATTCTGTCAATAATAAGCACACATAAACACATCTTCAGGATGTGTTCTGTTCGTAGTCAATGATATTATGAATACATTAACCCTAATACACATTAATGGATAGCAGATATTTGAAACTAGTGTTTAATGTGTTCCAATATTCAAAGGTAGAATAACTTTAGATTTATGAGGGAAAAAATGTAGATGCCCTTTCAGATAGAGAACATTTTTTATTTTTTTCTGCTATTGGGAGTATTGTCTGTTGAGGGCTTACAGCTGTGTTGCTTTCTAGGAATTGCCCTAAAACAAAGTAAAATGTGGACGCTTCTTCCTCTTCCCAGAGGACACAACATTTAATGATATGTCAATGCAAGAACGGGGTCTTGGTATCTTTTTGCTCCAACTTGGGACTCTGAGATTCATCTTAAGCTCTCTGGGATGGACTGAGGCTTTGTGGTAAAGGGCACCACCATTTCTCCTGAGCAATTCTGCTTTCCTCAGTCCCTCACGGAAACTGTTATAAAAACCTCACCCAAGAAACTACCTCCATGCAAATATCTAGCTCAGAATCTGTTCTTCAAGGAAGTAGATCTAAGATTAAAAAAAAAGTGCAAAATTATCTGAAACCTAGTAGGCAAGATATTGTGCTCATGTTTGAAATTTCCAATCCTGAATGAACAAAAGAAAACTGACTTATGCAAACCTCAGTTTTGATGTTTCAGCCTCTTTACCTATCTGTGAAAGGTGGTGTTTCCATCTGTTTGAAAGGAAAGCTTACTTTGAATGCTAATATTGCATTTTCAAATAAAACACAACAAAGGCAATATGCGTGTGTTTTGAGTATCACTATTGGTTTCTGATTCACTTTAAAATTTCATCAGTATCTTTATTTGTTATGCTATCAAATACTTCCTTAAAATTCACTGTGTTATGAGTCAGGATTGACAATTTAGTTAATAAAATTTGTGGGAGCACAAATTATGCTAATAACACCCTAATCATCAAAGAATTATTTTGGGGGTATAGTGCTAATATTCACCTTATTCTGCAGTGTACTTAATGACCTGGAATTACTCTTCATAATTGAAGCTTTATATCACTAACAGAAAATGAGGCATTCACATTATTTTCCAAAGATCACAGAAAATAATTTATTTTAATGCTAAGAGAAACTTTAATAATGAATTTCTAGCTTTCTTTCCTCTGGAAAATTTATGGTAAAGAATTTTAGAACAGTCACAAACAGAAATTTCAATGAAGATTCATATTTAAGCTGGACCTTTTTTCCCTTATTATGCCTTGTTCCTCTATTGTATGTGCTATAGAAGGGAGAAATGGTACACAGAATCTTTGAATGCCATCATTGCAAATCATATATACAGCTGTAGAAATTAGACTATTGGGAATAATATCTCTGTGGTGGGGGAGAGAAAATTCTGACCAAAGTAATTTAATTTATCTAAACTAAATCAAAATTTTAACACTCACTCAGAAAAGAAGTGTCTGTACTGTCTCCAATTTTAATTCTTAATTTTCAGGCTGATTTGTGTCTTTGTCTGTCATCCAAATCAATGTTAAATACAATAATAATAGACTTGAAATTATTTGTTAAATAATTAAATAGCCTATACTTTTTTGTAGTTTTCCAAAAGCCAAGTTACTTTGCTAATGCATACTATTATTTTGCGTGTGTGTGTGTGTGTGTGTGTTTGTGTGTGTATAAAATATACTTTGTAAAATACATAGTATAACCTAATGGACAAGAGATTATGCTAGGTAGCAGCTCATGTTTGAAATGTACCACTACAAAACTACATGATATTTATTTATTAGGAATGAATAATCATCCTCGTTTTTCAAGGGCAATGGACTAGAAAAATACATAAAATCTTGTGTGCTGATTAACCTAACAGATAATAAAAGAATATGAGTATCATAAAATTTTTAAAAGTATAAATGTGGAGATAAGAAGTGGGATTTACAAATCAAAAAAGAGGGAAAAAGCTAATTTCAATATACCTTCTATATTACTGTGTTAGCTATAAAGACAGTTGTTTAAAATATTGACTGGAGTCAGTCTTTTTAATTTTTATAATTTTATATCAGGAGATGAAAATATAAAAATATCTAAATATTTGTGGAAATATTAAGGACTACATTGAGATTATTCTGAACATAAGTGCAATTTTTACAAATAAAGTTGAGCAATGGGAATAGTTAGAATGATTTCAACAAGGTTGGATACTTGAATTATTAAAAGGCACAAGATTAATTGTAGGAGAAGCATCATAATCTAAAATCAAATATTAGAATCTTTATAAATGACAGGGGAAGAGTGGAGAGAAGCTAGAATCCCATTTTATAATTATTGAGTCTCACTAATCCATTGTTTTCTTTAAAATAATATATTTACTTTTATTGAATATAAATTTCAAGTGCTATGATATAGCCATATTTGTTTCCAATAGAAATAACTGAATAATATTGACTGTAATCCCTACATTATAGACAGAGAAATACAGCAGTGAATAAATAATTGCTTATTAAACTTTCAAAAATTTTTAAAAAGTATCATTCTATTGACACAGTATTCCTATAGCTCCAGAATAAAGCATCATGGACATGAGATTACACTTTAATTTCCAAATTACTGGTTTCCATAAATATCTGGATTTGATGATCATCATTGTATCTATTGTACATCTTTGTTTAGAACTCAATGAGATTATTAAATTTAATTACTTTCCCCTGAGGCTTGCTTGCTAAAGGTGCATGCAAAGGTGGGGCTTCTAAATTAGAACAGATTCTCATGAATAAGGATGTCAGTTATTTATTACAATTTAGAAAAAAGCAGCAGGTCTGATAGCTGCCTACCTCAGGTACTGGGCTAGAATAATGGTATCAAAGGAAAAGCATATCTAATTTTGAATAATATGCCTGAGGAATTTTCAGCAGGATCTTTTCCCTATTTCTTTGATATACTTATAGAGTATTTTTGGGATAACTTTTACAAAGTTTGAAATATTAGTGCTTAAATATTGTTTCTCTCTATGAAGCAATATTCCTCATGACTCTATTTCCTTCCTTTTAGGCCTAGCATTTTTTGAAGTAAATTTTATACATTTTTAAACATTGAAAATAAGAGAGCAAAATAAAATAAATCTGCAGCAGTATATGTTTTTTTTATTTTTGTGTTTTCAGTTTTATTAGAACATTAATATTAAAAAATAGATATTATTTCTCACCTATGTTTTGAAATTTTACACAACTGATTTTATAATTTTTATGGTTGTTTAATTTAAAAATAAAAAAAATCACCTGAAATATATGCTAAATCATACTTCTAAATATTTTGAAAACTTTTTTTAAATATTGCCTATGCGTGTATTGATTACAACAAATGTTTTTTTGTTTATTTTAGGTATAAATTTACAATGACACTAAAAACATCATATAGAACACGTTTGTATCATCTAGTGCCATTTATCTGGGATCATTAAGCAAATCCCAATTGTCTCAAATATGTTACAAGGACCCAGGAAAAGAGAAAAGTGAAAAGAAACATGAGTACATAAATTTTCTTGCTCTCAATAATTATTAATAGGGCCTCCCTAGTGGCACAGCGGTTGAGCGCTGGGTTGCGAAGCTGCCCGCGGCCTCTGCAGCACCAGTTCGATCCCCGGCTGCTCCCCAGCCACCAGCGGAGGGTCCCGAATGGCGCACAGACCTCTCCTGCCGCCCGCTGCTCCCCTCAGCAGTGTACTTCGGTCCTTCTGCCTGCTCTGCTCCATGCTCTGGCTCTGGTGAATTCTCTCACCCTCCCGCGCTTCTGATTGTACCCAGTGCATGTATAAACAAAACAAACAAACAAACAAACAAATAAATAAATAAAACATGCCTCTATAAAAAATAAATAAATAAAAATAAAAAATAATAATTATTAATATTAAAGACAGATTTTCCAATGGAATGTTTAAATGGAACATCTTTGATTATCTGGAAGTTTTCCAATAAATTTTATAAGGTAATTTATAAAAAAAATAAATACTATATATTTTAATTCCCTGCTAGACTCTAGGTGTTAAGTAAAGACTAGTTGCTTAATAGTTGCTGAATGAATGAATGCATACATGCATGCATACATGTTTGCATACATGTTTCCTAAATTACCAAACTCAGCTAGATGTATAACCAAATAGATAAATACAAGAGTGCTCTTTTGGGGAGGTCATTTACTATCATATTAGATACCCTATCAAATTAAATGTCATTTGTGCTAAAAAAAAAAGTCAATTTCATAATAGAAATAGAGAGACTTAGTGAGGGTGAGGGACATTGAGGAGAATTTCGAGACAAGAGGAATGTGGCAATGTGGGAGAGCAAAACAGACCACACCAAAGTGTCACCTTGACATGTGGAATGTTTAAACTGAAGACAATTAGGACTCAATAGACTCAGGAAAGCTTTCCTTAGCTGCCTAAAAAATTTTAGGTAGGGGGCCTGTAGCAGGAAAAGACTTATCACCTGGGAGAAATACAATGAGCATGAGAAAGGTGTAGTAGGCTGAGGGAAACTTAGCAAAATCTGTTTGTTCCAGGTCCTCTCTGCATGGCATGACATTTTTTTATCAAAAAATTTGTTCTCACCTTCCTGTAAAATGTTCTCCTCCTATTTAAAGTCACAGACCTCATCTCTCTCTCCCCTAATCAGGATCTCATATAAGCTTCATTTGTCTGATTGTGGGAGAGTCTCTTAAATCTTTGTGGTGGGTTCCCAAATTTGTTTTTCTCCTATTAATCTGTGTTATGTTAATTTAATTACATGATCAGTCAAAAGAACTTATCAGAATACTAAGAAAATTTCTTCTCCCCTAAAGCAATACGATACTATGGTCTGTGGAAATGTAAAGACCAAAAATTACAAGTTTCCCAATCCCGGTATTAATCAGGTTATCCCCACTCAGTGGCTGAGATGTGAGATCAGGTATGTTTAAGGTGGTGCAGCATTAACTATGCCTCTTCAATTTACTAGCCATGTAGGCCTGGACAAGTTTCCTAGACTCTCCCACTCTCTAAATATTTATCTTTCATTTTTTTATAAAATATTATCTGAGAGATAGATCAATCATATTGATCACCAAACATCCTTGTGTTTCTGGCTGGGCTTCTTGCAACAGGTTGAGACCAGATGACCAGTTTTGAACAATGGACTATGATTGGCAGTGATATGTGTCAATTCTGGGTGGAAAAATTTAAGAGTAAATGGGCAATGCTGTGGGGATAGAGGAGGAGGCACATTCCATAGACGTAGCTAAAGATGATGGAATCCAGAGACCCTGTGTGACATGTAAAGTAGAGCTCTCTGCCATCTCCCCCTATAAAAGGTTATGTGTTTTGGATAAGGAATGCATTGATCTATTATTGAATTAAGCACTGAGAGGTGGTGATATATACGAAGAGGTGAAGATTAAGACTATACAGCTAGAAAACAGAAGTGGCATAATTGAAATCTGTGTATGGCCCTAACACCTTAAACATACCTGATCTCACATCTCAGCAGTTAAGCAGGGATGACACTGATTAATACTGGGATGGGAGAGTTAAAATCTAGGTTCCTGTATTTCTGCAGACCAGAATATCTTATTGCTACAGGGGAGAATAAATTTTCCTATTACCGTATGTACAATTTTACAAAGAATTTGTAAAAATAAATGACACAATGATTGTCACAGAACAATAATATTTAACTCAATGCTGAACTTTCTTTCTTTCTTTTTTTTTTTAAACTGGAAAAGACCAGAGAGTAAATAGTTTGGACTTTGTATGCCATATGGACTTTCTTGCAACTATTCAACTCTGTCATTACAATTGTTGAAATGTGAATACACTTCATAAATGCAGCCATAGAATATGTAAAATATGATGGTTGGTGTGTTCCCATAAACTTTATTTACAAAAAGAGTTAATGAGTTGAATTTGGCTCAAAATTCATAATTTGCTGTCCCCTATATTACTTAATATCATTTTGTTTTGATTATGACAGTGATGACAATGAAAGAAAAGGGACCTCAGTTAATTCACATGCATTTAGAAAGAACATGAATGTACTTAGAACTAGATTTGCTATGGGAAAGAAATTTATGTCTGCTGAGCATTTTCCATGTGGCAAGCAATCTGTTAGTTTATTATATGTAATTGCTCTTAATCTTTACAGGTCGGCATTTTGCAGATAAGATCCTGAGACCTGGAGAAGTTAAATGAGGAACTCAAGTTAACACTGTTAGTAATTCTCAGATGGAGGATTTGAATTCAATCCTATTTGACCCCAGCCAAATTGAGCTGGTTCCGTGTTCTTGTAGCTGTTACATAGAAGAAGCAAGATCCAGAGGTGAAATCTTAAGGATATTTTCTCTTCATCATTTCCTCTATAAATCCAATCTGTGAGGCTGTTATATTCCTCTCATGCAATAAAATTTGGGCAGATGGCCCAGAGAGTTTATCTGTTGACTCTAAGATAATTATAATATTTAAAAAAAAATCCCTTGTTCACTTTAATGTCTCAAAGAGTCCCAGTGCAGTAATTATTATATCCTGTCCAGTGTAATAATAAAAACTCTGAACATTAGCAAAGGTGAGATCTCTGTTTAAAATTTAGTTCAGACCTGCTGACGGCAGAAGGCATAGATCTGGGAAGGGCAGAAGTTGGGGAAACTTATTTCCTTTTCCCTTTGTCATCTCCTCCTCTTTGTCATAACATGTCTTTTGTTAATTCCTCATGTTCATCTTCTGACTTATCCAGGTTTGGGAATAGGGCCTGGCACCAGAGAGGGGTCTTACCGGACTGGGAGTGATTTGGCTGTGAAAGGTGTTGAAACATGGTGCTTTCTCTTCAAATACCAGCAGCCACTGCTGAGGATGTGGGGCTTCTCTCATCTGTAGTGTCCTTTTCTGTACCAAATACCATGCCTCCTGCCAATCACTTACCTCTCTCATGTCACTTTCTACCAAGGTGTGCTCCATACTACAAGTAACCTTCTTGGGAAAGATCTTACATGAGTTCAAGTGTTTGTTTCTCTTTATCTCTCAATCTCCTCATGCCCCCAACATGGAACTTTAATTTTGTCACAACCACCTCTTCAGGTGTCACTGCCTATTTGGTCAGACCCCTCCCAATGAAATATGAGGTGAATAAGTGTCTTTTATCCTAGAGCATCTATAGAAACATTTTTAAAAAAGATTTATTTATGCATATAAGAACTGGGGTATAGGCTAGATGTATGGGTGGTGAGAGGATTCACCAGAGAAAAGAGTGGGGAGCAGAACAGGCAGATTGACTGAAATACATTGCTGAGGGGAGCAGTGGGCAAGTCAGGAGAGGTCTGCTGCACCATGTGGGTTGCTCCCTGGCCGGCTTGTGATTGAACTCGTGCAGTGCTGCAGTAGTTGCAGATAGCTTCATAGTGCTGCAACTTAACCTCTTATGCCACCACAGAGGCCCTGTAGAAATATTTTAATGATCTTATGTAAAAGTTTGAAGTACTCTATTTCTTTCTTAAGACACTTACAGTATGGTTGTATATATAAAATAATATTCCAGAAATATTTACAAGATTTTGACAGATCAGAAGGGACTTAGAGGTCAGTAAGTCCATTCCTTCACCGAATCAATTAATATATATATAATGTCTAGTATTTGTAAATTGCTGGACTAGAACTTAAGTAAGAATGAGACCAAATGTAAATGCCCTTAAAGTCATTTTTTAACATTGCTCTTTCGAGAGAATTTACTACCCCATTGAAAGTCCCTTTCCATAGTTTTTTTTCTAAATATTGGGGTATTTTTATATACCCCTCTTATTTTAAACAAATATAACTGCTTTGTAGAGAAATGCCAATTTTTATAGAATGATCACTTAAATGTTGATGGCTCATTGGGGGCCTCCCTCGTGGCGCAGCGGTTGAGTGCTGGGTTGCAAGCTGCCCGCAGCCTCTGCAGCGCCAGTTCAATCCCAGGCCACCGTCGAGGGTCCCACATGGCACACAGACCTCTCCTGCCGGGCCTGCTGCTCCCCCCCAGCAGTGTGTTTTGTCAGTCTGTCTGTTCTGTTCCCTGCTCTGGCTCTGGTGAATTCTCTCACCCTGCTGTGCTTCTGACTGTACCCAGTGCTTGTATAAATAAATAAATAAAAATCTTAAAAAAAAAAAACAAAAACGTTGATGGCTCATGTTCCTTTTCATCTTCCTTTGGAATTTCTATTATGAGCTCTTCCATTTGTTCCTTTCAAGGAAGGTGATTAGAGGTGTCTATCTCCATTCTCCAATTGCATTTAAATACAGATGCTGAGGTTCTCTTTTAGAGATAATTCTTTGTACTGTGGTTGAAAAGGATCCACCCTGTTTTTGCCAGAGCTTACACATGGCTTGGATCAGCTCTTGATGTTTTGTACTTTTGTACATAATCTGTCCAGATCCAGTTCCCCATCACTACCTTCTCTGATTTTCATCAGTATATATCCATCTCTACTTAATACATATACATGTGAAATAGAACCATATATGTGAAACACATAAAGTTAATATACACACATATATGGCTTATAGATATACACATGGATATACACATACAATGTTATGACTCTAACGAAAATATTGAAAATTAGGAAGAGGTACTTTTCTCTTTAGGAAGTTCAAATGTTAATTCCTTAAGCCATAATTTCCTTTAAAAACATTTTATATACAATCTCTTAGGACAAGTCTTATATAAAATAGGTTAAACACCTAACGATGTTTCCCAGTGCTTTCATCAATGGGATGACTTCCATTCATGATTTAAAAAAAAAAAAATATATATATATATATATAAAAGAAGGATATTTAAGCATATGTTTTAAGCTTTAATTTAAAAAATATTGAACAGAAACTTCATAGGAAATAAAAATTACATTCTCTTGAATGAAAAAATACTGATATAGTCAATGTCTAAAGATTGAAATAATTCAAACCTACTATTTTACGATGATGTTTCTACGATAACACATCATAGATTAAGGAAAATAAACTTAATTTGCACCCACTGAGAATATGTTTTAACCCCATAGTTCATGATGTATTTTCCCTGTCCTGGCTGACAGGTAGTGGTACTATTTTTGCTCATAGCATATAGTCAGTTTGTTTTGAAATCCAGTCACATATTGTATGTGCTGACCCCCTGCCATAGCGATTTCTACAGGCAGGAGTTCCATGCTATGAAAAGTGGTATTCAACTAGAGTGGTTCATGGAGAAAGTTAAAGTCTCTCAATTTAATTTCTCAAAATGCCCCAAGCTCCATCCATCTCCCTTCCAATGTTCTTTGCAGCGGCTTAACACTTTTGGACTAGTTGAGCCTGGGTGAGTTGACTGCCTCTCCCTATGGCAGTATTTCCTTTTCAAAGGGTAGGTGCTGTGGTTGTATAATTTTGTGCAAGAAGAGGGAGCCTTTGTGGTTGACCAAGCTGTGCTGAAAGATAACAAGCGGAAAAACTACAAGTTTAAGCTGAGGAAAACTTTGTCAAACTCTCAGTTGAAAGTTGGAAGAATGTGTACTTTCTACAATAAATCTGTTGCATTTTTAAACAACATCTAATTGCAGGTGGTTCACAATATTTAAAAGTTTCCATTAAATTTGGTCAAACTTCTCAGACTCTCAGTGAGCATGAGAGAAGGGAACTTATATATGGAATTATTACAATGGAGAAAAACAGAGGAGTGGTTTTAAACTGCTGGCTCATTTACTATCACATCTTGGATCTTATAAATGTTTAAGACCTCCTGGAGTCCCATTTTGCTTCAGATTGATACCCTATCATTCACTCTGGTATTCTCATTGCTATTTGCTATCTGTTAGAGCAGGCAATTCCTTCTACCTAGAATTTCTTGCTATACTAAGTATGAGCAAGGTTTTGGATCTAAATTTCCTACAAAACCCTTTCTAATTAAGTAGTAAAATATTGGCTGCATCAACTGGTTAAATATATTATTGAATAGATTATTTTGGAACTTAGAAAGTCCTTTATTTCATGAACAGAAAACACACTGAGAATATGAAAGAAAAAGACTGAAGGAACACAAGTCTTCACTTATGGCCATATTGAATAGATTTAAATGTGGTAGAACTGTAGGTAAAGAATGTGGATGAGCTGTAGGCTCTATATACTGAGTAGCCTACTATGTGCCAAGAACTGTCTTGTTCATTGCACAGTTCTGGACAATGATATGGGAGTGAATGTCTCTAGAGGTAGGCTCCCTTTAGGATGTTCAAGTTCAGAAATTAAAAAGAAAAATCCTGGTAATATAAAATTTTGCCTTTTGACTTTATTTGTCCCCATACTCCTTCTTCCTACCTGGGGGATAATAGTATGTAGTACCTGGAACAACAACCGTGTCTAATGAAACAAAAAATAAGGAGGGAAGAATGGAAAGAAATCCAAGTTTGAATTTTAGATGGCTATTTTTGGTAGCTCCACCATCTCTGGACATAGCACTTTTATTCTATTAAACATATAATCCTATTTAAGACATCTTTTTATCAAGATCTGTGCTACTCCCAGAGTAATGTTATCATTACTTGTGTACACATCATAACAACTTTCTGTGATATGGGGTAACATCCACAGTGAGGACATAGGAAAGGCAGCTAGGATTTGAAGTTCATTAGCTTTCACTCATTTCTGATGATACTAAAAGGCCTAAATTTTTCCTTAGTGACTTAACCGGAAGAAAGAAGAGTCAGACATCATATATGCAGTTAGCCAAATTTACATTATAACTAATATACCAGCCTGAGTTTGCAATTGTGTTAACATTGAATTTCCTGAGTCAAAATTCTCACCTTTGGCTGAATTTATATTCAAATAATTCATGGTATGATAAGCCTATTAAAATCCAAGTAGAAATATTGATCAGGCAGTAATCTGGAATTCAGAAGAGAGATTTGTGGCATAAACATAAATTTACTTATCAGTTTCACATAGATAATATTTTAAACTAGATGACTGGATTAGTTCACAAGAAAAGAATAAATAGAAAAGGAAATAGTCTGGGTTTCCATTGTAATGTTGATAAGTGTAAAATATACAGAGATAGAACAGTCAGTCAATGTAGTCTTCAGAAAAAATAAATGATGATAATATATGATCCATGGTGTCAAATACTGCTAATTTGTCAAGCAAGATAAAGATAGAATTGAGGGCCTCCCTGGTGGCACAAGGGGTTAAGCTTCAGCACTGTGAAGCTATCCACAGCCACTGCAGCACAAGTTCGATCCCTGGCCAGGGTGATGACCCACATGGTGCAGCAGACCTCTTCTGTCTCTTCTGCTATTCCCCTCTGCAGTGTATTTCAGTCAGTCTGTCTGTTCTGTTCCCCACTCCATCTCTGTTGAATCCTCTCACCTCCACACCTCTGGCCTGTACCCCAGTCCTTGTATGTATAAATAAATAAATCTTTAAAAAATTGAATTGACCATTGAATTTAAAAATGTGAATAATTTTTTTTAATAAATTTTATTGTTATATTCCCCATACAATTGCAGCCCCCCCATTCTGACCCCAATCCCTCCCCTCCCGCCCCCGCCCCCTAAAAGTGTCTCTGGCTCATAGTTTTTTGTTGATTTTGATTTTTACTTTCTTATAGTTATTCATTTTCCTGGTCCCTTATTTAAGTTTTCTAGATTCCTGCTATGAGTGAGACCATCCGGTATTTTTCTTTTTCTTTTTTGGCTTATTTCGCTGAGCATGATCCCTTCCAGCGCCATCCATGTTGCTGCAAATTGCATGTGTTTATCTTTTTTGAATGCTGAGTAATATTCCATGGTATATATGTACCACATCTTCTTGATCCAGTCATCTATTTTTGGGCAAAAAATGTGAATAATTTGATAGCATGGCCATCTTTCCTAGTGTGCATGTGGCACTCCCAATTTGCCTATGGTCTTGGTTAAATTAATATTAATGTTCCTTTCATTCATAAATGTCATAGTTAAAAAAATATTATTGTCCTAGTCATTGGTGATCCTAGCAAGGGAAGTTTTGGATGAATTCTGTATGCAAAAAGTAATTGTAGCATAAGAAATAACAAAGGAGGAAATAGTGTGATATTCATAGGAGTACTTGTGCTACATAGGCATACAGAGAAATGGAATGAAATTGGAGTGAAATACAGTGCAATTATGTGTCAAATAGACACAGTATAATGAAAAATTAGTGATACAGGAGTGAGAAAGAAAAAAGTCTTTCAGTAATTGAGAAGGAATTGTTTGGAATAGCTGAATACTAGAAATCACTCACCAAGGGTTTCTTGTATTTTTGCATGTCTTGGGGGGTAAGGCATACCTTGCTTGTATTCTGTGTTACTGTTAAAGGATATTTTATAATCAACAACCTTGGGAAGAGAGAGAAAGGGACTTTATAGCACAGCATAGATTTGCTTATATACCTGAAGTGTTTTCCTCTGGAGCAAAGGGCAGGCATTTGTACTGACCTTTATCACAATGTGTCTTCCTTAAGCTCAGGATACCTCTGCTGTGATGTAAACCACTGCACGTTCACCTGTCAATGATCTTTGTTGTGTTACCTGTGGGAACTGAGGCTTGGAGAACTGGAAATCATAAGATGCTTTGATAGAATACTGAGGTGAGAGGGTGCCCTATTAATATATAGATCTCCTCCTCCAAGGATATAATTTAAGCCATCAACTAGTCTGTAAGAATTGAGAATGAATTTACAAAGCAGTTTGAATCTGATGGAACACATGCTTCAGGAAGAGTCATGCAGTGGTTTGGAGCACCAATCAACAGTCTGAAATTTAAGGCTTGATATTTTAGTTCACTGTATTCAAGTCAACAAGTTATACTCCACAGCCACGGTATTGGTATGTTTGGTATTGGTATGTTTTTCAAAAGCGAGTGTTCACTTTCTTTTATATTTAAAGTCAAATCAGTGACTGTATTATAGCAGTCATTGCAGTTAACATTCCAGCATCTAGTCTATTTGAGATAATCAAACTAATCCACTCTTCTTGCCGGGAATTGATTTGAAGGATGGACTCAAGTCTGGAAAATAAGATGTGAAGTGAAGACAACTGGGTGGCTTTTATAAAATTTGTTCCCAACTTTTGAGAAAGATTCATAGAAATAGAATTCTCTGTACTTTGGAGTCTAACTGCAACTTTTGATCTCAGCAGGGACTTGCTGTCAGTTTGAGAATAAGTCAATATGTGAGAAAGCAGACAATAGAATTACAGAACATCAGAGTCAGAATTTGACATATTGTGTCTTGAAACTGCCAAACTTCTGGGCTTAATTTTAAATGCAGTAATGCATTTCCTTTTAGCTAATTTATTTTAATTGAAGTTTTATTTTGTTTATACAGCTGAAAGTATTCTGATACTTGTAATATTTTTAACTTGAGTACTTAAAAATAGAAGAGAATTATTAGAGAGGAGTGGCAGATAGTGTCAAAATTCCCCATCCCTGCTGGACCCCAAACAATCATATTTATATAAAATTTCTTGAAATGATTTGTTAATAATTGTGGAATTGCAATGATTCTTCTTTACCACATTTTTGCTAAGCTTTATTATGATACAGTGGAGTTTCATTCCTTATTTCTGCTTCTGCTTCAGGAAGCATCACAAAGTGGTGTTAGGCATTATACCCTTAATGTCACACTCGTTCACTGTTGTGCCATACTTAAGCAAATCCTTGGAATGAAGCTGACTTGTGAGTTTTCACCATATAGTTAGGAGTCAGAGTGGGGACTAGGATCAAACTAAGCTACATTGATCCTTTCTTTCTTATGTTCTAACCCCATACCCATATATCCCAAGGCTATATAGTTTCTGTGTTTCCTGATGAGGAAGATTCCTTGTTGTTTTCCTCACCTGGAAAACAGGTCACTCACATATTCTAACACTGTCTTTAGTTATACCGTAATTACTGTTGATAAACTGTCATTCTTGTTAGACCTGCTAGTTATCCCTTTTCTAGTATTAATGTAAATAGATGTCTTTTATATGCCTTCACTCTGGTGAGTGTTATACTGCCCTGCATAGTGATAGGTATACAGCAAGAATACCCATTGCTAAAATGCATGTTATGTTTTAATATTTTTTCTACTCAGAAGATGTGTTACTGAGATAAATCAATCCATTATTGTTTTTGGTGGAAATAATTGCTGGAGTATTTTTTAACACATTTACATTTTTCATGGACTTTACTTTAAATGCAATTGGATAAAAACATAAATTCACCATCAATGGAAATTCCTAAATACAAGAGCAACAACAACAAGAATAACCCCACAATTTTTTGTGTTACTCTTAAAGACATTTTCAGAAATCAGATATCACACATAGATGATTGGCTAAATGAACTTTTTGATATATCCCCATCTTTCTATTGTAGAATTTCAAGTTGAGGGTATAAAAGTGGTCTGAGTGAACAAACATTTTATTTCTATGATGATTCATGCTGGGATATTTTTATTGAAGGAATTTTATTAGTGTGTCTGAATGCTAAGGAAAATGGAAGTAATTGTGGCAGACAGAAAGTACCTTAAATGTAGTGACTGTTGTGGTTAAGCATATATGAAATACAAGTAGTAATCAATTGAATATTAATTGTCATCATCAACATCATATGTTTTGGGAGTTTTCATTTTAAATTTAAATGTTTTAGAGATCTAGTGGAAGTTATCTGTTTTGCAAGTGGCGAAAATTTCAGTGAAAACAACATTTTCACTTGGTAAGTAAAGAGGAATAAAAATATGTGAATAAAATATTGATTTTATTTCTAATTGCAATTGTGCTGATGGAAAAAAAGCATAAAATAAGTCTTTTTAATAAATCAAGAAAATAATTTTAAAATTATATTTTTGGAATTTTTCTAGCATTGTTTTGAAATGGAATTGTGCAAGTATATGTAAATAAAAAGCTACTGGTAGGCCTAAAAATGTTGTAACCTGAAATAAAAAAATTTTTGCAGGCTACTGTTTGAATTATGTGTTATTTGAATTGTATTTCTTCCTTTGAAATTGATGTCAGTTTGAAAAGAAATTGAGAAAAGCCTTAAAAATAGTTCACTAGCACATCGAAATCTTCTATGAACGTCAGCATAACAATTGACTTGAACTGCACCCAAATATATTAATTTAGTCCATAAATCAGTTAATCCATTTTGATATTTTCCAGGAAAAGAAATTAAAATCTTCCTCTGGCTATTTTATAACATCCTCATTACTGGATTAAAAAAACAAAAGCTGTTATCTCAAGTAGATTATTTTCTAGAAACAAGTTATTGATGATCATTTAAAAATTAGTAATGTATATGGATTATGCTTTAATATGTTATTTCTTGAAATGTGGATGCAAAATGAGGTGGTTGTGAAGTAGCCTGAAGGAAAAAAACTTGTGTGCTGTTTGAGCAAGATTCTTAGAGGCAAAGAAAAATGGAAGAACAGGACAATAAGAAATATAATGTTTTAAACATGTGGCACTTGAATCATTAATTTATGAGTTGGATATGGTGTTCCTAGGATAAAAATGCTAAGAAGCAGTTTAAATATCCTCTTAGAAAGACATCGTTGAGCAGAGCATTTGGCTCTGTTTCTCTTATGTGTCCTACTTCCACTTCAGATGTGACTTGCTTATTAAACTTATTCTACATCATTTACTTGTCTATGCTTTTCATATGTTTATTAGCTCTTTGTGATTTTTTCACTGTGCATTTCCTATTCATATCCTTTGCCCATTTTAATGGGATGTTGAACTTATTCTTTTCTTCTGTATCAAAACAATATTAGCAAATATTTCTTATACATTCATATAAATATTAAAATCATCTGCCTAGTATTTTAAAAACAGATTGGGACTCCTAATTCTAGGAAAATGCATTTGACTATTTAGAGTAATATTCCAGCTGAAAATATCAGCACCTTTAAATGAAAGAAATTTTTAAATTATTTTAAACTATAGCATCTCCAGCAATATAGTAAATCAATTTAAAAGGTAAATTAGAATCCGGAACCCACTTGTGCCCTAAAGGCATTTATTTATCAATCCATGGATGGGCATGGATGACCTTGAGTGGTATAGGAAACAGAAGTCAAGGTCTAGAATCTCTTCAAAAGGATACATTATATATTAATCTTTGATCCTAAAAGATAAATCTGCAAAGATTTATCATTACCACAGATTATAGAAAGTTGCTCAGAATTTGACAGAGTAGGAGAAAATAGTTCTTAAGCATTTAAAATAAGCTGTTCTTCTACATATTTGTAGTTCTAACCACATCTATTATATATATATATATATACACACACACACATATACATGTTTACTTGCATGTGCATGTACATAAACATGACTCTTGAAAACATGGATTTGAATTACACACATACACACAGAGTTGACCCTTTAAAAACATGTGTTTGGACCACATATATACACATGTGTGTGTGTATATATGTATATATATGTGTATATATATATATATATATATATATGAAGTATTTCCCTTGAATAACACAGATTTGAACAGCACAGATCCACTTATGTGTGAATTTTCTTATAAACAGATGATGAAAAATATGCTGTGAGGATATGTTCTCTTATTATTTTCCTAGTATTTTCTTTATCTTATTTCATTGTAAATATACAGTATACAATATATGTAACATGCAAAATGTGTTAGTCAGCTTATTGTTTGCTTCAGTTAGGCTTCCCATCAACAGCAGGCTATTGATTAAATATTCGAAGAGTCAAAAGTTATGTGATTTTCAATTGTGTGGGAATAGATGTCCCTAACCCTGCATAGTTAAAGGTGCAAAATATGCATCTATACATACATACGCACATATATGTGTGTATGTGCGTGTATATATACATATATATAGATATATAATATTGCTATATCTAGATAACATGGTGAAATTCCAGGTTAGTGGCAAAAGTGTACATGAATTAGAGTAGGTCAGAAGAGTTATTACACTCAGGATTTAGATGAAAATGTGGAGAATCAGTCTTAAATCCTATATACTTGGAAGGTTAGAAGCATTGTTGCAACTTACATGTGCTATAGTTTTATTTGCTGTCTTACCTACTCAGTGTCAGGATGAAGCCAGGTATTTGGGTTGAATTGTGTCCCCCAAATAGTCATGTTGAAGTTCTAACCACTCTCATCTGTGAAAGTGATCTATTTGAAGATAAGATATTTGTCAATATAATCAAATCAAGAAGTAGCACTGTATTAGGGTTGGTTCTGTCCAATACCAGTGTTCTTATAAGAAGACATAAAGAGACAAAGACAGACATGGGAAAGGGACAAGATGAAGTTAGAGATTAATGTAGCCACAAGCCAAAGAATACCAAGGAATCTAGAAGAAGGAAGAAATCATTCCTGGAGTCTCAAGAAAAACTATGGCCAAGGGCCATCTTGAAATTGGACTCAGTCCCCAAATTATTATTTCAGCCTGTGAGATAATAAATTTCTGCATTTTAAGCTACCTACTGTGTGCTATTTTCTTGTGGGAGTTCTAGAAAACCAATATCTCAGGCCTACTATTCCTACCATATTTTCTCTTTCAGCTTCTCCGATTCACTTCAGAAGTATTTATCTGGGATAAGGAGTGCTGGCCTCTCCTGCAGGACACCCCATCATCAAAGCCTTCCAAGATGGAAACTTAGAAGTGGTCAGAAGAAAACGATATTATCTCACTGTTTCCAGTTTGTCTCTACTTTCTCAAATTTCTGTCCATTTCCCCCCCCCACTAATACACCATTCAGATTTCAGGCTTTGGCAACAGGCACAGAAAGAATCACCCTCTCTTGGGCCTCCCTGGTGGCGCAAGGGGTTAAGCACCGCACTATGAAGCAATCCACAGCCTCTGCAGCACTAGTTCGATCCCCAGCCCGCCAGAAAGAAACCCACATGGCGATGCAGAACTCTCCTATCTCGTCCGCTGCTCCCCTCAGCTGTGTATTTCCGTCGGTCTGCCTGTTCTGTTCCCCACTCTGTCTCTGGTGGATCCTCTCATTCCCCCTCCCCTGCATCTCTGGCCTGTACCCCATCTCTTGTATACATAAACAAATAAATCTTAAAAAAAAAAAGAATCACCCTCTCTTATCCACAGTATTTCTGCTGCTCTGATTGAATCCTGATGGAGGATATCCAAATATATATATTTTAAGATTTATTTATTTATTTTATACAAGCACTGGGTACAGTCAGAAGCGCCGGAGGGTGAGAGAATTCACCAGAGCCAGAGTGGGGAACAGAACAGGCAGACCGACGAAATACACTGCTAAGGGGAGCAGCGGGCGAGGCAGGACAGGTCTGCCGCACCATGTGGGACCCTCGCCAGCAGCGGGAAATGGGACCAGCGCTGCAGAGGCTGTGGGCAGCTTCGCAGCCCAGCGCTCAAACAACTCCACCACCAGGGGAGGCCCCCAAATATATTTCTAAGAACTTACTTTCGTTAACAATGTAAAGAATTCTGCTATATTATTTCCCAGTAATAGTTTGTTATTTTGTCTTTTAGATTGTTATCTCTTAATCTTAGTTTTTAAAAGTATCTAGTAAAGACTGATTATAATATCAGTTTTATTTTAAGCTGAATGTGTTATATGCCTTGAAAGCTCAACAATTGGCTGCACCTGTGAAAAATAACTGGATGAAAATCTCCTACCATTGTGACAATTATAGCATTAGTAAATGCAATGGACATGAATCAGAACTAATTCTACCACTAAAATATACAGAAATTGCTTATTTTTACACAAAGCCTTAACCATTTGTAAAATACCAGATTTTACAGAGTGATTTCATATTTTACCAAAACATTTACTCATTCTTTTTCATGAAATAGATTATTTTAATATAATAAACCAATAAGTATTTGATGATTTGACAGTTAAACTGACAGTTCAGTTAAAAAATAATTTCATATTGTGAGATACTATTAATATTTTCAAGTATTTTAATTATCTGAGCACCCCCCACACCTAAGAAATCTAAAAGTCTAAAGCAACATTTTTATATACAAAAGTGTAAACAGGGCCTCCCTGGTAGCACAAGGGGTTATGCATTGTGAAGCTATCCGCAGCCTCTGCAGCACGATTTCAATCCCTGGCCAGGGAGCTTCCTACATGGTGCAGCAGACCACTCCTGTCTCACCAGTTGCTCCCCTCAGCAGTGTATTTCAGTCAATCTGCCTGTTCTGCTCTCCTTTCACCCAATGCACCTCTGGCTTGTACCCCAGTTTTTGTATGCATAAATAAAGAAATCTTTATTAAAAAAGTATAAACATACACCCCTCACAAAAACATACAGAAGTTTGTGAAATACGTATTTGAAAAGGGATTCATACTGTTAGAATTTTCTTTTGCTTCTTCCTTTTCAAAAATGATACCTGAACTCAGAAAAGGAAATAGGAAGTATTGTGCTTACAAGCATGAAGAAAAATAGTTGACTGTAAGGATCCAATTATAAGTGTAACTTCTGATTTGGAAAGCATAACTCTATTTTAATCCTCACGGTGCAGTAAAAGATCAATTAATTTATGAATTCCATAGGCTTTATGTCTATATATCATGTAAAATGAGCTTTGTGTATACTATTAGTTAGAGTATATTTGAATCCTGTATGATTCCTGACTGTCAAGCATGACTATGGTATTAGCTAATTTTTAGAAATCCATTATATTCTAGTCAGTGCATTAGGAATATTTGGTGTATTAACTTGTATACGCTCCACACTAACAAACAGGAAGACACTGTTTTCTTTGCACTTTTTACTTGAATTCTGTATCTTCACACATTCTGGCAATTTTTCCAAACACTAACAGATTATAAATTTGGGAACCAGAATTCATATTCAGTTACTCATCCTGATTCTAGAGTCTGTGTATTTAGCTGTTTTGCACAGGTGCTGCCTCTTTATCAGACACATTCATCTGATTTCGCTGGATTATGTCATAGCAAGAGGAAATATCACAGACTCCTTGATTTTTTTTGTTAAATGTCTACAAATGCATACATGAGATAATTCTTCAAAACAGCATGTGAAACTGAGAAAAGTTTTCGAGTGAAGTATATTCTAGAGAAAAGCTAGTCAGGAGGACTAACAAATCATTAACGATTGTGATTTTTGACCTTTCCAGAACAGGAAGACATAAAGTGGTCAAAAGTTGGTAACTGTCTAGGGACTTGGACTATAGGTAGAACAAAAATGTAACTGGATAAATATAAAATCCTGTACTAATTCAGGTTTACACATTTGGTTCCTGAGACCAGTAAAGTGATTTCTGGTCGTACTTTGGTAAATTAGACAGTGCTTAATTATATATATATGCATAAATATAATATCTATATGATTATATAATTATTGTACACATAATTATATATTATGTGTAATTATAATGTATATATACAATTATTGTATATAATTATATAATATATAATTGTTATATATAATTATTATATTATATATAAATTTATATTATATATAAATTATATAAACAGAAAAAAGGAAATACTTTTTGGAATGACTTAAGGTATCATATACAATAATATAATAAAACTATTTTGTTTCATACTTTCAACACTTATACCAGCAGACATCTATAGAGAGGATAGTAAATTTTGTCACCAATGGCTGGTATTAAACATTTATTATTAATATGTTTTACTTTTCAACATTGTTCAATATTATAGGTTGTGTCAATTTTGCTTTTTCAAATACATCAAGCTTTTGTGATAATATATTATTAACTTTTATAATTGTTCTATGGAGGCTTGCAAAGTCATATTAGCAACTTTGTAAAAATGAATGATTTATAAATATACATAGAAGCTAGTTAATGTCCTTTTTTAAAGTATTTTATGGTCTATTTTTTAACCAACTTGATCTCTCAGACATTGAGAAGTCTTATCAATATATACAGTTCTGTCACCTCCTAATATTTCTAACATTTTCTTCTCTGTGCTGTGGTACTTTCCAATTTGGAGAATGTACTTTTAGGATAAAGTTAAAACATGTAAAATAACATCATCAAAGTAAAAAATTACCCACAATATTTTATTTAGTATTTTTAATTCAAATGCCTTTTAAGTATCAGTATTAAGAACATTTCATCCCCCTCCACACACGTATACCACATAACTAAAAAATCTTTAAGGTTTTTACATTTCTGTTTATTTTTTATCTAAACGTGTTGCACTTAAGTAATACAAATTTTAACTCCTGTTTCAAGATAGTGAACTGAACATACTAGTCTTCATCCCCTGCATCAAATATCTAATCACAAAGTAAAATTTAAATAACAAGGAAACAAACAATGAAAGAAACATAGGCCTTCTCTGTAGACCAGAAGTGATGACTGGTTCCTGAAAGTTAGAAAACATAAAATTGAAGAGACAAACTTCAGTCAAGATCACATACAGGAAATTATCACTGTGAATGGTGCCTCAAGCAGTTGTAGCCAAAAAAAAAAAAAAAAAAAAAAAAGACATTGGATTGATTTTTGGCTAAACCTTTTCTAAAATCTGCATTATAACTTACTATGTATGCTAGGTATTTGTCTCAGCAGAGCCTCTAAACAAAAGAAGGCAAATGCAAGTTCCTTTGAACATATCAGATATTCACAAAAATTAGTTATGTTTAAGAGGAGACTCCAGCCCTGTGGAAAAGGACCCAGGAGATGAAGTCTAGGAGGCTAATTATGGGACTGGGTCTTTTGTTGTTCTACCCGGCTCACCTTAGGCCTGTGTTTTTGTGTGTTTGTTTAAGATTTATTTATTTATGAACACAAGAACTGGAGTATAGGCCAGAGTTGCGGGCGGATGAGAGGATTCACCAGAGACAGAGTAGAGAGCAGGACAGGCAGCTCTACTGAAACACACTGCTGAGGGGAGCAGAGGGCAAGACAGGAGAGGTCTGCTGCGCCATGTGGGTTGCTCCCTGGCTGGTGTGGGATCCAACTCGTGCTGCAGTTGCTGCAGATAGCTCCATAGCACTGTCTTTAACCTCTTTGCTACCTGGGAGGCCCTGGCCTGTGTTTTTGTCACTTCCTTTCTCCCTCCCTCCCTCCCTCTCTCCCTGCCTCTCTCTTTCATCACATCACAGTAAGCTGTATTCCATGGCAGGAAACTTTTGGCAGAGCTCCATTATTTGCAATATATTTAGGATAAACAAGGCCTGTTGAAGGAACAAAAAAAGGATTTAAATTTTCAGAATGTGAACTTTATCTGGTAGACCTCCTGGATTGTTGCCTTTTTTTTTTTTTTTTTTTTTGAGAATAGTGATGTGCTCATTTTATTTATTTATTTTTGACTTTTTAAAATTTTTAATTTTTTTTTTTATATATTTCTTGATGGTTCTGTATCATGCTTACAGTCCTTTACTCCAGTATAATCAGGCCCTGGGCCAGGGAGATATATAACTTCCCCTTGCATGGAAGGTTGTGAATGGCAAGTGCAGTTGTGGTCTTTGTCTACTGTATCCTCCCTCATGATAGCTTTAGCTTTCCTCCGTGTGACCTGCATGGTACAGCAGAATTCCAGACAGAGGTGTGCTGAGCTCTGTGAAAATGGAGGAGATCTTGAAAATAATCAGGGTTATTTTAAAACTGTATGAAAGGTTTTGATGACTGAGAAGAAATGGAGGCTATTCTTAATAAGATGCCCAGACATAAGCTTCCTCCAAACAGAATAATAGAACTCTAGCTGCAGCCAATCTTAAAACATTCTGAAGTACTCTGTAGTGGATCAGCTGGAAATAAGTCTAAAGCTTTGGACAGATTTCAGTAATGTCTTCAATGAGTCACAAGTCAAAGCATATGGAGGAGTGTTTTTGTTCTTTTTTTGCAAAATACATTTTCCTTATCTGATTTGGTTCCTGTGCAAAGATTGATTAAAATCTTTTTTAAAAAAGATTTATTTATTTATGTATACAAGAACTAAGGTACGGGCCAGAGGTGTGGGTGGGGGGAGGTTGAGAGGATTCACCAGAGAAAGAGTAGGGAGCAAAACAGGTGGATTGGCTGAAATACACTGCTGAGGGGAGCAGCAGGTAAGACAGGAGAAGTCTGCTGAGCCATGTGGGTCACCTACTGGCTGGGAATGGTACTTGTGCTGCAGTGGCTGTGGATGGCTTCTTAGAGCTGATGCTTAATTAACCCCTGTGCCACCAGGAAGGCCCCGATTAAAATCTTTTTATTATGAAGTTTTGAAGCCGTTTTAAGGGCACCTACAGACACATATACGTAGATATTAAAGATAGAGACCTCCCTGGTAACACAAGGGGTTAATTTGCAGCACAGTGAAGCTAGCTGCAGCCACTGCAGCACTGCACAAGTTAGATCCCCAGCTCAGGCTCAGCCAGGGAGCTACCCACATGGCATAGCAGACCTCTCCTGAGTCACCCACTGCTCCTCTCAGCAGTGTATTTCAGTCAATCAGCCTGTTCTGTTCCCCACTCTGTTTCTGGTGAATCCTCTCACCCCCAGCACCTCTGGTCTGTACCCCAGTTCTTGTATGTATAAATAAATAAAATGTTTAAAAAATAGATATTTAAAGATTAATAGCTTGTGATAATTGTAATTTTTCCTACTTTGGATAATAAAAACTATACTTTTTTATTAAGGCAGGGAACAATTTGTTTAATATTCTCTTTGGTCATTAAAGGAACCAAAATAGGACATTAAAAAGTCAAACATATTAAGGTTTTCCACCCCCTCCTTAAGTTAAACTTTAAATTGTTGATGGTATCAAATTATAAGATTCTGGAAGATTTTGGTAATGATATTGATAATTTCAGGGAAATTAGTCAAGTACCCATTGATTTTAAAGTGTAGATTGGGTATCTTGCCATGGTAGATACTAGTCCAGCCTAGGAGGAAAGTGTAATCTGTATATAACACACTTTGCCATTTTAAAGGTTGTATTAATTCTGGAACCATTTGAAATTCTGGGCAAACATTAAAAAAAATTCTACATGAAGTTAATCGCAATTAAATTCACAGTTAATCAGGTATTTTGAATGCAAATTGCATTAAGCACCATAGTATGTTTAAAATTTGCTAACATTTTAATGTTACTTTTTACTGTTAGTATTTTATGTGACATGCACGCCCTAATATATTTTGGTATGTTAGCGTGAATTTGAAAATTATTATAGGTGTCCTAAATTAGTAAGGCAACAGGTTTTATTTCACTTTGCTACTGGCTATTCTTATATCTCATATGAGTATATAGACTAAATGTTGTAAGAGGACTGTGCTGTCTGTGGAACTTAATAAATTAGTTGTTTCTTCAGAATCAAAGGAGTGATAAATAAAATTGGGTGTCAATTAAGATTTAAGTTTTTAAATCAATTATGAGCAGTGGAATTAAATGTGGTCTTCCTAGAATAAAATGACAAGAATAAAAGTTTTCCAGTTTTTTAAAAAAAGTAAGAGGAGTCTTGATGATTATGGCTTTGTAGTATAGTTTGATGCCTCCATTCCCTTCTTTTTTTTTCAGGAGAGCTTTGGCTATTCGGGGTTTTTTGTGATTCCATATGAATTTCATCAATAATTGTTCTATTTCTTTGAAGAATGACATTGAAATTTTGATTGGAATAGCATTGAATCGGTATATTGCTTTTGGTAGGATGGCCATTTTAATAATGTTTATTCTTCCAATCCATGAGCAGGGGATGTCTCTCCATTTCTTTGTGTCTTCTTCTATTTCTTTTAACAGTGTTTTATAGTTTTCTTTGTATAGGTCCTTTACCTCTTTTGTTAGATTTATTCCCAAATATTTGATTTTTTTTGTTTCAATAACAAAAGGGATGGTCTTTTTGATTTCTTCTTCTTCAGATTTATTGTTTGTGTATAGGAAGGCTACTGACTTTTGCGTGTTGATTTTGTATCCTGCCACTTTACTGAACTGATTGATGAGTTGAATTAGCTTTTCTGTGGAGTTTTTGGGGTTCTCTATGTATAATATCATATCGTCTGCAAATAGTGATAGTTTGACTTCTTCTTTTCCTATTTGGATTCCTTGGATGTCTTTCTATTGTCTTATTGCCCTGGCTAGGACTTCCAGTATTATATTGAAAAGCAATGGTGAGAGTGGACATCCTTGTCTTGTTCCAGATCTTAATGGAATTGCTTTCAGCTTTTCACCATTGAGAATGATACTGGCTGTTGGCTTGTCATAGATGGCCTTTATGATGTTGAGGTATGTTCCTTGTATCCCAAGAATTTCAAGGGCTTTTATCATGAATGGGTGTTGCACTTTGTCGAAAGCTTTCTCAGCATCTATTGATATTATCATATGGTTTTTATATTTCTTTTTGTTGATGTGTTGGATAACGTTGATTGATTTTCGGATGTTAAACCATCCTTGTGCCCCTGGAATGAATCCAACTTGGTCGTGGTGAATTATCTTATGGATATATTGTTGGATTCTGATAGCTAAAATTTTATTGAGGATTTTTGCATCAGTGTTCATTAGGGAGATTGGCCTGTAGTTTTCCTTTTTTGTGTTGTCCTTGTTCGGTTTTGGTATTAGTGTAATGTTGGCTTCATAGAACGTGTTTGGTATTGTCCCTTCCTTCTCAATTTTTTGGAAGAGTTTGTGAAGGATAGGCACTAATTCGTCTCTGAATGTTTGGTAGAATTCATTTGTAAATCCATCAGGTCCTGGGCTTTTGTTTTTGGGGAGGTTTTTGATTACCATTTCAATTTCACTAATTGTAATTGGTCTGCTTAGGTGTTCTATTTCTTCTTTATCTAGCTTTGGGTGATAATCATCAAAACTGCATGGTATTGGAACAAGAACAGACATACAGACCAATGGAATCGAATAGAAAATCCAGAAATAAACCCACAGATTTATGGTCAACTAATCTTTGACAAAGGAGCAAAGACTATGCATTGGAGCAAAGAAAGTTTGTTCAATAAATGGTGCTGGGAAAACTGGGTCGCTACATGCAAAAGAATGAAGCTTGACCACCACCTCACACCATACACAAAAATCAACTCAAAATGGATTAAAGAACTAGACATAAGACCTGAAACCATAAAATATATAGAAGGAAATATAGGCGAAACACTACGTGATTTGCACATCAAAGACATCTTTACAGACACATCACCCAAAGCAGTGATAGTGAAGGCAAAGATAAACAGCTGGGACTATATCAAATTAAAGAGCTTTTGCACAGCAAAAGAGACAATAACAAAAACAAAGAGAAACCCCACCAACTGGGAGAACATTTTTGCACCCAACACTAATGATAAAGGACTGATCACAAAAATCTGCAAAGAGCTGATGAGACTCAACAACAACAAAGAAAATAATCCAGTCAAAAAATGGGCAGAAGAGCTTAAAAGAAACTTCTCTGAAGAGGAAATGCAAATGGCCAACAGGCATATGAAAAAATGTTCAACATCACTTGTCATCAGGGAAATGCAAATCAAAACTACCATGAGATACCATCTTACACCAGTGAGAATGGCACATATTAAAAAAACTAGCAACAACAAATGTTGGCGAGGGTGTGGAGAAAAAGGAACTCTTCTGCACTGTTGGTGGGAGTGCAAACTGGTCCAACCACTGTGGAAAGCTGTGTGGAGATTTCTGGACCTACTAAACATAGAGCTTCCATATGACCCAGCAATTCCACTCCTAGGTATTTACCCAAAGGACACAGAAACATCAATTCCAAAGAACACCTGCACCCCTATGTTTATAGCAGCACTGTTTACAATAGCTAAGCTTTGGAAACAACCCAAATGCCCAAAAATAGATGACTGGATCAAGAAGATGTGGTACATATATACCATGGAATATTACTCAGCATTCAAAAAAGATAAACACATGCAATTTGCTGCAACATGGATGGCGCTGGAAGGGATCATGCTCAGCGAAATAAGCCAAAAAGAAAAAGAAAAATACCGGATGGTCTCACTCATAGCAGGAATCTAGAAAACTTAAATAAGGGACCAGGAAAATGAATAACTATAAGAAAGTGAAAATCAAAATCAACAAAAAACTATGAACCAGAGACACTTTTAGGGGGGCGGGGGCGGGAGGGGAGGGATTGGGGTCAGAATGGGGGGCTGCAATTGTATGGGGAATATAACAATAAAATTTATAAAAATAAAATAAAATAAAATAAAAATAAAAAAATAAAAATAAAAAAAAATAAAATAAAATAAATAATCGTTCTTCAGAAAAGAAAAAAAAAAAAAAGTAAGAGGAGTCTCAGAAAATTTCTAAAAGCTGATAATGAGAGTCAATTTCAATTATAAAATGAAAAAACAACATATCTTAAAAAATTAACACATTGACAAAGTATCCCTCAATCATGACAAGATAATCCTATTGAATGTTTCTAAAGTGGAGACCACTGTTTAGACCTATATGATATGGTTGACATTAAAAATATTGCCTACTGGGCCTCCCCGGTGGCTCAGCGGTTGAGCGCTGGGTTGCGAAGCTGCCTGCAGCCTCTGCAGCACCGGTTCGATCCCCGGCTGCTCCCCAGACACCAGAGGAGGGTCTCACATGGCGCACAGACCTCTCCTGCCACCCGCTGCTCCCCTCAGCAGTGTACTTCCGTCCTTCTGCCTGCTCTGCTCTCCGCTCTGGCTCTGGTGAATTCTCTCACCCTCCTGTGCCTCTGACTATACCCAATGCTTGTATAAATAAATGAATAAATAAATCTTTAAAAAAAATTGCCTACTAAAAAATATATATATTGCCTACTATATTTGTATATAGATATATAGATATGTGTATGTGCTGTGTGTGCTTACTGTGTAGTTTTTGCTCCAAATGGGCCAGCTGCACACAAATATTTAATCTTCAAAGAAAAATCTTCAAGGTAAATACAAATATTGATCCCATTTAGAGACTCAGGGAGTTTAAATAATGTGACCAATTTCACATCAGTAATATGGTACAGATCTAGGATTTGAAATCAAGCAATTTAGCTCCAAAGTTTAAACATTGCTTTATTTTCTTCAAAATAGAAAGGACATACTATACATAAAGTAAAGAATCAAATTGACAGAGGAAAACACTGCTTTAATTATTAAAAATATAGGCTCTAAATATATATATAGTAATTAAAGAACAAGAAATGAGCTAAGTCCATAATTCAATAAAATAGTAAAAAAAAAAAAAAAACAATGAAATAAATCTCTAACAGCAGGAGGAAGAAATTCATCCTAAAATTCTAAAATCAGACATTAATAAAATAGCAAATAAACAAATCAATATAGCAAAATTTGATCAATAAAAAGAAAGCTGTTTCTTTGAGAAGATCGATAAGATGGTAAGCCGTTGGCAAATATGATCAAGAGCTAATTAATGTGAGAAGGCACAAAGGGAAAAAAATTATGTGTAATGAAAAAAGGAGGTCATGACTGCAGGTCTAGAGGAAATTAGAATAAGATTTCAGAGAGCACTACATACAACAATATAAAACCATTTAAACTTAGACAATTCAGAAAAAACTACAGATTGCCAAAATTATGCCCAGAAGAAGTAAGAAATCTGGGTAGAACAATAATCCTAGAAAAAGTGAGGAGTCATTAAAGATTTTCCCATAATAAAGATATATGTTCCTGGGCATTTTATGGAAAATTTCTAGCAAATTTTAAGTGATAGAAAATTTCAATCTCAGAATTATTAGAGATGATGGAAAAATATGTGGAGTTACATACTCTATTTTCTAATGCTATACTCTATGTTCATACTCTATTTTCTAATGTATAATTAATGGCATAGCCAATTTTACTCCTGCATGTAGATGCATAACTAGACTGGGTTATCCTTTCTTAAAATAAATATTCCTAAATATGCATGCTCAAAAACATTATTAACCCTGGAACAGGGATCCCGTGGACTCAGGAGAGCATCTCTCCAACATAAATTTGATTATTGATTTTGATTTTCAAAAACATCAATTATCTTCTTTAGAATTGCCATCCTCTGTCTTTATATGCTTGATAATTGTTTTTAATGTCTCTTTTCTTTATGTACTTTAGGAAGTTATTGAAAGGTATGACACGGTAAAGAACAGCCAGGCCAAGTTTCCTCAGGGGAAGGGAAAGTTTATTGCTCCAGGGCGGACCTCAGGGACCCAAGGTGTCAGGGGGTTGCAGGTCTTTATAGGGCGAGGAGAGGTTAGGTGGGAAGTGGGAAGTGGGCTCCTAGGTCAGAAAGAAGTTTGTAGGGTGCAAAAAGATTCCTGGGGCAGGTAGAGGTTCTTTGAGAAGAGACCCGTAGGGGGTGGAGGGAGGCTCATTGTCTGAATCCTCCAGGCAGGTTTCCTCTTTCCTTCCCCCAGATGGGCTTCCTGGTAGGCTTTTGCATTCCCGCCTCCTGCATGGACCTTTCAGTTATTTCTTATTTTTCCTCCATATTATTAATTTATTATAGTATTCATTATTACATTTATTGCTTCTAATGCATATCTTTTACATTTACTTCTTTCTTAATTTTAGATAACTTTTAAATAACACTGTAATATCTCAAACTTTCTTTTCATTTTAGTACTGCCCAATGTCAGTTTTCATATACACCTTTATGATATTTTTATTTTTTAAGTCTATGAAGGATGCAATTTAGGTGGTTTCTAAAATGTATACCTTTCTGTTTAATGAAGATTTATTTTAATAAAAATCATAGACGAGTATTCCTTAAATTTTTTATCTAACATCACCAATATAACTATTGACCTAAAAATGTCCAGGTTGTTAAGACACATATTGAACAACAAAGGGCTACAAGATAGTCAATAAAATATATAAAGGATAAAGGTTACTGTTGTCTTTGTTAAAAAGCTTCTTCACAAACCAAATCCAAACAAACAAAAAGGACACTTTTTCCTGCAATGATCAAATACTATAGTGCATGCATCCCATTAAGTGTATGCCTGAAAAAATATTTCATATAGATTATGATTAAATACAAGCAGTTCATATAGAGAGCTAAACTGAAACAAATAAATCAACAAATGAAAACACATATTCCAGGTTATGACCTTCTCGACTATATGAGGTCTAGATAAATTCATGGCAAGTATATAAAACTGTTAAGTACATAGCACTTGTCTGCTTTACTCACATCAAAAAAAATGTTGTTTTGGCACAAGCCACAATATTGGATTTTTTTTAAAGATTTATTTTATTTATACAAGAACCGGGGTACAGGCCAGATGTGGGGGAGGGTGATAGGACTCACCAGAGACAGAGCGGGGAACAGAGCAGGCAGACTGACGAAATACAGTACTGAGGGGAGCAGCGGGCAATGCAGGAGAGGCCTGCTCTCCATGTGGGTTGCTCTGAGGCCGGAGGGGATCAAAACGGTACTGCAGAGGCTGCGGTCAGCTTCACAGCACTGCGCTCAACCGCCTGCACCACCAGGGAGGCCCACACACTATTGGATTTTAAGTACTAGAAATTCCAACATAAAATTATAATTTGGGAGCAAGTGGACACAGACTCTATTATCATGTAAGGCATGCCTTCCACACATATATTCACATTAATTAAATTCTGGAAATTAAAAACAGAAGTGCCTTCAGGAAAACATGATTTTTAGAATAGAATAGCATTCATAAAACTTAAAGGTAAACAGAAACCAAGCTGTAATATAAATAATGCATCCAGGTGTCAAGTAAATAAACATTTAGGAAATATGCATCAATAGTGATGAGTGCTTCCATAGTATGATTGTGCAGCTGAGCATTCCCCAAAGAGCCATGGTTTGCTGACGAGGTTTATAGAGGATTTCTAGATATAAACAATAGTTTCAGTACACAGAGCTTGTAATCATATTCATCAAATTCAAGATTAACTTTCTACATCATCATCTTGATGAGTTATTCGGAAATGTGACTATTTGTATCAGGGATTTTATGTATTGGGCCTCTTGAGTATTGCCTAAATAAAACCTCTTTTTTTTTTTTTTCCTTTTTTCCTCTCTCATTCCCTCCATGAATTCCTTCTTCCTCCTTTCTTTTGGATATATGTGTATGAATATGTCATGCACACTTTCTCTTAATTGGCTAGTACATAATGCATTTGGGATCAATTAAGTAACACATTTTGTGCACTATTATTTCTCTAGTTCATTTTTTGTAAATAAGTAAATGAATATTTTTTAAAATCTGAAAATGTGACTTTACATATATCTCCTGTCAAAAAGTTCCAACTTTATGAAATGTAATATCCACTTTTATTAAAATACTAAGTAATTGGTTTCACTTCTTTAGTTACTGTCCAATCTGATATATAAGTCAAAACTTTATTTGCTATGATTCCAAATATTGCTAAAACTTGATATATAGAAACATTTATGCTAAATACATTTTAAATAGACAGTAAATTTTTAAATGAAGTAAACTCTATTCCACATATTCTGTACTAAGTGTTAACCTAATTATCTCAATTTCACCAGTGTAATTACATTATACATTTTAGACAATTTAGAATCAATGTTTAACACTTATTACAGGAATTTTAAACCTTCTCATCTGAATTAATGTATTCCAGAAAAATGAATGAATTAGGGCTCCTCTTCTAGATTGTAAAACTATTTTTATTGTCTTTTTATTATTGTGGTTTCCAGGTCTCCACAGACTACTTCCCCAGTTCATGATATTTCGTTGTGTAATCTGTTTGAAGCTGAATAAAACATCTGTTCTTAAAGCTTGTGTCTACTTTGAAACATCCTTAGCTCTGATAGCCTTTTCTGGGGGAATTGAGAGGATTAATGCTACGTTGAACAATGCTATCCTGAAACACTGAGCTTTGGGCTTCTTATTTTCTTTCTCAGTTAAAACCTGAGGAAGGTGGGCCTCCCTGGTGGCGCAGGGGTTAAAGACAGCTCTACCAAGCTACTGCCAACCTCTACAGCACCAGTTGGATGCCCTGCTGGCCAGGGAGCAAGCTGCAGGGTGCAGCAGACCTCTCCTGTCTTACCTGCAGCTCAGTGGATTTGCCTGTTCTGCTTCCCACTCTGTCTCTGGTGAATCCTCTCACCGCCCCACCTCTGGCTTACACCCCAGTTCTTGTATGCATAAATAAATAAATCTTAAAAAAAAACCTGATGAAGGTAATTTTTTAAGTCTTCAGATATTCTGATTAGTGGTATGTTTCATTTCCTGAATACTTTTTTTTTTTTTTTTTGTATAGGAGAATTGGGGTATAGTCCAGATGTGCAGGGGTGAGAGGATTCACTAGAGTCAGAGTGGGGAACCAAACAAGGGGATCTACTGAAATACACTGTGGAGGGGAGCAGTGGGTGAGACAGGAGAGGTCTGCTGTGCAGTGTGAGTTAGCTCCCTGGCCGAGATCAAACTCAGGCTGTCATGGTGGTAGTATTGAGACTTAACCCCTAGGCCACCAGGGAGGCCCCCATTTATCAAACACTTTTCATAGCAAACAATTATCACTAAACTTTGAAAATTAGGAATTTAGGTGGACCAGGTATTTCTTCTTTTTAGCCATCATAACTATCAGATTTCAGACCATTAGCTCTGCACTTTCTATCTTCTGTATGTAAAGTCCTGCTGACAGTCACTTGTTCTACTTTTTGGGTAAAATGATGCTCTTTATTTGATTTATCATTATGTGTTCAGGTTTTAATAAATTTCCAAGTCTTGCTCTTTAAATAGGCATGTTGAACGTTTATGTTACACTATTATTACACTGGAAATCTAGAAAGTTGCCTTCTATTTGAGTTCTTTCAATACTAATTCACCTTTTTTTTTTTTAATATGTAGTTACCTTGAGATTTCTAAAGCATTTTTCTTAAAGTTGATATCTGGAGATATTTGCCTACCCAGGTTAGTATAAGTGTTATTTTCTATAAGGTGTGCTTAGTTACATACAACTTACTAGTGAAGTTTTGGTGTGAAGATGTTTGATTTTTTAAAATAATTTCTTTTTGAGTCAAATTTGTGACATATTGCAGACTATTTTGAAATTCCCTCTTCTATGTGTACCATCACTAATCTCAAAGATTTCACTAGTCACACTGGCCAACTTCTCTTTGGTTCAGCAGTCTTTCATTTTCTTCAGGTAATAATGTAGCAACTCTACATTCCCAAACTCACATGTCAGATATCATCAACTGCATCTAGAACATTTTCTCTAAGCTTTGAGGATGCCATGGGAGAAATTTAGGTGCCTAAATAAAGTGGCATAAGATTGCATACACCTTTTTGACTCCTTGTGGTATAAAACATCTAACCTCAAATTTTTCCTCATGTTATACACAGAGGTGTTGACTGCATTTCACAATATTCAATTGAGATTTCTATTTTAATTTCTATCAAAATATATTTTCATATATGTATCTAGACAGAAAGTATATTACTCTTAAAGAAATAAGTATGATATCGATGTAAAAATCTAGGACTTACAATCCAATCTCCCCCAACCTTTCATAACCTAATTTGAATGTGTTTGTTAGCTACGTCCAGTTATTACATGACCTTCTCAAATTTTTCTTGTATTCCATTAGAGAGTAACTGTATATTATCACCACCTTGTTGAAGGAAGGTATTGAAAAACAAAGTATATTATCCTGGATATGTTTGATGACATTTCTATAAACAGATACAACAATTTAAGGAAGTGAATATTTTTCCTCTTTCTTTCCCAGAGATGGCCCCATCCTTGTCCCAAAGGTTTGGTCCAAAAGCTTATTATCCAGGGCCTCCCTCATGGTGCAAGGGGTTAAGCACAGCACTGAAGCTATATGCAGCCTCTGCAGGAGGAGTTCTATCCCCTGCCTGCTAGGGAGCTACAAACATGGTGCAGCAGACCTCTCCTGTCTTGCCTGCTGCTCCCCTCAGCAGTGTATTTCAGTCAGTCTGTCTTTTCTGTTCCCCACTCTGTCTCTGGTCAATCATCTCACCCCCTGCACCTCTGGCCTGTGCCCCAGTTCTTGTATGCATAAATAAATCTTAAAAAAACAAAACAAGAAATAATGCTTATTATCCGAAGTTATTGCCAAAAGATGCTCCCTTTGTTTTCCTCATACAGTATCAAGGACATCTTTACCTTGATGTAAGAGACAGAAAGTAGTAGGAAGGACCTTACCCCTAACACCTCTAGCTGTAATACCTCTATAATTTTGAGCTGCATGATCTGGGGGAGATGCTCAGACATGACCCACCCATACCAGACACTGACCACAAAATTTTGAGATATGATGTACTCAGGAGCACTAGCATTGACAAGGAATAGTCAATAGCCCAGCTACTCCCTGTAACTATCTCTCCTTTCCTTGCTGGGTGCAAAAATCCTTCTTCCTCCTTCTGCTTCTGCACCCTTTACTTGTCAATCTAGAGGTCATATGAGGGATATTCTGCTCTAACTATATTTTGATACTTTTTCCTAATGTTGGAGGGAAGTTCATATCTCAAGATTCAAACTGTTTTCAATTTCATATTTTTCTTTTTTCTGTTGTCCTTTCTTCTTCTCTACACAAGAAAGACATGTTAGTAGTCAATAAACAGGATCAATGAATTCTCATTACACATATACCTTCCCTATCATCTCTCTGGATGTTGAATCCTCTAAGATTTTTAAGCAGGGGAGAGATCATTGATGAATACAGACCATAAACAAATTTCTCATGTGTAGGTGATTTATCTGATTTTCCTCTGCTGGGCAAAGAAGAAAACTTCTGCTTTCAGAAAATATTTGTGTAGCAGTGTGCAGAAAGTTATCATTATGTAATTTGGAGTGGTTTGAAGGGCTTTCAGCACTAAACAGTTCATAGATGACTCTAAATCCTATTGCTCCCATGGCTCCTGGTATTTCCATCCTTTCTATTGCTGAGATCAGAGCTCAGGTTCTAATGCACCATCATTTTGCAATTTCTGCCTTTGGCCATGGTGCTCTATTGGGAAGTGTAAACAAAGGAATATAGAAGAAAATTTAGTAATAAACTGATGGCCCCGTGTAGCTACCTCTAAACAGATCTACATAGACACTATGAGGTAGAGTTAGAAGAACTTTTTAAGTAAAGTATTTGGGTTTTTAAGACAGCAGATTTCAGTGGGGGTCAGTGCAATAACTTCTCAAGTCTTACTGTCCTGCTGTTTCATCTTAGCCCATAACATGTTTTTGCTATTGGAAATTCCTCCTGGGTTTTCATAAATTTGACAAATATTCTTAGTTTCAAATTCTGTCACCCATTTTACACATTTTCTGAAATTCTTTTCTGTTCAACACCTGCAGAATTTATTTCTCCCTGTGCTTTTATAACAGTTTTGAAAGCAGTTGTGTCGTATTTATTAGCTGGTGTTATGTTTGATCTTAAACATTTTAAAGAGACAAAATGCCTCTGGAGGAATAGTTGCTTGATTCAGAAGTATATGGATTTACTGACTCTGATTATGTGGCCATAAAAAACTAGAGATTTTCCACCTTCTGACCAGCTCATCATGTTTTCTTAACACTATTGATTGCTTTGGCTTGGCACCAGTTGACTTAGCTTGTCATCATAGTCAACATCGGCCTCTTTCATGTTCACTGACAATTGTAAATACAACACTAGATTATAACTGCAGAGGACCTTAATTACAAGAAAATGATCATAAAACAGGAGGTTATAAGTAATTTGAGGTGTGATTTTTTTAGAGTAGCCTGAGATCTATTTTTTTAATTATATTTTATATATTTTTTACATCATTTTTCATTTTTGCACAATTTTTCATCTTGGTTATAGTCCCCATACAATTCCCACTCCCCTTATTTTGATGGTAATCCCTCCAAACACCCCATGCCCCAGTGTGTCTCTGGCTTATAATTGCATGTTGATTTTGATTTTTACTTTATTATAATTAGTCTTTCACCTGGTTCCTTATTCTGGTTTTCTAAATTCCTGCTATGAGTGAGACCAACCAGTACTTTTTTTTTCTTTCTGGCCTATTTCGCTGAGCATGATCCCTTCCAGCTCCATCCATGTTGCTGCAAATAGCATGGGTTTATCTTTTTTGATTGCTGAGTAGTATTCCATTGTGTATATGTGCCACATCTTCTTGATCCAGTCATCTAGTTTTGGACATTTGGGTTACTTCCATAGCAGCAGGTTGAGTGCAGCACTGTGAAGGTGTTCACAGCCTCTGCAGCATGGGTTTGATTCCCGGCTAACCGTGGAGATTCCCAAATGGCACAGCAGACCTCTCCTGAGATCTATTTGAGGTCATAAATATTGTCTTATTAACAAACTGCTCTAGAATGTGGCCTAAGAAATGTAATGTTCTGTCATATACCAAATGGAAATTGAAATGTTAAATATTTTGCCAAGAAGTAGAGTTTACCACTGTGTTGTGCCTGAATACTTCCAAAATCTAATTTATAAAAAATAGTTCAATAAAAATTTGGGAGTCTACTATGTGTCTGGCAGAGATGATTGTTAGAAAGCCAATTTTAATGTTGGACATTTAAAAAAATATAGGATAGAATTATTTGAATGCTACTATGCATTCAAAAAATATAGAAGTTATCCAAGTATTTGAAAGCTAAGTTAATGAACTAGTCTGGACAGCAATACATTTTCATACTTCATCTTGCCTTGCAATGTGCACATGTGGGACCTATTTAATTGGTTCCCATATTTGGTTGAGCTCAGCCTACTTTATATATTATATATTTTACATTATAACCCAAATTTAATGAAAAAGTAACACTTGTGACAAATAGAATGAAATTTAGTTCTCTTTTTCTGAACTCTATTTAAGACATCTTGTTACTTTGCCAATATTTTTTCTTTTATATTTTTTTTCCTCATTCTTTCTGACCACAAGTCTGGGTGGTCAGGTGGCAGATTATCAGGGCATGAGGCATTTTATATCAGTTTTCACCTGTTTACACTATTTTGGCATGTCCTTGAGCAGAAATCTTCCCCTGCAGTGTGCTTGAAGTATTCTTTCCTTCAAATACAAGAGTGTTAATCTTTGATTGAGAAAGTTTATAACCATATCCTTCTTGTATTTATCATCTCAATAGACTCAGAAAGAAAGATGCTGAGGTGCATAGTGATATTTTTAACTTTTATTGAAATAAAATTTTATAATAGCATTATGTAAGTTTCAGGTGCATACCATTAAAAATTATGTGTCTACATGCTACATTAAATTGTAGCATGTGTCTACATGCTACATTAAATTCACCACTAAGAGTCCAATTCTATCCTTCACCATACAACTGTCAGAATGAATTTTATTTGAAATTGTGGTTTTACATTATTTTAAATTATCTATTTTGAAAATAGAAATAAACAATGAAGTCACAATTATCATTTTATCAATAACATTGTTCATACTTCCAAGATAAAATTGTAATTCCTGCAAAACTGATTTCATGTGCTGCTATTTACCATTAAGATAATGTGATGGCAAGTTTATATAACTAGGAAGTTTTCCCTTTGATCCAAGTAGTCTTCCACAGGGAAATGACTCAAATAGAAAAATGTATATTGGGGCGGAGCAACATGGCGGCAAGGAGACGCTGCGAGTAAGATCTCCCATTAGAAAAAGTTAATAGGGAGGAAAAGCGGCAGGTCCCAGTGAGAACTGGGACACGGAAGATAAACGGACGACTCCAGCAAACTGCCCGAAGAAGAAAGTTGCCATAAAAGAGGACGAGAAGGGAGGGAAGCGCAGAACCCTGCTCCCCTCCCCCGCCCACAGAGGCGGCACTCTCCGACCGGCAGAGAGGAGGAAAACAACAAACCAAAACGCCCAACAAGAAAAACGGACACAGCAAGTGGGACTGTGAGTGGAAAGGAACTATTGCAGCCACCACACCCCGTGAACGGGAGCTGAGGCGAACCCTGCAGGATCCGCCGCGGAGGTGAGCTCCACGCGCCATTAAAAAGAGAGCCCCGCCCCCCAGGAGGAGACCAGCACCAGCACACAGCCCCGGCCGCCCCCGCCTGGTAAGCTTGCGCAAAAGCGGTGCTCGGATTGCAGCTGCCCAGGTCCCCGCGCCTGCGACCTAGGCTTGCGGGGAGACGGCGGAGGCCCTCCCTGAGTGAGCAGGAACAAGGCGCCCAGGCAGGGGAGCGGGATTCAAAAGGCGCCATTCCCGCGCCACTGATCTGGGCTACAGCCCGCGTCCTGGAACTGAGGGCTTTGGAACTGAGACCCGGGCGGAGGCCCTCCCCGAGTGAGCAGGAACAAGGCGCCCAGGCAGGGGAGCGGGATTCAAAAGGCGCCATTCCCGCGCCACTGATCTGGGCTACAGCCCGCGTCCTGGAACCGAGGGCTGTGGAACTGAGACCCGGGCGGAGGCCCTCCCTGAGTGAGCAGGAACAAGGCGCCCAGGCAGGGGAGCGGGATTCAAAAGGCGCCATTCCCGCGCCACTGATCTGGGCTACAGCCCGCGTCCTGGAACTGAGGGCTTTGGAACTGAGACCCGGGGCACGAAATTAGGGGCGTGGGTTCCCCACGACGGTGGGGCACAAGACAGACACAGCACCCTAAAGCCGTTGAGGTGTACCCTACCATCCCCGCTCTGCTCCCTGTCCCACGGGGTGGAAAATCAGCTCCCCAAGGGCTCTAGGAGAGATCTCTGGTGCCACCTAGCGACTTGACCCCAGCACAGGCTACTGAAGGAGCTAGTGGCCAGCTGGGGAGTTAGCCCACACCGGGCCCCTTCTGAACAAGTAGTCTGAGCCCACAGGGAGAGCGAGCACCCACAGCCGGGGCAGACCAGGCGCGCAGAATAGAGTGCCTGAGACCAGAAGCGCAGGGAATGTGTCCCACATCACCATTTTAGAACAGGGACATTTCTTCAGTAAAGACTACCTGCAGAAGGCTTCCCCAGGAGCCAGAGGTGAGCGGGGGAAGTTCGCCCACGCCAGACCCCCTCTGGCCTGCAGTCCAAGCCCAGAGGGGAGCAGGAACCCACCGCCGGGGCAGACCAGGCGCACAGGGGAGTGTGTCCCCACATCGGCATTTTAGAACAGGGACCTTTCTCCAGTAAAGGCTGCTTGAAACTGACAGATGACTCCTGGAAGAACCAGAGGGGAACAGAGAAGCCCACCCAAGATGCCGGCAAGTCCCAACAACACAGTGTCCCAACGCATACGGCAAATTAGAAAACAGACAGTAGGGAGGAGAAGAACCACACGCAACCTAGCAACTCTCCAGAGAAAAAGCACACCACAAAAAGAAAGCCAGCCCCCAGATTGCAACGACAATAACTTGGAAGAATTTCTGAGCCTTCCAGAAAGAGAATTTAAAATTGCCGTGATTAAAAAACTGACAGAAGTCATAAAGGAAAACAATGATAAGGGAAAAATAATCAACGATCAGAAGAATGCAATTGAGTCCCTAGAGAGGGAAAACAATGGTCAGAAGAAAGAAATTGAGTCCCTAAAGAGGGAAGTAAAAGAAATGCAGGAGATCAAAGAATTAATGGAAGAACTAAAGAATTCTGGGAAAAGCAATGAAAGCAGAATAGATGAAATGGAAGAACGAATAAGTAATCTTGAAGACACAGAAATAAAAAGAACCAAAACAGAGAAGGAAAGAGAAGTACGAAGGAAAAAGAACGAAGAAAGACTTCGGGAAGTATCTGACTCCATGAGGAAAGGAAATATAAGAGTTATAGGAATACCAGAAGGAGAGGAGAGAGATGTAGGAACAGAGAAAATATTCAAAGAGATAATTGAAGAGAACTTCCCAAATGTGAAGAAGGAGCTGAAAATTGATATACAAGAAGCAAGAAGAACACCAAACTTCCACGACGAAAGGAAAAATACAGCAAGACACATAATAGTAAAGCTCCCAAGAATCCAGGACAAGGAAAAAATAATGAAGCTGGCAAGAGGGAAGAAACAGATAACATTCAAAGGAAAACCAATCAGGCTGACATCAGACTTCTCCGAAGAAACACTACGGGCAAGGAGAGAGTGGAGGGACATAGTCAACAGACTCCAAGAAAACAGATGCCAACCAAGAATACTCTATCCCGCAAAGCTCTCCTTCCTCTTTGAAGAAAGAATATGGACCTTCCCAGACAAACAGAAACTCCGGAATTTCATTGCAACTAAACCCCCACTCCAAAAAATACTACAAGGAGTCCTAAAGCCAGAACCTCAGAGCGACGAATAACAATGAAAGAAGGCCAAAAAAAAAAAAAAAGTTATTAAAAGAATAAATAAATAAAATCAAAGGAAAGACAAACACAATGGCAAATACAGATGTTAACATATCAATATTAACTCTAAATGTAAATGGACTAAACTCTTCAATAAAAAGACACAGAGTTGCAGCCTGGATTAAGAAACAAAACCCAACCTTTTGCTGTCTCCAGGAAACACATTTAGCTACAAAAGATAAAAATAGGCTCAAAGTCAAAGGATGGAAAACAATCCTACAAGCAAATGGGCCAAAAAAGAAAGCAGGAACAGCTATACTTATATCAGATAAAACAGATTTCAAACTCAAAAAGATAAAAAGAGACCCCAATGGTCACTACATTATGATCAAGGGGACAATACTTCAAGAAGAAATAACACTAATTAACATATACTCACCAAACGAAGGAGCACCAAAATATATCAGACAACTGTTGTCCTCTCTGAAAACAGACATCAGAGAAAACACATACGTAGTGGGAGACTTCAACACACCACTATCAACAATGGATAGATCAACAAGACAAGAAATAAGTAAAGAAACCAAAGCTCTAAATAAAGACCTAGAGCAATTGGGCTTAACAGACATCTATAGAACACTAAACCCCAAAAAAACGGAGTACACATTTTTCTCAAGCGCACACGGATCATTCTCCAGGATCGATCACATACTGGGGCACAAGACAAACATCAACAGATACACCAAGATTGAAATCATATCAACCATCTTTTCTGACCATGAAGGCATCAAACTAGAAATAAACCATAAAAAGAAGGCAAGGAACTTTCCTACCTCATGGAGATTAAAAACCACACTACTGGAAGACCATTGGACTAATGAGGAGATCAAAGAAGAAATTAAAAAATTTTTTGAATTGAACGACAAGGAGGACACCAATATCCTAAATGTATGGGATGCAGCAAAAGCAGTAATAAGAGGAAAATATATAGCAATAGAAGCTCACATCAAGAAACAAGAAAGAACGCAAAGAAACAACCTAATCTCGAAGCTCAAAGATCTAGAAAAAGAACAACAAGAAAACCCCAAAACCAGTAGAAGAAAAGAAATAATAAAAACCAAAGCAGAAATAAATGAAATTGAAACTAAAAAAACAATCCAAAAGATCAATGAAACCAAGAGCTGGTTCTTTGAAAAAATCAATAAAATAGACAAACCCCTAGCCAGGCTCACAAAGGAAAAAAGGGAGAAAGCACAAATAAACAGGATCATCAATGAAAGAGGAGAAATCACAACGGACACAGCAGAAATCAAAAGAATAATCAGTAACTACTATGAACAGTTATATGGAAACAAGTTTAACAATCTAGAGGAGATGGACAAATTCCTACAACTCTACAATCACCCAAAGCTAGATAAAGAAGAAATAGAACACCTAAACAGACCAATTACAATTAGCGAAATTGAAATGGTAATCAAAAACCTCCCCAAAAACAAAAGCCCAGGACCTGATGGATTTACAAATGAATTCTACCAAACATTCAGAGACGAATTAGTGCCTATCCTTCACAAACTCTTCCAAAAAATTGAGAAGGAAGGGACAATACCAAACACGTTCTATGAAGCCAACATTACACTAATACCAAAACCGAACAAGGACAACACAAAAAAGGAAAACTACAGGCCAATCTCCCTAATGAACACTGATGCAAAAATCCTCAATAAAATTTTAGCTATCAGAATCCAACAATGTATCCATAAGATAATTCACCACGACCAAGTTGGATTCATCCCAGGGGCACAAGGATGGTTTAACATCCGAAAATCAATCAACGTTATCCAACACATCAACAAAAAGAAATATAAAAACCGTATGATAATATCAATAGATGCTGAGAAAGCTTTCGACAAAGTACAACACCCATTCATGATAAAAGCCCTTGAAGTTCTTGGGATACAAGGAACATACCTCAACATCATAAAGGCCATCTATGACAAGCCAACAGCCAGTATCATTCTCAATGGTGAAAAGCTGAAAGCAATTCCATTAAGATCTGGAACAAGACAAGGATGTCCACTCTCACCATTGCTTTTCAATATAATACTGGAAGTCCTAGCCAGGGCAATAAGACAAGAGAAAGACATCCAAGGAATCCAAATAGGAAAAGAAGAAGTCAAACTATCACTATTTGCAGACGATATGATATTATACATAGAGAACCCCAAAAAATCCACAGAAAAGCTAATTCAACTCATCAATCAGTTCAGTAAAGTGGCAGGATACAAAATCAACACGCAAAAGTCAGTAGCCTTCCTATACACAAACAATAAATCTGAAGAAGAAGAAATCAAAAAGACCATCCCTTTTGTTATTGAAACAAAAAAAATCAAATATTTGGGAATAAATCTAACAAAAGAGGTAAAGGACCTATACAAAGAAAACTATAAAACACTGTTAAAAGAAATAGAAGAAGACACAAAGAAATGGAGAGACATCCCCTGCTCATGGATTGGAAGAATAAACATTATTAAAATGGCCATCCTTCCAAAAGCAATATACAGATTCAATGCTATTCCAATCAAAATTTCAATGTCATTCTTCAAAGAAATAGAACAATTATTGATGAAATTCATATGGAATCACAAAAAACCCCGAATAGCCAAAGCTCTCCTGAAAAAAAAAGAAGGGAATGGAGGCATCAGACTCCCAGACTTCAAACTATACTACAAAGCCATAATCATCAAAACTGCATGGTATTGGAACAAGAACAGACATACAGACCAATGGAATCGAATAGAAAATCCAGAAATAAACCCACAGATTTATGGTCAACTAATCTTTGACAAAGGAGCAAAGACTATGCATTGGAGCAAAGAAAGTTTGTTCAATAAATGGTGCTGGGAAAACTGGGTCGCTACATGCAAAAGAATGAAGCTTGACCACCACCTCACACCATACACAAAAATCAACTCAAAATGGATTAAAGAACTAGACATAAGACCTGAAACCATAAAATATATAGAAGGAAATATAGGCGAAACACTACGTGATTTGCACATCAAAGACATCTTTACAGACACATCACCCAAAGCAGTGATAGTGAAGGCAAAGATAAACAGCTGGGACTATATCAAATTAAAGAGCTTTTGCACAGCAAAAGAGACAATAACAAAAACAAAGAGAAACCCCACCAACTGGGAGAACATTTTTGCACCCAACACTAATGATAAAGGACTGATCACAAAAATCTGCAAAGAGCTGATGAGACTCAACAACAACAAAGAAAATAATCCAGTCAAAAAATGGGCAGAAGAGCTTAAAAGAAACTTCTCTGAAGAGGAAATGCAAATGGCCAACAGGCATATGAAAAAATGTTCAACATCACTTGTCATCAGGGAAATGCAAATCAAAACTACCATGAGATACCATCTTACACCAGTGAGAATGGCACATATTAAAAAAACTAGCAACAACAAATGTTGGCGAGGGTGTGGAGAAAAAGGAACTCTTCTGCACTGTTGGTGGGAGTGCAAACTGGTCCAACCACTGTGGAAAGCTGTGTGGAGATTTCTGGACCTACTAAACATAGAGCTTCCATATGACCCAGCAATTCCACTCCTAGGTATGTACCCAAAGGACACAGAAACACCAATTCCAAAGAACACCTGCACCCCTATGTTTATAGCAGCACTGTTTACAATAGCTAAGCTTTGGAAACAACCCAAATGCCCAAAAATAGATGACTGGATCAAGAAGATGTGGTACATATATACCATGGAATATTACTCAGCATTCAAAAAAGATAAACACATGCAATTTGCTGCAACATGGATGGCGCTGGAAGGGATCATGCTCAGCGAAATAAGCCAAAAAGAAAAAGAAAAATACCGGATGGTCTCACTCATAGCAGGAATCTAGAAAACTTAAATAATGGACCAGGAAAATGAATAACTATAAGAAAGTGAAAATCAAAATCAACAAAAAACTATGAACCAGAGACACTTTTAGGGGGGCGGGGGCGGGAGGGGAGGGATTGGGGTCAGAATGGGGGGCTGCAATTGTATGGGGAATATAACAATAAAATTTATATAAAAAAAAAAAAATAAAGATTTTTTGAAAAAACAAAAAAAAAAAAAAAAAAAGAAAAATGTATATTGATGTATTCCTTCCAATCCTAATATTCAAGAGTTCTAAAGCGATTAGGTCAACTGGGAGGCATTTTAGTAGTTAAAAAGTTCATAAAGCTGTCAAATTGGTTCCCTATATCTGAGAAATCTGTGTGCATTTTAATAGAAAGTTAATATATTAAGACATGCCAATTTGTTCTATCCAGGAAGTTGGATTAAAAGAAGGAAGGAATACATTATTTTTAATATATCAGGTAGATCAAAATTAAACCTTTGATGTTACAGAAAAATGTTATAAAGTTTTATGCCAAGAAGAGTATCTTAATATGAAAATATATAATAATTCAGAATTTATTTCACCAATGGAATTATTGTGCAGCCTGTCTCCAAATTCGTTTTTGTTTAATGTATAAAGCAGGCTTTGAATTTTCTTTAAGGCAGCTAATACTGAAAGAGAAAGTCTAAAATTTTTTAGGCAGTTATATTGGAATCTTAGACAGTAGACACATGAAGTTCTAAACTATATAGTTGTAAACTATAAAGTCATATCTTTATATTTTTAAAACAGATACATTGAAAAATGCATATACAAGTGTGCCCTTTAGATAGCCAACATGGTGGTTAATACAACTTATTCAGCTGTTCCATTGATTTTTTTCTTTTCATTGATCAAAACTTTTGTGAATTCTTTTAAAAGTGCTCTCTGAGATTTTGAATAAAATGGGATTGTCAGTGTCCTGGCTTATTTACTAGGCATTAAATAATACTTGGCTGTTTTTTAAAAATTTGCTGAAATAATGGGTTTTAAATGTTCTCACCAAACACACACACACAGAGTAACCATGGGGTAAAAATAAATCTATGGAAATTTTAATGTCAAAATTAGAATTTTGACGACACTACTAGAGTTTGGGAATTACGGCAATTTTTTTAAAGATTTATTTATTTGTATGTAAAAAAGCTGGGGTACAGGCTAGAGGTGTGAGGGGGTGAGAGGATTCACCAGAGACAGAGTGGAGAACAGAAGAGGCAGACTGACTGAAATACACTGCTGAGGGGAGTAGCGGGCAAATTGGCAGAGGTCTGCTACACCATGTGGGTTGCTCCCTGGCTAGGGATCGAACTTGTGCTGCAGAGATTGCGGATAGCTTCATAGACTGTGTCTTAACCCCTTGCACCACCAGGGAGGCCCAATTAAGGCAATTTAAATCCATGAACATATAGACGGCCTTATCTCATTCACCATACTTTTGAGTAAACCTAAATATTTCATAATTATAAAACCATAAACATAAAAATAAAAGCAGTGCACTCTAAAAAGAGTAACTATCATTTGGACTGAGGATGTACCAATTAATACACTAGAAATTTTGAAAGCGTTCTAAATGTATTTTGAGTAAAGTTGTTGCTTTAAGGATTTCCCTTCTGATTTATCAATTTCTAGTATATATTCTGACAGATTTTCAGGTTTATTTGCTAAAATATCATGGACATTTTTTTTATGGTCAAACACATGGGTTTCCTTTTTATTGCTGTGTGAGAATTGTTTCGGAATGAATGCCAATATTAAATTATTTTTCTGATCTGTGGACACACATGAGAGCTGCAGCGTGGTGAGGCCTCCAGTCTCGACTCTGTGTGCACATTCTTGTGCTCCAGCCTCCTCTGTTCTTCCCGATTAGCAGGCATCAGTGCCCCCCCCCTTAATTGCATAATATATGATGAGTGATATTAAGGGACACCACAAAGTCCCTGGACATTTACTCCACTTTCCCTTCTACCTGAGAAAGGACACATCAATACTTTATTCATAGATATAAATCACACATAGCACCTCACAACTGGTTGATCCAAATGACTTCATGATTGTGAACAGCTGAACGAGGGACTAAGCGTTCAGAATAGCTACACATCTCAGAAGATGACACATCAGTGGTGTCTTGTCTACGCCAAAGTGTGGAGATGGAGGATACATTTAAAGCTTTATCTCATTAACAGGCCCACAGAGTCACCTGGTCTGCAACTTGGCTCCCCTTCCTTGTATCCTACAGGGATATGCTTTCTTTTGGAAACATATATAAATGTTCATCTTTAGATTTACCAAAGGCACATGAATACTACAATGGTATGTCTTTCTTATTATTAACGTTATGGTATATTTGCTTCCAGGGTATATTATTTTCTAGTATGTTTTTTATACTGACATGGGTTTACATACTTTTAATCATTGTTTTTTTTTTTTGTTTGTTTGTTTGTTTTTTTAATCTGAGTTCAGGGATAAATAACTGAGAGAACCCAGTTAAGAGTAGCCTATGGGCCCTTTCAAGCTCGTCTTCCCCACAGACCGTCTTATTTCCCTTTCAATATGTTGGCATGGAAGTGGTTTATGATACTGTTTTATATCTCCTGGTCTTATAAAGTCCTCTGGTAGACACAGTCTTTCTGGAAAGTTAATAATACCTATAATGCTTATGTCTGTCTTATGTCGATAAATTATCAGTATATAAATTAAAATAACTTTGAAGAGAACCTATAAGGAATAATGTAATTATGTGATTTTCACAAGAAAATATTTATAGATGATTTATCTCTAGTTAGTATATACCCCAAAATAATTTAGTAATATTCAATGTGGCAAATAAAATATAGCAGGGTGATGATTAGACATCTTATATTTCATTTATGCCTCAAAGATTTCTGGAGATTTCTTTTTTTTAACTTTTGCCTTTTGGAATTTCTATCAACTGCATAAATAATGTAGGAGATTCCATAATTGACTTAAGAAGCACAAATTTATCAGCAATAAAAATTAATATAAATTAAGGCAGTTCTTTTATTTTGCTGATAGTTTCATGAGGTGTTATTATTAAATTATGTAAATAATTACATTTTTTAAATTTCTTCCATATATCTCTCCAATTGGATTCCTGAAATTATTCATTGGTGTTCCTTAAGAAAGTCAGTGCAATTTTATTGACTGTGTTTAATTACAATTTTGAGAACAATTTTATTACTCTAATAATAATCTATGCTCTAGATTAAATTCTGGAATAGAATATTTTTCTAAGCATTTTATTAATTGGTTTATAAACATAGTTTGAATATATAGATCATAAGATCTTCACTATTCTATCTAATGGGAGAAAATATCTGTCTGAATTTAAAATATTCTTAGAAGTTAATGAATAGTTAAGATTCAGTTGAGACTAATTTGATAACTACTATTTACATTCATGGCAGGAGCACATGGTTGGCAACATATAAGTTAGATTTTGGAGGCCACCTGCATGTTTGAAACTTCCAAACCAAGAAGTGATAGCACTGTTTAGAGCAGCTAGCATTGGGCAATAGAAAATATTAAATTCAAACAGTGAAGAGTGAAAGATTCACAATCTACCAATCTATTCTAAATAAAAACTTGTGGATAATACAGCAGCAGGGCTTAGAACTTTGGGCAAACATTTGAGCCATAGACATGAATAAATTCTTATGGAGCAAATTTGCTTAGAGGTCTTTCTTGAAAGTCTCATGTTTTGACTTTAAACAAGCTGCACTGAACTTAAAAATATCTTATTCTGACTATACTCCACCTACCCCTTATTTCTGTTACCAATGAGTTTTTATGAGACTTTATGGATGTAACTTCTTTCTAACAAATTGAATTAATCACATGCATATTCCTGAAAACTGTAACTATGATCACTCTGTCCTCACAGGATAGCTTAGATGCCTCTTCTGTCTTGCCTTTATAAAACCACCACCTTATCAAGAACTTTAAAAGATTTGAGTTTTATCCTGTTTGCAAGCTTTAATTTAGCTTGCCACACTTTTGCAGTTTCTGGCAGAAGACATGGGACTCCTGGGTCAAACAGGAAATAGTTGTTACTCATCGCTTAGCAGGCAGAGTGACCTGTGTGTCTGCATAATTTGCCCGTGTCCTCTGTCCTGTGAGAGCAAGGTGAGGTGGCCAGGTTGAATATGTGTGTGCAACTCATTTGGATCATAGGTAAGGAAACCTGAGGTAAAGAAACCTCCACCCTTTGCTTAAGGAAACTGCAAGCAAAGTCATTCATTATCATTTATTGGAGGACAAACAAATCTACTCTTTTAGCCAGGGGACACTGTATCTTCTGAAGTTGCTTGCTTTATCAGCAACCTTATAAAAGTAGTCTTAATCAAAAGTTATCATTGTCTCTGCTGACAAGTTGCCCCCAAACATGAGATAATTATATATAATATAACCATGGCAAGAACAATAGTCCATTATTTATGGAATCACAATAATTTAGCACACTTTGCATTTTTCCACACTGTTTTACCTAATTCTTTTCAACACATTCAGGAATATTTCTGCCATCATGGATTCCACAGATCCTTGATATCAGCCAACATAAAAATTTAGGAAGTTACTCTTCCATCCTGCTTCTTTTTTTTTTTTTAAGATTTATTTATTTATGCATACAAGAGCTGGGGTACAGGCCAGAGACACAGGGGGTGAGATGACTCACCAGAGACAGAGTGAGGAACAGAACAGGAAGGCTGACTGAAATACACTGCTGAGGGGAGCAGCGGGCAAGATAGGAGAGGTCTGCTTTGCCATTTGGGTTGCTCCCTGGCCGGCCTCGTATTGCAGAGGCTGTGGATTGCTTCATTGTGCCATGCTTACCCCCTTGTGCCACCAGGGAGGCCCCAACCTGCCTATTTCTAATTCACCAGTCTACAACTAACTTTTGAGGACTTAGAACAAGATGGATCATTTCAACTAAGTTTTGAGTTACACTACTATAAATAAATTTACAACAGACAACATGTCCTCTGTCTACCAAGTTTCCTTGGAATTTACATTACATATCACCATTTCCTGGTAAACCTGCTTTCACAGCAAGTTTCTATCTTTGGTATTATTTATATGTCCTAGAAGCACTGTACCCCAGCCAGTAAGTATTTAAGGGACTAGGCAGATGAGCAAGACAATGTCTAGAAGCCTGAGGAATGGTATAAATTTATATAAACCACCAATTGGAAGTATACCTATGTAAGAGATAATATTTACCCTTCTCTTGATGAGCAGATGTAAAAAACTTAAAAAACTTGCAACCTTGAGCTTCACCCTGCAAAAACTCCCCACACTTTTACCATGTGTGGAGCAGAACATTATAAAAATGGAAGCTCTCAAAGAGAAATGATTGTGTCTCACTGTTAATCCTGACCCTCTAGCAAATTATAGATGATCAGTATATATATTTTTAAATAAATTGCACGATGTACTTATCAATTTTATCAATGGTCAAATGAACATTATAAGCTGCAACGTGAAATTTCAATAGAAATTTGGTTAACAAATAATACTTCAATGTATACAATGAAATTCTAATTTACTCTTAAGCAACTTGAAGAGTTAATTTAGATTCAAAGCTACAGATCTCTCAGCTGATAGATGTCATGAGAGTGTCAGAACACTTCAACTGAACTTTATCAACCTGAGTGGCAGATTGGTTTATCTAAAGTGAAGGCTTTTTTTCTCCTCTACCTTTTAATTGTGGCTCATTCTTAAGGTGTTTTATTATAATTGTTCACAGCTTGTGCTGCTTTATTGATTAAACTGCTGTGAAGCTCTTGGTGAAAGTCAGCATAAACCATGTGACAGAAGCCTTTTAAGGTTATTGTTATGCTTGTAGTCAGATGGCTGCAGTTGTGATGGCAGTGATTGAAAAACAAATCAAATGTTCTTAGGAAACTGTAATCACATTAGTCTTGACATTTCACCATTTTCCCCTAGGTGACTAATAGATTCTTCCCATTTCTAAAAAGAAACTTTCAATTAAATATTATTTTTCATCTTTCAAGGAAGGAAATCTGATTCTATAAATACCTAAGAGCTAATATGAAGTTTTTCATATTTGAGTTCCTATTATGCTTGACATTATATAGATGTCTATAAATATTTTCAAGAAGTTTAGACAGTTTCCTACCATGAGAAACAAAGAATAGGTGCTTACAGGCTATTAAATTTTCTTAGAAAACACATAGAAGATCAAGATATGACTCAAAATGCATTGTTATTGATAATATAAAATTACTAAGTTGATTGAGTGTGAATGAAAAGTCAACAAAAGATATTAGACTTCCTAATCCAGTACAGCAATACATGATGCAGATTTGCAAGTCAAATTGCTGGAATTTGAATGAGGACTTTGTCACTCACAAATTCTGTGGTCATGAGTAAATTATTTAGCCTTTTATGTCTCTATTCCCTCATCTAAAATGAAGGTAAGACTAGAACTTAACCTCTATGATTACGGTGAGGATTTAATGAAGCACTCCAAGTATTTAGAACATTTTAATTGCTAAGTGAATGTTAGCTCTTAAATCTATATTTATTATTCCTATTTCTCCTCTTTACTCATCATAAAAAGATAGAATACCTATTTATAAGAGTCACTATGAGAAGAAAAAATGAATTTTTGTCCACCAGATTATTCAGGTACCAATTGGATATGTGGCATTACTTTGAAGACAAACTTGGTAGAATTAAAATACTGACAGAAATTTCCCTTGTGCAAAAAAAAAAAAAAATGCCACTGGAAGCATTACTAAATCAATAGATGGTTACTGTGATGCATATGAATAGTGTTTGTGTTTAAAGGAAACATTCATACTGAGTCACTAATGCTGATGAATACGTTAGGCCTGTGGCTGGTCAGTATTTTCTTGAGAATTGATGTTATCATGTATTTTGTATTCAGGGATTATGTGTAAGTGCCATTCAACTGCTTTTTTGTAGCTCATTACATGTGCAAGTGCATACACAGTCAACTAAAAAAGAAATATTTAATTTCCTCAGGTAGACAAAGTCTCAAGATATACCCATTATGGATGAATTGGACCGACATTAATTATTTGGGCATTGTAACATCAATATTCAATTTGCCATTGTTAGCACCCTTCTCAGGAGTGAAATTGCCATGATTTATCTCTCTAAATTAAAAAGGTTGAATGGTATTAACTCATATACATAATTCATTTTAATTAAATGCATATTCTTGAATGGTTTCTTAATGGCTATCCGATGCCTCATTAATCTTAAATGTAACAACCTGAGATCCTTTGGGAGGTCATGTGATAACTCAAAATTCACAAACATTATGTGTAATGTCCAAGTAGATAGTCTATTAGGCAATCTATACAGGTCGAGTATGTGCCAGCTGTGATATTCATTTCCAATATAGTTGGCTCAAGAAAATACTAAAGAACAAAAGACAATGAGACATAGGGCAAGCGGAGAGCCCTTAGGGTTAGAATAGAATAGGAAATGCCTCAGAGGAATAAGGAGGGCTCTAGGGATAAGGACAACAAATTCCAAAGGGGACTAATCAAATGCCCCCGGACTAGGGGCAACAGGACATTCTGAAACAAGGGATGATAAAGCAAAGTATGCTAAGATAAGGGCTGGGACAGAGACTTAGTTCTGGACACAGAGACAATAAGACAGTGAGTGAGACCACTGAGAACTAACCAATCACAAAGAGACTGGTGGAGCTTTAGAATAATTAGGGAAAGAAGGTACATATTCCCTGAGGTAAGACTCCACTTAGGCTTCCTTGGCCCTCCCTGGCCTGGTTCCACTACTTGGGAGTCCCACTTTATATCTGTTCCTTTTCTCCTCAATAAACTTCCTTCTCTAAACAAATCTGCCTCTTTCCACTTGCTTGCTGGAGCATCAGCAAACTTCCTGCTGCAGCTTCGTGAGACCCAACCCGTGGTGGTCTAGTGACTGGGACTCAACGCTGCCGCTGCAGCCTGGGATCCACTCTGGGCTGGGAGGCTAGGCCTGAAACCTGAAATTAAGGTATCAATAAGGATCAAAGAAGCTGGTTTTCTACTATCACTACTTTCACAATATTTTTTCAAATTACACTGGGATATATGTGGCATTTGGATTTATCTTCTATAAGGAGAGTTTGGAGCATTTAAAATATGCTGTATTAAACCAAATCAAAATTGGGTTTCTTTTGTGAAATATGTGTTTCCTGTGCACATTAGACTATAAGTTTCCAAAAGCAAGAATAACGGTCTATTTTGTTTACTTCTGTGCTACCAGAATTTAGAAAATTTCCTAACATACAGACATTCAGCAAAAACTCCTTGAGTGAATGAATAATCTTTGAATACACTGGATTGCGTTTTGACTGTCGGAGAGGCTGTATCAGCATTGACCTATTTGATGTCAGCATTTTTTAAATATATTTTGATATAGTAGTGTTCCAAGGGGAGATGATTTGGGTAACATTCCTTTAGTCTAATCTACGGTGATGCCTTCCACTACAATCTCTAGTAGATTAATACCAATTGTCAGTATCAAACTTAAGAATATGATGGCTGACTGCACCAACCCACTTTTGTTACTAAGGAAAAATAGATGTGACCCAACAAAATACAATAAAACACAATTCTTATCCTACCAAGTCTCAAAAATAGATGAATTAATTATACACCTGAGATCTATAACTTGCATATTTCTTTCTTTATTTTTACAGTGCCTGTAAGATATAAAACTACAATGTACTGTCTCTCACAGTTTTAGAAGCTGTATCTCAGAGAAGAAAAATTAAGTCTCTGAAGTTTCTCTGGTACTTCAGTTAATTTGAGGCAAAGAATGAATGAAATAGCACACGCATACACCGACATTTCAGGAAAGGCTGCAGAGACCTGGAGACTGTCGGTCACAAACATATAGCTTTTCACTGACTGTAAACTCCCTTTGTGTGAAATTTGAGAAATCTGTGAGGCTCTTGCTTTTTGAAGCACTCTGATTTAATTAATTAGGCCATCCTCAGCAACATAGTGAGCTAAATCATGATCCCCATTTTACAGATAATGAAATTGTGACACCATGAAGTAGGAGAAATTTGTTTAAGGTCATGTGAATAGTAAATTGCAATGACAATATAAAAAATTGTGACCTTAAAATTTGTACACTGGGATGACTATGAATAAATCAAAGAGGATTGTGGAGAGAAGAGACGGAACACCTGGTCCACAGGAGTGTCTCACTCTCCGGCTAGTCTATAATCAACCTCAGGGAGTTAGCCCAGGTTGTCATTAGTTTTTTCCAGCAGTTTGTTGCTCCAGAGGCTTCTGCTTCAAGTAAGCAGATTTCAGCTCTATCTTGGAAAAATCCATCACTCCAGAGTTAAAAGAGATCTCTGATCTCTTATCAGACCAGGAAAAGTCATTCATTTTCAGTTTTTCCAGATTTTTCTGTTTGGATGGAAATAAGTCTTGTATGTCATAATTGAAACCCAACATAATTCTTCTTATCCAGCATGACAGCCTCTGCATTTTGTTGGAGTGTTTAGTCCATTTGTGTCTAACATCATTACTGATATGCTGATATTTAAGTCTGTTATTCTGGTATTTGTTTCATGTTTGACTTCTCTGTTGTTTGTTTCAATTTCTCCTTTCCTAGTATTCAGAAAGCAGGCCACATTTTAATATTATCTCTTCTGTTTGTTCATTATCTATAATTCTTTGTTTTTATATTTTAATAGTTATGACAAAGTTTATAATATTTGTCTATAACAGCATCAATCAAGCTTTAAATAACACTGTGTGAGTTAATTGCAGATGTAGAAACCTATAACAGCAACATTCCATTATCTTTCTCTCCCTTTTTGTTCTTATTTTATATTTCTTCGTACACTAAAAAGCTTACAGTCATTGCCATTATTTTGTTCTAAATGATCAGTAGTCTTTAAAAGTGTATGCATTTATGTAAATGTGCTCCCAGCTTTTTGCAATTAATGCCCTAAGCTTGATCAAGGCAGAGTGCATTTAAGGCTTTCTATTCCTCTCTTGTCCTGGTTTTGTTTTTCAGTCACATGTTGCTTTTTTTTTTTAGTGGAAAGCCCCACATGCCGCAGGGAGGATCTCTCAGTACTTTTATCCAGAACCCTGCCTTGGGTCAACATGAGAAAAATTAGCAAGTGAATACAACTTGATATGTGGTTGAGACTCTTAGGGATTCTAATTCATAATGTCAGTCCACATGTGGTCAAAAAAGTTTGATATTAGTTTTTTAGTCATCTTCCTCCCTCACTCTATAGCAGAAACTTCTTTCTCCTGCTTCACCAGTGGTGACATCTTCTCTTATACTAAGGACTCATTCCTTTCTGGATATTGTAACAGAAGTGGTCCCCAGGAAAGGGGGAGGTTCCAGGTTTCCTGCCCCACCCAAAAGGAGGGTGTAGCTGAGCAGGGAGAGAAGAAGCTGCAGAGGAGACCGAGGAAGGAAGGAAGCAGGATGGAGAGCCAGAGGGAGACCTGGAGGAGGTTCTGTCCTAAATCATGTTGGGCGCCAAATCTGTTACAAAGCAGGGAGAAGGGCAGCCCAGACCCCGCAAACCTGCCTGCTCTAAATAGGTTCTGCCATACACTGCATCAACACAAAACATATGAGACTTTAATGGGAAGGAACTTTAATACAATTAAGAAACAATACAGAAAAGACAAGGAATCTAGTTTCTAAATAAAGCACCCAAAGTTACCCATCCCCTCCTGGGGAAAAGTCCACCCAAGCAGGATTGGCCCAGAACAAGGCCCCAAAGCCTGTCACAAGTCTAAAGCATCTTCCGGTGGGGGGACCCACAAAAAAGGATCAGAAATAACCAGACAAGTCTGGAAGGAAAAGAGCAAAATCAAAATCAAGACAAAAACCACCAATGTCACCTCCCCACGGGTCTCTCGCCCACATCTGTGTCACCCAGTCCACAACCTAAAGGCAAGTGCAGTTTCTTCACATGTCTCTCGGCTCCATGTGCCTCCTCCAGGTCTCCTTCTGGCTCTCCATCCTGCTTCCTCCCTCAGTCTCCTCTGCAGCTTTTTCTCTCCCTGCTCAGCTCCACCTCCCTTTGGGTGGGGCAGAAAACCTGGAACCTCCCCCTTTCCTGGGGACCACCCTGTTACAATATGAGATCATTTCCATTTCTTTGCATTTGTTTTTTAAATAGTATTTGGTAAATTGTTGAGTTTATTTTCATTTCTATGTTTAGGCCAATGCTATTACTTCTTAAATCTTAAGTGTAAGTAGAAGTTCTCTTATGGCTTATTTATTTATTTCCTTCTATTTTTTATATCATCTTTCTCCTCTTTACCAGCTGCCATCAGTCAACTGGTCAATAACCTTTTTCACATGCAGATAAATAATTTCCATATCTAGTCTTCTCTTTATAACATTTATGCAGAACAACTGTGTTTAGGGCATAGGTGAAGAATCCAGAGCTATAGAAAGAGCTTACCAATCTTAACTCAGAGCTGATGCTTGGGTTCCATCCAGCATTCACCACCAGTCAGGCTGTTGTTTGCTTGACTAGTCAAGCATACTGCTTTTTCTTTTACTGCATCAATCATAGGTCCTAAGGTTTCTGGTGTCATTAACCTCCAGGAGAGTTTTATGAAGCTGGACTGTGAGAAGCAAGGTAGAGTGAAAGCATTACTTTCTACAGAGATGGGAACAGGAATAAAGGTCAGAACACTATCTGTTGAGCAATCTGTTTAGACTTTTTAAATGTCTAGCTCCTTCTGTGGTGACCACCACCCAGAGAGAGGTGGTGGAAAATGACAGTCCCTAATAATGTAAAGTCTCAAGTCTGAAAAATGCACAGCATGAGCATGACCACTGAACCCAGTCATGGAACTACTCATTGGATAATTATACTTTATGTGGATGCTCCTTTTATTTCCTCTCAAGTACCTCTATTTCTTCAGGCTTAGGAGCTCTTTCAAAATTCTACCTCACGCCACAAAAAAAAAATGAGTGTATGTTTTATTGAGTTCATAAAACCAACTTTATTTTTTGAAAGTTTTATATTTACATAAAAACTAAATAAGTGCTGTGTTTCCATATACACTAAACCCAGTTAAACCTAATATTAACATCTTACATTATTATAATATGCATTAGAAAGATAAGAGTTATTTTTTATCTAATGTAAACATCCTGTTCTAGGCTCTCCAACTAGACCACTTCACCTTTAGTTATTGTTTTGCCTTAAGCCTCCTCTTGGCTATGGCAGTTTCTCAGACTTTCTATGTTTTTGATGACCTTGACAGTTTTGAGTGTTATAGGTCAGGTATATTTTATCATAACTCTCTACCAGAATATGTCGGATGTTTGTTCTCTTGTGATTAGAATACAGTTGTAGTTCTTGGGCAGGAAGTTCACAGAGTACAAGTAATCATGTGTTTCATCATACCAAGGATACATACAATTCACTGGACTTATCAATATTAATGTAGATCCTGACGAGTGTTTTCAGGTTTCTCCACTATAAAGTTACCCTTTTCCCCTTATAATCTGTATTTTATTAAATAATATTTCTGATTTTTCCTCCTGACATTTGTAACCTATCCCTTGCTTGTTTATTCATTCAATCATTGATTTATATCTTTATTGAATCTTGGGTATTTATTGAAAGTTTAGTGTATAATTCAATACTATTTCATTTTTTTTTTTTACTTAGTTTGTCTCAACTTTGGTAATTGGTCCAGTTTGGCTATCATTTAGCTTCTGTGTTACCTTGACTTATTCACCTTATATTTGTTTGTTTGCTTTACATTACATTTCTACTTCTTTACTTTCTAGCATTGCAACATTCTCAAACCTCATCTTGTATATTTTCTGCCCTATTTCTAGTGATTTATTTTTCCACGGTGTCCTGGTTCACTTTAGTGAAGACTATTAGAAGCCAAAACACTAGGCATATCATATTTATTACTTCTGAGTCACTTCTTCCAGGTCCTCTCCTTTGACAAATATATATATATATGTAATATTTGTATATTTGTTTATTAAGCTAAAAGTGAGTTTGTATCGACATCTCCAACTCTAATGGTTACCACATGGACCATTCTCATCTCACTGTCTTATCTCTAAAACCCCATTTCAACAGTCAGAAAATGGCCCTACCATTTATCATCCTTTAACTTAATTGTTCAATTCCAATATCCATGTACAACAGCCTCAGAATTATTAACCCAAAACTGTGCACAGATAGTTTATTCTTTTTCTATTGTATTGCACTTTGGGATATTTCTGCAGACCTATCTTAGCGCTGACCATTTGGTTCATGTCCTGTTTTTTGTTGAAACTTCTGTTGGTCATTATTTTTGTTACTGTTTTTGATTTATAGCATTTCCTTTTTATTCTTCTGTAGATTTTTCAGCTATCTGTTTTCATTACTAGTGCTTTCTTGCATATTGTCTACACTTTATCAGAGTCCTTAATCTATTAATCATAACTATTTTACATACCATGATGATTTCAAAATCTGTGTCACATCTGATTCTGGATCTTATATTACTTTAGCTCCTCCAAATTTTTTCTCTTTCCTATTAGCATGGCTTGTAATTTTTTTGTTGAAAGCTGAACATGATTTATTGGGTAATAAGAACTGAGGTAAATAGGTCTTTAGTGTGAGTTTATGTGTTAATCTCACTTTGGGTTGCATTTAATATTTGGTATAGCTGTGGTTGCCAGAGGCTTCAAATACTCCTGTTTTATGTTTCTTCTGTTCTTTTGACTTCCTTAAGAAATGCTCCTTTCCTAGGTATTTACCCAAAGGACACAGAAACATCAATTCCAAAGAACACCTGCACCCCTATGTTTATAGCAGCACTGTTTACAATAGCTAAGCTTTGGAAACAACCCAAATGCCCAAAAATAGATGACTGGATCAAGAAGATGTGGTACATATATACCATGGAATATTACTCAGCATTCAAAAAAGATAAACACATGCAATTTGCTGCAACATGGATGGCGCTGGAAGGGATCATGCTCAGCGAAATAAGCCAAAAAGAAAAAGAAAAATACCGGATGGTCTCACTCATAGCAGGAATCTAAAAAACTTAAATAAGGGACCAGGAAAATGAATAACTATAAGAAAGTGAAAATCAAAATCAACAAAAAACTATGAACCAGAGACACTTTTAGGGGGGCGGGGGCGGGAGGGGAGGGATTGGGGTCAGAATGGGGGGCTGCAATTGTATGGGGAATATAACAATAAAATTTATAAAAAAAAAATAAAAAAATAAAAAAATAAAAAAAAAATAAAAAAAAAAAAAAGAAATGCTCCTTTCATAAAATTTTGTCAGTGCTTTCTGATGTTATCTATTGTTATTATAATGAAATCCTGCTGGTTGTGCTGGTAAAGTGTGGGGAAGGATGAGTTTTCTCTGATCTTTTGATTATATCTCACATTCTTTGTGAACCTATGTCCCTGGCATATGACCTTTGCAAGGATTTCTTAGCTTTTATTCCCCCCCTAAAGGTAATTATGGAAGGCTAGAAGGGGATAGAGTCTAAGAAATCACACTCTTCCAGGCTCTGGTAGTCTTTTATTTTGCCCTGGAGATTAGACTTTTGGTTTGGAGAATGGTTTGGCTGCATTTTATAGTGATCACTCTTGCCTTATCCCTTGCCCTAGAGACATGAGAGATCTCTCTTGACTCTTCACATTAAGAACCTAATGTGATTCCTAAAAGCAAAATCCATGAAAGTGTGGTGTCCCCAAGACTCTCTTCCAGAATTTTTCATGCTATTTCATCATCAGCCTGAAGAAATTCACAACATTACTGTTTATGTGTTCCTATCAGTTTATATTTTCAGTTGTTCCTGACTTGGGTAAGACTAACCCTAATGATGGAAGACAAGAAAAAAAAAATTAAAAAAAAAAACACTTAAAAGGAGGTGCACCACAAGACCAGAAACCTGGCTCACAAGGAAGTGGGGGTAGAAGAGATTAGCATAGCCATTGACACAGCTATGGAAACAAAGATCCTTAGGCTCAGAAGACACAGATACAGGAACTAGTATCCTTAGGTGCAGATGCCTAGATTACAAAGCATAACATCTTTATGCAGGTGTCCCAGGGCAAGGAGATTGAGCCCATTGTAGAATCCCTGGTCCCTTTCAAATTCTACATAGTTACCCAAAATTAGCAACCAACTGAGAACTCACAAGGAGTGAGCCCCTCCCAAACAGAAGAAGACTATATCTGTTCTGCCTCTGCACAGGCTCGGGGCAGCACGCCCACTGTCCACCTGTGACTTTGCAGGTGCTTCTTTTTCCCAATTCTCCCCTCAGCTGGGCAGCGGCTTCCTGCCTGCCCGTGACCTGTCAAGGCCGATGCCTGCATCCATGCAGGCCTCTCTTAGTAAACCTGTCCCTTTTAGGGCAGCTTTCCTGCCCGCTTGTGTCTATGCAAGTGTCTTTAACTGTTTTATCCCTTCCCTAATAAACCTGCCCTTTAAATATAATTTATGTCTCTGTCTCAGGAGAAACTCACTGGGAAACTCGCTGCATACCCCTGAAAGGGAGCTCTGGTGAAACCTTTCCCAGAGTGAACTCAAGGACCCCGCACTAAATCAAATCACATCACTAACCCCAGCATCCACACATTTGACCTTCATTGTCATAGAAATTGTTGTAGTTTTGGAGTTGATGGGTTTAGAGAGCGGGGTCCTTGGATTCACTCTAGGAAAGGTTTCACAAGAGCTCCCCTTTCAGTGGCACGTGGTGAGTTTCCCAGGTGAGTTTCTCCACGAGATGAGGTGTTAGTTATATTTAAAGAGCAGGTTTATTAGGGAAAGGGACAGAAGAATAAAGGTGTTAGGGGGGAAAGAATGTCTTAAAGCTAATTCCATACAGGCTTTATGGACTCCACTCCCACCCCAGGCCAAAGCCAAAGACACTGGGAACTCCAAATCCCATCACCAACAAAGGGAAGGTAGCTGGGACCTGAGGGTGGGGTTAAGCAGCCAGGTTGGTATAAAGCCAGACACGTGGGCTTTGGGGGGTCCCCCATTTTGGCTCTCCACCAGCTAGCAGCGTCCGGCCAGCTCTGAGAGTGACTTTGGGTTTCCAGGTTGTCGGATCCGGTAGGACGCATTAAAGACTTTATTTCCCTATTTTCTCCCTGAGTTGTACATTTTCCTTATTTCCTTTTCCCTTGTAAATAAACCTTTTATTAACCTTTTGTGTGTGCCTGTAGTGGAGTATTAATAAGTCCCTTTTAAGCGCGCGGGTGAGGACCCACAGCCAGGAACCCGTTCAATATCGGGGCTGCCCTATAACAAAGGGACAGAAGAATAAAGTGTATATACACAAGCCAGCAGGAAGAGCTGCCCCGAAAGGGACAGGTTTGCTGAGCGAGGGCTGCATAGTTGCAGAGGGGCAGCCTTGAGGAGAGCTGCCTCTGCTGAGGGAGGTCAGTGAAGAGAAGCCCCTCATGGTACAGGTCATGGACAGGGCAGGCAGGAAGGCTGCTGCCCTACAGAAGAACAGAGATTTGGCCAAAAGGAACACCTGCATAGTCACAGATGGGCAGGACTGCTGCCCGGTGTCAGTGCAGAGACTGTACTGATATAGTCTTCTCGTTGGGAGGGGCTCACTCCTTTGTAGAGTGGTCTGTTTGCTGTTGATTTTTGATACCTATGTAGAATTTGAAAGGGATTGGAGTTTCTACAATGGTCCTCAATCTCCATATCTTTACCTCCAGTCTGTGCCCTAGGACACTGACAGTATCTGACACTTTGCTTGGGTCTCTGCCTTGGCCCTAAGGATTTTTAGCTTCTACAGCTGATTTAATGGCTATGTTAATCACCTTTACCCCGACCTCTAGCTCCTGGCATTGTGTGAACCAGGTTTCTGGCCTTGTGGTGCCTCCTTTCCATCTTTTCTATCCTTATTCTCCATCATCATTACCATAGAAAACAGGATTGCTGGGAGCCAAGGGTGGAGTTAAGCAGCAGAGCTTGGTACATAAGCAGACATGTGGGCCTTGGGGTTCCTTGGGTTTTTGCTGGCTTTCAGCATGTTATGGGGGCCCCAGCTCAGCGGAACTGGTAGGGCGAATTCACCAAGTTATCTTTCTTGCTTTCTCCCTGGGTTATTCCTTTCTTCATTTCCCCTTTTTGTAAATAAACCCTTTATTAACCTTTTTGTGTGTGTGCCTGCAGCTGAGTCAGTATAAGTCACTTTAAGCATGCAGGTGAGGACCCACACTCAGGCCAACCCATTTCACACTGGACTTGCCCTGTAACAAAACTAGAAGTTAGGGCATGTGTTTTTGTGGTGGAAGAATAAGGTCATGTAGTGGAAGAACAAGTTTTGTAGTTTTCTCTGCTATAGAATGAGATTTTAAGCAGTATAAATTAGAGATAGGGTAAAAGTTTTAGAAATAGTGGTCTAAATGGCAAAGAAATTATGGGGTCTGAAGCACAGCTTTTTGTGGTCTTTAATGGAAATTTTTAAATTGACTTTCTTTTAATATTTCTGTATCTACATTGAAATTATGAACATTTTCACTGAATTATTGAAAAATTCTCCATAAATACCATAAACCCATAATTAAGTTAATAATAATTATAAGTATACTATTTCTGTTAATATTCTTGTTTTAAACACATACAGTTTTAAATCATCTAACTCATGAAGATGAAAAGCTTGTGATATATTTTTCTTCCAGTCATTCTAATTGTATGACTTTGAGGTCCAGAGTAAAAATTTTATTACTGAAAGTGATATATCAGTGAACATAAAGGGAAATGAATAAACTGGCTGGTTCTAAACTTGGCCTAGTTCTGCCTTGCCCTAAGCAGTCCCTGCTCCAATAACATCACATACTGTAAAGGGATCCATAAGAATAAGAGATTTGCACTTTCTTCATAGCCCATTGTGTAATGATGGGCCCCCATCATTTCCATAGATGCAAAGGCAGTTTGGGGAGTTACATAGCAGTATTATAAAGATATTCAAAATCTGAATATGCAGCTAAAATGCTATGTGGGCCTTTCCAGGACAGCAGGTCTTTTCAGGACAGTGGTGGAAGGATACTATACCTCAATTCAAATCTTCTCTAGTCATGGGTGTGTGTGTGTGTGTGTGTGTGTAGTCAGATTTTTCAAGGAAGATGTTTATTGGTTAAAAAATGAGTAAATAAAGTTATAAACTGCTTATCAAGGAGTTACTTAATTTCAGAATTTATGTTGAACACACAAACTTATTGGTATTTTGAATGTGAAGATGATATGGATCAAATCTGAAAATTGTGTCCACGTAGATTTTTAATTTAGTTTTTGGGAAATAAAACTGCAACCATTCTAAAGAGAAATTAAAACATATTAAACATTTAGCTATATAGTCTAAGACAAATTGGTTATGTATGTATTTAACAGTTGGGTAATTGCAATTTTCATTCTCATCTGGCTTGTTCTTATTACACAGGCGATACTAAATATGCATAATGTAAATATATTTAATATTCAAAGATTTTAGTGGAAAATGTATTCTAGGAGGCTGACTAAGTTATCTTTTAAAATTAGTACATTTCATATAAGAGCAACATTTGAAATTAAAAGATGCATTTTTAAGTCATAAAATGAAAAGAAATGGGGTAAGACTTTATTGGAGAGGTAATGAAAGGTTAGAGGCCTCCAAAAAGTGTCAAATTAATCTCAGTGTGAAGGGTAGGTGGCAGCTTTTAAAAGTACCAATAGTTAAAGCATACAAGAAATAAAATAAAATAAGAAAAGATAACCTCAAAATACTTATTTTTCACAATGTAAATAATCAAAAGGATTATAAAATGTAGAAGAAAACATTTATGATGGCATTTATGTTCCTGGGATTTATAAAAAAGATGATATATGTAGCAAAAAGGTTTTTCTTTCCCGTTTTGGGTTACCCTAACTTACATTTGTTGGAAAAATATATTCTCAACAAAAGTTCACCTACATGCCATATGTTTTAGTTCATTTTTAAAATAAAATGCTAAATATATCCTCAATTGTTAAATTTTCCCATGTTCATTTTTATAACAGCCTGATCGTAGCAACAGGGTAAAATACAGTCTGTTTTAATGCAGTGTTTTTAACATAGAACTTCTAAACTATACAGTTGCTCAGTAAAACAACAAGCAGCTTTCTCAAATCAAAACAAAATGCTAACCATACCTGTTTTGTAAGATCCAAGGTATTCTCTTCCTCAGATGAGAATACATATTATAATATGGACTCTCTTTTGGTGATGGAACACTGCAACTTTTTGTGCATCCAATATTTATTTGAGGAATGAAAAGATAAATGGGGGTGGCTTTGGGAAGGGTGATGTTAATGGGAATGAGATACTCTAAAGAGAATAATGAGAAATTCTGAAAACTTGGCTGAAAAAATACGTAATTCCAACAGATGGCTGGTGTATAGCGTAGACCATTATTTTTCTACCATACACTAATGGAGCACTGCGATTAATTCTAGGTTACTTTACATGTTGTAACATCAAAGGGCGAATCAAAGAAAAATTGCCTATTGAAAGCACAAGAATAAAATTTTCATCTTGATTATTTTTTAGAATCTAGAAGTAGATGAAGACAAGGATGATAGGTATTGAAGCCAATGCTTCTGATTGTTCTAACCTTCTTACAACCTTCCTGCACAATGCAGGGTTCTTTGAGAAAGAAATTGGAGTGGATTCTTTATAAAGTCTACAGAATAGACTTGTATAATAATCCTTTCAAAATGACAAAAGGGAAAATTACAAATTGATGATGCTAATCTTTTAAACCCTTTGAAATCCCAGCAGTTTATTTACTGACAACAGAAAATGGTTGGCATTATATATTTTTGTAGATCCTTGTATGCTCTACATAAAATAAAATAATTTTTCTGGAACTAAAATAATGAACATGATTAAAAAGTTTGATCTAAATTTTGATTGATTGTACTGATATATTTCCTGTGATATTAATGAAAGGAGGATTCAGGGGGTCAGGAATGAGGAAGCCCACATAGAAAAAATCAGATAATAAATTTTTTCCTGCCCTGTGAAGCTTTTCCCATCCTACAAACCCAGTTTTCCACCAAACTTTTCCTCACCCTATAAAAGGACATCTCTGCCCCAAAACAGGCAAGACTTTTGCACCCCCTGACATTGGTGAACCTCGCCCAGGGGTGTCGTAAAGTTCCTACGTGTCAGAAACTTGGCCTGGCTCTCCTCTTTACTGCATTAGTCCTTTCGATTAATTTCTAAGTCTGTGATTTATTCATAGCTATTTTTGAACAGTGGTTTTAGCAGCAGTTTGCAATGACTTGTACATTTGCTCATCTGTAGCTTTATTTCTTTTATTTTTATTATTTTTTTAAAGATTTATCCATTCATGCACACAAGAGCTGGGGCACAGGCCAGAGATGCAGGGGGTGAGAGGACTCACCAGAGACAGAGTGGAGCACAGAACAGGCAGACTGACCGAAACATATTGCTGAGGGGAGCAGCGGGTAAGTCAGGAGAGGTCTGCCTCACCACATGGGTTGCTCCCTGGCCACCAGGGATTGAATGTGTGCTGCAGAATGTGCAGACCACCTCATAGTGTGGTGCCAACCCCTTGTGCCACCAGGGAGGCCCTGTAGCAATGATTGTTTCTAAGTTGTAATGATTGTTTTCTCTCTGATATGAATCCTTAACTGATCATCTCACCTAAAGTATAGATGGTTGGACTTTAAAATATTTATCAGGAAGTTCACTTTTTCCACAAGAGTGTTTAAAATTTTTCTTTAGCAGTTTCAACATTTTTAGCATTTTTATAATTTTTGTGTTAACAAACATTTGAATATCAGCTTTATGTAATCAGCATTCTAGAGTTTAGTATTTTGATTAAGTTTAGCATTTTGATTTGGTTCCTGTCCATAAGGGTTTTGGAATTTTATGGGCAAAATGGAACTATAACAACATTAGATAATGTATATTATCAACATTTTTGTGCAGATTAAATTTATAAGTATGGTTAGTAGCAAAGAGTGGCTTATCTAAGTATCCTATTTTATCTTGAGAAATGTCTTAGAAATTTTTCTACTTCTCATAAAATTCTTTTTTTTTTTTAATAGAGGCATGTTTTTATTTTTATTTATTTGTTTGTTTTGTTTATACATGCACTGGGTACAGTCAGAAGCGCGGGAGGGTGAGAGAATTCACCAGAGCCAGAGCGGGGAGCAGAGCAGGCAGAAGGACCGAGGTACACTGCTGAGCGGAGCAGCGGGCGGCAGGAGAGGTCTGCGCACCATGTGGGACCCTCCTCCGGTGGCTGGGGAGCAGCCGGGGATCGAACCGTTGCCTCAGAGGCTGCGGGCAGGTTCGCAACCCAGCGCTCAACTGCTGCGCCACCAGGGAGGCCCCCTCATAAAATTCTTAAAAATCATGTTATGAACATTTGTATATCTTATGTAGATACATGGCCCATTTTTTTTTTTCTCTCTTTCTACCCATCTTTCCTTCCTGAAACATTTAAGAATAGATTGGATAAAGGAAGACTAATTCAGACAAATAATTCTGCATTTGACTCCTAAAAGCACATATATTCTCATAATCACATCATAATGACCATACGCAAGTTAGCATTGATATAAATTGTTGCTATTTTTTTAGGATTAAAAAGATTTCCATGAGGAATAACTAAAAATATAATTGTGTAAATTTAATGTACAACTTGATGATTTGAGATATACATTTATGATCTAGAATTATAAATTATTTTATTTTTTATTGAGGCAAAATGGACTTACATTGTATATGATTTAGAGGTGATATTTAAAAGATAATCCATATTTACATTCCTCAATAGTCTGAAAATTGTCCTTTTCTATTTTCTTTTTAATACAAGATCTAATTAGCGATCACACATTACATTTTATTACTACCTCTTCTTTATCTCCTTCAGTTCCAAGCAGCAGGACATCAGCCTTCTATTTGTATGGATGGCACCCACATTTTTGTAGAGTTCAGGCTACTTGTTTGGCTGAATGACTCTCAGTTTTGATGAGTGAATGTTTGCTCATGATAGATTTATTTTAAACATTTAGAAGGAAATGACCCATAAGTGATAGCAATATCACCTCCATGTGTCATATTAGGAGTTTGATAGACTACTGAAATGCAAACCAAGTGTGATGTCCTTAGTGGTAGAAAATCTGTGAGCATTGGGAGTCTAGGAAATAGGTATAGGGGTCATGTTTGATTCAAGACATAATATGACCCACATTACTGGATTATTTCAAGAAAGGAATATTTGTAAATAAAAGATTTACTAATGGATGAACAACATTAAAACAAATGTCAAAATACCTGAAGTCCCCACAAATCAAAAGTGACAGGTGCAATGTAAACTTTATAAATTTCTGAACTGGCCTTTAGTTTTTCTAGCTAAATCCATCTAGGTAGTCTGAACTCTGGTCACCACTGACATCTTAATTCTGATGTTTTGATCATTAGATACAGGAGTGAGTCAAGATAGTGAACACAAATTTTTGTTTCCCCTTCTTGCCCCCTAACTTCTGGAAATCATTGCTAATATTTACATATTTAATGGTTTAGACTTAGAATAGAAAGAGAAAAAGAAAAAGCTAAGTATGGGTGAGCAGGAGTTGTTGGTGTATTTGTTGACCAGAAATTGCAACTAGTTGAGGGGCCTGCCTGGTGGCTCAAGGGGTTAAGCATCAGCACTATGAAGCAAATCACAACTGCCTCAGCATGAGTTCGATCCCTGGCCAGGGAGTTGACCCACATGATGCAGCAGACCTCTCCTGTCTCTCCCACTGCTCCCCTCAGCAGTGTCTTTCAGTGGATCTGCCTGTTCTGCTCCCCACTCTGTCTCTGGTGAATCCTCTCCCCACAACCCCACATCTCTGGCCTGTACCCCAGCTCTTGTAACATAAATAAATAACTCTTAAAAAGAAGAAATTGCAAATAGTTGAAAAAATAGTTGATGCTCTAGTATTTCCCATATTAATGACAATGACAACATAAACAAAACCAGAAACAAAAACAAGACTCTTTGACCTTACTATCTTCTCCACCTGGCCTACATCTCTCACATTGACAGTGATACAATCTGCCGTCTGCAAGTTAGAGAATCAAGAAAACTGGGAGGGAGGGGAGATTAAGTCTAAACTCAAAGGCCTGAGAGCTGAGAGAGATGACTGTGTAAATCCCAGAGCCCCGAGGCACAAGAATCAGGAGCTTTCATGTTAAAGGGCAGGAAAAGATGGATGTTCCAGCTCAAGAAAAAAGGGAATTTCTTGTCCTTCAGCTTCATGTTCTCTAGGGCTCTCAAAAGATTGGATATGCCCACCCACATTTATGAGAGCAATCTTCTTTACTGTCTACTGAATCAAATGCTAATCTATTTCAGAAACGCCCTCACAGACATACCAGAAAAAATATTTTAGCAGCAATATGGGCATTACTTATCCCAGTCAAGTTAACACTTAATATTAACCATCACACCATGCTTATGATACCAACAGCTTTTTTATCATAACAAATCCAACATGGTTTCTAAATCAAAGCCTTTATAGAATATTTTTCTGCATTAAGTGTTCTGCTCAGGGAATTTCAAAGCCTAAGGTAGATTTATCTATACTATTCACCACTTAATTCCATATTAATAGACAACATGGCAGTATAGGTGTAGGAAAAAAATTTAGTCATTTAATTCAGTTAAATCTGTTAATTTGAAAACCACTACTGTCTTTCAAATTCATTGACTCTGATCTAGTTTTTTAATTTTGTTGAGTCTGTTTTCATTCATAAAATGGAGAGCATAATACCAGCTCAAATGATTCCTATGAGAATCTATTCAATAATTCATGTAATTCACTATGGTTAGAGTTGTATTATATCACTAAAAAGTCATTTTTTCTGTCCACCAATTGTAATACAATTCAGGTGGACTTGCTGGTCAGGAAAAAATTTTAGTGTTAAGCAGAGGTTTTCATATATTATTGATCTATCTACCAATCTATTTATTTATCTATGTATCATCTAAACCTGTATATTTTGACTACACCTATCATCTATCTATGAAATTTATTATAATAATGGATATTTCCTTCAAATGAATACTTGAATCGGAATGCTAGTATATAAAGCAGTGTGCATGCTCTAACTGAAAATTGGTTTTCCCAGAAACAGCTCCAGGGACATATGTGGCACTGTTGGGTACACTTTGAAAACCAGTGGGCTAAATAAGATTTTTGGGTCCTGTGTCCACTGCCATATAGCAGAACTTTGCAATCTTAGTTTCTCCTATTTCATGTGCTTATTGACACAGTTGACACCCGGTTATCAACAACAGCTTAAATTTTATTGGCTCAGACATTCAACATTTTAATGTAGGTTTTTGGTACCATCTCCAAATACTTTTCTGTGACTATCTAGGAATAAATCACATTGGATAATGGTTGTGCTATTCTATTTTTAATAACAAATTTATATCATAAATAAATGTATTTAGCTATAGCTATAAAATTAACTATATATAAAAGTATGAGTTGTAACTATAGTTAACATTATGCTATATATTTGAAAATTGCTAGGACAATATCTCTAGTTCTCATATAAAAAAAAACTTTTGAGATGATGGATGTTAACTAAATTTATTTTGCAATATGTATATGAAATCATTCATTTGTAAACTTAAATTAATACAATCTTATATGTCAATTATATCTTAATAAAACTGACACAAAATAAACCAGTGCAGTTCATTTCTAATCATATCTGAATAGTTCCCGGGTGCCTTATATTCTGCATCTTTTTAAGAAAAAGCATTTATAACTTTGAGGGGAAGGGAAGATGGAGAAGAGTAACAATTTCTATGGATGTGTTCAAATGAATGCCTCTGGGAAAACTCAAGCAGTCTGGAAGTCCTGCAGCTTGGTGCAGTGAAGACAGTCCAAAGGCCCTGCTTTTCTTGGTGTTTTGGAAGTGTGGAACAAGTCCTTCAACAAGAAATTTGAGTTTAGGACCAGGGTATTGAATAAGAGTAACGTCAACTAGAGAAAATGACTAGGTTCATGGTTACAAAAACAAAAGTTGGCATAAACATGGAATCTGGTTAAATTTAAGAAATGACTCCATGTGCATCTCTATTCCTCTTAGGTCTTTGAAATTATAAAAGAGCATCATTATGCAGTCTCCATATGAAAGGTATTCTGGAGTCTGGAGAAGGACATTGAAATAGGGAACCCACATTTCTTCCATGTTCTTCTGCATACTTGTTGATCTGCATGACATTTGACATGTTATCCATCTCCCTGAGCCTTAGTGTTTTAAAATAAAATGCGTAATTATAATTTCCTTCATTGTTGTATGCTTGCTGGAAATATCCTGGTCAAAAATTATGTGATCAGGGCCTCCCCGGTGGCACAGCGGTTGAACGCTGGGCTGCAAAGCTGCCTAGCCTCTGCAGTGCTGGTTCAATCCCCAGCAGCTGGGGAGGGTCCCACATGGCGCAGCAGACCTCTCCTGTTTTGCCCTCTGCTCCCCTCAGCAGTGTATTTCGTCAGTCTGCCTGTTCTGCTCCCAGCTCTGGCTCTGGTGCATTCTCTCACCCTCCCACACTTCTGCTGTACCTAGTGCTTGTATAAATAAATAAATAAATCTTTAAAAATAATATGTGATCACATTTTATAAAGTGATATACACATTAATTAATTTTAGTGATATATTTAGTGATATGTTAATTTTTTGTATTACTGACCTTAGCTGACAGCATCCCTGATATGCAGTCAGAAGTCATTGCCAGTGCAAACAGATACTCTTCCAGAAGTTTGAAAAAGGCTACCACATTTGATTAGGTCAGGAAAATGTGTGGACCATTAATGTAATTCACACATAATTTGTTTTCATATCATAGATGATGTTTTCTTCTGCTCCCTAAACTTTGTTACTTCCAGTGAAACCTCTGCACACATTCCACAGTAAGTGGGAACAAAAGAAAATGTCTTTGTTGTGGCTTAAAACATAATTATTCTAAATATGTTTTCCCTGCAATTTGAACATTCATGAGCAACAAGACTCCTGAATCCAACTAAGCATTAAAACAGCTTTTTAGAAATAATATTACTAGGTGGTATTATAGTGAGACTTAGTTCTGCTTGGAGTACTATATTTGCATGGGGTTTTCTATTGAACTGGAATGTGAGCACATTACATATTTCCCCACATTAAAGGACAGAACATTTTGTTTAATTTTCATCTGCTTCAGATACTATCTATGCAGAAAGATCCCACTGACTTGAAAATAATAATCCATAAGGAGCTGCAGTAGATATACTTTCTCAAGATAAACTTAAATTCTAGGCACCACTCAAAGTTTTCTCTGATACTGTTCTATAATGTTTATTAGTAAAGAATGAATTTTAGCATAAGTCATGAAATTCACAATCCATTCCTAAAAAGAGTTATCTCCTTATTTTATCTGTAAACTGATCAGCGTAAATCAACTTCACAGGGAGTTATAAAATTGGTGGACAGAATCAATCTATTTTCATGTCATAAGACAGTTGGACAACTTTGTTTTACGTAATGCAGACTCTTTCTTGCATTCAAAATGTTAAAATTGTTACAATTGGAGGTCTTGTGAATTGCAAAAATAGTCACACTCGGGTCTCCCTGGTGGCACAGCAGTTTGA